>NC_134587.1:101005510-101653595 GCF_037038515.1 Microtus pennsylvanicus | reverse complement strand
TGAATGGAACTGAAGAGCTGCTATCATGGCACGCCACATGCTGTCTGCTTACTGTAAATGTTAGCAGGCAGAAGCTGAGCCTCCTGGCAGGCCTTTGAACTACTCTCATTATAGACTTGACTCAGACATCTCACTTAGGGGGAAAATGTTTGAAAACCCACGGTCTGTTTTGGAGTTGTGACTAAGGGTGATTGGTGATTGGATCCTATATCTAATGATCCAAGTTTTTTTTTTTAATTTGTGAGGGGGAATGCATGCTATGGTATACATGTAGAGGTCAGAGGACAGCCTTGAGTGTCATTTCTTGCCTTCCGCCTTGTTAGAAGCAGGTGTCTTTGTTGTTCAACGCTATGCCAGGTTAGCTGGCCAGCAAGCTTCCAGGGGTTCTCCTGTCTCTGTCTCCAGTCTCGCTGTAGGAACTGAGACTTTAAAGATACATCCTACTGTACCTGGCTTTATTTGGGCTCTGGGGATTTGAACTCAAGTCTTTATGCTTTCATAGCAACCACTTTACCCACTATCCCATCGTCAAAACCTTAAATGAACATTTGTTTCATTGTGGACAAGTATTGGTTGCAATATGTCATCTCCATCTGAACTTTTCTGTAGTCTTGAACTATTTTTGGGAGTACCATGGTTTTATTTTGTTGTTGTTGTTGTTTTGTGTTTTGTTTTGTTTTTGAGACAGGGTTTCTCAGTAGCTATGGAACCAGTCCTGGAACTCATTCTGTAGACCAGGGTGGTCTCGAACTCACCTGTCTCTGCCTCCCGAGTGCTGGTATTAAAGGTTGCACCACTGCCTGGCTTTTGTTCTGCTTTTTATTCATGGATGTGCATGGGTGTCGTATGCCCTCTACCTACCTAGCGAATGACTGCAGGTTTCTTTGGCACATACTGGCCACGTGGAGGGAAATTGCCACAGATGTGCAGGTCTGAGAGTTTAAACTGTAAGTTCTCTCCTTCATGGAGTTTGTAGCAGTTTTTACGGTGGGAACATTCCCTGTTTGGAGTGAGGCATCTCTCTCAGGTTTCTTTTAGTAACTGTCACACTCCAGACTTAATATTTTAGTTACAGCCTTGGAGCAAAACTCCTTGTCATGATGATTTGTATGCACTGCTTAGCCCTTGCAGAAGTACATTCTAATAGTTGCACTGGGTAGCCTTGTTCCATTTCGTAGCTTTCCTTTAGAGGGGGAGGAGTGCTTCTTTAGTTTAGGGATACCCTGGCTTAATAGACTCCTCATTTTGTCGTCTAGTGAAAAGCCCATGTTTTGAAAAGACATTTGGAACTTTCTGTAACGAGTGTTTTTCAGTGAATGCTAGAGTAAGTTCGTAGTCTATCTAGGCGAAGAGTAACCTTCTGCGGTTTTACTCCTGTCTGCAACAGCTGATGCCCCAAGTATTGATATGGAAACTGTTGTTGTAACTTTTCAGAAGCAATAACTAACCCAGCATGTGCTAAGGATTCTTGCAAGTCAGCAAAAGCCTCAAGAACTATTTCTGGGTCCTGTCCAGCTAATAGGACGTCATCCAAATAATGACTTATATACAGTTGAGAATATTTATACCTAATAGGGGCAATAACCCGTGCCACAAACATTTGGCAAATTACAGAACTATTGGCCATACCCTGGGGCAATGTTACCCATTGGTAGCGCTTGTATGGTTCTTTGAAATTTATAGAAGGTACACTGAAAGCAAATTTATCAGAGTCTTTTGGATGCAAGGGAATGGTGAAAAAACAATCCTTCAGGTCAATAACTAAAAGATAATATCCTGCAGGAATACCTACAGGCTGAGGCAACCCAGGTTGAGTTGCCCCCATAATTTCCATGCAATCATTTACTGCTCTAAGATCTTGCAATAACCTCCATTTACCAGACTTTTTCTTAATAACAAAGATAGGGGTATTCCAGGGAGAAGTGGATGGCACTATGTGTCCTGCTTCTAGCTGTTCCAGGAACTCACTCAGTAGACCAAGCTGGCCTTGAACTCAAGAGTTTCCCAAGAGCTGGGATTAAAGGCTCGTACTGGCACACCTGGCTTATTTTTTGGGCTGATTAACCATCCCTTTACCTGTAGGGCAGTTCCTTTTAATGTATCCTGATCTTCCCCATTGAAAACAATTCCTAGGCCAAGCTCCACCTTGGCCTTCCTTGAGGGCAGAAACAATGACCTGGCCCATCACGTGGGTGCCATCAATGTCTCTGCATAATCTGATAAAGTCATTCAAATCTCCATCTCTATGGGGGCATAAGACTTGCTGACAGAACTTGTTTGCATTTTCGAAGGCCAAATGTTTAACGACTGGCATAGCTGAATCCACATCCCCCAAAATGCGGCTTCCCACCTGTAGAAGGCGGTCAATGAACTCAGAATAAGGTTCTGAAGATCCTTGAAGGATCTTTGAAAGCTGTTCTCGTGATCCTTTGTTAGGTAAAGTTTTCCAAGCTTTAACGGCTGCTGCAGCTATCTGAGCATAAATTGCAGGATCATAAGCAATCTGTGCTTTTAAGCTAGCATATTGTCCTTCACCAGTTAACATGTCAAGGTTATTCTGGGGGAAACCTGCTTCAGCATTTTTGCCTGCAGTCTTTTTGCAATTTTCCTGCATTTCACCTCTCCATAACAAATAATCTCCCCCTGAAAGACAAGCCCTGCAAAGCTGCATCCAGTCATTTGGTATGAGGTTGAGGTCTGCAAAGGATTCCAATAAAGCTACCGTGAAAGGAGCATGAGCTCCATAGTCTACAACTGCTTCTTTTAACTGCTTAATATCCTTAAAGGCCAGAGGGTTATGTTGCCTGGCCCTCTGTCCCTGCTGATCAATCTTTTCCACAACAGGATAAATCTGCTTCTCTCCACTTAGATAATTTAACCTGTCCCGGATCTCTCGGATTTCTGCCTCTAAGTCCATAGGGGCAGAAGCAGTAGTGCAAGGATTATGCGGAGGCGGTCTCATGGAGACATCTCCGTTTGCTTCCTTCCTTTCCTCTTTTTCTAACTTCTTTTTTATCAGTGCGATCTCCTTTTCTAAAATTTCTTCTTCTTCTTCTATATCCTTTCTAATACTTCCTGTTCCTGTAACTTCCTGTTCCTCAAAACTCTTAATAGAACTCACAGATTCTACTTCCTGAATCTCCTCAAGGGTTTTGTTTAAACTCTCTAATTGCTCTCTCACTTTAACATCATCACTGAGAAGAGCATCTCTGACCAAGCGCCACAGTGAAAATATCGCCATGGGGAATTCTTGTGGCCCTCGCTCTTTCAGTGCATTTTGAAGATCAGCCTTTACCTGCTCCCAATCAGTAATATTAAAACCCCCTGCATGTAGGAACCAGGGACTAAACTCTAAAACTGTCTTAATGATCTCTTGTGCTGTCTCAACTTTAATACCGGTGCCTTTATTTTCCAAAAGACCTAACAACTGGCCTGTTAACCGGCCCTTTAACACAGGAACAGAATAACTTGCACCCATAACCAATACACCCTCGCCGCACAATTTCTTACCTGCTGGCCAGCCTTCCCGAGGGCGACCTCTCAGGGATCCCTACTTCCCGATCTCGCAGATGGGTCTAGTTGCCGATGATCATCCCAGCGGGGCCTCCAATTGTAACACCCGATTTGGTGTTACACCCTCGGTACAGTTCGCGCGCCACTGTACCGAACGCGAGTCGGGCAAGGGCCTGGAGATTGAAAAGAAGACACAGAGAGACCAGGGTCATTCGGAAGGAGATCAGCCGAATGCCACTTTATTCAGCGTTGGGGGAGTTTTTATCTACCTGACTGCAGCACAAGGATCTCCGCCCAGGCAGGTGGGGAAATTACCATATTATCAATGGAGTGAATGCCCTGCAGCTAACCACCAGGCGGGGCAGGCATAGCACAGAAACACACAGGAAGCTAAGCTGGTAGATAATAAACTGTCCCCACAAATGCACCACAGGAATAAGGGAGACCAGGGCCCTACAGCTATAGATATGAATGAGTATCAAACTTCTCTTTATTCTTTCATTTTTTTTTTTTTTTTGGTTTTTCGAGACAGGGTTTCTCTGTGGTTTTTGGAGCCTGTCCTGGAACTAGCTCTTGTAGACCAGGCTGGTCTCGAACTCACAGAGATCCGCCTGCCTCTGCCTCCCGAGTGCTGGGATTAAAGGCGTGTGCCACCACCGCCCGGCTTCTTTTTGTTTTTCAAGGCAGGGTTTCTCTATGTAACAGTCCTGGCTGTCCTGGAACTTAGTCTGTAGACCAGGCTGGCTTCGAACTCACGCCTGCCTCTGCTTCCCAATGCTGGGATTAAAAGCATGCACCAGCACTGCCCGGCTTCTTTATTCTTTTTGATTATCTTTCTCAGATTGATCTTTGTTTAAAGTTTCTTGTCCGTTCTGGTCCATTGTAAGGAAAGGGGCGGTGCAGTGGGGGTGTCTGGTGACCTCAGGAAAGTTATGCTGAAGTCTTTAGTGTTACCTGGTGACACCAAGCTGCCCTGAGTACTTTGTTTTTTTCTAGTGTGCACAGTGGGGACAGAACGTTGTAGGATGCAGATGTTTGCTGTTGTTGCTTGATTTTCTCATTAGATCTAAAATCAAATCTTTTGCAAGATGAACTTCTCTTTCTAAGCCTCTGATCTGGTAGTGAGGCTAAGTGACATTGGGACGGTGTCTCTGGGGTTGTGTGTTTTGCTGAGACCCTCAGCGCTTCCGAGTACTTTGGGCCAGCTGTCTCCCAGTCTGCTGGTGACAGCACAAAACCTCTCTCCTGTTCCTTCTGTCTTCTCGTTTGCGTTCCCTTCCCCAGCGGTCTCCTTCGTGCACACATTTAAAACACTGTGATTCTATTTGAGGTGAGGGTTGTTAGCGTTGAGTCAGAATGAGGGAATGAGTGATTTGAGGATTTCACTCCAAAGAAGGAAGAAGTTCTTCTGTATTATATAAGCAGTAGGGCTATTTCAGGTTTCCTTGGTTTTGAGTTTTTCCCCCTTGGTAGTACTGTTGTTGTTGGTTTTTGTTAGGTATTTTTAACTTTGAGTTTGGCTGTTGTGTTTCATTTATTTCAAAGTTGGCGAGTCATTTGAATTAAAAGTATGTACAGTAATTTGGATCTTTAAGGGGAGGTAGAAGCAAAACCTGTATTTCACCATGACCTTGCTCTAGTTTGGCTTCTTTGTTCAAACAGCATATTGTCTTTCCTGCCTCCCTTCTAAGTGGCTGACTTTGGAGGCTGCTTCTTTAGCAGACTTTATGAATGTTATAAATCTAGGGACTAAAAAAACAAAGCCGCAGCCTGCTGTAAGAGGGCTTTTAAATGTCTGGCAGTCACCGACACCTCCGAGCTATTCCTAAGGGGAGGTGCAAAAGAATATGCACGAACTTTTGCATACTTTCAGAAGATCCACTTACCTTTTCCTCCTTTCTTGCCACTTGAAGAAGCCCTAGCAATCCAAGCATTGTGGTGCACGCCTGTGATACTGTATGTGACCCAGGGCTACTTCCCAATGCTGTGACCCTTTAATGCGCTTTGTGGTGACCCGCAACTATAAAATTACTTCCTTGCTACTTCATAACTAATTTTGCTACTGTTATGAATCATAATGTACATATCCGGTGTGCAGGATGTCTGACATGTGACCCCCGTGGGGGTTATGAGCCACATATTGAGAATCTCTGCATGAGGGAGGTTGAAGTGGGAAGGTCATGAGTTCAAGTATAGCCAGGAATGAGGGGGCCCTGAAGAGATGAGAATGAAAGCCTGGCTCAGATTGACTTCATCAGCATATTTAAACACAGTGCAATGTGGGCAAGAGTTTCCGAGTTTACTATAAACTTAAAGTATGACTACTCAGTGTAATGGTGAACTGCTGCGGTTCTCTGAGGGGCAGCCGGTCCCACTGCCCAGGCTTCTGTGGGTTCCAGGCAGGTGGGAGTCGTGGTGAGAGACAGAGACAGATAGGTGTGTCCTGCAAAGAAAGTGGGTATTTATTTAGTGGGTTACTGAGGGGAAAGGGGGAAAGGGGGGAAGGGGAGAAGGGGAGGAGCAGAGAAAGAGAGAAAAAGAGGAGGTGGGAAGAGGAGAGGAGAAGCTACCTCCCAGAGGAAAAGGAGAGAGAGGCTGGAAGCAGAAGGAAGATCCTTGGTGGGCGGGGCAGGGAGTGGGCGAGGCTTATCTCTTGAAAGGACAGGACAGACCTTTACACTTAGAAACTCCTTTACAAAATACGTGTGGCTATGAGTGTGAATTCTACAGCTAACAGGCTGATCTACTGTGGTTTCTGATGAAAATAGCATAAAGGTCGGGAGTACATAAAATACTTGTGATGTCTCTCTCCGCTAAGGATGGCTTTAACTGAGAGTTAAAGACAATAGTCTAGGGAGGGAGAGTCTGGGGTCAGCGTTTTTGGGAGATTTGGGTGAGGTCTGCCTCCACTGGTGACAAAAGGGTCACCAACTCCTAAACAATATCCAAACCAGCCTTCTGGGTAGGAAAGAAGATATTTTATCTCTGCCATTGAGGAGAGGCTCCTATGTGTTTAACATTGCTGGTTTCCCTAGTGATTTGTATGTGCAAGGGCATTTGTGACCCTAATAGAGGGAATCATAGTAGGACCCGATCTCAGAAAATAAGAAAAACCCTTATTTATATACAAAAATATCAATATATGACTGTGTATGAATATTAATAAGGCAGAATTTTTTTCTTTTACAATTTTATTTTTTTATTATTTTTTTAAATTTATTTATTTATTAAAGATTTCTGTCTCTTCCCCGCCACCGCCTCCCATTCCCCCCCCCCCCCAATCTAGTCCCCCTCCCTCCACAGCCCGAAGAGCAATCAGGGTTCCCTGCCCTGTGGAAAGTCCAAGGAACCCCCACCTCCATCCAGTTATAGTAAGATGAGCATTCAAACTGCCTAGGCTCCTACAAAGCCAGTACGTGCAGTAGGATCAGAAACCCATAAGGCAGAATTTCTTTTTGTTGTTTTGTTTTTTTTTGTTTTTTTCGAGACAGGGTTTTTCTGTGGTTTTGGAGCCTGTCCTGGAACTAGCTCTTGTAGACCAGGCTGGTCTCGAACTCAGAGATCCACCTGCCTCTACCTCCCGAGTGCTGGGATTAAAGGCGTGCGCCACCACCGCCCGGATATAAGGCAGAATTTTTAACGAGGTATATCCAACCCTGTACCATGCATTTATTATATGTATGTATTGTTTATCTCATTTGATGTTTCTGTTTGTGGAGCCCAAGGCATCCTGGCCATACATACGGGGCCCAGGTTGCACAGTTGCCATGGCAGGCTTGATAGCGACCAGCTAAAAAGTAGGCCTGAGTTTTGTTTACTGACAGGCAGCACCGGGTTCCAGAAAAAGCTAGAGTTGACACCAGCCAGAGAGGGCCAGCATCTAAAGGGAAGTAACCTGACATTCCTACTGTTAGATAAGATGAGGAAAGGTCACCCGATGTCCCTGGGCCTAGGACTCATCTATTCTTCTTTTGCTAAGATCCCTAGACAAATGTCATCCATTCAGGGTCCTGAACCCTGGAAATACCCTCACTCCACTTCTTCTATGATAAAAACCTAACCTGCTTGGACCTGGGGCTCTCTGCTCTCAGCCCCTGCATCAGACAGACTGAGAGTCCAAGCTTAAGCTTGAATATAGACTCTTTGCTTTTACATAGAACGAACTCCGTGGTGGTTTTGGGGGGACCCCGTGATCTGGGCATAACACTAGTGTTATATGAGATATGTACCAATCTAATTTGCTATTGAAAAAATAGTCTCAGGATGCTTAAATAATTTGTTCAACACCATTCAACTTCTAAAGAAATTTTGTTTTATTTGTATGCATACACATTTGTGTATGTGCCAGTGGTCAGTGTTGGTGTCTTTATTGCTCTTCACATTGTGTGCGTATGTGTTGCATATTTGTGATATATACATACTTGTGTGTATGCTCACCCAGGACAGATGCAGGCATTGAATATCTTCCTCTATCACGATCTACCTTATTCTTTTGAGGCATGCTGTCTCTCTGAACCAGGAACTTGGATTTTTGCTTACAGTGGGATCCAGCAATCCTCTTCCCCACCCCTCTCATTGCTGGTGTTGTAGGTATATAGGGCCATGCCTGGTTTTATAAGGGTGCTGGGATCTAAATTCCAGTCCTCAGGCTACCACACCAGGAATTCTTAGCTGCTGGCAGAATCGCCGATTGAACCTGGAGCTCACTTCTTTGACTAGGGGCCAGCAAGCCCCAGAGATCATTGCTTCTCCAGTGCTGGAATTATACATGTATAGTGCCCTCCCCCCACACTTGACTAGCTCATCCTTGCTCTTTGTCTTTCTTTTTTCCCTTCCTTCCTTTCTCCCTCCTTCCTTCCCTCCCTACCTTCTTCCCTTCCTTCCTTTTCTTCTTCTTTGCTCTGGATGGTAGAGATCCAACCCAGGTCCTCATGTTTGTATAGCAAGTACTTTACCTATTGAGTCATCTCCCCAGTCTCTATAGACTTTTTTTCTTTTTTATAAATTAACAAATACTGACTGGGGATGTATAGTTAGTTCCATTGTAGAGCACTTGTCTAGAATGTGCAAGGCCCTGGCTTAGATCCCCGTACCACTAAAGATAAAAGAAAACATCAAGCCTTTTATAACAGAAAAGAAAATTTCCCATGTCCCAGAGTTACTTGAGATAGGCATCAGCATTTTTGGAGCCTATAAAACATTTCAATTTTTTTCTCCATTTATTTCTTTGCTAAATTTGTAGTTTTGTTCCATATATTTTGGCTTTTCGGCTTTGGGGCATGTTTTGGCTTGCCAAAAGTAGGTGTTTTTCGCTTGATGTAGGTGTGAAAAACAAAGGCAATAATAAGTAGTGCCGGTGTAAACAGTGCTCACTCACATGTTGACTTTAGGGACACTCCTCTCTTGGCTCCATGCATATTGGAGTGCTGTCACTAGAGGGGGATTTGATAGTTTTAAATGGATGAGTTTTAAGCAATTCATGAAAGTTATATGTTGTTGCTTAAGCAGGAATTGTTTGGGACAAGAATATCTCATTTCTTTAAAAATAGAACAGAATTAAATGTGATCATTTTCTTTGAGAACTTTAACATCAGTTCTTGGTAATAAACACAGATGGCAGTGGGTATGATTGTGGTGATAGAGGAGGCGATAGTGATGGAGGAGGTGATATTGAGAATGGCGGCAGTAGAGTAGATTGTGCTGGTGATGATGGAGGAGTGGTATCGATAACGGTGATGCTAGATGCGGGAGGTGATACTGATAATCGTGTTAGTCAAAGAGGTGATGATGGTGATGGTGGAGAAGATAGAGATGATTGCAGTAGTGGTGGTGGTGATGGAGGGAAGACTGTGGTGATGTTGCTGTTGAAGATGATGGTGCTGCTGCTGCTGCTGGTGGCGCTCCTGGAAGTAAAGGTAGAAGTGGAAGTGGTAATTGAGCAGGTGAAAACGGAGGTGGTGGTAACAGTACAAAATGATGGTGGAGATAGAGTTGGAAGAAGTGGAAGGGGTGGTTTGATGACGCCTCTCAGGCAGATAGCGGTGTCTGATACATGGAGAGCTACTGTTGTGTGGATATGGCTTCAGTCATGTAGCACCTGTATCCTGGCTTAGCTCTGAAGAAATGTGGCTAAGGGATAGGTGATTGACAAGACCAAAGTCGAGTATGTTTGGGATTTTGGAGTGTGTGTTTGTACGGGGGCTAGAGAGCAAGACCAAGATCTAGGATTAGTATGTGAGGCTTTCAGGCCCACATAGGGGAGCACACTCATGTGTAGGACATCTGGGTTCATGGAAACCAGACTGTAAACACTGGCTTCGAGTTTAATCAACTTGGCAATCTTGGACAGGATTTGGTTTTTTGTTGTTGTCGTTGTTTTCTAAATAGGACTGAACAGGAAGAAAGGAGGTTTTTAGGATCTGAGTGTAGACTAGGCAGGCTATCAGTTGGGTCAGGGTTGGTAACTATCACTGTCTCCTTCATATGACTTGTACTTTTTTCTTTCCCGCTTCCGAGCATTGAACTTGCACCCTTCATTTTTCCTTCTGCCATTATTGATCTAGATGAATTCCAGTTTTCGGTTGACCACTTGTTAAATATTTATGGAGTGTTTATTACATGCTAGGCAGTTTTCTATTCATTAACAACTCAATGTCAAACAGAGAGATAAGGTCCTTGTCTGGAAAGCCCTTGTTGTTGTTTGTGTATGGGGGGGCAAACAATGAACCCGTAGATAAGAGGATGATCATGAATTATTACTGCTCACTGAGGAGCACATACCTGAACAGAAAACTGAATGAAGACAATAAGGAGTGACATAGAGATGAAGCAGAGAATGTCCCCAGCAGAAGGAACATTAGGGATAGTGACGGGAGGAAGCTGAGCATACTTAAGGTCAAAAGTAAAAGATTTGCTGGCTTTTTTGTTCTGTTTTAGTTGTTTGTTAGAGTTTCTCTACATAACCATTGGCTAACCTGGAACTCACTGCATTGACCAGGCTGGCCTCTGCCTCCACATGTTGTTGGGGTTAAAAGCATGTACTATCGTGCCCAGCATAAGGTGATTATTGTTCGAGGAGAGTATATTATGGAAAGAAAGGAAAGAGATAACACTCTTTCCTGGTAAATAGATCCAGATGAAGTGGGAATTTACTTGGGGTTTTATTCTATATGTAGGACTTTAGACACTACTTCCTTCTTCCCTGTGGAAGATGCATTGAAGGTATACTAGTGAAAGTTGGGAGGGGGGGGTCATTTATTTTATTTTTTTAATCTTTAAAAAATTTTATTTATGTGTTTTGCTGTTGAATAATCTATATTCTCTGTAATTCTCTGCTGTAAACTCTGTGAATATGTGTTACTATGATTGGTTTACTGAACAAGCTGACTGGCCAGTCATTGAACAGGATAAAGTTAGGCAGAAAGACAAACTGGGAATGATAGGATGAGGAAGGGTGAAGTCAGAGAGCTGCCAGCCAGCTGCTGAGGAAGCAGGACGTGTAGAAATGAAGTAACAAGTCATGAGCCAGGTGGCAAAGCATAGATAAGAAATATAGGCCAAGTGAATGAAAGAGTTAGCTAGTAACAAGCCTGAGCTATTGGCCAAGCATTTACAGTTAATATAAGCCTCAGTGTGTTTATTTGGAAGCAGGTGATCAGGATAGGGGAACTTCTGCCTATACTGTTTAGGTATTTGCTTGCATGTTTATCTGTGCACTGTATGTATGCCTGGTGCCCGAGTAGTTCAGAAGAGAGCGTTAGATCCCGTGGGTCTAGATTATGAACAGTTGTAGCCTACTATGTGGTGCTGGGAATCAAACCAGAGTCATTTGAAAGAGCAGCAAGTGCCATCTCCAGCTCACAAGACATTCAGATGTCTGTTATGGTGGCCGCCTGAGAATGGGTGTTAGACAGGAAGTGGTGACTCATGGCTTGTAGATTTGGGAGATGTTTGGAGATAGGCCAATTAAACTGGTGTTTGCTTGGAAGGTGATGACGATTTATCAAGGATGGTCTGAGGAGTGGGGCAGACAGTTGTGTGTTATTTCTAGTGGTCAAGACATGGGATGGTGGCAGGAACGGAATACATTTTTGGGGTAGTGGGAAATGGGGTTTAGTTGTTCTCTTTTGGTGATTTTCACTTTGTTGAGGTGGACTTCTAAGTGAGGTTGAGCAGGTTTGATTCTGTGGTGGGAAAAGGTCAGATTTCACAGACGTGGCACGTAGGTGCTAGTGAGTCACTGAACTAGGTGCCATCACTTGGAGCAGCAGCAGAGAAACTGAAGGAAGAAGAGAAGGAAAGACAACCAGGGGCAGAGTTGAGTACTCTGCAGTTTGGATGAGCAGATGGGCGGCCGGTTACATAGTGGAAGGCTAGGCAGACGCTAGTTTTAGAGAAGGGAGCACTCTGAGGAAGGACGCCGAGAGTCTGACAGGCCAGGAGAGCAGAGAGTGAACTGACCGTGGCTGGGGTAGCATCGTCCGGGGTGTTAGTGCTCAGCGATTTACCTTGTACAGTTTCAGTTTGTGCTGATTCTTTGGTGTCTTGTCTGATTAGTGCTACTGTACTCAGTACGTTCTAGAGTGGATGGTGAATTACAGGTCATACTAGTTGATAATGACCTGAAAATTTGCATGCGATGGTAAAAGTGAGAACTTGATTGGAGTGGACTGAGGGGACTGCAGAGATCCGAGGCTGCTTATCCAAAGCGTTGTGCTCTGAAATCCAACGGAAGTGTGCTGGGTGAAGGGATGAGGAGGGTAATGGAGGGGATTGTTCCGTAATGCCAGTATCTAAAAGCAAGTTTCTGCAGCAGTCAGACTGACCCATAGCAAAGCCCAGGTTGATAACAACAGGAGAGAGCGAGAGAAAGGTCTACTTGGGAAGGTTTTATAAAACCGATGAAGGTTAAGATCTGAAACAAGGTAGAGGGATTTACCTGGGATGGGAACAAGAAAAGTTGTTCCACTGTTGAACCAGAGGAAATGCAGACATGTTTATAGGATTAACAGTCAGTGGCTTGGATGGCGGAGAGGTTAGATGTCCCGTCAGCCTGCCTGTGTTTATGAAGATGGGGGTAAATTACCTGCCTAGAGGAAGATGGGGAAGAGATCAGAATGTCAAGTCATCATCTTGGAAAGGACAAAGCACAGTAAGTAGAATTATCATGATGAGAGCTCCCTTGAGGCTTATAGGCAGAGCGATCAGCTAGAATGGCTGTGTGATTTTCCTCAGTCCCAGTCAGCCATCTCCATATAGAGATGATGAGTGTAGCTATTGCTATAAGATGCTGCACAGGAAACCCCCAGCGCTGGTGGTTTGATACCAAAATTATTCACCTTTAAGGGTGCACAGATTGACAGGTTTAAGTCACCTAAACTTGGCTGCGTGACTGACCGTGCTCCCCATTTCTGCCATCCTTCCGTACTAGTGAAGTCACTCGGGCAGGTGACTGAGAGCAGCGGGAGGAGACGGTTGTGTGATCGGCAGTTGCCCGCTTTCGAGATGTTGTGTTTTCACTCTCTCTGGGCCTGTGTATCTTCAGAGCCTGTCAGAAGCTGTGCTGTAGAGAATTGTGGGTTAGGTTTTTAAAAGACCCTTGGGAATTGACTAGCAGTGACTGATTTCCTTGGCTACGCCCACTCGGGAGAGTGAGAGGATGTGAGTTTCACAGAAGCTGGGTTTAGGGAGGAGAACTGACATCTGCATCTCACGAAGCACTGCTGTGTTTTAGGTGGGGATGGTTTCCAGTCAGTGGAATAATTTCAGTAAGCCATTTGAAGAAATTAGAAAGTTCTTTCATGCCTAAAGGCTGTCTCTGAAGTCTAAAGAGTAGAATAGGAGTTGGGTTCTGGAAAGTTTGCATGTTCTGTGAAACTTTTGAGTTCTAGATTGTAATGTAAGAAGTCTTACTATAGAGTATGGGTTTACATAGGGCGTGGGAGGAAACATTTGATAAATAGTAGGTTTGCGACTGAGTTTGTTACTAACTGCATAAACACATTTTATTGGGTGCACTTTCTGTTTCCTTTTTGTATCCCAGATGCATTATTTATTTATTGCACGTATGTGTACATTCGTGAGTGTGCATGACACAGTGCATAGATGTGACCAGAGGACAGTTTTTAGAGTCAGTTTCCTTCTTTCACAGTAGGGGTTCCAGGTCTGGAGACAATGATTCCTCGATCTGTCTCTCTAACCTTCCAGATTGCATTTTTCTGGGTTCATTTCTAATATGGAAATGCCCAGCATGCAACTATGTGACTACCCGGAAAGTGTAAGTACTCAGTAGTAATCCAGGAAGTAAGTTTTCCTTCAGTGAATAGATGCACAGATGGACCTGCTTGAGATGGGGAGCCGTGTAGATGACGTCAGAGAGATGACTGGACCCTTCTTTCTGTTTCTCAGCTAAGGTAGCCAACAGTAGAAACTGTTTCATTAGGGTTGATTGAGCTTTTGGGGAGTAGTTCGGGTTAGTCAAAATTAAAGGATTAATACATGAACCTTAATAATAAATAATAAATAGGTATTTTTATGGAGTATTTTATATGTATGTACTTTGTAATATGCGTGATCACAGAATCTAGTTAGTTATGTGATAGAATTTGCAATCAGAGTATCATGTGGGGAACGTGGATACCAGGGAAGAGAGACGTTGTCAGAGATGAAGAGCTGGGGGTGGTCCTCTTAAAGTTGCAGTCTATTCTAGAACCCATGTTTTACATAGTATTTATGGGTACTGACTCTGTCCCATGAAACCCAGTACCTCCACCTTTCATAGGCGGTACCTGGAAAACCTAACAAACAATCGCTCTTCACCTAACCTATTTATTTAGTAAGTGTGCTTTCTTTCCTTGCCTGGGTACATGTGGATGTAGATAGCTAACTCTATGAGCTACGGTGGATCACTGAGATAGCGATTCTCAACCAGAGAGCCCTGGAATTTTAAGCTCCTCTGAAATTCCTTGTGGATATTGATAATAATGTGCACGTCTACACTATTAAAAATACTTTCTTCTGAAAAGAGCTTATAACCATATACTTGGTTATGGGCAGCCCCACCCCCCCAAGCCCTGCTGAGGATTGAACCTTTAACCTCATGAGCATATTAGGTCAGCACTCTACAATTGAGCTGTGCCTCCAATCTTTGGTTATATTTTATGCTTACTGACAAGTCCCTCTCCAGGTCTTCTCTGCTATTAGTACCCTTTGGTCTTCTCAATAGGTTGACCTTTCTTCCTTCCCAGAGGTTATATGTTTAGAAGTTGCTCAAGTACCACAGGAGTGGAAGTTCAGTAGGAGACTTAGCTTCCAGGTGAACAAGAGCATCTACTGAGCAGTCATGTTAAGTGTCCTTACTGGCCTCTTAGGACTTAATCACTTAAGTGTATAATGCTGCCTGTTTAAATGACAGCTGAACAATTCAGAAAATAATAATAAGAGTGGTTCTCTGCTAGAAAATGCCGTGGGCCAATGGACCCTGGCTAATTATCATATGATCATTTACAGCTCAAGTCCTGAATTACCATTAGCGTCAAGAATAGATTTGAGTAGGGCATTAACCTTTCTCTCTTCTGAGTCATTAACTAAAGCCAATAATGCCTTGCCACATCACGGAAATGCTGTAAAATGCACCAGTTAAAGCTTGCAAAAATCTTAAAAGGCTTCACGAGTGTTGAACAGAAATAAGAAATGACCAGCAGTAAAAAAGATAAGACTGAGGAAGATGAACAACTCATTGCAATTGCCCAGTATCCCTTGGTAGAAAATGGCCTGTCTGACACCTTGTATTCTGAATCAGGGCGTTTATTGTTTTTCTTGTTAATTTGCTAGTGTAGTAAATTATAAACTCCATATAGTGAATTTATTAAGCTATGTGAATTAGCATTGAGATAAAACTCTGGAGTGGTTGTTGTTCCATGATTTATACTTGATTTATCATGACCTATTCCATTGGTTTGACACACAGGGGCTGGAGAAAATGTGCTCTTTCTCCCAGCATAGCATGCAGAGGGCTGTTGCCGTCTACTTAAGTTCTGTTTTACTGTGTGATAGAAAAGAAGTCCTTTGTTAGATGATGTGCTTAGAAAGCGTCATTTAAAACTTGAAAAAAATCATTCATAAACATCCCTTGGATTAAAACCTCAGAAGGAATGATTGGTTATAGTAAACCATTATAGCTACTGATCAGTGAGATTGTGTCATTGGTGTGTGTTACCTGGTATTCTAATATTTAATAGTCTTCTAACAGATTTTATCAACTTCATCAGTATGGCAGACATGTAGGCTTAGTAATATCCAAAGACAGAAAATTTTCAATTATTTACGATTGAGTAGTTTTGTGGAAATCTAATTTTGATCAAATATTTGAGTAGCTAGAACATGCTTTTTCCAGTCATTCCAATTAAGTGGTATCTTATTCTGTATAAATTAGGAGGACAGAGCACATAAAAATCTTACTTACATTTTGCCTGGGAAGGCTGTTACCATTAGCGAGTTGGGGAAATTTAAACCCTTATCCTAATATCATCTTTTAGAACTTGGTGGGTACGAGCCTTGAAGTACTCTAGGTCCTTGTTTGGGACAAGGCTGGGTGGTTTAGAATCTTCAGTAACTAACTTACATGTGGTTTTGTGTCACTAACGTATGCCATCTTTCAGGATGTCCACACGGCTGACATTCTGACACTGATGTTTTCAATAATTTTATGTGGCATGTGAAAGACATTTATCTTGATGGACAGAAAGCAACTTGACCCTTATTATAACATTGCAATCTATAGTGCTGCTGTAATAATTTTGAGCAGTGGTGAAGAAATAGAGGTAAAAAGCCTTAGCAGACAAAAGCTGTTCATGGCTTTTGATGTTTGCTTCTTGTTGTGTAGATATGAAGTCTAGGTATGGCAGAGCTTAACCAACCTGGCTGTCAGTACCAAGAATATGTCACTCCAAACAGGCGTGGAGATTAAGAGGGCCTGAAATTCACTTATTTTGTGGATCTGGCATGTTAAGTTTGAGATCAAACAAATTTTTGTAAAGCCTAGCATTTGCTGTATGCATTTTAAAATTAGTAAGACCTTTTGAAGTTTGATGTCTTAGTTGCATTGGTAGCTTAAAAAATTCCTATGCTTTTGATAATCCTTTTGATTCTGAAATTTCTGTTATGAAAAATGAATAATCATTAATATATATTCATGGTGTTAGTCTGGTACATGTGTCGCATTACTTTGTATGCAGAAGCCTGACGTCGACATTGGATGGCTTCCTTTATTGCTTTTCCACCTTAGTTTTTGAAACATGGTTTCTTATTGAACCTGGTGTTCATCAGTTGGCCAGACTGGCTGGCTAGTGAACCTCTAAGATAGTCCTGTCTCCGCTTCCCAGTGCTTAGATTATAGGCGGAATCCCTGCTTTTATTGTGGGTGCTGTGGTCTGAATTTTGGGCTTCAGGCTTGCATAGCAAGCACTTCACACAGAGTTGTCTTTCTACCCCAATTGCTGTTTGAAATGAAGTCGGTGAATGCTACTGTAGAAATTTGGTTACATAACTACATTTGATGTGATGTTTTTGTTTTGATTTATTTAAAATTTTGGACCCTACCAGACATCTAAAAAAATACCATTTAAAAAAATAAAACATCAGGTGTATGGCTTATGAATGCCACTTGTTGACTTCTGGCTACTCTCCAATGTGTATTTTCTGTTTTGTATTTTGATGACATGAAGGACCTATCATGTGTAGCTCCACTGCCAAGCTACATCCTCAGCCCTTAGTATGGATGCTAAGGGCTCATTTTCGTTTTCTTAGTGAAGTATAATTTAGATCTTAACTGTGTGGTTTGCAGAATTTTAATAAGATCAGCTGCTTATGACCCATGGTGCATGAAGATATCAAGCATGTAGGAACTTGGACATCTTTCCAGTAAATGTTTCAGCCTTCCCAGGCCGCCAGTGTGATTCCCATGAGAACAGTTTTGGCTGTCTACTTTGTCTAAACAGAAACATTCAGGACGTGATTTGAGTTGCCACCTATTGCACACCGTAGTCTTTATGAGCTTGAGCTCAGTGGTTTTTTGGCAGTTTGTTTCTTCTTTCTTGCTGAGTGATCCTTTTTCTGTGTTGACTATGTGATATAGTGTGTTGATAAGCACTCCCATTAACAGTTTGGGGTGTTATGAAAAGGTCTAAAGAGCTTTGATGGGTAATGCTGAGCTTAACAAATGTGCTGTAATTAAACTCTTGTTCAGGTCAGCCAAGCTTTCAGTAAGATGGGTAGACTTAATTTCCTATAAAGTAAAATCTAATTTGATTTTTTTGCTTAGGTGCTTTGCTATGTATTTTTCTTTCTATTTTTCTAGCAATAATTTAATCTTACTATCTGTCTTTTTATGTCTCACATTAGCTTTGAGATACAAAGTTGAGAAGTGGTACATGATTATTTAATGCAGACAAGATTCAGAGGAGAGATGTTTTTTCTTATGAAAACAGTATGCAACAGATAGGTAGCTATTTCCCCCTTCTAATGTGTGTGTGTGCGTGCGTGCTTGCATGCATGTGTGCGTATGTGTGTGTTTCATATATTACTCGCAGGGACACCGTCAGTCACCTGAGACAAGTTCTCCCATTGTCCTGGAGCTCATCAGTTGGGATAGATGACTGGCCGTTCCCAGGGTTGCCTCTCATCACCTCTGCATTGGGATAACAAGAGCATGTACTGTGCTTAGCATTTTTGTTTTGCTCTCTGGCACAGCTCTCTTATGCAGCCTGGGCTGTCCTAGAGCTCACTGTGTAGATGATGACACTGACCTCTAAATCCCAGAGATCCACCTGCCTCTGCCTCCTGGGCGTGGGGATTAAAGGCATGCACCACCATGCCTGGCTCTGGCATTTTTATGTGGGTTCTGCAGGTTGACCCCAGCCCTCATGTTTATAAGGAAGTACTTTCCAAACTCATGTATCTCACTAGCCCTTCAAATAGTTCTTCAAGGGTTAAGATTTTATTGTTTGTATGTATCTCTATACCTCTGTTTTAATTTAGTGTTGCTTCTAAGAAAGCAAAGCAACAAAAACGATTAGCCTTCTCTAAAATGTTGAAGACTCCCACGAGAAAATGCTGCGTGTAACTTAAAAGACGAAGCCAGGCATGATGGTGCATGTTCGCACCAGCGCTTAGGAGGTATGGGCAGGCAGAGCTCTGGGAGTCTGAGGCCATACACCTTGAGTTCCGGGCTATCCAGGGCTATATAGTGCTACTCTTGTGTTTAAAAGAAGAAGAAGAGGAGGAGGAGGAGAAGGAGGAAGAGGAGGAGGAAGAGTAATGAAGAGAGGAAGGATGAATGCTGGTGTAGAGGAAAGATGAAGGGGAAAAGAAAAGATCAGGAAGAAACGAGGGCAAATGTAATAAAGCAATCAGGGCTCCAAGGAACTCTCTGAATTACTTCCCTCAGTCTGGGAATGATTGCCATAAAATGAGGCAATGGATATAAGTTGTTTTGACAGTTGTATTTGGCACTTAATTGGCAGTTGTCATCCACTGATGTTAAGGTGCACGTGTCTACCCTTAGTTGCTCATCTGAAGACACATCTTACTTACCACTGTCCTCTGAATAATTTAAACATGCCTTTGATAGATGGTTGTGAGCTACCATGTGGTTCCTCGGCATTGAACTGAAATCCTTTGGAAGGGCAGCCTTAACCTCTTACTTCTGAGCCATCTCTCCAGCCCCAAACATGCCTGTTAATACTTTAATGTTTCAAAGGCAAATTCTGAGGTCTACTGAGGGTTGCTTACTGCTTTCTACTTTCTACTTTAGACATTGAATTGGCTCTTCAGCTTGCGGGTCTGATTTAGCCAGTCTCATTTTCTTGTATAGCCCGGGCTGGCTCTGAACTCTGTGTAACTTAGGATAGCCTTGAACTTTTCATGCTTCTGCTTCCTCTTCCCAAGTGCTGTGTACCACCAAGCCCTGTTTTATGTGTTGCTGGGGATCGAACTCAGAGCCTCCTGCCTGCAAGGCAAGCACTCACTGACTTTACTATGTTTCAAGCCCTAGGGTATGTTCTTGGAAGGTGGATATGAACTTAGTGGTAGTCTGTTTAGTTATCCGAGAAATTCTAGAGATGTGGGAAGGAAGACTTTTGAAGGCTTTAATGTAGACATAGAAGGCACATTTGATTGTGGTGACCCACAGCTGTGTTCCCAGCATGCTGGAGGCAGAGACCAGAGAACCTGGAGTTTGAGGCCAGCCTGGGCCAGAAGGCACAACCCTGTCTCAGAATATAAACAGTATAAACAAAGCACATCTAGCCTGACAGGTTTTTTTTTTTTTTGATGTTTGTTTTTATTTTGTTTTCAGGTAGGGTACCAACTCACTGGTACTTAGACTGAACTCAAACTTGATATCCTCCTGCTTCAGCTCCCGAATGCTAGGATTGTATGTATCTACATCTTCTGATTTGCAGTAATACCTCACAGAGAAAGCACTAACATGGATAAGACACGTGTACATTACGCTTGAGGAGGGATACAGGATAAAATAAATGCGTGTTTTAAAGGAAAGGGCTGCCTGTGGTCCGAATCTCAGCCACTTGGTCAAGCATCGACCCCCATTAGTTTTCACAGCATACCGGTCAGAGCATGTTTTACAAATGGGAAATTTGTGGCACAGGAGGACTGGATGGTTTTCCAGGACCACACAGTTGCTGTGGAACGATTCTAGATTCCAGGCCTGAGTTCTCTGACTAAAGCCTGTGGCATGGTGTCCATTCGAGATTCTTCTCAGTCTGTTCATGCTCTTGGGGCTTTCTAAGAATTCAGTGGCAGGTTGGTGTTAATATTTATAGCCCCTCACTTCCAACCTTAGTCTGTCCGTGGCTTTGGTCCGAAGACCTCTTGGAAGTTAGGAGCATTAGGGTGAAAGGACCTGTTAAATAAATTGTAGCAATCACCATTAGAATCTGAGCTCCAGCATGGCTAATGGTTTTGTCTGTTTTGTTAATTTCTATTTTCTCTGGAACTTAGATTATTAGTTAGTATAGAAGTGATTGTTCAATACAAATTTGTCAAATGAATAATAAGTCGTTATCAAATGGATAAATACTCATTGGTCCTTTAGGGTGAGTACAAGTTGAGCTAACAAAGCGCCCTGGCCAGGCAAGGCAGAAGAAGTCTGACGGGAGACATTCCTCAGGCTCAGGCCAGGACTGTTCTGAGTGCTGCAAGGCTGGGTCAGGTAGCTGTCTTCTTGTAGGAGAAAGATCCTTATTGGGAGTAAGGGAGGGTGGGGGTGGGAAGGGGCAGCTGGGCTGCAGCTGGATCTGGGGAATAGTATATCATAATGCTAAGGCCACAGTAGCAGTGGCATTAAGTCAGCCGGCTTTATTGGTTCAGAAACTGTCCTGTTAGAGACAAGATTGGACTCAGATGGAGGGTGTAAGGGCAGGAGCCAAACTGTCATTAGAAGACACCAATGGGTTCTGTCTTTACTCATGTATGGCAGGAGAAATTGTGTGGGACTGTCCAGCTGTTTCTTTGTGTAACTTGCTGGTCATCGGGCTTTTCTAATGTGGCTGGATATTAAACTATATGTCCACTTTATTTTATAATATTTTATATCTTTATTATGCTATTATAATAAATAATGACAAACTTTATTATAGGTTATAGCAACTATTTTAGAAGTTTTATTTTGCTACATTTATGTTATGGTGCTGGAAATTTAACCCAGGATCTGGTAAATGCTAGGCAAAGGCTGTTCCATTCAACCACATCCAGAGCCCATTATTTTAAAAGCCATACTAATCTTGATGCCTGTGTGTCAGCACATGCCAATAATATGGAGCTTATGAGGTCAAGGCAGGTCAAGTGTGAGTCTAAGGCTTGCCTGGGTTACCTCACGGCTCATCACATCCGTCTTCCTTATCACTGGTTGATTTTATCATGCTGCTTTACAATATTTGACTCAAACATTGACACATTGTTGCATGTTTTTCCTGGACATATGAATAATAAACACTAAAATAAATGTATTGATATAACATGTTTTGTTTTGTGTTTTTCCCCCTATTTTTCAGAGTGCATTCCCAAACATGTACCTGTAGAGTCAAAGCTTCCAACTCTCTCTCTCCCCCACCTCTGTGTGTGTGTGTGTTTTAAATAAACATGGCTTATTTACTCTCTAAGAGAGGCTAGGACCCAAGTGGTATGCATACGTATGTAATTGTACTGGTAGTTATGTTCCTTTCTCGTTGTTTTAATTCATATGCATTTGTAACTGATGGACCCCTGGCTGCTCTGCTCATTTCTTAGGTGTGCTTTTTCTTTTATGAATGACCTCTGATCACATCTGCCTTTTGTCTGAGGAAGGGTCTTGCTCTGTAGCCTCTGCTGGTACTTAGGAGAGCCCAGGCTGGCCTAGAACTGGAGATATAGCCCAGGCTAACCTGAAGCATTGTAATCCTATCCTCCTGCTTCTGCCTCCCGAGTGCTGAGATTACAGGTAGGCACCTGATTACATTTTTAAAGAATATTTAAATTGTAGTAATACATTTTTCTTTTTTAAATAAAAATAGATCTTTTTCATACAATATGCTCTTACCCAGGTTTCCGTTCCCTGGACTCTTTTCAGATCCCCCCCATCCACACATTTTTTATCTAACTAGAACAGTCATCTAAAGAAAATTAAATAAAATAAACCACAATAGGACAAAAACAAAGAATAAGCCCAAGAAACACATATAGAACACATACATTCTCTCATACAGAAAGCTCATAAAAGCACAAAACTGGAAATTATAATATATAAGCAAAAGACCTGTAAGATTAAAGGAAAAAAATATCTAGACGTTGCATTATGAGACAACCCCTCAAAATACCATTGAGTGTGTGTTGTTGGCCGTCTCCTGCTGGGCATGAGGCCCCCCTTAAGTGTGGTTTGAGTACCCAATGAGATTCAGTCGGAGAAAATGGCCTTTTCTTTGTAAGCAGTTGTTAACTGGCGATAGCTTCTGGCTTAGAGGGTGGGGGCTTGTTACTAACATATTAATTATGGGTAATGATGGGTTTCATTTTAAGAACATTTGATCAAAAAAGGAAACCTGAACAATGTTTGACAGAATATCATCTAGTGAATGAAAAGAACAGATTGTAGCGATCCTTTGTCATAGAATTGAGTCCTCAATTCAGCTCCAGAAAACAAAACAATGCCCTTAAATTAGAGGTGGTGTTAGTGGACATGGGCCAGCCCTGTGTTAGTGGTTGATTGACTTTATGTTTTCAGCCAAGCTGCACATAAGGCATGCATTGTCTGCCTTGTATGTTTGGGCCACTGTCAGAGACAGCTTGGGGTTACAGAAGACGGAAATAGGAGCTTTAAGAAGATGGACTGGACTATGTTGCCCCCCAGTTTTTCTTTCCATCTGTTTGATTATACCACTGGAAAGGCCAGCAATCGCAGGCGTGTTCTGTTAAAGAGTCTCTCTTGAGACTCTAAATGCCTCTGGGCGAAACTTACTCTGAAGGTGTTTTAATATTAACTACAATGTGAACAAATTGAACCAAGATCTTTGGTAGATATCTGGGGATGGAGGTTGGGTAAGGACATGTTGGCCAGAGGAAGTCAAGGTAGGTGTGTTTAGAAGGTGGCAGGCAGGTTACGGTTCAATGATGAGGACAGAGGGCTGCTTCCTGGTTGAGGCTTCCAGTTCTGAGAGGTCGAACTGTGACTCAGAAGAAGGCACTTCCTGTTTCCAAACTGCCCGTGTGGTCCTGCATCCCCGAAAGAGGAAGTGCAGTCTTCCTGTTTCTTTCTTGTACCCACTAAGGTCTCAGCAGTCAGGTGCTAGAGCTGCTTAGTGGTGCTTCAGCTTGGAATCATCGTGTGTCTGTAAACAAGCAGTGAATTGAGAAAGCAGCTTGGGGAGCATGACTTCTTAGAATCTGGGAGTTGGGTGCGTGCATTTAAAAGATGCATGCTGGTGAAAACCACTGATTTTATTTCACAATGAGATTTTTGTATGTATATGTATGTGTGTGTATACATATCTGTAAGCATGAGTATATCGGTGCCAAAGGTTAACATGTTGGGTTTTTTCTTTCTCAATCCCCTTATTCAGTCATTCACCTATTTATCTGAGATGGATTCTCTCCCTGAATCTTGAGCTCACCTATTCAGCTAAACCAGCCCACAGGCTCCAGCAGCCTCCTGTCTCTGCTTGCCCAGCACTGGGGGGATTGCAGGTGCATGATGATCGGCTGATCGGCTTTGCTTTTTTTTTTAAAGTGTGGGTTTTAGGGAATTAAATTCAGGTCCTTATGCTTACATAGCAAACTTTTGCCCTTTGAGTTATTTTGCTGATCTTCATAATGAGACTCTTAAAGTTCAGCGTTCAGCTTCTTGTATGGAGATAATGTCATGTCATTCTTCTCTTCGGGCCTTTGGGCGTCTACTTCCTTGTTGGCTTTCAGGCCCTCGTCTCTGAGACACACATAGAAGGGCTGACAAGTTGATAAAGCCACAGTTGAGCGGTGACTTTGTGAGGTCACAGTGGCTGAGCCGTCAGTTTCAGGGTCTTGTTTTCTTGCTCAGTGGAGCATCCTGTGAACACTGTACCCAGAACCTCCATTGTCTCTTCTTAGTAAAGAGAGCGCTAATGGCTAAGGTTCTAAAAGATACTCTAGAAATGATCTTCCCCCGTGGTGCAGCACATGCCCAAGCTGAAAGGATACTCCAGGTTCTACCCCACCCCAGAACAATGCGCTTGTGTGTGAGAGAAGCCTCGCTTCTGTCATTTGGCTTGTCAGCCTGAGGTGGGATGAAAGCCTCTCGCATTAGCACAGCTGGTGGAAGGAAGTATCCCGGGGATGCGGATTGTTTGGCTAGAGCAGGCTTCCTTGTCAAGCCACTTGTCTTTGCTAATCAGCAGTACCTCCACGTGCCTTCATCGTTCATCACGGAACGCTCTTCTGAGTGTAGTCTCTGTAGCCTTTAATTTGTCTTTATGAAATTACCTTACCCAAATGAAAAAATATTTATTTTCTAAAATGATAGCATTTTAGATAGCATTATGTTAGGTTTGTTTAGTTAGCTGCCGTGCTCCTCTGCTTCATCTTTCCCTAAACATTGAAGACTCTGCTGTCTACAAGAGAGCGCTCTTCTACAGAACACTGCCCTTTCATAGATGCCTGACACCTGTGCTGCTCAGAGGTCAGACCAAAGACAGGCAGTCTGTTGAAGGGGTGGCCAGAGTTCACCCAGGGGAGCGCCTGTCAGCAGCTCCCGGCATTTGCTGCTTGCTGGCTAGAGTTCTCCAGGTAGAAACAAAGACATTCTTTTGCTTGTGTCTTCCTTTTTAAAAAAGTGTTATGTGACGATCAAATGCTACATTAACTACTAGAATGGTATGAAAATTTTTACCGACAAAAATAATCAAAAACTTCTCTATTGCCACTAACTTGAGATAAACAGTAAACAGTTGTGGTATTTCCTTTTAGACCTCTGTTTGTGTTTAAACACACACACACACACACACTCACACACATACACACACACACACACACAAAGGGAGGGAGGGAAGGCAGGAGGGAGAAGATAGGGCCTAGGGAGATGGCTCAGTGGCTAAGCATTTCCAGCTTTTCCAGAGGACCCAATTTCAATTGCTAGTACTTCTATAATCCTGTTCGCACCCACCTGTAGTACTGGTGTGATCCTGCTCGCATCCATCTGTAGTACTGGTGTGATCCTGCTCGCACCCACCTGTAGTACTGGTGTGATCCTGCTCGCACCCACCTGTAGTACTGGTGTGATCCTGCTCGCACCCACCTGTAGTACTGGTGTGATCCTGCTCACACCCACCTGTAGTACTGGTGTGATCCTACTCACACCCACCTGTAGTACTGGTGTGATCCTGCTCACACCCACCTGTAGTACTGGTGTGATCCTGCTCACACCCACCTGTAGTACTAGTGTGATCCTGCTCACACCCACCTGTAGTACTGGTGTGATCCTGCTCACACCCACCTGTAGTACTGGTGTGATCCTACTCACACCCACCTGTGGTACTGGTATGATCCTGCTCGCACCCACCTGTAGTACTGGTGTGATCCTGCTCGCACCCACCTGTAGTACTGGTGTGTTCCTGCTCGCACCCACCTGTAGTACTGGTGTGACCCTGCTCACACCCACCTGTAGTACTGGTGTGTTCCTGCTCGCACCCACCTGTAGTACTGGTGTGATCCTGCTCACACCCACCTGTAGTACTGGTGTGATCCTACTCACACCCACCTGTAGTACTGGTATGATCCTGCTCGCACCCACCTGTAGTACTGGTGTGATCCTGCTCACACCCACCTGTAGTACTGGTGTGATCCTGCTCACACCCACCTGTAGTACTGGTGTGATCCTGCTCGCACCCACCTGTAGTACTGGTGTGATCCTGCTCACACCCACCTGTAGTACTGGTGTGATCCTGCTCGCACCCACCTGTAGTACTGGTGTGATCCTGCTCGCACCCACCTGTAGTACTGGTGTGATCCTGCTCGCACCCACCTGTAGTACTGGTGTGATCCTGCTCGCACCCACCTGTGGTACTGGTGTGATCCTGCTCGCACCCACCTGTGGTACTGGTGTGATCCTGCTCGCACCCACCTGTGGTACTGGTGTGATCCTGCTCGCACCCACCTGTAGTACTGGTATGATCCTGCTCGCACCCACCTGTAGTACTGGTGTGATCCTGCTCACACCCACCTGTAGTACTGGTGTGATCCTGCTCGCACCCACCTGTAGTACTGGTGTGATCCTGCTCGCACCCACCTGTAGTACTGGTGTGATCCTGCTCGCACCCACCTGTAGTACTGGTGTGATCCTGCTCACACCCACCTGTAGTACTGGTGTGTTCCTGCTCGCACCCACCTGTAGTACTGGTGTGATCCTGCTCACACCCACCTGTAGTACTGGTGTGATCCTGCTCGCACCCACCTGTAGTACTGGTGTGATCCTGCTCGCACCCACCTGTAGTACTGGTGTGATCCTGCTCGCACCCACCTGTAGTACTGGTGTGATCCTGCTCGCACCCACCTGTAGTACTGGTGTGATCCTGCTCGCACCCACCTGTAGTACTGGTGTGATCCTGCTCGCACCCACCTGTAGTACTGGTGTGATCCTGCTCACACCCACCTGTAGTACTGGTGTGATCCTGCTCACACCCACCTGTAGTACTGGTGTGATCCTGCTCGCATCCACCTGTATGTAGTACTAGTGTGATCCTGCTCACACCCTCCTGTAGTACTGGTGTGATCCTGCTCACACCCACCTGTAGTACTAGTGTGATCCTGCTCACACCCACCTGTAGTACTGGTGTGTTCCTGCTCACACCCACCTGTAGTACTGGTGTGATCCTGCTCGCACCCACCTGTAGTACTGGTGTGATCCTGCACGCACCCACCTGTAGTACTGGTGTGATCCTGCTCGCACCCACCTGTAGTACTGGTGTGTTCCTGCTCACACCCACCTGTAGTACTGGTGTGATCCTGCTCACACCCACCTGTAGTACTGGTGTGATCCTACTCACACCCACCTGTAGCCCTGGCTCCAGGGGATCCAACACCCTCTTCTGACTTCCATGAGCATGTATACTTATGTTTGTGTGTGCTTACACATAGGCACACACATACACACAGTTAAAAGGAATCAAGTTTCCACCATATTGATTCACACAAGCAGTGAGCTAATAAGAGTTCAATCTCTATGAGTTCAAGGCCAGCCTGGTTGTAATAGTGAGCACCATGCAGCCAGAGCTATATAGTAAAATTGTGTCTCAAAAAATAACTAAAATAAGTTCTTTTTTAAGAAAAGGCTACTACACTGTATGTTCTGTTTAGAAATTGTTTTTTTTTTATTGTGATATGTGTGTCACACAGGAGTGTGGCAGAGGCTTAGGGGCAGGGTGCTTTGAGATATGGTCATGAGGTGATCGGTCAGCTCAGGAGATGGTCACTATGATAGTGGCTTTAGTAAGAGGTCAGGCTGAAAGGATTTTGAGGTAGAACCAAAGAAAAGTCACATGCAGATATGTTCCTAAAAATCATGTGCGTGATTCTGATTAAGAAGCACTCCAGATTTATTCATTTTAAAAGGCAATAGCAAATTGATTTCTATGGAGGTTGATTGTTTTCTGATACATGTAGGTATTCATCTAGGACCTGAGAGTCCAGCAGGAATAAAACAGGTTTGATCTCACAGCCATAGCATTTACTCCTTAGGGAGATAGACAGTCAACACAGGGATCAATCCATAATTTGGTCATGAAGTATAAACGTTGTTAGTAACTGGAAGGGACCAAGCTGGTGCTGACGATGCCTGGCTTCAGGTGGACCTCAGTACTGATAGAATCGAGAGAACGAGAAGCCACAGGAAGAACGGCTCCGTTCACTTCACATTTCTCCTAGAGAGTCACGTACCTCAGGGGGGGCGTCTTGGCTTGAGAATGTCTTCTCTGAGATGTTGTCCTGCACTCCTGTCAGCTCTGTGGGGGATCACGATGGCTTTCCTTGATGTTGGGTCACTTCTCTCGGTCTCAGGGCCAATGCCACCGAAGCTGAGAAAATGGAAAGTTTTTATCAGATAAATGAGAGGTTTCTGGGAGGTCAAGGAGTCGGTGTAATTCCGCTTTCACACAAGCTGTGCTGGGGCTGTGGATGTGGCCGAGCAGAGCACTTCATAGCATGGATGAGGTCTCCATTTGAGCCCCACTTCTCCTTCTCCTTTCCCCAAAATGTTTCATTGCTGAGCTGCTTCGTTAATCTAGAAAGTTCAGAAAAGCAAATTTTAGGAGAATAAATCTATTTTTTGGATTTCTTTTTTCTCACTATGTAGCTCTGGCTGGCTTGGAATTCAGAGATCTACTTGCTCTGTCTCCTGAGTGCTGGGATTAAAGGCATTTTCTCTTGTGGTTGTCCATGACAAGATATTTTTATGACTTCTAGCAAATCTGAAGATTACCTCTTAGGTGTTCAAGGCAGCACATACTTGTAATCTTACCACTGAGGTCCCTATAGTAGAAGGTGACATGTTTGAGGCCGATATGAACAGTTTGGTGAGACACTGCTACCAAAGTTAAGGAAAGAAACTGCTTTGTCAAAACTCCTGGGTGTTTCTTGTCTTCTAATCAATAGTACAATTTACCTTATTCAGGAGAAAATAAACTCTGGTATTATGAGAATCATCTGCCCTTTTATTGACCTGTAAAAATCACAGCAAATATTGAAAGATTGTGTAGTAAATTTGATCTCACAAATCAGGGTTTTACGAATTACAGCCCTGTGCCCGCCATCTTCAGGATCCTACCATGTTCTGTACTGGGAATCCTAGTGCGTTTTTACTTCACTTCTCTATATTGGCTTAAAAATGCATTTTTGCTTACTTGCACTTAGTAAGAAGGTTTATATTGTTAAGGAGAAGGTAACCTTTAAAATGTTACTCTATATTTTTAATGTAATACTTTATTAATTCTTTGAGAATTTTATATAATGTACCTTGACCATATTCCCTATATTACCCCTAACTACTCCTAGATCCATCCCCACTTCCTATGCCCTCCCAACTTTGTGTCCTTCTTTTTCAATTTAAGTACTCATTGAACCATATTGGTACACAACATAACAGATTTTTATTTTGTGTGTGTGTGTGCGCATGTGTGTGCACATGGGCATGTGTGTATATGCATGTGCATGTGTGTGTGTATGTGTGTGTGTGTGCATATGTGGGTGTCCACGGAGGCCAGGAGAGTGCATTGAATCTGCTGGAACCATTGCCCTCTGGAAGAGCAGGCAGTCTTAACCTCTGAGCCAACTCTCCAGCGCCTGGTTACATTGTGAACCATGAATGCAGAATGTCTATGTGTTGTCTGAAGTAGCTGGTTAGTATTACTCACATAACAGGCTTGGCTTGTGCCGTATCAGCTGTATGACCTTAGGTGAGTTACACTCCTCCAGGGCCCTGCATTAGCTTCTGTATAGTAACGCCAATAATGAGGCGTTATTGGCGTTAAGTGCTTAGCTCTCTGCCTGCCTTGGTACTCCATCACGGAAGCTACTAGAGTGATTTTACTGAAGTGATTGTGTTTAGCACTGTGACAAAAGGATAGTATGGGATAGTGAGAAATTATGCAAATATTTACATCCCATACCTAGAGATGGTACTGAGGGTGTTGGAATGGTATGCTAAAGGGCTAGTCAGCTGTGTCCTATCCCCTCTTGCCATGGCATGGCCATATGACTTAGACACTCTCCAGCCTCACTTGAGTCTGGGTTCTTCCTGAGACGAATGGGAAGCTTGATTGATTAGATCCAAACATTCACAACCACAGGCTGTCAGTGAACTGAGTGAGTCTGGTACCGAGGTGTGGCTCATTTTGTTTTGTTTTAACAAGCTGTTTGACTGTTTGAAAGCTAGGTAGTTTCCTGGTGGTGTCATGAGTTACTGATGGTCACCAGATGTCATATTAATGAACTGGGACAGGAATTGTTTGTTTGTCCCAATGAGGACAATATGAGGACAATAATGAGGCTGTATGTAACTAATTACATAATTATGAGTTATTTCAGTTTGGTCCTAGTAAAATTACATCACAGAACTCAGGCAGTTTTGAAGAGTTTACTAGCAAGATAAAAATAGTAATAAATGTTTTATATAGTTGACTCATACATTTAACATATATTTACTAAGCCTGAAAATAATGAACTCATTGCTCCATCCATTAAAAAAAAAACAACCCAGGTAATCCCTCCTCAAAAGACCTTTGTACCTCTGCTCTCAAGCACGTGTGCAGACTTGTACGTCTATAATTTTAATGAATTTCGTTCTTCTGATAAGCTAGCTCTGGACTTCCTAGTGATTAAATTAAAATCAGTAAAGCAGAGGAAGTAAAAATATGAGGGGCTGGAGAGCAGGCTCGGCAGTTAACAAGGGCCTGTTGTGCTTTCCTGAGGCTAGGAGTACAGATTCGAGGATCCGTGTCACAAGCCAGACGTCCAGTGTATCCAGTGTGTCTGCCACCCCAAAGAGAGTGGCAGAGACAGGATTGCAGCGGTGTGATGGCATCTAGATTAACCAAGAAAAGGAGAGCCCCAGATTTAGGAAGAACTCTAACTCAGAAACAATAGGCTGAGAAACAGAGGAGGACACCTGATGATACCCTCTTGTGGCCACTGAACATATGCACAAGTGCATGCACATGCGTGCACACGCACGTGCCTTTAAAAAAATCTTTAAAGCATCCACTAGCAGTTTTCTTGGATCGCTATACACATGTGTGAATGGGTATGTCTGTTAGAATACACACACACACACACACACACTCTGCTGAAATTATTTCACCGGATAATATATTGTAGACAATGTTGTTTGTATAGTTTTTTGTTCCTTTTCATGACTGTAAGGTGTTCCTTTGACTGGATGGTGACAGTCCTTTAAGCAGTCTCTGTGTGATCAGGCCCCCACTGCCAGCTTCCACAGTAACACTGAAGAGGGGGACTGTGTGCATGTTAGTGAGTCAGCTGCTGAGTCAGAGGAGATAGGCCTTGGCAGTTTGGGTTGAAATAAACAAAATGTTCTTCATGTGAGTTCACCCATCTGTACCCCCACCAGCAGGGTGTGAGCCTGTTTCTTCTCGGCTACCTTGTCTTCCACATCCGATCCGCTGAGTTATCACTCCCGGGGAGCCTGCTGAAAAGCACCGCGTCCTGGCTGGGGAAACGCTGATTAGATGGGTGATCATTGCTGTTTATTTGCATACATTCCAAAGAGTGAATATTGCTCCGAAGACCACTTTTTACACTATGTGTTTGCCGAATTAAATGGCTGTGTTGTTAAATGTCTTGGAGAGTGTTTTACTTTGCTTCAGAGCACAATTATAGCAGCCTAGAAAATCCTTCCAGTGTGAACGTGATCAACAAATTAAAGTTTCCATGGAGAGCCTTTCTCATAATGTCGCGAACCACACTCGCACATCCTGCTGTAGGATTGGCTGCCCCCACCTTATCATGTTATTCACATGCTGCTTTTCTTCTGGTATCTCTACGTGTTCTTTCTGGTGGTAGTTAATAGACTTGGGTTAAACCACAATTAGCCCTCTTAGTCTTCAAGTCTGTTAGCTGCTACTTGCTGTGTATAGCATGTATATCCACACACAACCTCTACATCCCAGAGTGAAAGCCTCAATGCTTCATGTATGAAAGCAAGGGTAGCTTGGTATCCCCCACAAAAGAAACCTGTCTTTCTTCTGCAAATTTAAGTCTTATTACCTAAACCCCGGAAAATCATAAGAGATATCCATGAGGACTTTTAGTCTTTGGGTTGTAGTGTAGTGCATGTTAAGGTAATAATTTTTTTTTATTTGCACATACTCTTCCATTGAGCTACATCCCAGCTTTTCAAATGTAACCCCCACAGAAACTTGGAAGGTTATTTTTCATGCTAATGTAGTCTCTTTTAAAATGAACTGTTATTCTGACAGTTGATTTGGGGGACAGGGGAGGTAGGTGGCCTTTATAAGAACAGCAGGAATTTCACCACTTTTTAAATGCTTTTTTTTCCTCCCTAATTTGACTTTCAAATGTGGTCTTTAACATGGCAACATCCTAATTCATTTACAGAGAACAGTGCTCCCATTGCCGACCCATTTGGGAGGAGTTGAAGCCATGGTGGTAGTGTTTATGGTGATGATTATACTTAGGGTCTCCAGAATAACTTAGGATTAATATTAAATTGCTTGGAGTTATTTAAACACAAAGACACACTTAAAAACTACGAGGCAGTTACCTTTTATGCCTTATTTCATAGCATATATATTACCTTCTATGCATCATTTCTTAGCTTATATGTTATCTTCTGGAGAAATTGTCTGCTTGTAGTTTCAGACTTGTGTTGAATTCAAAATTGCTTGATGCGTATCCACCCCAAGCCCTGCCACCCAGGGAAAGCAGATTGTTCTATTAGTCAAACCGTAGAACTTTGAGCCTTCTATGAAATGCAGTTTCCTTGTGTTATGTGTCTCTCCCGGCCCACCCCTTTTCCACCCATCCCAAACTCAGTGGCTGCTTGCACTAAGGGAACAGAAGCACTTTTGTTGTGCCATAGCACCCCCTAGCATCCTAATAATCTGGATTTTAAAAATCTCAACAAAGACTGAGGAGATGGTTCAGCGCATAAGGACGCTTGCCTGGCAAGCCCTGCAGCTTAAGTTCAGTCCCTGGAATCCATGGAAAGGTGGAAGGAGATAGTGGACTCTACAGTTAGCCCTTCTACCTCTGCACAGATGCTGTAGCACACCCGACCCTCATATCTGTCACATATGTGCACGCCAACAGGTAACATTCAAAGACTTAAATGAACGTCTTATGTTTTCAAACAAGCCATTAAGAGACTCCTGTGTGATATCTCGGATGTCATGGAGACCTGTGAAAGATCCTGTGGAAATGGCGGAGAATATGAGAGATCGCCATGGTTTCCACAGTCATTTGCCTTTGTTTGTATGTACTATGTGGTTACAGTCTGCAGCTGGACCTGCCTCGTAGTGGGGCGGGGAGAAGGTGCTGCCCGCTGTCGCCTGAGTGTCTCGCTTGTGTGTTGCAGGTCCTCCTCCCTGCAGCTGGCCTGCTGCAGTTACAGGACGTGAAGAAGACATGCTGCGAATTTTTAGAATCCCAGCTTCACCCTGTCAACTGCTTAGGAATCCGGGCTTTTGCTGACATGCACGCATGCACAGACCTCCTGAATAAGGCCAACACGTATGCAGGCAAGTGTAACAAGCCTTTGCAGGCAGGGTTTGAGACTGACGGGAAGCAAACCCCTGAGATCTCTGTGACTCCACAGTGCACTGTGGAGAGTCGTGTCAGGCTTCTGGGTCTGGGTGTAATAAAATTGTGTCTAAAACTTTAGAATGACAGAACTGCAAAATTGGAACGTAGGCTTAGGCTGGGGTCTACATGGTAGAACGCTTGCCTGCTAGGCATGGAGCTGTGGGTTTGATTCTCTAGAACCACAGAAACTGGGAGTGTTGGCTACAAATCCTTATAATCCCAGCACTGGGAGGCGGGGGTGGAGGACCAGGGGTTTAAGGCCATCCTTGTATACATAGTGAATTTAAAGCCAGCCTGGAGTACATAAGACCCTGTCTCAAAAAGTAAAACCAAATGAAAGTATTGGGACTGGATGGTAGGCTAGTTTGTTTATGGAAACACTGATGCCCTGAGCATTCATTCTCTCAACTGCATAAGCATATGAGAAAATGTATGCATGCCTAATTAGATTATTTTGCCTTTGTGATGTTTTATACCTTTTCTGCCGTATCCATGGAAACAATTTTTGTGGCCCAAAAATCTTCAAAGCACTGAAATCTTGTGTGTAGGACCCGGTTATGGCCTGTTTGTAGACACGGTGTCTTGACTGCCTGTGGTGTCTGCAGAGGGACGCCTGTGGCTGCTCTGCAGCCTGCTCAGTGTCCCTGTCTGCATCTAGAGAGGGGGGACTGTTTGCGTCCTCAGATGGAGCTAGAGGCCACAAAGGGAGCTTGTAATCTTTCCTTGAGTTTTTAAACATTAAAAATGCATGTTAAAATGGTTACAAAGAAGCTCCATAGTTTTTCAAACCATCTTCCTGGGAACAGCCTGACAGAGTCTGTGATTCACTGTCCGCTCGGTGGGAGCTGCCTTCCTTTGAGACTGGGTCTTACAGTGTCCTCTAGGCTGGCCTCATGCCGTAGCTGCTCTCCGTCACCTTCCCAGAGTGCTGGGGTTTTGACTATTTCACGTCACTCCTGGCTTGCAGATTCCTTGCTTAGTCGTTTTGTTTCTTGATGTGTGGGGTTTTGCCTGCATATCTCTGTGTACCTACCACATGTGTGCAGTGCCCACGGAGGCCAGAAGAGGGCATCAGAGCCCCCATGGTTGCGAACAGCAGTTTGTGTGCCAAGAATTGAACCTGGGTTCTCTGGAAGAGCAGCAAGTGTTCGTAACTGCTGATTCATTTCTCCAGCACTGAATTTCTTTTCAGTATTAGGAATTTAACCCAAGACCTGTGCTAGGCAAACTCTCTCCCAAAACCATAGTATCCCTTTCTCTTTTTTTTTTTTATGTTTTTACTGCGGCAGTCTCACTAAGTTGACTAGGAGTGCCTTGTACTCACAAAGCCCAGACAGGCCTTGAACCTGGGATCTACCTGCTTGGGAGGTTCCTGACTCAGCTGCCTCAGCTACTCAGCTGCCTCAGCTGCGGGTGTAAACTTTACAAATGTGCTGAGCTTCTCTGATCCTCCTCCCGAGTCCTGGGATTTCAGGCGCAAGCCACCATGCCCTGCTACTGCTGCCTTCTATATAGGCCCAATAATGCCTGTATTTTGTAGGGGGACCACCTACTGGACTAACTGTCCTTTGTAAAATTGCTTTGGGGGAAAATTCAAGCCGAGTTCCAGGAGGCTGATTTAGAAATGAGCTTTTCAAACCTGTGCTTAAGTAAATTGAGGAGTGTCCGTTACAGGCTGATGCCCAATAAACCTCTTCCATAATGTGAAATGTTAAATTCACTGATATGTTCCCTTTGTCAACAGTTCTGTTGTTCAGCCAAATAGAAAATATTCCTTACAGATGCAGTTCCTATTAGATGCGGTGTATGTGCTTTAAGGGGTTTACATTAGGACAGTGGAGGAGAACTTGTGTGTGCTGAGGTAGGGTGTTTTGCTTGTTTTGGAGCTTGTGTTATGTGTATAAAGCGATCATTGTTTAATGTGTTTGCCCCGGAGTCCCTGCTTGTTGATACTGCACTTGATAAATGTTGGTTCTCAAAGTGGAGGAGGGGCACCTGGGGAGAAAGTAAAGCGAGATGAAAAGTTAAGTGGCGTGTGGTTTTGTGCTGAGCTCGAAGGGGGGGTGTGCTGCTTCCTCGGGCCAGAACCAACTGCGGCACCGCTTACTGTGAATCTTATCTGTTCTTATCTTACTTAATTTCAGCCAGGTAGTGGTGGTGCACACCTTTAATCCCAGCACTCGGAGACAGAGGCAGGTGAATCTCTGTGAGTTCGAGGCCAGCTTGGTCTACAAGAGCTAGTTCCAGGACAGGTTCCAAAGTTACAGAGAAACCCTGCTTGAAAACCAATAATAATAATAATAATAATAATAATAATAATAATAAATCACAGATTTTTTTTGCATACTGCAGACTCTGAAGAAAACTTCTATGTTTGGAACATCTATGTCTTACTTTGTAGAGTCCTTCATAGTTATCTAGATTTCTTTTGAGAAAAAAATGATGTCTATAAAATTACACAGAAACATGGATTCTTCACTTTTAGCATGTTATATTTTCATTCAGAGTCTAGTCTTAAAGATTATATTGCTTTTGTATCATGATTCTGACTTTTATATTTGCTTGAGTTTCTTAGGTTTATAGATAACATTTTAAACTAACTTTTACTATGAAAAGGTATGTATGTGTGTGTGTGTAAATATATATATATATTTATTTATAAAATTGTGCTTCTAATCCAACCTTAAGAACTGTCAACTCCTAGATAATCTTTCAGCTATAACCCTCTTTCCTTCCCCCTCCTCTGTTGTTTTTTCACACGTAAACTCTGGAAAGAGATATACACATAGAATGTCATGTTGTCTTGAAGTAGTTGTCATAGTTCGTGCTTCACTACGTGGGGGTTCAAGGCCACTCTTGACTACATGAGATCCTGTCTCCAAAGAAAAGGAAGAGTGGGGTGGGGACGAGATAGGCTCTAAGGCTGCCATGATGAAAGCAGAGAATTGATGCCCCAGTTTAACCTCTGATGCCCACGTGTGCTGGAGCATCCCATACAGTAAACAAACAAACAAATAAAATATTTTTAAAAGAAGTCACAGATCCACTCATTGACATAATAATTGTGGATTAATGATAGCAGTAAAACTTTTTAAGTGGAAAATGTATCATGACTTCAGTCTGCTGACATACTGGGAGTATGTCGGTTTGGGGCAGTCTTCTCAGGTTTTTAGATGATTTGCATATTTTAAACATTTCCCAGGTCATTGAGATTTTAGTTTTTAAAGCTCTTTTTGGCAAACCAGAGATACAAAGGAGCTAAAAGTGCAGCATATCAGTTTAGAGGCATTTTAATAATTCTAATGAAAAAGACACCTTGGAAATTGGACTTTAATTATAAGTTGAAATATGAACCCTTTTTAGCCTGTCTTGCCAGTAGTTGAATTTCAGTTACAAGCAAATACGAGGGGAGAAACGTCTCTGAGTCCTAATCGTAGCCAATCGTCACCTGACTCGCCACTCTGAGGAGGAGAAACTACTTGGTTCCAGTTGTTGCTGAACTTTGGGGAAACTGGAAGGATCTAGAGCGTGTGCCCCAGCTGACATTCTGGGGTACTCTCAGCACTCCAGGCTTGTCAGCGCATGCCCCCTCCACCCTCCCCCTGGCATGGCACTATCTGCTCCCCATGTTTGAGATGTCTCAGTATTTTTATATGTGCTCTTTCCAGTGTCTTACTGTGGCATTGCTCTCCAGCTGCGTGGTGGAGGCAAAGGTCCCTGAGGCCACTGTGTCCAGTCCTTGGGGAGTCATCCAGCCCCTTAACCATTGCTCTATCTTGTCACCTTGTCATCTTGGTTCTGCACTCTGACCAGTGCCAGCGTTCTCTCTGCAGCCCATCTGCCCTTCTGTCTTTGCCGCCTGGGTTATCTCTTTCCTTCATGGTTTGTGCCTCCTGTCATCGAGTGTAGTATTGACACGTCGAGGCCCTGTCATCGCCCTGCAGCTGCTGTATTTCCTGCATGAATTGACTTGTCACCTCAGACTCTAATTCTAGTGCGTTCCCGGCTTTGTCGATATTCAGAACCTTTGTGCCGACCATCGTTCTCCCTTTTTTATTGTTCCATATTTCCTCATAAATCTGCCGTCTCTGATCGCAGAGACAACCCATGAATGCCCAGCTTACATCCACTATGATGTGTTTCAAAGCCAGCCTCTGTTCTGTGTCTGGCTCTGCCCAAGCGGCTGTGGGTGGTAGACAAGCAATAGGTTCCGTGTGCTTTGCTGCAGCTCAGAAGGTAACTGATATTTGGACTATGCCTTGCTCTATAAAAGTGACTCTGTCTGGCTTCCTTTCTGTTTTCTTTCCTTAAGACAAGCTCTCTCTCTGTAGATGAGGATGACCTCAGACGTGCACCAATCCTCGTGCCTCTGCCCCCTTGAGGGCTGGAATCACAGGTGTACCACCATGCTTGCCTGAAAGCAGTTAGACAAGATTTTATGCTGCTGAAAAGTTGAACTTAATTCAATTTTTTTGTGTCTACCCTCCTACAATTTAGGCAAGCAATCACTGCTTGGTATAAACATGTGTCAGACTGATTTGAATGCTGCTGTCTTGAAAGAAACACCATGTTGAGTGAGTGACTAAATAATGGTATTACCGGGCTTGGCTGAGTGATGTGCAGGCTGAAGCTGATCTTTGACGGTCTGTGCAGTGCTGATGTCTGCACAGTATCTTCAACGCAGTCCCCTGGAGAAGTGAAAGCACTGAGTCTACAGCACTTCTTAACCAATGCATGCAGACTTCAAATGCTGCTGCTTGTCGAGAGAATTAATCGTTCTCAGATTCCTTGCAGCCATCACGGCCCTCGCTAACTTCTTCCTAACCTGCACCCACGCTCTGCTCTGCTACGCTGGTGGTTTTCCTAGCAGAACTGAGTGATCTGTTTCCGTCCCCACCAAACCCCTCTGTTCACAAAGGTGTGGCAGTTAATATGGGAGGGTTTTCCCCCCCTAGAGATTGAGAATAAGACTCAGTGTTACCAGTTGTAGGTCCAGGTGCTGTCATTATTCATGCCCTTGCTGTGTGTTGCCTTGCTTTATTCACTTATTGAAGAGCTGTTTCCTTTGCTGGAGAGACACAAGAGAAAAGTTCAGCTGCTTTAGTGAGGGCAAGCCCTCACACACAGATGCGCTCATGAAGACGGCATGTATGTCTTGTGCATTATATATTGTAGTAGCTATGTCTAATATGTATTATATAATAATGATATACTATATAGGGTTGGAAATTATGCACTTGCCATATGTTATTGGCTCCAAGGGGGGAAAGCTTATTAAATGCCCGCAGGCTTTATTCAGTGGCCAGTGGTAGACAACTCCAGGCAGAATAACCGCTAGTGTCGCAGTGAAGCTGTGTGCTGGCTTGAGAATGTGGGAGGGAGAGGAGTAGACGTGATGAGCTGATAGCAGAGATTTGTAATAGAGTTAAGAACCAGAGTTAAAAAAATAGTACTTTAAAAAAACAGTTTATTATTTTTTAAAAATTGTATGTAGATGCGTATCTGCTTGTGGGTATGTGCCCATGAGTGCAGGTGCCTCTGGAGGCCAGAGGTGTCAGATCCCCAGGGTCTGGACTTATAGACGGCTGTAAACCACCTGAAATAGGTGCTGGGAACTGAACTTGGGTCCCTGGAAGAGCTGCAAGTGTTCTTAACCACCGAACTTTCTCTCCAGCTCCAAAGTAAGCAGTAGTTGAGTGAAGCAAGATGGTAAGTATGAGAAGAGAGATAGAAAACTGTGAAATGACCTGCTTCTCTGTCCTCTGAGATGTGAAGAGTGTCTTCTCTGGACCTTGTGACAGATACTGAGCTTGTGTTGGGCGGGTTAATCCAGTCATGTTGGCCTTCAGTTGATGGGGTATTCAGTGAGAGTCAGTAATTTAATCGTGCCCGTGGACATGTAAACTGCTTATCCCATTCTGTGCCCACATCAGATCATAGTCATTGTATTAAACCAGTTTCTTGCTGTGACAGAATACTTGAAAAAGCAAAAGAGGAAGGCTTTGTTTGGGTCCGTGGTTTCAGAGGGCTCAAGTCTTTTGTCAATGGGCACGTGTGTGGTGGGGCAGGACATGTTGGTAGAAGCACATGGCAGAGGAGAGAGGATCCTTTTATTTATGCAGGAAGCAGGGAAGCCAAGACGAAGGGCCTGGCAACCAGATATCCCCTTTGTGGGACAGAGAGATGAGAACACTGACTGTTCTTCCAGAGGACCCATATTCAGTTCCCAGAATGCACCCGTGGGTCACAACCATCTGTAACTCCAGTTCCAGGAGATGCAACACCCTCTTCTGTCCTTTCTGGGTACCGGACAGGCATGCGATGCATAGGCATCCATGTGGGCAAAACATCCCTACACATGAAATACATAATAATAATTTTAAAAGAAATTTAAATTTCTTCAGCTATAGGTCCTTCGGAGATAACCCTCCCCCCATGTTCTACTTCTTCCATCTAAACCCTGCCCCTAAAGAGATCAAAACTGTAACAGTTGTGAAACCAAGTTCATTTCTGGATTCCCTGTTCCGGGAAAGCCTGGTCATTGAAGCCTACGTTCATAGCCAGTGTAGTAATGAAGATCTCTGGCCTTACTGTACAGAGAATTCCCCAAAACTGGGAGTTCGTAGGATAGGGAAAGGACATTTGAGAAAAAGTGGATACTCTATGAAATTTTGAAGAGGCTCATAAGAGATGTATATTAATTTTGTTCTGCTGAATGTGGCAGACAGAAGTAACATCGGTATTATAAGAGGCAGAAAAATAGAACGTCAAGAATTAATGGTTAAGGCTGGAGAAATGACTCAGCAGTTAGGAATGCTTGCCGCACCAAGCAGTGGTAGCACATGCCTTTAATCCCAGAGGCAGAGGCAGGCAGACCTCTGTGAGTTTGAGGCCAACCTGGTCTACAGAGTAAGTTCCAGTATATAGTCAGACTGTTTCACAGAGAAACTTTGTCTCAAAAACAACTACAACAGATTCCAGCACCCATGCTGGTCAGCTCACAACTGCTGCGGGTCCAGCTCCAAGGCATCTCATGGCTGCTTCTCCCTCCAGTACACATTGTCAGTACACATTGAGCATGCTCACACACATGCACGTAAAGGAAAATCTTTCTTGCTGAGTACGGTGGTGTGCGCTTTTGAGTTCAACACTTTGGAGGCAGAGACAGGTAGAGCTCTGAGTTTGAGGCCATCCTGGTCTACATTGAGAATTCTAGGCCAGCCAGGGCTAGTTTTTATGTCCTTGGAGAGGAGGGAACTCAGTTGAGATTATACCTCCGTAAGACCAGGCTATAGTTAGACCTGTGGGCCTGCCTTTCCTTAATTAGTGATTGATGTGGACGGGTCCAGCCCCTATGGGCGGTGCCATCCCTGGGCTGGTATAAGAAAGCAGGCTGAAAAGGTCATAGGAACAAGCCAGCAAGCAGCACCCCTCCATGACCTCTTCATCATCTTTTGACTCCCCAGGTTCCTGCCCTGACTGCCGTAGGGGATGAACTGTGAAATGGAAGCTTAAACAAAATACACCTTTCCCCTCCAAGTTGTGTTTGCTCATGGTCCTTCGTTACAGTGGTAGTCACCCTGATTAAGACACCGTGTGCAGGGGGTGCATGCGAAGGAACTTCCGGTAGTTGCTCTCGCGTTGATGTGCCTGTCCCTTCATTTTGTTGACGGCCTAATGATTCATTATGAAAAACTTGGAGATTGTTCACACACACTGTGCAGCTCGTTTCCGATGGCTTTTAAATTTCTTGACCCACTCAGTGTTAGGTTTGTTGTGGCACTGCTGAGAAAGAGTCAAGAGGACTTGCTAATCCACGTTAGTGGCTGAAGAGACCGTGGGGCAGGAGGGACAAGCAGGATCATTCGCATATCTGCAAGATGAAAAAGTTCTAGGATGTGTTTTACGACAATATGTGTTTGTGACATTACTGAACAGGACCTTGGAAAATAAAGTGGCACATTCAGGCACAATTAACAGAAGGAGGGAGGGTGGTGAAGTGGCCCACCAGATACAGCACTTGCTGGACGGACCTGACCGCCTGAGTTGAGCCCTGGGACACACGTAAAGGCTGTAGGAGAGAACAAAGTTGTGGCTCCTGTGCTCAGTGGCATGTGAGTACCCCACGTCACACATATGCCCACACACACATGTACACGCACACAGAGAATTTCTTTTAAGAGAGGGAGAAGGAAGAACAGTCAACCCATTTAGTCTTGGCATCAGTAGAGCCATCAAGACATGAAGGGGACCTGGGATGTCAAGCAGGTGACTGTGGGCTTTGATTTTCTTTCTTCTACTGATGAATTATGCTAATGTTTTTGTAATCTTACTGGGCATTTGTGTATGGTCTTTGGAGAACTGTCTATTAACCCTTACTCATTCTTTAAATTGCGTTGTATGATGTTTGTTTTAGATACAAACTCATCACATATGTGATTTGCACATGCTTTTTCCTATTCCATACAAGATTTTATCAGTTACTTTTATGTCTTTCTTGTGTATATTGTCATAGACACATATCTCCCTTCTTTTGGGCACCAATTTGTTGGGGGAGACAGCTCATTTGTTTCCCCGCTGCTCAGACCCAAATAATCACTCTGAAACTATATTAATTATAGCACTGCTTGGCCTTTTAGCTTAAATGTATTTCTAGATAACTCTTATATCTTAAATCAACCCATTTCTATTAATCTGTGCATCAGCATGAGGTCATGGCTTACCGGCAATGTTCCACTGTCTGTCTCCTCTGTTGGCAGCTACATGGTGTCTCCCTGACTCTGCCTTCTATCTCCCAGCATTCAGTCCTCCCAAACCCCCGCCTAGCTCTTCTATGCCGTAACATAGGCCAAAGCCACTTCTTTATTCATTAACCAATAAAAGCAACACATATACAAAAGGATTTCCCACATCAAGCATACACGATTTGTATAACATTGTATAGCTAGCATATTATATATACTAGTCTACCTTACTTTCTCTTATTTAGTCATATTTCCTAAAGCTATTTTTATATTGTGAGCTTCCCTTTTAATATATGCAGAGTATTCCAGTGCATGACTATGCTTCATTTTAAAAATCATTTACTGATGAACTTTTAATAATTATATCTGTGCGCGTAATATGCTCAAGACTCCAGATTTGAACCCAGTAGTGTCATCTCCTAGTCTCTGCCCCCAATAGTGTGACAGTGGATAACTTGGGGCTTGTCATTCCCAAATGACTAGTGTGCTTATGGGAGGAGATTGAGTACAGCTCTCTGTGAAACTATGCCCATGTACCCTCTAACCTTCAGTCTATCTCTGTCTCTCTGTCTCTATGTCTCTGTTTCTCTCTCTCACACACACATACACACACTCAAACTCATGGTAGAGGTTTTTAAGACTCTTTGGTCTCCATGGTTTTGCGGATTAAGGCTGGAGAGGAAATGTTCTACCATGTCATTTTTATTTTATTAGTAGTGGTTATAATATGAGAAATTTCATGTCAGGAGCTAAGCACCAGAGCGCAATCAATTGGATCCACAGCATGTAAGCATACAAAATAACAGATGGGCGGTTATCTTCCTGTCTGCCGTGGTTTCCATTCAGACGTGTTTTCAGTTGGTTTTTCATATCTATATATTTGCACATGCATTGAGAATTGCCATTATTAGTTAAATAAGATTCATAGTAGTTGTTCGTGTGTGTGTGTATTAGGGAAGTCGCTTGCCCTATGCTGAGAGTATCATATAAACTTGAAGTATGTCTTCCAAAGGTCCTGAGTTCAATTCCCAGCAACCACATGGTGGCTCACAACCATCTGTAATGACGTCTGGTACCCTCAGAATATTGTATACATAATAAATAAATATTAAAAAAACTTCAAGTATGGTTTCATCTCAATCAAAGCTTAGAAGGCCAAGAAGTTTTCTTTAGGGATGTATTTTGGATGTTGCCTGTTTCCATAACAACTTTGTACAGCTTTTTTTGCCCTTAAAAGTTTGATAATTAAACTTTTGCCCCTAAAATGATAAAATTTGCTTTATTTAATTTTTGATTATTATCTGTGTATATGAGTGTGTGTAGGTGTGGTGCACGTGTGGAGGTCAGAGGGTGGCTCTCTGGAACAGTTCTCCCCGTCACTTTTATGTGGGCTTTCCCAACTAGACTCAGGGATTCAGATTTGTGTAAAAACACTTTACCCACTGAGCCATCCCATCGGCCCTTACATTTTAAATTTACTTACTTGTGTATGCCTGAGTGTCAGTGTTGGTGTAAGTGTGTGTGTGTGTGTGTGTGTGTGTATATATATATATATATATATATATATATATATATGGAGCAGATGGGGCATTGAATGCCCTCCTCTGTTGCTTTTCACTTGTGCCTTTGAAGCAGAATCTCTCCGTAAACCTTGAGCTTCTATTTTCCTGGCTAGGCTAGAATCCAGCTAACCCCAGCCATCCTCCTGTCTCCCTCCATACCCTGACCTGGGGTTCTAGGCACTCACAGTATGCTTGGGTTGTTACGTGTGTGACAGGACCTCAAGTGTGGTTCTCGTGGTTGCACACAGCAAGCACCCTTACTGCTAAGCCATCTCCAGCCTCTTGCTTCACTTCAAAGAGAGTATGCCTAGATGCTTTGGGTCTTTTTTCCTTACCCCAAGACGTGTCCAGCCTGTCCACAGCCTTCATGCACACAGAGATAACTATGAACGTGTCCCACCACAAAACCAATAAACTACTTAAAACCTTGTGAGATTGTATGTGAGTGTATGATTTGTTAACTGTTTGTTAGTGCTGTACTCAAGTGTGAACTTTGTAGATGACGACATCTGTAGCCATGTCAGAAGGTTGGGCAATTCTGCATAGCATCCTGGGGCCTAACCTTCAGTGGCCAGCATGACCGGCAGATCCATATAAACGTGTGTGTATGTGAGTGTGTGACAGTGCACACGTGTGCAATGACTCTTGATCGTGGGTCTTACCATTGCGGAACACTTGTCTAGTGTTCCTACAGGAGCTCCATTCCAGTTCATAATAATTTAAAAAAAAAAAGGAGGAGCTTTTTTTTTTCTGTTGTTTCTGGTTTCTGGCAGTGCTTGGCAGAAGGTCACACCAAGGATCCGTTCTTCACCATTTTTTTTTTTTACTATAAAAGATTGTAAAAGATGAGAAGAGATAGAGCTAGGCCTTGTGGCTGGGGCCTGTAACCCCAGTACCGAGAAGGCTGAGGCAGGAGGTTTCTGTGAGTTCGAGGACAACCTGAGCTATAGAATGAGACTCTCTCAAAAAAAAATCAAACTATGAAACTAGGAAGAAGGAGGGAAGAGTGAGACTATCTCCCAAAAAATCAAACTATGAAATTAGGAAGAAGGAGGGAGGGAAGAGGGAAGGAAAGACCAAAACGGGGGAAACAGCAAATGGGAGAGAGGGAAATGAGACCCAGGCGTCGGGAGTACATCCGACGAGCAGAGAGCCATCCTGGGCTGGCTCAGGGCTGGCGGCCCTGGGTACACATGAGCCACGTTGCTTTGTGTGGCGGAACCAGCTCCCTTTAACTGGTTGTAGGCCAGTGTGTAGAACCGTGTTGTAGCTGTGACCGTCAGTAAGTACTGTGACTGGATAACATCGTCAAGGTTGCTTACTTGTACTGGAAGTCTAAGGACCAGTAGTGCTCATCTTCACGTGTGCCTTCCAGAGACTCAGACAGTCCCTTGGTGCCACCTGCTGGACTGGAGTACCTGGTCCTGGGCGATGTGTCACAGGTAGCAGTCAGTACAGTGGCCAGTTAATGCAGCAGCAAGACTTTAAAGCAGCCATCAGCGCCCCCGTGTTTGCTGCTGCAGTTGGCCGCTTGCCTTCGAAAGGAAGGGTCACGTGGGGAATAGTGATTCTGCTGAGGGAAGACTAGCAGTGGGAATTAGAAGGGCTGTCGCTGAAAAAAACAGACAAAAAAGAATTAGAAAGAATTTTTAAAGCATCTGTATGTCTGCAATTGGACAAGTTAAACTTGAATTTTTTTTTGCTTTTTGGTTTTTTTTTTTTGCTTTTCCTTTAGACTAAGTTGTTTTTGAGACAGGGTCTTAAGCAGCCCAGGCTGGCCTCAAACTTGCTGTGGTAGCCAAGGATGACTTTGAACTCATAGTCCTCCTGGCCCTGTTTCCCAGCTGCTGGGGTGCGAGTGTGCTCTGAGGCACGGCCACACCCAGCTGTAGCTTTGTTAATACTCTCTAAGGAGTGGTCTTCTGTGTCAGGGCGGCTGTGATGTTTCTGCAGTGATGTGATGTTTTGTAGTAACTGACTGTTTTCTGTGCCCCTCTGACCTCCTGATATGCTAGTACAGAGTGCACCATGGATGGAGACCCCAGGGCTTGGGATGGAGTTTACTACTGCTCTGAGTTCTAATTTATGTAATTGCCGAAGTGTGGTTTGTTTGTTTGTTTTTTAATTCACCAAGTCTTGTTTTGAGTGAGTACTTTTTTTTTTTATCATGAAGCAGAGACTGAGATGAACTATATAGTGGTAGCGCAGGAAGATCGTGTTCCCTCCATTAGCCTCATCTGCTGGAGTACGTTTGAGAGGTGCAAGAGCCTAGCAGTCTCGCTTTCATTTCAGATTTTAAGTTTGCAGAAGAAACTTAGCAAAAAACATTATAGACCTACTCGTAGAGGTGAAATACTGCTAGGACCGAGGGGCCGGATTTTATGTTAGTTTGCCATAGGTCTAGTATCTGCTGTTTGTTTTTCTATTTGAATTTCCAAATTGCTGCACATAAATATTTTTAGAGTTATGTGCCAGTTTGCCATATTTTCCACAAAGTGAATTTGTTCCTCGGTGTTCAGAGCTTTTGGTATAAAGACTCTCGTTCTAAGGCCTGGGGATGTGTTCAGCTGAGAGGTGTTTGCCGAGCATGCATGAAGCCCTGCATCTCCACCACTAGAAGAGCTGGGTGTGGTGCTGCCTGCCTGTAGTCTGAGGTAGGAGGGGTAGAGCTGAGTGGTTCAAAAGTTGAAGGTCATCTTTTGACTACGTACCAAGTTCTAGGCCAGCCTAGGATGCATGAGACCCTGTTTCAAATTTAAAATTAAAAAAAGGAAAATGTCATTAGGCTTTCTAAAAAGTTACTTTATGTGTATGAGTGCTTTATCTATGTACATATATTTCTACCATATCCACGCAGCAACTGTGGAGGCCAGAAGCAGGGATGTTATTCCTTTGAACTGGAGTTAGAAACAGTAACGAGCCACCACGGGGTGGTGGGAACCAAACCTCTGCCAGAGCGGCTGGTGATCTGAACCACCAAGTCCTGGCTCCAGCCCCCTTTAATGCTGGCTGACACAGGATGTTGCTATGTTGCCTAGGCTTCTGTAGCTCTCACCGTGTCCATGAGTTCTTCATCCGTCTGCCTCAGCCCCTCAAGTGTGTCCCACCATGCCATCTTGCTATGCTTTTCTCATATGTATTCTTTCCCTTTCCCATACTGACGTGTTTTGCATGGGGTGGAGACTTGCCCCAGCCAGAGTGTGGGGGACAGTAGACAGTGTGTGGTCAGTCATTCTCCTAGGGATGAAACTCAGTTCCCCATGCTGACGGCGTGGATGGCAAATGCCTTTCCTCACTGCGCTACGTTGCTGCTGCTGTGTGATTATTGTTTTATTTTCTCCATTCCTTCAGACAAGAGTCTCTGTACCTCATGCGAACCTGGAACTCACAGATAACCCCCTGCCTCAGTCTTTTAAGTGCTGGGATTACAGGCACTAGCCGCTCTAAGGAAAGGCTGGTGGCTGGTGAGATGACTTAACAGGCAAGAGTCTTAGTATCCTGAGTCCCATCCCTCGCACCTACCCGGTGAAAGGAAAGAGCCAAGTCATGCAAATTCAAGTGGCTCCCCCCCCCCACTTGCATGCATGCACACACTCAAATAAGTGAATAATTTTGTGAAAGCAAAACCTTCAGTGTGACTTTTTTTTTTTTGCATAAATGTCTGGTGAGGTCATGGAAATGTAGAATGGTGTTTTCTGATGTAGAAGGGATTGTGGTCCATTCTTCATACCCAAAACCCCACTAAATGACTTTTTTATACTACTGTTCCTTAAATACTAGATATCTCTTGATTCGTATCTTGGATTTTTCCAATACCAACTTGACCTTTTTTTGCAATTAACTTCTGCAAATTTAACCACACGTTTCTCATTCATATTGTTTTATTACATTGTTCTTTTTAAAGTGATTTTATTTTTAGAACAATTTTAGGTTTACAGAAAATACTAGAACAAAGTACATATACTATATACTTCTTAAGTTCCTCTATTCCTGGTAGCTTCCTGTTATAAACACTGTGGGATATTTCTTATAGCTATTAGGCCAGTATGGACATTATTAGTAAAAGTCTGTAATTTAGCATGATAAACTGGACAAAGAAAAACCTCAACCCTACACAAAGAACTTTAGGTAGCTAAGGAAAACTGGGAACACAAGAGGTGGCCGTCCCCAAACACAGAAATTGTTTTGCTTGTTTGTTTTTTGAAACAGGGTTTCTCTGTGCAACACCTATAGCTGTCCTGGAACTCCCTCTATAGGATCTCGAACTCACAGAGATCCACCTGCCTCTGCCTCCCATGTGCTGGGATTAAAGGTGTGCGCCACCACCGCCCGACCACAGCAATTATTAGTGCAGTGCCAGTGAGTTGTGAGAACATTCATATAGCATTATATGGACTGAACAGGTTATATTTAGGAATATGTGTGTGTACAAATAAATATGCATGCAGTAACAATTAACGAATGCACAGGCCATGAATCTGAAGGAGAGGGATCAGGGAGGGGGGCTGTATGGGAGAGCTTGGAGGGAGGAAAGGGAAGGAGAAAATCTCAAAAAATTGTCTATAGTTTATAGCAGTATTCATTCTTTGTGTTGTTCTTTCTGTAGGTCCCGGCATATGTGTAATGACACCCACCATTCTGATCTGTAACTTTCTCTGTAGTTTTTACTATTCTAGGGTATCTTCATCTTCTAATTGTATAGTTTAATAGCTGTTCAGATTGTCTTCCTTTGTTTAGTAGTACGTACTGAAGGGTCTTTATTTTGATGGCTCATTGGCTCAGTTATGTGCCATTGAATGAGCCAGGTCTGGTGACGCAGGCCTGTGATTGCAGCAGCTTGGGAAGCTGAGGCAGGAGGATTGTAACTTCAAGGCCAGCCTGGGCTACAAAATGAATTCAAGGTCAGTCTGGGCAATTTAATAAGAGGCTGTCTCAAAATAAAAAGTGGGAAGAGGGCTGATGATATACTGCTCAATAGTGCTTGTCTGGCATGAACCAGGCCCTTAACCCCTAATTCTGTTCAATAATGTTACTGTAGTTTGTGTATCCAAAATGTCACTGGTTACCTCAGAGTCTTTTGAAGTTGTTAGTGTGTCCACATGAAACATATAACGATGAAACTCCAGGTGAGATCATTTGGAATATTAAAGAATAACAATTTGGGATACAGAGTATAGCTCAGAGGCTGATATGACTGTGGAAGAAAGGAGAAGGTCAGAAGGATGTGTGTGTGTGTGCGTGCGTGCATGTGTGTTGTAATATGAGCGGCGGGGCTGCGTCTCCAGCACCCCAGCCGCCTGCTAGCTTATGCCCTGAAATAATTACACGGACACTGTATTCTTTTAAGCACTGCTTGGCCCATTATATCTAGCCTCTTCTCGGCTAACTCTCGCACCTGGACTATCCCATTTCTAATAATGTGTGTAGCACCCCTAGGTGCACTTACCAGGAAGATTCTAGCCTACATCCATCCTGGGTCGGAGCTTCATCAATTGTGTCTGCCTGGGAGAGGGGAGCATGGCCTCTGAGTTCACTTCCTCTTCCTCCCAGCATTCTGTTCTGTTTATTCCACCCACCTATGTTTTAACCTATCAGGGCCAAGCAGTTTCTTTATGACTTAACCAATGAAATCAACAGATTGAGATATGACACCCCTACATCACATGTGTGTGTGTGTGTGTGTGTGTGTGTACACATGTGTGCACGCGCATCTATACCATGCATGTGGAGCCTCAGCTGTCATTCTTCAGGAGCCCTAGAGATCCTCTTCCCTCCATTTTGCTCCCTCCTGAATCCCGCCGCACACCACCATACCTGACTTCCTTTCCCCCCCATACCTGGCTTCTGGGGCTTGAACTCAGGTCTAAGCACTTTACTGACAGCTCTGTCTCCATCTCCCATATCAGGGTTTTATTAGGAAAGAAAGATGTTATATAAGTGGTTTGGCAGGGAGCCAGCATGTTGCAAGATCTGTCCTGTTCTGATTGGCAGGCTGCAGTGGTTTCTAGGTAAGAGGACTTTGGAGTTCAGCCCTGGTCTTGTAGTTTTGAACTGGGCTTGAGTCTGGGGAAGACATAAAGAGCTTGAGTGGTTTCTCTCTGGACAACTTTGACTTTGTTTTGGTTAAATATGATATAAATGACTCCATGTTGTCTGATAGACATTTATAACTGCGGCAAATCTGTTTTTAAGTTTAAAATTTTTAATTACTGTACAAAGTGGCCCATTTTCTTGTGTCATTTTCATACATCTTATTTTCCTTGATTCCCTCCAATACTGGGTACTATTTCTCTTCCCCCTCCATGCTTGTTTCTTTCTCCCTCCAGTGTACCCATCCCTTCCACTTCCATATCTCATGTGTTTAATTCCTCTCCCTTTCTGCCCTCCCCCCATCTCCTGGGTCCTTTCCTAGTGTCTTGGTCCTTATTCCTGTGTAGATATACATATGTAAACATTGAAGCAAGGATCTGCATAGGAGAGAGAACACACGGTATTTGTCTTTCAATTCTGGGTAATTGTTTTTAATAGAGTTTTTTCCTTCAACTTTCATAATTTCATTTTAATGACTAAATATAAAGATGTAGGGCAAAGGAACCCTTACTCACTGTTGGTAGGAGTGTGTACTGGTGCAGCCCCTAAGCAAATAAATATAGGGGTTTCTCAAGAAGCTAGAAATAGATCTCCCACATGGCCCAGCTGTACCAACCCTGGACGTAGTCTTAGAGGACTCCGCAACTTACAGAGACTGCTTGTGTGTTCATTGCTGCTCTGTTCACAGCAGCCAGGAGGCGGAGTCATCTGCCTGGATGTCCATCCGCAGATGAGTGCTAGGTCGTGAAAACGGGCCTCATAGACGCAGTGGAAGTTTATTCAGCTGCTGTAAATCACTGTGTGTGGGCTTTTTAAAGTTTGTGATGTTATTGTATTACAGTGCCGGGGCACATGCCATGGCACATGTGGAGGTCAGAGGTCAGTCAATTTGGGAGTCAGTTTTCTCCTTCCACCCTGTTTTTGAGGCAAGGCATCTTTTTTCTGCTTGATGCTTACTCCAGGCTGGCTGGCCCACGAGCTTTTGGGTGGTTCTCCCGCCTCCATGTCCCATCTTGACTTGGTGGTTTCTGGAGCTCAAGGAGAGACTTCTGTGGCCAAGGTTACTTGCTGTTCCCAAGTTAGTTTTTGCTTTTGTTTTTCTTTTCCCTTTCTCAAGGCAGTGAGAGTTTCTGTTACCATGTATCTTTGCCAGTATTTGATATTGTCAGTGTTTAGAGTATTTTATTTGTTTGTTTGGAGACAGGGTCTCACTGTGTAGCTCCTCGGTGGCCCGAGGCTGCTGTATATGGTGAGGGCATCTTTTGATGTGCCTATTTTTCACCTTTACATAATCTTTGATGTATCTATTTAGATCTGTTTCCCACTTGGAAAATAGGAGTGTTTTCTTGTTGAATTTTGAGATTTCTATGTTTTACATAATGGTCTTTTGTAAGATAAATTTTTTTATAAGAAATTTTTCTTGAAGGTTATAAATTATCTTTTTTATTTTGTAACATGGTTGTTTGGGGCCAGAGATTTAGTTTTAATGAAGTCCAACTTGCTAATTGTTTCTTTCATCATCTTCTTCCTGTGCTGTAAGGAACTCATCAATGTTGGGATCCGCTAGGTGTTTCTCCTGCCTTGGGTTAATTTTTGTGAAACACACAGGTCTTTATCTAGGTTTTCTTAGTGTACAGATGGCTGCTTGTCCTGGCTTCCTCTGCAAAGATCACCTCTGCTTCCCCCCCCCCCCCCCCCCCCCCCCCCCCCCCCCCCCCGTCATTGTCGTTGCAAAGATCCCTTTGTGTGGGGCAGTTTCTGGGCCCATTTGTTACTTGTTTCGTTTTGTTTTTTCATTTACAAAAGCAATTCAATCTTCCATTTTCATGTTTATTTCAGTGTTTTTTTTCTTGCCTAACCCAGACACTGAATTTGCAAAGCAATGTGTCTGTTGCATTTTTATAAATCCGATCATGTTATAATTACCCCAAGAGTTGCGCATTGTGTTCCAAGCCTTCTTGTGAGGAACCTTTTATGAAGTGAGTAGGTATTCAGAGGTCTGTTGAAATACACATTGTAGTTTTTAAATATTCTAAAGAGGAAGGCAATAATCTTTGAGGTTTCTACAAATATGTATTGAAAGGAAGCATTTGTTCTACTTGGAAAAGTCTTTTGAAAGTACTGTTGGCGTATGGATAATTGTGCAGACAGACAAACAGATAAGGAAATAATGCAGACTTTCTAGCGGATGTCTGTACTTGGAGGCTGCGGCGCTAACAGGCACTGTTAGAGTTCTCAGCCCTCCCCCACACGTAGTTCCTCATGCTTGACAAGCCAAATGTCTGCTCATACACAGCACTCGTGTGGTATGTAAGGTGTTTTTCTCAGCCTCTACATGTATGGAAGCCATGGTGTAGGGGGTTATGCAATCACCCCTTATTTTACCAGCCGGCACATGGTGGAGCTGAGATTTGAACCTGGTGTGCTTGAGTGCAAAGAGCAGGCCACAGTCTTGAAGTTCCAGCTCATCTTTTGTGAGAGAGAAAGGTGAACTTGTAGAAAAAGCTGTTTGTATAGGATACATTCTTTATAAGCTTTTGAATCATTGATTATGTTAATAGAGGTATGTCATTGTGTTGTTCCCCCATCACAAATAGGCATATTTAGAAAATCAAGGAGAAGGTCTGAGTATTTTAAGAATTACCAATTTTACCACATTCCCGGGAAGGACTTGAGATATAAAATCAATCATTTTCTTCCCAAATAAATTACTTATATAGAATTGAGACTTATTTTTGTTTTATTTTAATACACTAATTTTTTAATGCTATCCGTATGTTCATATTGCGCAGTGTTTAAGGCTTTTTGTTAGTTCTCAAACAAGCAGTTTTCTCCCTGTAGTGGTCTCAAGCCCTCTAATGTTTTACGGACTGCATTCAAGGATGTGGCTTTATACTACCGTGTGCTTCGTGTGACGACAAACTTACAGACGTAAACATTGAGTGCCAAGCTACGTGAGCAGTAGCTGTTTAGTGTGCACCGTGTTAAGCCCTAACACAGTTCTGACCAGTGAGTGCCCGCTAAGGCCGCCTTGCCACCTCTTCTCTCCCAGAAGAGATGCGGTGGCGTTTCCTCGTCTCTGGCTGGTTAAGAGATGTGGCCTCTTCACTCTCGTGTGATGCTGATGGTCTCTTTCTGGCTTTCCAACAGAGCGGCATTTTGCGGATGTCGTACTCAGTGAAGAGTTTCTCAACCTCGGCATCGAGCAGGTGTGCAGCTTAATCTCAAGTGACAAGCTTACCATTTCCTCCGAAGAGAAGGCAAGTGACACTTTTTCTCTTCCCCTCGCCTCTCCTGCTTTTCCTGTCTGTCTGCCACCATTTCCCTTCCCCTTCTTTCTGTAGTGCTGGCTAAGTCTCTGACTTTTTTTGGGGAGGTTGGGGTGTCACAAAATGTGTGTAGAACAGAGGACAACCTCCGGTTTGTCCATCCACCTCCTCTTTTTGAGATAGGGTCTTTCACTGGTCTGCAACTCTCCAATAGGCTGGGCTGGCCGGCCAGTGAGCCCCAGGCCTCCCCCGTCTGCTGAGATTACAGAGAAGTGCCCCCATGTCCATAAGTTTTTCCCTGGGTTTCTAGGATGGGAGTCAGGTTCTGATGCGTGTGAAGATACATCTGATGTATTTGCCCAGACCAGCACTTCCTCTCTTTGTTTCAGTTGTCTCATAAAGTGCGGTCCTTTGTGACTAGAAGCACCAGGGATCTGGAGGAAGTATGTGTGACTGCTACAGCAAGAATTGAATCAAGTGCCTCTGGGGGCGAGGGTATCTTTCTATAGCTAGATGCTTCTAGAAGTGCTTGATGCAAACACACTCGAGAAAAACCCATTAGTTTTGCAGTCTTGTGAGTTGAAAGAACTTTCTTTAAATTTGTTTAAATATTATTTTTATTTATGTGTACGGGTGTCTATATGAGTCATAGTCAATGTTGAGTGTGTGTGTGTGTGTGTGTGTGTGTGTGTGTGTGTGTGTACCCAGGGAGACCAGGGAGTTAGAGCCCCTGGAGCTGGAGTTATAGGCAGTTGTTTACCCAAGTTGGGTGCTAGGAACTGGTCTGGTCTCTGCAACAGGAATGTTCTTAACTGTGGAGCCAGGTCTCCAGTCCCTAAAAGAACTTACTCAATGCTCGAAGGTTCCAGTAGTTCTAAAGTGAACATCCCTGACTGCTATCATCCTTTTAAGTTCCTGTTTGAAACTTAAATGTCAGCCCTATAGGTGAGCCTGCTGTCTGCCTGTTTTCCTTCCTTCCTTCCCTCCCTCCCTCCCTCCATCCCTCCCTCCCTCCCTCCGTCCCTCCCTCCCTCTCCCTCCCTCCGTCTCTCCCTCCCTCCCTTCCTCTCCCTTCCTCCCTTCCTCCCTCCCTCGCTTCCTCCCTCCCTCCCTCGCAGTAGGTCTTTCTGACCCCACATTTACAGTTGCCTTTGTCAATTTCCTGAACCTTTCATGTGGTTGGAGAGAGAAGCTTGGGCTGCTGCTCTGTTTTCTCTGGTCAGTTTTTAGCCCGTGGGAAGCAGGAGACAAGAGTTTACGGAGCTGGCCATGATGATGATATACACCTTTAATCCCAGCACTTGGGAGGCAGAGGTGGCTCTCAATCTGTTTGAGTTTGAAGCCAGTCTGGTTTAATGTAGACTCAGGAGAGCCAGGGCTACCCGGCTGTTGGGAGACCCTGTCTCCAAACAACAAGAATAGTGAAACCACCACCACCACAACAAATAGAAGCTTATAGAAATGGTATATGTCCTTGGAATGTAAAGTCATAGAGGCTCGGATTCTGTTTCTTGGGACATTCATCCCATCTGGGGTAAAAGCATGCATTCTCTCTAGGATTTACAATGTGAAAAACTATGCAGAGCTGTGACATACACAGTCTTAGCACTTCAGAGAGGGTGACACTACTCACATAATAGATGAAGACGGAGTGCCTGCTGCCCCCATTCACTGCCTCAGGGCCCTGGATATGGGACTGACAGCTCTCATCATACACGAGTGGAAAAACCCGTCTCTGTGCGGGGCACTGTAGAAGTATACGGCAGCCTGGTTCAGATACAGGATCCAGGTCGTTCAAAGCGAGCTAGCACATTTCAGAGAAATGGGAATTGCGTGGGATGGGAAAAGCACATAAGGGCAAGGGAGCAGACTTCAGATGTAAAGGCTGTGAGTGAATGATTGCTCGAGGCTGGCTGGGGTTAGAGTATGTCTGTGAGAGTAATGGGAAAGGAAGTGGGGAGGGACCATCACGAATGCCTTCAGCTGTGTGCAGTATTACGACCTTTCTTGCGGTGATGAAGAGCAGTATACTTCCAGGCTTTAACCAGGAGATGGATGCCACGATAAGCCCTGCCTTAGAGAAAGATCACGAGGACTGCTGTCGTTTTGTGCTGATACCTACTGAGCCCTGGGGTGTAGTGGCACACTCAGTACCCGTCTAGCACATGGTCAGACCTCACGGAGGATGCAGCGGGCAGCCTTTTCCTGCTTTACAGCATCCAAGGCTCCTGTCAGAGTGGTCAGATGACAAAAAGTGTCTGGCCCGATTCTCCTGGAGCAGTCTGGGACTTCCCTTCTTTTTCGCACTCTGTTTTGTGAGTCGTGACTATCCAGAGATGCTCCTTCATAGACATGTCAGGCTTGAGAGCTGGGGGGGAGTTATGCTGTCTGTCTCCAAATCCCTGTCTGCCTTCTCTCTTCCTCTTTTGTCACTTGCTGGGGGTTGTAATGGTGTCGCAATTGCTGCAGGTAACCATACTTCTTATGTGGATAGATGGCTGCCCCAGCAAGCCATTCAAGAAACCAAAGGGAGAGCGGCTGACTCCTTCTGACCCACCCACCTTCAGAAGTCACAGAGTTGCTTCTACCGTACATGCTGTGTTGGTTGCACAGGGAAGGTTTAGATTACTTGTGGGAGGATATTTATTGCACAGTGGTGAGTCCTCGGCGATGAGACTGACTGAGGGAGCAGCTGCAGAGACTAGCTTTCATGGCCATGGTGATCGGGAGCTCTCCTTGCCATGTGGGCCACGTAGGAGAGTGTTGAGGTGATAGCAGAGGAATCTGGTGCAAGACATTGGAAGCAGCACCACGGAGCTGATGGGACTGCACAGCAGTGGGTAGAATCGACAGTGTGGACGCTCTGGTGCAGAGAATTTCGCAAGCCTTGTTGACAGGATAAATTAGAGAAAGGTGATAATTAGAGCGTGCGCTATTTTTAGTTTCATGCTGCATCAAAACAACCTGTTTTGTTTCCAGTAACCATTTGCATATCGCCATACATTTCCTGCACCTTTTAAAGATGATCAGGAAATGAATCCGTCAGTCTGGGAGGAAGTTATGGAAAAGGCATGCCTCGTTATTAGCTTAATTTTCTCAGAGGAATGATTGTTTGGTACTGCTCTCTCCGCTGGTTGTAAAAATGTCCAGGTTATGACATTTCAATGTGTCTGTTCTGGTAAAGGAGGTTTCACCCATTGCATAGACCCTTATCACCCATTGCATAGACCCTTATAACCCATTGCATAGACCCTTATCTATAGTGTGTCATCCAAAATATGTTTGTAAACCTAAAGACACTTTCTAGCTTGAGTTAGTTATAAAGGTGCATTTCTTTGTGACTCTTGTGTTGCTGTGATCACAAGCCTTGGCAGAAGCAACATAAAGGAGAAGAAAATTCTTTGGTTCGTGGTTTCAGAGTGTTCAGGCTCTCATGACTGGAGGGCATAGTAGAGGTGCAATTGCCCATCATGGTTAGGAAGCCCAGAAGGGGATGCTAGCACCCTGCTGGCTTTCCCCGCCCCCACTTATTCCATCTGGTTCCCATTTATGCAAAGGTACCTCCTGCATTTAAGATGGGTGGTTCCCCGTGTCCCCAGTTTTTTTCTCTCTGGGAACACCTTCACAGACACACCAGGAAAGATTGTAAAACCAGCCACATTAAAGGGGAACATGAGTCAGGGTTTGGTGTAGTCACTTGAACGAGAGCAGCCCCATAGATTTGAAATCTTGGTCCCCAGCTGCTGGAGATATTTGGGGAATATTCAAAGGTGTGGTCTTGTTGGAGGAGGTGTGTCACTGGGGGTAGGCTCTGAGGTTTCAAAAGACATCTGCAGTTAGCCCTCTGTGACGCCTACTTGTGGGTGAGGATGTAAGCTCTCAGGACTGCTCCAGAGCCCTGCCTGCCCGCCCGCCCGCCCGCCCGCCCGCCCGCCCGCCTGCCTGCCTGCCGGCCTGCCTGCCTGCCTGCCTGCCGCGGCCGTCATGCTCCCTACCATGAGGGTCATGAACCCTAACTCTCCGGAACCAGATTAAATGTTTTCTTTGATAAGTTGCCTTGGTCATGTTGTCACTGGGGTGCCTCTGTGCTTTATTATCCTGGATGCTTTGTTCTAAAGGAACTTCAGTCTGTAATTAGAGCCACAGAGAAGAAAGCTGTGTATTATCATTTCTCACAGCTCCCATTTAGGTTCAGTAAGATTTATGATGACCTTGGTGAAAGGCTTAGGAAATACAAAAATGAAAAGTGCTTATTGCGTATACAAAGGTACTTAATGAAGTACTTACTGAGCTGACATATGTCGAAAGAAAGAGAAGTTAATGGGATGAATGTCTTTGTGTGTCGCAAGTCAAGATTTCAGAAGTTTTCATCCATGGACTTTTAGTGTTAGCAGCGCTGTATGTAAGATGTGTTTCATCATATTGTATCTGCATGCTTTGGCATAGAACTCATGTTTTCTCTCTCCATGCTTTTAAGGTATTTGAAGCAGTGATAGCCTGGGTAAACCACGATAAGGATGTGAGGCAGGAGTTTATGGCTCGGCTCATGGAGCACGTCCGGCTACCTTTACTTCCACGGGAGTACCTAGTCCAGGTGAGTGCATGCCCCAGTCATGGGGGTGCGCACAGCGTGTGTAGGCCTGCTAACATGTCGAGCCCCTCCACCCTGTGGGCAGGGCTTCAGACTGCAGATCTTTGGAGTGTAGGAAAGAGGACAGTTTAGGCACCAGGCACCTTGGCAGCTCCCTCTGAGCCCATCCCTGTTCCTAGACATAGGGTTCCACTCTTCCTGACTTAGGAAAGTGTGGAGGAACATTTGGAGGCGGCATCTGGGACTCTCCGAGTGCATGCAGTAAACGTGCCCGAATTCTTCCCGCACTAACGTCTCCTTACTGTTCGCCCTTTGATAGACACTGCCCAGTGGGAATGAGCTTTGAGACTGGACCAACCACTATTTAATTCCTCTTCATAGTTTCACAGGGACATATCTTTGGCTTCTTTATTTCTGAGCTGAAGAGAAGCAGGCTGTTTGAAGTAAGCAGGAGCGAGTGATTCTTAGTCATCCCTGAAGTATTTTAAATTTGCTCCTGGTTGCTTATTAACAGTCTTTCAGGAACATCTCAGCATCATTTCTGTAGTTGAGACCATTTATAAAGAGACATTTTTGATTAGCAAACCAAGCTTTAGCATCTTAAGGTTTTGTTATTTAACATGGTCTGTATGGTATCTGGATGCTGTAGGAAATTTAAAAGAAAAAAAAAGAACAGAAAGCTCAATACTGAGGTTGAGCATTGCCAGGGGAACAAATAAACAAACAAATGAATAAATAATAAAAACTGACATAGGTGGACTATTTTTAAGTGGTTTGAGTCTCTTTTCATTTACTCTTCTGTGTTGGAAGGGAGTATCATGAGGTAATAGTATTGTCTCGCCCAGTTGAAGAACGTGCTCTCTATTTTTTCTGAGAGCCCAGATCAGAATTTTTGCGTCTCCAAATTCACTTATGTTGGGACATCATGGGGGGTGAATCCCAAGTAAAACCCCAAAGCCCCAAGTCCCATCCCGCCTTTCACTGAGATTTCCTCTTTTTCTTTTCTTATCATGATCCTTCATAGGCCATGTTCCTGCGCAAAGATTGGTCTGGACAGGACAGATGCTTTGTTTCTTCCCTGTGTGCTCCCGTAGCATGTTCCCCCGCACTAGCTCTTCCCCTCACAGGGCCTGTCTGCTCTCTTCCCGCAGAGGGTGGAGGAGGAAGCGCTGGTGAAGAACAGCAGTGCTTGCAAAGATTACCTCATCGAAGCCATGAAGTACCACTTGCTGCCCACAGAGCAGCGCATGCTGATGAAAAGCGTGCGGACCCGGCTGAGGACGCCCATGAACCTTCCCAAAGTAGGACCTATTGTTCACAGTTGTGCTTGCCCCATCCAGAAGCCCACAGCGCATGGTTCCACTGTTTGACCATCTCGATGTCTGTCTTGTTTCTGTTTTCCTGCTGGGGAAATGTCCCTAGGGATGCATCATAGAATGTGTGGCTTAGTCTCAGTTGACTACATGCTAAGGATAGGAGTGTTCAAGTCATTTAATTTTTTTAAGGTTTACTTATTTATTATGAATACAGTGTTCTGTCTGCATGTTTCCTTGCAGACCAGAAGAGGACACTAGATCTCATTATAGATGATTTTGAGCCACCATGTGTGCTGGGAATTGAACTCAGGTCCTCTGCAAGAGCAGTCAGTGCTTTTAGCCACTGAACCATCTCTCCAGCCCTCATTTAATTTTTTTCAAAAACATTTTCCAATTCTTTTTAAGGTTTATTTTATTTATTTTTGTGTGTGTGTGTGTGTGTGTGTGTGTGTGTATGTATGTATGTATGTAGACACACATGTACACAGGTACCCACAGAGCCCAGAAGAGGGCATTAGATTCCCTAGAGGTGAGTTACTAACCGTTGTGAGTTATTCACCATAGATGCTGGGAGCCAAGCGCACACTCTCTGCAAGAGCAGCCAGCGCTCTAAACAACCGAACCATCTCTAGAGCCCCATCAGTTCATCTATGAGTTCCATGACACCACACTCCTAGAAGGGAAGACAGTTGTCCCTTCTGAGTACCTCTTACAGTAGCAAGTGGGAGAAAGAGGGGAATCAGACTAAACAGCAAGATTTCTCTGTGGGCAGGATGGTTTATACCTGAAGTCCTGGAGTTTTCTTAGATTTACATTAGGATGGAATATGATCAATAGCTCCATCGGTTCCTGCTCCTACTCCTTGTTGTATACAGTTTGATGGTTCCATAGATTTCTTTTTATTCATTTTTTATACTTTTTTATTTTACTTTATGAATATGACTGTTTTGCTTGTATATATGTCTGCATACCACATACATCCCTGGTGCCTGCAGAGACCAGGACTTTGTATCTCCTGGAACTAAAGTTAAAGATGGCTGAGAACTGCCGTGTTGCTGCTGGGAACGAAACCCAGGGTCCCTAGAAGAGAAGCAAGTGCTCTTATACACTGAGCCATCTCTTCTTCCCCAGGTTACCATTTCATTCCTGCTTGTTAACTTTTCTACATTGTGTGTGTGTGTGTGTGTGCGCGCGCGCGCAAGAGGACAAGGCGCCAGAGGACAACTTGGGAGTCAATCCTCTCCTTCCCCTGTGTGGGTCCTGGAGGTTGAACTCACAGTCTCAGGCTTGGTGACAAGCACCATTCCCTGCTGAGCCATCTCCACACCGCCACTCAACTTCAGTGCTTCATAAATATTTGATATCTGCGAGGGGACGAGTACAAGCCTTCTTAGCTCACACTCCATCGCTAGCTTCTTCAGCTGTACTGCAGAGAGGCCTTTAGAATAAAGATGAATTCTGCCTCATTTCCAGGCTAACCATGGCACTTGTGCAGAGCTAAGGAGCCCGTGGTAAAATCCTGTCAAGTGTTTTATTATCTCTTTGTGAGGCCTCCTATTCCTTTAAGTTTTCTCCTGGGCCTCTTTGGTGTGGCTACCCTTTCCCACTGTTGGATACGTCCAGGTTTGCCATGCGTTTGCTGTTGTCTGTGGTGTGCACATGGATTCATGGGGACTCTCTGGTCTTTCTCCTCCTCCAGGTTCCCTCCCTTGCAGTGGGAGGAGTAGCAGACACAGCCGACAGTTCAGGCAGCATTACTGCTTTGAGTATACACCTTCTGTGTGCGCTGTCCCTGCTCAGATGTTTGCTTATGCACATGGGTTTTGGAAAAGGCACTTGTGGGAAGTTTTTCTGTGGTACCATTTATCATTTACAGTGGTTATATTCAGAATGTATTTTAAGTAAGTCCGTCGGACTGAAGCAGGATTATATTGTATGCATGTATGTCTTGTAGTAATGATATCTTTAGTGTAATCTCTAAGGGTCAAATAGAATAAAGCACAGTAGCAATGCTGAGGAAATTGCCATAGGTTCTGATACAGTACCACAGTAAATGTTTATCTTATGTTACCTTCTGAATAGCGCTCACTAATTGCACATATGACTTTTTAGGCGCACACATTAATTTTGCATTCTAGGTAAATGGAAAGATTGTGTGAAGCATCCTTATATTTGGATACCATAATGAGGAACTATATGCTTTTTAGATTTATTTTTAATTTTTATGTATGCGTTTGTGTGTACACATGTGCATGTGCATGCTGGTACACATGATGCATGCTCCCGAAGAGAGCACTGGAGTTTGTGGAGATGGAGTCACAGGCAGTGGTGAGCCACCCAGCCTGGGCGCGGGAGCTGCACTCAGTCCTCTCCTAGAGCAGTACCCACTCATAACCACTGAGCCATCTCCAGCCCCACTGCGTATGTTTTGGTACTGCGTGCATTGTTATCTGTTACCCACCTCCCCTTGGTAAAGAAACATCGATGTGTTTCTGGGTGACGAAAGTCTAAGTGACCTGTATTCAGGATAATCATTGGAATTTACTTGTCTCCCCACATCTCGCCCTCCTCGGATGCGTCTTTTAACATTTCCTGTCCTGTCGTTCCTTGTGTGCTGTGACACACGATGTGGCCTTTAGGGTTAAGAGTCTTTTACAAATAAGTAACGTCCTGTGATCTAAGCAGCCCCTTTGCTGATCTCAGCACCCGAGTTTCCCGTCCAGTGCTGTCCCTGCTCTCTCATGCATTTCTCCAGTTTCCTTTCCTCTTGTCCTTGGAGTTCACATCTCTATCGCAGTTTCTTTCTTGGAGAGGTACAGTGAAGATGTTCCCGCTGCTCCCTGTAGCAGCGTGCATTCTCTCTGTTCCCCATTCACTGTGGAATCCTGAGTCAGAGATCGGTGAAGTCTATCCTCAGTACGCTGGTGAGCATGCTCACCTATTCCGGGGGCTGGAGAGAGGGCTCAGCGGTTAAGAGTGCATACTGCACTTGCAGAGGACCCGATTTGGGGTCCCAGCACCCTCATCCTCTGGCCTCTGCAGGCACTGCACTCAGTGCCCACGAATCCACACTCAAACACACACATATCCTCAGAATTACAACTAGAAACAAATCTTTAAGATAACTCTATTGTGTTCTGAGGTTTATGTTTGAATTGGTTTTCATTGGATACGTCACTGTGGATCCTTTCTCTACTATGTGAATGTCCGGTCAAGCTTTGAGGATTGAGCAGACATCTGTGTACAGGGTCGATCTTGATGTGCCAGGCGAGACTGACTTTACACTCTTGCTCCTGCTGGTTTATTGTTTGTTTGTGTGGCCTTTTGGTAGTAGGCTATAATGATTTTCTCTAACTCTTCTTATTTATTTGAATTCAGAACTAGAAGAATCAACTGAAATAATTGCCCCATTGGTCTGTGCTAAGCTTTAGCACCCTAATGGTTTTTCTGTTCTACCCTGTAACTAACATGGGCTACTTTTTTTCTTTTTTAACTTGGGGTTTACTGTGAATCTGGAATCATGATTTCTATTGCATTTTTCTATAGTTTTAAGAACAGGTAGGTGATCATGTATTCACAACCACAAACCTCCCAGTTGGGTGAGCTTTTCCACTTTGGTTTTGTTGTTGCTTGTTTTCAGTATCCATCTCTCTTACACGATCTCCTCTTCCCCCGTAGCCCTGCCCATTCTTTATAGTTTTCCATATTAACTGTGACATTCTCCCAACATGATAGTTTTTATTTCCCATTGCCGGAAAGTGCCCGTGTGTGTGGCAGAAGACAAAATTCCCATCTACCTTCCAACACCTTTGCTCCCCAGGAAACTTTCACTGACTCGAGGTCACTCTTCCTTTTCTGGTCCCCAATAGCAGCTAATGTCCTGTCGGGTTTTGATTGTATCCAATTGCACATTGGCCTTGAATTCCACCCGGGGTATTAGTTCCTCAGTGTGATCTATATGCTCTTGGCATGTGGCGACTGTGTTCTGTGTAATCCCTAACATAGTTCTAGTCAGCTAGAGGTGTGGTTAATCAGCTGTTCTCTTGACCCAAGGATACCCCACAGCCCTCTTGTTGTGTTCTGATGATGGTTTATTTTATAGAATGTCTTTCCTTAAGACCCATGATCGATCCCACATTCTCACCTATTCCAGGTCCTCTCTTTTCCCAAACAGTTTCTTCATCTACGGATGCTTTACAGTTCTTTCTCTCGCTGTCTCGCAATGCTCTTCCGTCTGTCTCTTCTGGAGTCCTCCCTCCCATCACTGCTGAGCCATGGCCTGCTTTACAGCAAGCTCCGTTACGCCCTGCAGCCTTGCCAGTGTTGGCTGCCCACTGTTTTTGCCTTAAATATTACTTTGGCTTGAGTGGCTCAAAACCTCTTTAAGTTTCCAAAAAGGCCTGGGGAGAACACTGGCTGTTCTTCCAGAGGACCTGAGTTTAATTCCTAGCAGCTATTTAGTGGCTCACAACCATCTATAATGAGATCTGGTACCCTCTTCTGATATACAGGCATACATGTAGGCAGAATACTATATATAATAAATAATAAAAATATTTTTAAAAAAAGTTTCCAAATGCTATTTTTAAACTAAATACGCTAGATGATAGAATGGCAGTTCTCACACGTCTCCCTTGCTGATGTCGTGTACGTGGTAGCTAGGTAGCCATTTTCCCCCAACTTGTGGTGTCCTTTCCATCCCAGCGTCTCTGTAGAATATGGTCAGTCTCTTGAGTAGGTGATACCATTGGTTCAAGTACTTACATTTCCTCCCTTTTAGTTGATGGTGGTGGTCGGGGGCCAAGCGCCAAAGGCTATCCGAAGTGTGGAATGCTACGACTTCAAGGAAGAGCGATGGCACCAGGTGGCAGAGCTGCCTTCCAGGCGGTGCAGAGCTGGTGAGCACGGGCGTGATGAGCAACTGGCTGCTTTTGGGTCTTTGGGGGCTCTCAGGTCTTACTTCAGCCATTAGGAAAAATGTCTATTAGAAAGCCAGACAGGGTGGTCTGTGCTGTTAATCCCCGTTCTCCAGAGGAGGAGGAGGCAGGAAAATGAGCGCAAGGTTGTCATAGTGAGTTCACGGCTAGCCTACACTATCTGAGACTGTTGAAATGAAAGAAGACGGCCATGTAAAGCCTGACTGAACCCCTTCTGTGAAAAGGATAGCAGCTCTTTTTATTTTTAATTTTTTGTAGACAGGGTCTGTGTCTCTGTAGCCCACGCTGACCTTGAACTTGCTGTTCCTCCTGCCTCAGCCTCCCAAGCACTAGGATTACAGGTGTCTTCCACTGTGCCCGACTGTTGTGCTGTCTTCTTCATCTTTAGGCCTTGTTCTGGTTTTCCAGGACAGACTGGCAGAGCTGGCCGTTTGCTGGCTGATTTCCTCGTTACCTTAATGGAATATTGAGAGAGAAAACTCTTAGTTCTAGGGACTGTCCAGCCAAGCTGTACATAGACTGCTGCTCCTGTTCTAGTGTGTGTTTTCCACATGTGTTGTAGTAGAGGCTGTTTGGCTAAAACTACTCCAAAGAAGCAGTTACAAATCCTGAACAAACCCCGAGGCTCCCTGCTGGGGATAAACTATGGCCTAGTGTTCTCTTCTGCTACGAAATGATTTCTAAATCTGTCCATCCGTCCGTCTGTCCGTCCATCCATCCATCCATCCATCCATCCATCCAACTGTCTGCCTATCTGTCTGTCTGTCTCCCTGCTGGGGATAAACTATGGCCTAGTGTTCTCTTCTGCTACGAAATGATTTCTAAATCTGTCCGTCCGTCCGTCCGTCCGTCCGTCCGTCCATCCATCCATCCATCCATCCATCCATCCATCCATCCAACTGTCTGCCTGTCTGTCTGCCTGCCTGCCTGTCTGTCTGCCTGCCTGCCTGTCTGTCTGTCTGTCTGTCTGTCTGTATGTATGTATGTATGTCTTTCCACGACAGCTGCTCCCTAGGAAGCACACCCTGTGGGATGCTACATGCCAATATCCTCAGTTACTTCATTCTGTAAGAGTGAAGGGTCAGGGCTGTAATCCAGTCAGAGTTTCTGCCTGGCACATATGAGGGCCAGGATATTCTCTGTGTGTGTGTCTCTGTGTCTCTCTGTCTCTGTCTCTCTCCCTTCCTCCCTCCTTCTCTCTCTCCCTCTCTCTCTCTCTCTTTTCTCCTCCAACCCCCTCTGTCTTTGTCTCTGTCTATCTCTCTCTCTCTCTCTCTGTTTCTCTGTGCCTTGGCTGCTCTTTAGTTTTATTTGTTTACTGGGTGCAAGGCCAGGCAAGCACTTTACCGCCGAGCCAGATTCGCCCACTAGTTTTCACCTGGACACTGACACTTCTCGTCTTATCTTACAGCAGGCAGCGGCAATGGGCATCTAGTGCTACCTCATGCTGCACTTTGATTTTATGTTTCTTACAAATGTCAAAGGATTTGTGTGCTGACAGACACTGTAGACTTTGTTGATCACAGCCTGCTTTCAGGCGGGTGACTGTTGGATAGCATGGTCACCCTGGATTGATGTCTTCCTTTGCAGGGATGGTCTACATGGCCGGGCTTGTCTTCGCTGTCGGTGGTTTCAATGGTTCGCTCAGAGTTCGCACAGTCGATTCCTATGACCCCGTGAAAGACCAGTGGACCAGCGTTGCCAACATGAGAGACCGGAGAAGCACGCTGGGAGCAGCTGTGCTCAATGGGTTGTTGTATGCAGTGGGGGGCTTTGACGGTAGCACAGGTAATTCCTCCTCCCCTACAGTGCTGTTAGAATTAGATAACCACACTTACGGAACAGATGATGGTAAAATTGGCATGTAACTGAGTGTTTGTAGCAGGAATTTTGTTTACAGATATTTTATGGCTACATCAAGAATTTTTTTTAAAGACCGGTATGGTGAAATTTGGGGGCAAGGATTGTAAGTTTGAGAGTAGCCTTGGTTACAGGGTGAGAACTTGTCTCAAAACCTTACATTAAAATTTTTCTTTAAAAGATGTGAGTGAAGGTTGGAGAGATGGCTATGTGGGTCAGAATGCTTGCTGCTCTCTTACAGGACCAAAGTTCTGGTCACAGCACTCAGGGGGAGCAACTCACAACCCACTCAAATTCCAGCTCTAGGACACCCAGCGCCCTCTTCTGGCCTGAATGGGAACTGCAGCCATGCACACAAATCCATGCATAAATAATTGTTTTTATATAGTGCAGATTATATAAATTTTGTTTCTTATGCATTAATGTCCATCACTGTTCCATGTTTTAAAAGCTTATAAGCAGCAACACGTTGAGTAGAAGCTTCTGTAAGGAAGCCACTCCTATCATGTAATTAGCATGTTCTCCCATTTTCTTCTTTTAATTTTGGCTCAATATAAAATATCTGACGTTATTTCCCCAAGTGATATTTATACAAAAGAGCAACCATGTCTTTTTGGAAGAGGAAATGAAGGGTATTATGCTTTATCACAGGTTTATCGTCTGTAGAAGCGTACAACATAAAGTCTAATGAGTGGTTCCATGTGGCTCCCATGAACACGAGGAGGAGCAGTGTGGGCGTGGGCGTTGTTGGAGGTAAGTCTGGCGGTTCCCCCAGGTGAGCGTTTCCAGGTGCTCTGGGCTGCCGGGGTCCAGAGAGCACTTCATCTGGAGATCTGAGCACGGACGGAGGGACAGCCTTGGTTATATATTTTAGTTTTAAAACTAGCCCAGTTATATAAACTAAACTATTAAGCAAGCCCCTTCTGCCTGCTGCCCCTCCCTCCCTCCCTCCGTGGTACTTATATATTATATCAACAACTTTTTTACCTTACTGGAACTTGAACCCAGACACCAGACAAGTAATGGGGAATATTATTTTAGGTGTGTGACTTTTGTTTATGCTGCATTTGTTTAACTCTGTGAAGCTGTGATTCTTTGCCTGCCTAAAACACCTGATGGCCCTAATAAAGTGCTGAATGGCCAGTAGCAGGTGGGAGAGAGGGTAGGCAGACAGTATAAATAGGGAGAGAAAGGGAGGAGCAAGAGAAAGAGGAGGATATCGGGCCAGCCGCCCAGCTGCATAGCAGGCCACGGAGAAAGAAGTAAAGTAAGGTATACAGAAATAGAGAAAGATAAAAGCTCAGGGGCAAAAAGTAGATGGGATAAATTTAAGATAAGACAACCTGGCCAGTAACAAGCAAGCTAAAGCCGGGTATTCATAACTAAGATAAGCCTCCTTGTGTAGTTTATTTGGGAGCTGGGGTGTGGGCCCCCAAAGAGCCCAAAGAGTAAAACATTACACAACATTTTGGTGCCCAAAAGTTTACAGAGACTTGCAATAATTTTTTGTTTTTAAGACAGGGTCTCGAGACTATTTTTTTTTTTTAAGACAGGGTCTCACTCTGTAGCTCTGGCTGCCCTAGAACTCACTATGTAGACCAGGCTGGACTCAAACTCATAGAACAACCTACCTCTGCCTCTAGACTGCTAGGATTATTAAAGGTGTGCACCGCCAGTTCCAGCTTTTAAAACTAGTTTTCAGGGGGCTGGAGAGATAGATGTCTTAGCTGTTAAGACCATCTTCTCTTCCATAGGCCATGAGTTAGGTTCCTAGCACCTACATTAGGCAACTCCCAATGGCCTGTAACTCCAGCTTTAGGGACATCCAGTGCCTCTGACCTCTGTGGGTATCGGTATTCACATGCAAGAGTGTGGTGTGTGTGTGTGTGTGTGTGTTCATAATTACTCATGATAAAATCAAATCTTTTTTAAAAGGTGACTTTCTTAAAATGTAATTGAAATGTCATAAGAATTTCCCATTTGACTCATATGTATCTATCATCACAATTAATTTAAGAATAGTTTTAAAAGCCTACTTCCCTTAGCTGTCCCTGCCTCCTGCCACTATGTACATTTCTCTCTTCTAGACGGTTTATATAAATGAAATCATATAGCATATTTATGGCTGGCTTTACTCACTTAGCATGGTGTATATTGATACTTCATCCATAATGTAGTGTTATGACTTCATAGCTTTTTCTCGCCAGATATTTTATTGCATTCTGCATTGCATTGGGTAGTTTTTTGTTTTTTAATGTATATGGGTCTTTTGCCCACATGTGTACCATGTCCATGCAGTATCCATGGAGACCAGAAGAGGGTGCCAGATTCCCTGGAACTGAAGTTGGAGATGGGTATGAGCTGCCCTGTGGGTGCTAGGACTCGAACATGAATCTTCTAGAAGAGCAGCCAGTGCTCTCAACGGTTGAGCCATCTGTCAGCCCCTCTGCTGCTCCCTCTTGATTTAACTCCCTGCCCACACTTACTAAGATAACTGTTGTTCGTGAGTCATCTATCTAACCTCATGAGTGGACTTCTTGACGCTGTCAGTCAGATCAAAGTGCACCCTCCATCCCATATACTCTTGGTAATATGATTTGATCATTCCACCTGGTACTCTTTGGCAAGACTATTTATAGTATATTATACAATTAGGATTACTTTAAGGGGAAGCCCTGTTATCAAAGAACAAGTTATAATATCTTATGATGAGGAAACTAGGCCATTGATTTGGGTTTCTCTGTGGTTCCGTGTCTAGGTTTGCTCTATGCTGTGGGGGGTTACGATGGAGCGTCACGCCAGTGTCTTAGCACGGTAGAATGCTACAACGCTACGGCAAACGAGTGGACCTACATAGCAGAAATGAGCACCAGACGGAGCGGAGCAGGCAAGTAGCGGCTGGTCAGCAGCTGAGGGGAAATGACTGGGGCATCTGTGGGGTTTGAAAACGTCTGCTGCTTTTACTGGCTCTCCTAAGTGCTTTTAAGAGGCAGAGCTAAGCAGCACGCCTGTGCGCTTCTGCAGGGTGGAAGCTTCCAAGTGCTGAAAGGCCCCTCTGTGCTAGTTACATAATGCCCTTCTGTCGTGCCTTGTAGGTTCTTGGTTTTGGTGTTTATTTGGGAAGTTGTTCAGTAAGCAGGTCTTTTCATGGCCATCTCTTTCAGATCGTATGCTTTTAGAGACTACTGACTGCTTCAGAGGGAGCTGTTTGTGAGAGGGTTTTATTAAAGGGCTTTGTGCTGTCTTTGACTTCCTTCTCTCAGTAGAATCGCGGTTCTTACCAAGGTCGTTCCCAGTCCATTCGCTTCCCGCTCTGCAGGGACAAGCTTTCCCATCAGCGCCCTTCCAATGAGTTATGACGACAGAGGTTCATCCCACGTCATCGTGCCAGCTGCCCTGTACTGCTGCAAGTTTCTTGGCTCTGTTGCTCTACTGTCACCTGCTTGGTTGTGTTTCACAGGTGTTGGCGTCCTAAACAACTTATTATATGCTGTAGGAGGTCACGATGGTCCTTTAGTGCGAAAGAGCGTTGAAGTATATGACCCCACCACCAACGCCTGGAGACAGGTTGCAGATATGAACATGTGCAGAAGAAATGCAGGTAACTGGCAAACCCAAAATCACGCCATCCATACTGCATTTTTAGGGATGTTTTCCTGGTTTCCCCTGTGTGTTTTCCATTGTTCTTTGGCTGATCTCGTTCCCTGGTAGACTTAGAGGGTTTCCAGTGCAGAAGCTTATTTAAGAAGCCCTTAAATGTGAATGTCTAGGGCTGGAGCCCAGCTCAGTGGAAGTGAGTGCCTAGGGTTGGAGCCCAGCTCAGTGAAAGTGAGTGCCTAGGGCTGGAGCCCAGCTCCGTGGATGTGAATGCCTAGGGCTGGAGCCCAGCTCTGTGGATGTGAATGCCTAGGGCTGGAGCCCAGCTCTGTGGATGTGAATGCCTAGGGCTGGAGCCCAGCTCTGTGGATGTGAATGTCTAGGGCTGGTGACCAGCTCAGTGGATATGAATTTCTAGGGCTGGAGCCCAGCTCCATGACAGTGTACAGCACTCACCTCACATGGATAAGACCCAGCGTTTGGTCCCTAGCACCACCAAAGTATTTTTTTTAACAATTAAAAAAAAACAGATTTGGTGGCTCCTGTTTGTAATCTTAGCATTTGAGGTGCTGAAGCAAAAGGATATATAGAGGGTTCTGGGACAGCTTGGACCACTGCAGAATAGGACCTTGTCTCAAAACAGGGAAACATATTTAAGGCCTATTTAGTAGAGTGCTTTTTTCTTTTGTGAGGCCCAAGGTTCAATCACTAGGACCACATCAATCAGGGTAGTGGGAAATGATATAATCCAAGCATTCCATTGATGGGAGTGGAAGCAGGAGGCTCAGATGGTCAGCATCATCGTGTTTGTGTGTGTGTGTGTGTGTGTGTGTGTGTGTGTGTGTGTGTGTGTGGTGATGCCTTGCATAGTATCTAGACTATAGCATGTTGTCTTGATACTTTAGAGACCTTATATACTAGCCCGGCTTTGGTGATGTTTGTAGACTGATTAGATTGCTGGCAGACCCTCTTTATTTGACACTTGCATTCATTCATTTCTAATGTACACCTGTTGAGTGCCTACCACACATCACATATTAGTGAGTTCAGTTCCGAGTGAACTTGCCCAGTTGGGTAACTAGCAACAGCAGGTACGCTACTTGAGCCAGGCGCAATGGTGCATACCTGTAACACCAGCCCTGGGAGCCAGAGGCAAGAGGATCCTGGGTCCCAGCCAGTCTGGACTATGTAACAAGACTTTATAAACAAAGCAAACATTATCTATCTGGAGGAAAAGTCTTTTAAAGAGCTTGCCTTGATTTAACATAGTTCAGGATTCATGAAGAAACTCAAAGCCGCAACAACAAATAGCTTTAAGAATACAGAGGTCTTTGAGGTCAGAGTCCTGCAGCCACGAGCTTCCCATGGACATTTTGAGGAAAGGGTTTAGCTGCAAGTGTGTTTAACATTGTGTGGACACCACGCTTACATAAGCCAAGCAGTCATAGGCCATTGCCCCATGTGGCCTTCTGATGCAATAAAAAAAAAAATAACCACAGTAGACGTAATCTGTAGGGAACTGCTGCCTCCGCCACAGTACACTGATTTACAGTACAGGTGTCTTTGATAAGTAGAAGGATATTCTTCCTGGAAAAAAAAAGCTACAAAATCCATGAAACACTAGCATGGTTATTTTCCGTGAAGTAGCGTGTGCTGGTAACCATGCATGCAGTGTTTTTACAGAAGGAAGTGCTGTGGTGTGTACACCAGCATTACCAGAAACACATGCGACACTGCCAGGCTAGCTGCCCCAGACTGCAGCATCTCTAGACGATAGGAATTCCCAGCTCTGTTATCCTCTCTTGGGATCAGCACTTTCTGTCCAGCCGTGGCTGCCCATGACTGTGTTAAAGGATTCCTGGGAGGGAAATGCCAGTCTTCTCCTGCCCTCCCCACAGTCTGAATTCCTGGTGCTTCTCGAGGTTACCGTGCACCGTTGAATTCGGTGGCTAGATGTATTCCCTGAAAATGCTTTTTTTGGTTTTCTTTGTGGCCCGAGGAGAACACAAAGTTCAGGACAGTAAGGACTGTCAATAGCAGGGCAGAATTTATAATTAACTATTCAGCCGTACACTTTACCCAGTCAGTTGCGTTTGGTAAGATATTAAAAATCTTTGATCGAGAGATACCCTAGAAGCCTTGCGGCACCCACAAGTCTGGGCCTTTGGTAGAGAAAGAGCTTGATTCAGGGCGTAAGGATTCGGCATTAGAAACAGTAGGTAACCTTCATTCTGTGTTTCTGATCATCTGAAGCAAATGTGTAATTAACTCTGTCCAGATTGTCTATACTTAATCTAGGATGAAGGCCTTATTCCTGCACCTCCTTGGGGAAGAAAGGGCTCGCCTGGCAAGGAGGGGGCAGGGCATGTGCTAATTACTAATGGGGAAAGGTGAGGGCATCACAGAAGTTTGAGTTAGCAAAACTAGTTTACAAGTCATATTTCAAAGTTTTCATAATCTTAGTAAACTATATCAAACCTGAACAAAAAAAAAATCCAGGCATGGTAGCACCTACCTGTAAACCCAGCCCTGGGGAGACAAAAGCAGAAAAGTCTTGTGTTCCAGGCTGCACTGCGTGGCATAACAACTCCCAGGCTAGCCTGGGCTACCCAGGGAGATACTGTCTGAACACCACCAGCAACAAAGACGTGGAGAAAGGGAAATTAAGTCATGGAGAGTGGAGGGACGAGCTGACTGCGGTTACCAGCAGCCTCATAGTGCTTAGAAGACATCTGCAATCGGTTCTTGGTACATGGTTGGCTGAGATAAAGAAAACCAAACAGAACCAAGCTGTCAAGTCCTTTTGGCAAAGTAGTTTGGTTTCCATCTGCCTAAAGGACTGGAGTGACTCAGTAAACTTACTATTGGACGAGCAAGCCGTGTCGCTGGCAGGGGGTGCGGAAACTGACCTCCACAGTGGGAGCCCCTCGGAATCAGTGAAGGACCTGAACTCTCTGGACCGTCCGAGCCTGCTGGGTTTCCTCACCTTTTGTTGTCTGCCTCAGTTCGCGTGGATTTGTGTACATGCGTGGATCTCCAGGAGCTTGTCTGCGGCGTCTGCTTTTGAGTGTTTTGAATTGTTTGAAACAGTGTGAGTCTGATTCTTGTGAAAAGACTAGAATAGTAAAACAGTTGAGTCTGAGCAAAAGAGAGAAAGAAGGTTCACTCTGTTTTAGTATAGTTTTGAATATGCATGTTTGAGTAATTATTTTGGAAATCTCAAACATTTGTGTGTTTGAGGCTAGGTCTCACTATGGACCAGATTAGCCCCAGACTTGATATTCTCTGTCACCCAAGTCCTGGGAGCTCAGGTATGTGTATTCCACCATGCCCAGCTCTTTACTTAAAAATAATTCCATTGACTTAGCAAAAAGTTTATCTTATGTGTGTGGGTGTTTCACCTGCATGTACATCACTTGTATGTCTGGTACCTGTGAAGGCCGGAAGAGGGAGTAGGATCCCCTGGAACTGAAGCCACAGACAGTTGTTGTCACAGCTGCCATGCAGGTGCTGGGAACTGAACCAGGTCCTCTGGAAGAGCAGCCAATGCTCTCAACTGCTGAGCCATCCCTTCAGCCCTAAACGAAATTTAGTTGAAATATAGTGTTTACTTCTGAAGTTTTCTTTAAAAAAAGAAAAACTATAGTAAATTATTTTATGAATATTTAAGCACATAGGTGCTTTTTGTTCCTCGTTTTAAATAACCACCAGTAAGGAAGGATTAGATAAGCATGGTTTTACACATGTGGAAATGTATGCAGCCACTAGATTATGTAGATTAAATTATTTGGGGGCAGTGTTTGAGGTGTGGTGTTCGTCAGACTAAGTAGGTTATGTAAGCTCGGCAACATGGGCTACACGGCAGCCCCAGCACTCAGGAGGGGGTTACTGTGGCTGAGTCCAGCCTGAGCTACAGAGTGAGACCTTCTCTCAAAAAGAAAAGAAGAAGTTTGGGTCTGACGGCACAGGCCTACGAGACGGAGACAGAATCAGGGATTAAAATCACATGGCTCCATGATGAGTTCAAGGCACAGGGAAACCCTATCGCCTCCGGAAGGACCTGTGTGGGGCTAAGAAAAGTGCGTGTGCTGTACATCTATAGTAGAGATCAGTGTTTTAAAAGTTGTCCTGGAAGCTTTTGTGCTTCACCAGGCCTGACAAAAGTTATTCTGGTAATCAAATACATAATACCATGATCCCCTCCTCCTCTTTTTAAAGCCAAGGTTTCAGTATGTTGCCCAGGTTGCCCGAGCCTCCAGAGTGCTAGGATTACAGCATAAGGCACCATTGTCTTTTGGCAGTGCCGGAGACTAAACCCAGCACCTCTTGTTCAGAAAGTGCGCTGCCACTGAACTACAACCCAGCTCCCTTTAAAGAAAACAAAATGGCGACCTTCTGGGCAGCCGCTCCCCGACTGAGCTGTACAGCCCCACTCATGTCTGCCTTCTGGGCATAGATACTGTCTTAGAATTCCCTGCAAAGCTGACATTGAGAACCTTTTTACTTTGCTCGCTTGCTCTCTGTCTCTCGTCTCTGTCTCTCTCTCTCAACAAGGACTGAAATACCTTCTAACCTCCAGGTACAGCTGTTGTGATGACTGAGTGAACTGTCATAGCTAAAGCAGCCCCTGCAGTAATGGTGCACAGTAGGAGCTTTGATCGCATACAGAGTAGGTCTCACATGGTGTCACCCCCAACCTCCTTTTAGGGAGCATCGCTTATATCACCTGAGAGAACATGGGGGTTGTTTGTACTTGCCTGAAGGTTGAAAGTAATTGTTTTCTCTCTGTTAACGTTTTAAAGGTGTTTGCGCAGTTAATGGTCTGTTATATGTTGTCGGAGGAGATGACGGTTCCTGCAACTTGGCCTCCGTAGAGTATTATAATCCCACAACAGATAAATGGACAGTTGTGTCCTCTTGTATGAGCACGGGGAGAAGCTATGCAGGTATGGTTTCTTTTCTTCCTTCTCCTGGCGTGCAGGTGACATCCTAGTGATGGAACGCATCCTCCTGTAAGAGGAAAGTCTTCTGTATCATACACACTGCATGGACTGACAATGAAGCACACGCACTCTCTTAATGCAGTACTGAGGATACCTAACCCACAGCTCAAGAGTTAATACATTTTAATGACTTAAAACAGTATAAATGGTTGAGAACAGTTCACTCCGCAGCAAGGCTTTAATTCCTTAACCACGATGAGCGTCTAAGGGGCTAGCAAGAGCGAGCGTTGAGTGGGCAAAGGCTCTCGCCAGGCTTGGTAACCTGAGGGGTCCCTGGGACCTACATGATGGAAGGAACAAAATGACTCCAAGTTGTCTTCCTACCCCTTTACCTGTGCTGTGACCCATACGCCCTCTTTGCCCCTAAAAAATAAAATAATTAATTAAAAACAAGTATGCCCATCTGAGTGCACTGCCCAGGAGGCTAGTACAGTGCCTTTCTTTATAAACCACTGGTTGAATTATGTCATTTTTGGCCCATTATCTCAATAAGAGAAATTATAATTATCTCTAATATAATGGTGTCTTTACAACTACATATTCTACATTTACTAATTCTGATGATGTTTTAAATGTCAGAATGTAACACAATTACTATAATACTGGGGGTAAAATTAATTCTTACTCATTAATCATCACTGCTGTTTATCCATCCTCCAAAATGACACCTCACAGGAAACTATATAGCAGGATCCCAGAGTAAAGTGATGCAGTATAGGTGAAAAATTTCCAACAACTTCATTGAGTCCTAACTGACATAGACACCCACAGGACCACCACCACGATCAAGCGGATGGACACACACACCCTTCAGCATGTTTTCTGACCCTTCAAGTATTAGGTACAATTTGTTAATTTCTGACTAAAGCAAATTCTCCCCAATAATAACTTCAAAGGAAAAAAAAGTTCAGGGCAACAAGTCTAATGTGGAACTTATTCCGACCTCAGCAGAGCTCTCCCAGCCATATGGGTTAAATTGGTAGTGCAAGGGGCAGGAGAGATGACTTGGGGCTAAGAGTCCTTGCTGCTTTACAAGGTCCAAGACAGCCCATAGCGTCTCCTAGACTCTCTGGGCACCTGTGGTCACGGTGCACAGGCCGTACTCGCACGGGCATACACACAAACATAATCAGGTAGCGACAGTACAATTCTTTTTTTTTCTTTTTAAAGAAAAAGCTTTATTTAAAAGAAGAAGAAGAAGATGATGATGATGATGATGATGAAGTCTGGAGAGATGGTGCAGCTATTAAGAGCACATGTTGCTTTTGCCTGGGACCCGGGTTCAGTTCCATAGGGTTTCAATGCTCTGCTCACAGCCACCCCTAACCCAGTACCCAGATATCCGTGCCTTTTTGACTCCTGAGTTTACCAGGCAGGCATGTGGTACATGCAGGCAAAACACTCATGTACGTAAAATAAAGTAAATGTAATTTTTTAAAATTACTACTTTATTTTGTATGCGTGGGTGTTTTGCCTGCATGCGTGTCTGTGCACTGCATGTATGCCTGGTGTCCACCCAGGCCGAGAGAGGGCACCAGATCCCCTGGAACGCTAGTTACAGATTGCTTTCACCCACCATGTTGTTGCTGGGAATGGAACCCAGGCCCTATAGACGAGCAGTCAGTGCTCTTAACCACCGAGCCATCTCTCCAGCCTGAACAAACACGAGGTTTGAACGTGGTGCTTGTTGTCTGGGGAAAAGGCACTCACAAGGTGCCTTTGGCCGTAGCAGTACAGAACCCAGAATTCTCGCAAAGGCCGAGAACGTGTTCTATGACATGTTTCATTTCTGCATTCCCTCGTGCAGGGGTCACAGTTATTGATAAACCATTATGAGCCTGGAGGGTGTTTCTGCGTATCTATTCATGAGAACCTGCCACCGTTGACCAGGATTTCTGAAGTGACTGAGCGCCTGGCGCTTCTCCTCCTGTAGCTGCACTTTAAGTCTCAGCAGAAGACGAGACCATCTGCCTCTAGAGGCCTCGGATCCTGAAGATTATTTTTGGTAGAAGCACCGTGTAGGCTTTCTCTGCACCGAGCAGCAGCTGACTGACTTAACAAGAGACCTAGACTACAGTCGCCAAGCTGTGGTTTTCAGACTGCAGTTGCTTTCATAAAAACCGGTTCCTATCAGCCTCGAACGACTACGGATTATTTTGTGAAAGAGCATAAAGTTAACGTGTGTTCTTGCAAAATTAAGTTTTCTCTTTCTTCCTCCTGAACAATCTCTACTGGGAACAGAGAATCTCTGGACAGACTAAAATCTGTGTAAGTATGCAGCATAGTTGGGGGATGAAACTGTCTGCTTTTATAAATATCTTTGATTACATGAATATAATAAATTGTGTGCATATAAATGTGTGTCTATATGCTTTCCTTTAAATATGTTTGAAAAGATGTTTGAAACTTGATTATCTATTTATAATTGGCACAGTACTTTGAATTATGCCAGTACTACATTGTAAAACAGAGTTGTATTTTTTGATATTTAACAATGCTTAACACTTTAAAACGCCACTTCTGAGGAATGAACATGGTGTAACACACTTTAATATGTGTGATGCCAAACTTTTTTAAATAAAATATAAATTATGCTTATTTATTATTTTCTTTAGTTTAATCTTGGTCATGTTTTGGTGTGTGTTTTTCGTTTTTTTTTTTCTTCTTAAAGTAACACCTTTGGCATGAACATACCTGCAGGTTTTTGATGAATATAATGAATGTATGGAATTCAACTGAATTTGCATGGTCTTAAGAATTCTTTCTGTGTGTATAAATTTAGCTGCTATTAACGGAAGAGAAAGCTTTCTGTGAGTAACCATGTGTATTGAGCAGATAGTTTTTCTGAGATCTTCGATTAATCTCTTTAAAGATGACCAACATGTGTCTTTCTTGAATTATCTTTGAATAAAAGTTTGTATATTATTTGTTTCACAATGTCCTTGATTTTAAGCTGTGTGTCTCCTTTGCCTGTTCCTTTTGCAAAACTTGGGTCCTCCAACTTCTGAAATCTCTATAATTTTTTTCATGTTTTTAACGAAACTGTATCTTTAGTTTTTTTGTTTTGCTTTTGCTAAAGTAACTTGTACTCTAGAAATATTAAAGCAATAACTGCTGCCACTGGGAGCTGTTCTTGGAGAGAAACTGACCTCAGCCATCAGAGTAAATGATTGGTCAGATTTAAACTTTCTATATTTTCTTGCTTTTTATGGTCAATAGCACACAGATTTTTTAAAAAAAGGTAGCCTTGATGGAAGGGGGAACCCAGTTGAGAAGCAACTGGGACACAGCAGAAAGGGGGCATTGAAAGAAAGTAATAAGACACTGTGGCTACTGGTCAGGAGAGGAATCTAAAAAGTTAACACACTGTTGGCAAGTTACCATCATTAGGAGAGAAATGTGCGATAAAAATTTTTTGTCATTGATATAAATTGTTCCAATGTAAACAGAACCACATTTCACAGTTGAAGTCTCCATTATAAAGGAAGATAGAATTTACTCAGGGTTTGTGTTCACTTGATGAAACACGAGTTCCACATTAGTGTAGTTTCCTGGCAAAGCCATTGTCAGCAAACATGGGACCCAGCCATTTCTCACAGCAGCAACAAGAGCAGGATACAGACCTTCTCTTTCCCAGTCAGTTCCTATAGCAAGAAGGGAGAAATGGTCCTCTCTCCCCTCACAACACAGAATATTTCCCTGATTATATGCGTGCGGAGTGCCATCACACACCACTGGTTCTCCCAAGGCTATTTTCTGGGTAGCCAGGAGTTCAGTTCTACCGTCAGGAGACAGTGTCAGATCCCGCAACGTCCAGGGCTCGGCTCCACCAGCCTCTCCACTCTGCTCCAGATGCCATCACTGGCACTGTAGGAACCTGCTCCTACAAAGTCAGCCAGAGTTCCTGGATTGGGGTCATCAAGACGGAGGAAATGTCAGATGAAAGGAACTAAGACAGAAAATACAGGATAGAATTGGGAGGTCTGTTTGGTCACGCCGAAACAGCCAAACAGCCCAGAGTTTATTTCAGAACATTACACACACACACACACACACACACACACACACACGTTTGTTTGTATATTTTCAAAAGGAGAACATAGCTCAGCACAGATGGTCAGTTTATCTGACAAGGCCATTCCTGTCCTTGAGTGAGCAGCCTCCTCTCCAACAGGTGCTTGCTGCTCGGAAGCAGCCTTGTTTTCTCTCTTGATGTCCTGAGGTTTGTTACCAACAGTATACTGTCTACTAGATAGAGTGTTCTTCTCTCACGGGCAAAATCAGAAGTCTCTCATATCCCTCGAGGTTATTGGAAAAAACAGAGCAGGCAAGCTTGGACTCTAATGACTTATAAATCAGAATGGACTTTGGGTGGAAACTGAGTCACACAATGGGCTCCCACATGCTACTTCTTCCCAACCGACTAAAAGCAGACAGCAGTGACACTCCCTTGTGTGACATGCCTTTGCTAGGCTAGCTCACAACTTGGGAAGACGTGTTCTAGTTTGCATGACTTTATTTATTATTTTTAAGACTGGGTCTCAAATGTAGTCCTGGCTGTCCTGGAACTTGCTATGTAGACTAAGATAGCTTTAAGCTCCACCTGCCTTTACCTCCCGAGTGCTGGGATTAAAGACGTGCACTACCACACAAGGCTTGTATTCTGGCTTGGTTTTAGAGATACTGTGAAGTGTGCAGCATAAGAGGCCTGCTGAGGTGAGGGGTGGGGCTCTCTCCTCCTCAGAGCTACCACTCAGCACCGCCTCAACCACTCTAACAGGGCTTGCTTAACAGCTTCCTTCCGTCTCTGGGTGGGACTGGAAAATCCTCCAGTCATTTAGTCACAGGTGACTGGTGCCTTCCTTAGGGATCCCGGGGGCCCCGCCCTAAATCATCTCATTAGCATTGATGGAGGGGAGAGCAAACTGCTCATTGGGTGATCGATCAGAGGGAACACAGGACCTAGTTACAGGCACGGGACCAGTACCAAGTACATTTTGCGTTATGCTTCTAAATTCCCAGTCAACCAAAGTTTTACCTACAGTTTTTAAAGTATTTCTTAAAATGTAATGTCAGTCTGTTCGGATAGCAGAGATTAACTCCTTGGCTTGTCAACCAGCTCTTTGTCTTGGCTTTCTAGTTCTTTCTTGCTTGCCAAAGTTTGTTGCTGGATTCCTAACTGGTGGTAGAAGACTTGGGACGTGCCTCCCTTTCTCATTCCAACCTTCATCTTCCCAGTTTGAAATATCTTATAGTTAGTTTTTTGCCTTTCCTGTGACGTGCAGAAGAATTCCCAGCATGTCTCTTACTGTATAAGAAAGAGCTCAGAGTTGAGACTGAGAAGATCATAGAGGTTTTTCTAAGAAAGCAGCACACTCTTCCAAGTTAGGTGTGGTTCTCACCCCTTGGCAAAGAAACTTCTCTTTCCAGCTGACAGAGAGCCTTACAGAAAACCACAACTGATCAGAATGTAGAAAATGAGTTCGTGTGGTTCTCAATCCCACAGTCCCAACGGTTTCAACACCTCCAGCAGCTGAAGGTCAGGGATCATTGTAGAAGCTGGTGGGAAGACTAAGCACCTGAAGAATAGGATGTTTGCTGTAAGATTATGTCTTTTAAAGTGTCAGAGACACTATACCCACGAAGTCTCAGCATGGTTGCCTACACAAGACCTGAACAATGAAGATGGCAACAGGCATGCTAACGTGAGACGGGAAGCTCAGGATGCCTCATCTTTAGACAAAGAACTATAGGCATCGAAAGACTGTAGAGATCAAGAGAAATAGTCTTCCTTAAAGAGGACCACATCCCCAACTGGTGTGTTATCCAATACCAAGAGTTCACTCCTGAAAACATATCCAAGTAACATTATACAGACTGGTTGTATTTTTATATGTAGGAATATATAGCACCATTAAAGAAAAAGCCAGGAACTTGAGAGAGAACGGGGGGGCGGGGGAACATGGGAAGGGTTGGAAGGAGGAAAGAGAAGGGGAAGATAATTTGATTATAATTTTAAAAAAGAAAGCAGTCCCAGGCTTGAGTAAAGTTCAAGGCCAGATCAGGGTCCTTGTTTCTCAAGGGAGCTGTGCCGCCTGCTACCCTTGAGTCTGCTTGTTGCCCGAAATTGGAGGTCTCCTGTGTGGACAGTGGCGTGCGTGCTGCCAGCCAGCTTGGTTCTTCACCATTCCTTCAGGCTCTGGCCCAGCCTCTGCTGTGTATCCACAACACGGCACTACCCAATCACCTGCTAAGAATGCCTTATTTCAGTTTGCTCTTAAGCAAATGGCCGTCCACAGACTTCTGTGGGCGCTGGGGCCTCGCTTTGGAGCAAAGAATATGCATGAACAGAACCATACTTTAGAGTTGGGTTTCTCGAATTCTAAGCCTAGGCTGCTGCATGTTTTAAAGGGAATTCTCCGTGTGGTAAACCCTCAGACACAGAAACGGGTTTGGGACCTTGTACTGTGTGTGCCAGGTATGAGTTTTAAGGCATTTCTTAGGCTTTGGCTCTCATTATTGCAAAAACTAAGAAAATGAGAAGTGTTCTGTCTCAGAGTTTCACAGGATTTGAAAAAAAAGGTGCAGGCAGGCGGATCTCTGTGAGTTCGAGACCAGCCTGGTCTACAGAGCTAGTTCCAGGACAGGCTCCAAAACCACAGAGAAACCCTGTCTCGAAAAACAAAAACAAAAAAAAAAAAAAGAAGGTGCTTATTTCGTACCTGACTCCCTCGATAAGTTGCATTTCACTGTGCCTAGCCTTTGCTGCAGGGGAATAGCCAACTGGGTTGCCATAGCTCCACATCTGTCCAGCTGTAAATCTTCAAGGTTTAAGATAATAGTTGGACTAGTTTATAGGGATGCATGTGGTTCAATTAACAATGTATCTCCTGGGGTATAACCCTAAATCTGAATCCACAACCAATGTTTCCTGACTATTTTTTGACTCGTGGCTTGATTCTCAGCACTCTATGCCATGCAGGGGCTCTAACTCCTAGCCTACTGAATTTGATAACTGAACACACGTGCCTAGCTGTCTACTACAAGCCTGCTCAATCTGAGCCCACAGTTCTGGTCTTTACCATACTTCAGACACTGCAGGCTTGGGCGGAGGAAAGAGTTGGCCTGCAATCCAGTGATGGTCACGGCTTCAGACAACAGGAGGCAGGAGATCTGGAGCCGGGATAGGTAAACAAAGTGGCTAAACTGAGGTGAGGAGCTTCAGTCTTATACCTCAGACCACTAGAGACTCTGACTGCCCGGTGGCTTGGGAGAAGCAGCTCTGGTTACACTTAGTAGCAGAAGGAAGCATTGCTTATGGAACACCTCAACCTTTTCTATGGAACATACCTCACCTGACTCAGGCATCCTAACAGAGCTTGACTTCACAAGGGAGAGGTTCTATTTCTTTTCTTTTGAGGTGACCTCCTTGCTACCCTTCTTTACAAAGAATAAGTGTGTTAAAGGTACGGAATACTTAGCCATGAGTACAGGGTACCATTGGACCCATCAGAAACACCCGTCAATGGAACTTGATTGGAAGATGATATCAGGGTAGATAGGAAGGGGAGGGAGGACTGACAGGTCCAGGCAGGAACGGGGGGACAGTGGCATCCTTCCTTCAGAAACTCTGAGGACAGCTTTCCCACGGTCTGCACCTATATGAACACATTCGCACAGAGGACACATTTGGATGGCAATTGTACTCAAGTAGATAAAACAGGGCCAGTCCAAATGATGCCCTTGTACAAGTTTTTATTAGATATTTGCGGCCGTGTATGCCTTTAATACAGCGCTCAGGTGGCAGAGGCCCAGGTGATGGATTTCCTCTGCTCAAGGCTGGCCAGAGCTCCAGAATGAGACCCAGCCTTGGAAAGGGGAAAAAAAGAAAGAAAAGGAAAGAAAAAGAAAAAAGTTGATTTTAAGATAAAACCATGTAATGTAGCACAGTACAATTCTCCTGCTTCAACACCCCACACACTGAAATTACAGGAATGTGCCACCATGTCTATATTTTATTTAGTTAGTTTTGCTTGGGGGTTTGTTATTATTGTGACATAAGGCCTTAGACAGGCTGGCCTTAGTGTGGTATGTAGACGAGGCTGATCTTAAATATCTGACCCTTCTGTTTCCACTTGCCAAGTGTTAGGGTTACAGGATTGCACCACTGTGGTGAAACATTATTTTAACTAGGTAAAGGTGTGTTACATTTGTTTATGATGCATTTGTTTAATTAGGTAAAGATTGTGCTGTTTCACCTTGCCTGCCTAAGGTACTGGTTTGATCTAATAAAAAGCTGAATGGCCAACCGCTAGGCAGTAGAGGATAAAGGCAGTAAAGTAAGAATAAGTAGGAGAATAAGCAGAGAGAATAAGTAGGAGGAATCTAGGCTCATGAGAAGAGAGAACAAGAAGGAAAAAGAGATAGATGTTTGGAGCCAGGCAGGCAGGCAGCTGCCCACCAGACAGACAGAATGGGGCATACAGAGTGAAAAAGAGCCCCCAGGCAAAACGCAGATGAAGAGAAACGGGTCAAATTAAGTTATAAGAGTAAAACAAGCAGAAGTCCAAGCATTTCATGACTAATAAGTCTCTGTGGCATGATTTGGGAGCTGGTTGGTGACCCCAAAGAAAGCCTGCTACATACCACCACAAAGGACATGACTTCCTTAAGCAAAAGGTTAGCATCCCGATAACACATCATCTCTACACAACTGTACACAGGCGACGCCATGATGTAAAATGAGTCTAGAGCTATAGGTTAAGCTCTCCTCTGTCTTGGGGTGTTTGCTGCCCCACGCAGCAACTGCAGTCATAAGCTTGGACAGTCTTAGCTCACTTCCTGGCTCAGGTCCAAGTCTTGACACCCCAAAACAGACTTTGAGCTTTCTGCTTATGGAACACCGGGTCCCTAGAATGCTAAGAGTGAACTTTACCACTGAGCTACCTCACCAAGGCCTCAGCAGAATCAACCCTAAATGTCTCCAACTTCTGTTCTCTCATCTACAACATGGAAATATTGGCAGCTATCTCTCTGGGTTATTGCAGGAGCTCCATTGCCCCATGTTCCATATACAGAGATTTATTAAAAGATAGTTACTGGGCTCAGGGAACACATCTCCAGACCCATGTGGTGAAAGGGGAGAACCGACTCAAGCTATCCTGTGAACACCCATAAAGGCACTAAATGTAACAAAAAATAAAACTTTAAAAAAGTTTCACTTAGGCCGGGCAGTGGTGGCGCACTCCTTTAATCCCAGCACTCGGGAGGCAGAGGCAGGCGGATCTCTGGGAGTTCGAGGCCAGCCTGTTCTACAAGAGCTAGTTCCAGGACAGGCTCCAAAGCTACAGAGAAACCCTGTCTCGAAAAAAAAAAAAAAAACCAAAAAAAAAAAAGTTTCACTTATTAAAGTAAGTGAAAAGCAAGATAGGTGATCCAAGGCAGAAACAGGATTAGAGTTCAAGGTCATCCTTAAACTACCCTTCCTGTTCAAAGGCCAGACTGTATGTGAGTGCTGTCTCAAGAAAGATCGAAATCCAGTTTATTACCCAGGAAGGTAAAACTAAAAACTCAATAGGATTGCTAAAAACATCGCCACCACATTTTCCCCTGGCTCTAGGTGAAGCAAGCCTACGAGAGGCGCGCCCCGGTGCGCCCAGAGCACTGCACACCCCAGGCACCCGCAGTTTGGTTGCCACGGCGACGCCCGGCACAAGGCGGCCCCGCCCCGTCACGCCGTCACGCGCTCCCGCGTCGCCCCGCCTGCAGCTGCGCTGCGACGCCGACGACTGGCTGTCCGCGCGGGTCTCACTATCCTCACTCCATCCGCGGAGCCAATTGGCGGGCGCCGCCAGGATTCGTTGACTCGAGTCACACGCTGCCGGGACGCGGCACGGACCAATCGCTGCGCCGCGAGGGCGGGGCGGAGACAGGGCGGACCAATGACGGCCAGAGGGTCCGGCCGCGCCCTCCGCGCTCCGCCCCTGGGCCGGGAGAAGTAGCAAGGAGGCCGCTTGCACCTGCCCGGTACTGCGCCCAGACCGCGGTCCGTCGCGGACGCCAGGTGAGGAGCCTTTCGAGCCGGGGCAGGGTGGGGCGCAGCCGAGATCTGGGGCTGCGGGGCGGGTGAGGACGCGGTGGGAAGGAGCCTGGCTGTGCAAAGCTGAGAGAGGGAGGCGAGGTTCTCAAGTGATGGAAGTGGAATGCCAGCACTTCCTGCCCTTTAAAGAGTTTGCAGGCATCCGGGGTCTGCATCATTGACTGAAGTCTTAGAAACTTATTACAGAAACACAACTCCCACGAAGGAGCGGGGAGTAAGGTGTTGGGTTTCTGGCTGTGGGAAGTCTCTGAAGCACTAACGGATGGGTTAGGAGGCCACAGTCAGTAACGGGGGATGGAGTGCAGGAACAGCATGCAGCATGTGGGCCTTGTGAGACGGGGTGCATAGATGAGGGGTCCGGTCTTCACCTGTAATGCTGCTGCCCGCTTGGACCGCGAAGGTTTAACTCTTGTTTAGGTGGCACCTGACTCTGCCATAGGCCTTCTCTAAGCTGTAGTGCCAAAAGAGACACTCAGATTGTCAGCCAGACTTTGAGTTAATCCGAGGACCTACGAATACATTTCTTTCTTCCTTTTTTTCCCTTCCCTTGAGTATCTAGTCAACCTGTTTGAGATCAGGTTTCCAGGCAAGCAGGTTACTCAAAGATGAGGAGGCAGGGTATTCACTTCAATAAAAACTTTCCTGTTTGGTTACTTTCTCAGATGCTTTGTTCAGTGGACAGCTACATGCCCATTTCCCACCCTTCATTGCAGAGCTTAAACTCGGGATAACTGAACTGTTTCTCAACGTTGTGTGGGAGGTGGAAGACTTAATCGAGAGGTCGGGAGAGAGTAGAACACTTTCGTTGGGAGATGATGGAGTTCCTCAAGTTAGGCATTCACGCAGGTTTGGGAGGAAGTGAAGTCTGATAAACTTAAGGATGCCTTGAAGTTTAATCCAGATCCAAACTAGCTTTGAATGAAGATGGTCAGCAACCTTCTGGATGTTCAGAACCTGGATCTGGAGGGGAGTTATAGATGGTGGCTATCAGCATGTTTTTGAAGCAGGCAGTAGGATTAGCCAAGGCAGTGTGGGTTAGGAGAAACTCCAGGGCTTCCTGTAAATCAGAACACCAGATTCCTTGTCATTGTATGTGGGAGCACCTTTATCCCCACTACAGTGCTGCTGTGACCCGGGCCCTCTCCGTCATGTCCAGGTCTCAATGTAGAAAGCACTCTTGCCCAGAAGCCCTGTGCTCCTTTGTCCTCACAGCTCTCTGTAGTTTCCCTTGTATCCTACAGGTCACATCGTTTTGTGATGCTTTGGAACATTTAGGAGGAAGGGCAAGGGTAGCACATCATAGATACAAATATTTGTTAGAGGGAAGCTATGTGAATTCCATGAGCTAAGGAAAAAATGTCAAGTAGAGAAATGTCAAATCCTCCACTTTGCTGTTGGGTAATCCCAGGCCTCGGTGGAGGCTGGAGAGTCAGGAGTTCAAGGCCATCCTTATTTTCGTGGTTGAAGGCCAACTTGAGTTAAAGCCCTCATGAAGAAAGAAAGAGAGAAAGAAGAGAATTTGTCATCCAGATTGGTCAAATGAAATGATCTCCAAAGAATACTGGACTTGACAGTAGGGAGGGTCAGTGATTTTTTTTTAAGAATAAGTTGAGCCCACTGATGAGAATAGAAAATAATAGATGGGAAGCGAGAAAATGAACTCTCCGTTTAAGACGAACCTCTTCAGAGGCCTGGGTAAGCTATAGACTTTTGCTGTACTCTTTATTGTGGGTGTTGTTTAAATGACAGCATAGCAGCATCCGTGAGTGCAGGGCCCCCTTCTCTCGTGTCTGTGTCACTTTGGAACCTCAGCTTGTCATTTGATAACCAAAGATAATAAACACACCTCTGCTTCATGATGGTGTGGTGGGGTTCAGCTTAAAATGACAGCACGTCCTTGGCATGCAGAAGGTGCTCAATGATGGGCAGCTTATTTTAGGTGCCGTGTGCGAGGTCTTCTGTCCGGCAGCGAACATGTGATGCTCCTTGGGACTACTAGAAGAATTACTCTTGAGTATTTTTTTTCTGTGATAAGATTGCAGTTCAGAGTTTGATCATCCAGGAAATCTAGGGCATGCAGCTAGGAAGTAGTGGCCATGCTCAGATTTGGTAATGGCCTCAGGAAAATGGAGACAGGAGTGAACCATCTAGTATTTTGCAACTCTGTAGTAGATGGTTGGCAATGTCTTGGTGAGGGTGGGGAGCTTGGGGCTAAGATCAGTGTAGGTGGAGGAGGGTGGCACTTTTGTCTGGAACTATCCTTTGACTGGAAGAGATGATAGGGATTGGGAATTCTTTCCTGCCTCCTCCCCTCTTTCCTCTCCCCTTTCTCCTCCTCCCTTCCCTCCCCTCTCCTCTGTTTTCCTAGGTAGACCTATCTCACCAGAGCTAAGCAGGCCTGAAACTCAGCATTTTCCATTTCAGTCTGTGAATGATGGTTAGGGAGCTTTTCTCTAGAAAGGCAGACTTGAATATGGGTTTGTTTTATTATTATTAATTAAAAAGTATCTGTTTTATGTAGATTGAATGTCTTGCCTGCATCTATGTCTGTAGATTCCTGGTAACCTTGGTGTCAGGATTTCCTGGAACTGGAGTTGCAGATGGTTGTGAGCCACCAAGTGCTGGGAACTGAACCTGGGTCCTTTGCAAGAGCAGCAAGTGCTTCTAACTGCCAAGCCCAGTCTCCAGTCCAGCATGTATTTTCAGATTGAAGGAAGTGGGTTCATGTCCGTGAAGGACATGGAGTGAGGAAGGATAAAGGAGAGACATGTCCTTGGTGAGAGGAGGACACTGGAACGTTGACAAGAATGAGGACAGATTGTGAGGCCAGTGGGTACATGTCTGGTGCAAGCCATTGGCTAAGGGGGCACAGAACGTCCTAAGAGTGGTCTTGAAGGCCTGAAAGAAGATGGTTCAGTTTCCTGCCATCTCTTGTATAGGATAGCATAAAAAGTGAATTTTAGAAGTGATAGTGCCTTTTGTGAACTCTTCTAAGGTTATAAAAATGCTTTTGTTTGCTTGTTTGTTTATTTATTTATTTATTTTGAGATTATGTCATATGTATCTTGACTGGCATTGAACTTACATTGTAGCCAAGAATCACCTTGCACTTTCGATCCTCCTGCCTCTACCTCCAGAGTGCTGGGATATACACTACTATGCCCCATTGATGTGATGCTAGAAAGGGAACCCAGCGCTTTGTGCATGCTGGGTAAGCACTTTACCCATGGAGCCCTAAAATAGGACTTTTGGTTTGGTTTTGCTTTTATGTGCTGGTCCAACAACTCATAAATTAATAGTTGCAGGGTTGTTTTTCATAAAAGTCAGATTCATAGTAAAGTTCATTGTGTTCGATTGGTGGCCAGTTAGGCTACCATTTATTAAATAGGTGAAATATAGTCTCATATAAGAAATTAAAATGATTAAGTTAAGGTGGGTGTGGTATCTTTAATCCTAGCACTCAGAAGACAGAGGAAGGAGGATCTTGTGAGTTCAAAGCCAGCCTGGTCTACAAAGTCAGAGAAACCCTGTCTTGACCCGAAAGAAAGGAAGGAGGGAGGGAGGGAGGGAGGAGGGAGGGAGGGAAGGAAAATTGTAAAGAAAGTATAACAGGGAACGCTTTTGCCCTTGAGTCTCTTTTCACAGACCACTGCTGTATTAGTGGATCTGTCCTGTACTTTGTGTGTTGGTATGTACATGTACATGTGCATAGAGGAATTAAATGATTTTGCCAAAAACCAGGGACTTCTGTTTGACAGAACCGTATTTGGCTTTTACTATACATGCTATTCTGTAAATGTTCCTTTGGAGTTAAGACTAGATTTTTTATATCATCCTATACAAAATAGGATTTTTAATCTAATTTTTTAATTTTTATTTTCATCACCTATATATGGGGGGCAGTTGGGGAGAACGACCTCATACATGGAGCTACAGGTGCCTGAGGTGCAGAAGAGGGAATCTGATCCCTTGGAGCTGTTTCATTATTGTTGTTACTTTGTTTTATTGGTGACATCTTGAAGATGTCTTCCTGTGTGGTTGAGGCTCACCCTGACCTCTCAGCAGCCGTCAGCCTCAGGTTCCCAAGCACAGGGCTTGCAGGTGTGAGGCGCCATGCCTGGCTTCCTTAGCTTGTAAACAGCTGTGTAACTGTCTGTGGAAGGAATTGGTTGAACTCTTGCTTAAGGGCTTACATATTCTTTTTGAATCTGTTGCTAGTTAGAAGCTATACTGTGCTATCCCAAGTCAGCTGTGTGGTCAGTACCTCTTTGCACACCAGTTGTGAGCAGTGGCTATTGTTGAACTTTAAAAGGTTTGCCACTTGGGCAAAAGTATCTCCTCGGGGTACAGTCCCTCTTTTGGAGAAATAAGTTTCTTGGTTTGTGTGTGCATGTTTGTGTGTGCATATGTGGAGGCCAAAGGTCAAGGTTGGCTTTTCCCTCAATTATGTGCCTTATTTATTTCTTCAGCTGGATTCTTTCCTGAATCTGGAGTCCCGCAGTTACAGATGTCTGCCACTGTGCCTAGCTTTTATGTGAGGGTTGGGAATCTGAACCCAATACTTGTGCTGCTACAGCAGTCTCTGTACTGCCCGAGCCCTCTCCTCAGTCTCTAACTAAGCCTGTGGGGTTTGGGGGGCCATTCAGCTTTACTGGTCAGTGAACTATGATGAATGACCTTAGATATTTTTTTCCACTGGGTTTTTCTAAAGCACACTGTGTCCCTATTTATCATGTGTTGGGAGACTTTTTGTAGTTTGATATTGATCTCTGGCTTTGTTTACGAGTGCCATTTTGTTCTTGTCAGAATTTAACTTTTACCTAGTCACTTTTGGCAAGCTTTTTGGTTTCTTTTTCGTTTTAAGTTTCGTGTGTATGTGTGCCTGTCTATCTGTCGGTCTGAGTAAATCAGAAGATGGTTTTGTGTAGTCAGTTCTCTATTTCCGTCTCTACTTGGGCTCCAGGGATTGAACTCAGGACGTTGCGTGGCAAGTGGGCACTGAGCCATTTTGACATCCGAAAGTTGCCCTGGAACTGCTTTCCCATTGTTCTTTTAGATATTGCTGTAGAAAGGAACATGGAGTTTTAAATCAGTGTCTACAAATGGAGATGATAATAACATTCAGTGGTTATTTTAATCACATTTATAACCTAAGAAATTAGTCCTTGTTTAGTAATTGTCACTTAAAAATAACATAAGTTATTTTTATGCTATTTTTCATAATTTCATTGTTTTACTTATCTCCTTACTTACTACAGAAATAAAAGGCTCCTCACAGAGACTTGAAAATGGCCACAAACAGAAGTGTCAACATCTTCAGCTCAGCATCGCTGGCTGTGGAGTACGTGGACTCACTGCTGCCTGAGAACCCTCTGCAGGAGCCCTTTAAGAACGCTTGGGGCTACATGCTGGATAACTATACAAAGTTCCAGATTGCTACGTGGGGGTCCCTCATAGTTCATGAAGCCATCTATTTCTTGTTCTCACTACCTGGATTTTTATTCCAGTTTATACCTTATATGAGAAAGTACAAAATTCAAAAGGTGAGTGTGATACGCTTGTGATCAAATGCTGTAACTGATACTGTTGGGTGTTGTTCAAGAACGTTGAGCTTTGAGAGACTCGTATCAGTGCGGTCTAGGAGAAATGTAAGGAGCCCACGGAATACATTAAGATGGCAGCGGGAAAAGGGAAGTTAATTTTTATAACATGTTGAGTTCAACCCAGTAAAGCTAGGCTATTATTTTACCAACTAGCCCAAATTAAACTACTTCGAGAGACGTTTGAGTATTTTTATTTTCATAGTTGTGTGAGTTTCTCTGTGTTTGCTACTTTTGAAAGTGTGGTAGCCTCACACTGCTAGTTAGGCAAAATAAATGTAGATCATTATTGATAGTGTTTCAAAGAATTTTCTGAAGGCGGGTTTTAGGAAGGTGTGATGCTTATCTAATTGGGGTGTATAAATTTTAAATTTTAAGTTAGCTGACAGGTATAGCTTATGTAGTTAAACATGCACAAGGCATGTTTAACCTCAGCACACATATTTTTTCAAACCGCACCTCTGCACACCCTCTCATCCTAGATAAAAAGATAAACGGTTGTGACTATGCTGCCGTTCCTCCACTCCTACCGCCTCAGCAAATCTAACTGCGTGTCATATGGGAAGATCCCGTGCATGCATCAGTGGTGTGTCCGCAGCTTTCTTATGGTCCCATGTGCCTTGTTCTGGGTGTTTGTTTCAGTGTCTTAGATGTACTGTGTACACAACAAGGTACTCAGGTATGCATGGTACGTCGTCTTAGTTTTGAATAAAGGTGACAGAATGAACTCTTACTACGATGTGGGCTATTGGCTCAACGTAGTTTTAGGAGACAACGTAGTTTTAGGACAAGTGTAGACTGAAAGGATTTGTCAACATTTCCTACAGCAATATTAGTTCTTGTTTGTTTAGCCCAGTCTGGCCTTGACCTTGGGACCCTCAAACCTGAGTGCTGATAGGCGTGGACCATCTCCAACTCCAGAGCTTTTGTGTGTGTGTGTGTGTGTGTGTGTGTGTGTGTGTGTGTGTGTGTGTGTGTGTGTTTAATGCCACCATTGGCTAATCAGAACCAGCGAAACTCAGGAGCACACCACAGTGGTGTGATGCTGAGTGTTCCTCTGGTTTGTTCAGGCTGCGTCTCGTCAGTCTCTTGGCTTTGTGGCCTCTCCCAGTGAGTCACTGTAAGGAAGGACTCACACAGGTTTCTCTGCAGCTAACACAGGTATCAGGTACCTGCAGACTCCAGGCCACAGAGAGAAGAGAAAAGGGAAAGGACCTAAAGAGGGGGGTAGTCCAGAGGATGCCTCTGTCCGCCTCAATTAGAGCACTTCCTAGGTGCTTCTGAGCTGGAACACAGCTGTTTTAGTGTCTTAAATTCTGCATCACTGAGGTGATTCTGGCCGCTGTGTGTCATCCGCTGACTCATTTATAAGTAAGGCTGATTCATCGGGTGGCCAGCTAGCTGAAGCTTGCTTTCTTCCTCCACCGACCTCTGCAGCTGACTGCCTGGTGATAGGTGGTGGTACCCTGTCCAGAGGAGAGCTCTTCAGCCCAGGGTGTGTGGGCGGCCTTGGAAGGAAATGTGGGAGGAAAAAGCGTAAGTGGGGCTGAGGATGTGGTCAGGGTTGGAAGGCTTGCCTAGCAGGCGCAAGGCCCAGGCACTTGAAGTCAGTGCAAGCACACACAAGTGGACCAATCCCACAGTCTAATTGGTCACAGCTAGTGAAAGGCTGGGTGGAATGGCTACAGTCGTCACAGCACAAAGGGCTAGAGAAGAAGGTAAAGCCTAGAATCGTAGCTCAGTAGGAGAGCATTTGTTTAGCCTGTGCAAGGCCCTGGAGCCTAGAGAGGCAAGTGGATCACAGTGAGTTTGAGGCCAGGCTGATCAACAGAGTAAGTTCAAGGCCAGTCAAGGCTGCATAGTGAGAGACCTTGTTTCAATAACAACAACAACAAAAACTGTAAAATAGAGCAAAACGAAAAGAGGATGGGCAGACAGATCCTGGGCTCTACCCTCCCACCCCCACAGCACAATTAATTAAATGAAAAATAAAGTCGTGTAGGTTAGTTCTTGCAAATTCTGAAAGCACATACTGTGATTGAAATAAGCACAAAACAATTCATGTCTATTGCTCAGTGCTTTAGAAAGTCCATCATAAAACACTCAAGAATTATATTATTTAACACATTGAACACTTTTAAACTTTTTTCCCTTTTTCTTTATTCTTCTCTCATGTACTACATCCTGACCACGGCTGCCCTTCCTTCCTGTCCCCCACCACTACCTCTTCCCTTCCCTCAGATCCACTGCTCCTCTAGTTCCTTCAGAAACGAGCAGCCCCCTCCCCCCGGGAGAGCCTCAACAGGTGTGGCTCACACCTCTAATCTTAGCACATGGGTGGAGGGAGGCAGGAGGATCAGGTTAGTTTGAAGTTACCATAAGACACATGAGACCCTGACTCAAAAATAGTGTACACCTCCCCCTCACCAAAAAAGGGCGGGGGAGGTAGGGGCTGGAAAGATGGATCAGTGGTTAAGAACACTGACTGCTTTTCCAGAAGACCTGGGGTTGGGTCCCAGCACCCATGTGGCAGTTCACAAAGGTCTAGAACTCTAGCTCTAGGGGTCCAATGCCCTCTTCAGCCCTCCAGGGACACAGGCATGCACATGGCACACAGACGTACTTGCAGGTAAAACTCCCTTATACTGAGAAACTGGGATGGCGGTGATCACATAGTAGCAACACTTCCCACTTTGGAGAGACTAGCTGGGCACTGACAGTTGATCTGTGTGCTTGAAAGTCAGAGGAACATTTACATGCGTGACAAGTAAAGCAGACACGTTTTGCTAAGTTTGCTCAAATAGAGATCTAACTAAAGCATCAGGGAAGCCCATGGCCCCAGTGAGGGTATCCCTTCAAGCTAGGGTGCAGATGTACATATTAAGTAAACAGTGGTAAGCTTTGCTATTGTACTAGGCAAACATTTAAATGTCTTCTTAACCATCGTGAGCATACCACATAAACAACACAGCCTATGGTTTTATTCCTTATAATAGTAGTTGGTTATTCTATTTCACACACATACCCCGGGGCTGGGGTCAGCACCATGGAAGCTCAGGGTTCCACACATGCTAGGGGACATTGCTACTGTTCTTGTTCCACCCCCTAAGCTTTGTGTTGTTCTTAAAGCTCCTTGAGAATCAGGGTCTAGCCAAGAGCTAGTGGCACCTGCTCAAATAAGCCTGAGAGTTCAGTTTAGTCCTTGGTCATAGATGAGAGGTTTGGAATAGGGTCAGAATCCTTAGATAGAAATACAAAGGCAATCTAAATTACTGTGTGTCGTCCCCTTGTTCTAGTGCTGGGGAAACAGGTTTCATGGTGAGCATCACAGCTGATTACTTGGTTAATTCAATATTCCAGTCCAGGTTTATAGGTTGAGTCTTAGATTAAGAATTACTTTTGTTTTGTTAGGTATTTTATTGTTTGTGCTTTGTGCGTGCACACACACTCACCAAAGCACCCACTTTGGGAGGTCCTGAGTCTTAAGAAAGCAGGTAGCTCTCATCGTGTGCATACAGAAGGGGCTTCCGTCTTTATGAAGACCTCTGAACACCTGGGTGCCTTGAGTTGCCCTTGTAGTGACAGCTGTCAGCTGCTGTGAGCTTCAGTGCGGCCCTCAGTGTAAACTTAACATAATTTACTTCTTCGCTGTAGGCAGCAAAGTCTGGACAGGTAGTTACTCATCTCGTGCTTCTCAGGGTAGTTGTAGGTCATTGTCGTTCTATTTGTCTATTAACGATCTTTATTTTTTTTTTTATTTTTTTGGTTTTTCGAGACAGGGTTTCTCTGTAGCTTTGGAGCCTGTCCTGGAACTAGCTCTGTAGACCAGGCTGGTCTCGAACTCACAGAGATCCACCTGCCTCTGCCTCCCGAGTGCTAGGATTAAAGGCGTGCGCCACCACCGCCCGGCTATTAATGATCTTTAAAACCTCTTAGAAGTATTGTAGTAGTTGTCAAGATCCCTCCCTATAGTATGAACAGAACAGAGCATAGAGCTGAGGGATCTTCCATGCTAGAGAAAATTTCAAGAATTTATTTCTACTTATTCCGCTGAACTACTGATAACAGACTAGTTTTAAACATTGTAACTTTTTTCTCTCCGTAGGATAAGCCAGAAAGCTTTGAAAGCCAATGGAAGTGTTTGAAAGGAATTCTCTTCAATCATTTTTTTATCCAGCTGCCTATGATTTGTGGGACTTATTATTTTACAGAGTATTTCAATATTCCTTATGACTGGGAAAGAATGCCAAGATGGTATGTCAGTGATAATTTGATGTTTATATTCACTCATGGCTTATTTTTCTTTTTAAATCCTTTTTTTTTAAAAAAAAGATTTATTTATTAAGCATATAATGTACTGCTGGCAAGGAAGGCACCAGGTCTCATTACATTTCAGATGGTTGTGAGCCACCATGTGGTTGCTGGGAATTGAACTCGGGACCTCTGGAAGAGCAGCCAGTGCTCTTACCCTCTGAGCCATCTCTCCAGCCCCCTCATGGTTTATTTTTCAATTAAATTTTGCTTCATATTTATCTTCTTCAGTTGGCTAATACTCTGAAATTTATTGTGACCCGATATAACTGGATGTACGTGTACCATAACCTAGGTCCATAGTCTCTCCTTGTCTGTGGTTCTATATTCCTGTAGCCAACCAACTACAGATCAAAAGTCTACTTTTTTAATTGAATCCTTTAAGCAGGATGTGGTCCCACACATCTGTGGTCCCAGCGCTCAGGAGGGGGTGACCTGTAGCTCCAGAATCTTCCTGGGCTACATAGGTAGTCCATAGCCTGCCTAAGAGGCCTGAGTACATGTGTATACAAATTATTTTTCATCATTTTATTTAAATTAAGTGTATCTGTGGTAGAAAAAGTAATTGCTTTACCGTTAACTTTAGACTTTGGTTTCCCAGGCCTCCGAGAACATAAGATGTTATGGAAATAGAGTCAGGCTCTTTAACCCCCTTTCAGACTGTAGCATGTAGCTTCATCTACCAATAGTCTTTGTTTCTGCACAGGTCTCGCTGTGTAGCCCTAGTTAGCTTGGAGCTCGCTCCGTAGACCAGGCTAGGCTCACTCTTAGAGATTTGCCTGCCTTGGCCTTCCATGGGCTGGAATTAAAAGTGTGGACCACCACACCCAGCTCAGCTGTCCTGTGGCTTGGAGAATTACTTGTGAGGTCGAGCTGATAACTGGGCATTCGGTTTATAAAATGTCTGAACTGTCTTTCTAAGTCATGGTTACTCTGTATTTGTTACTGCTTGCCTCTCACAGGTATATGATTTTGGCAAGGTGCTTGGGCTGTGCGGTCATTGAAGATACCTGGCACTATTTCCTGCACAGACTCCTTCATCACAAGAGGATTTATAAATACATTCATAAAATCCACCATGAGTTTCAGGTATGTTAGAATCACATTTCAGCTTTTTCTGCTGAAGTGGAGAAACCAGGTTTGTTGTTTGGGATTTTAGAAGCACCAGTGGTATTTTATCTCACATCCTGTTAAGAAAAAAAACTTTATTATGTGTGTGTGCGCATGCATACACCCACATGATATGTAAGGTAGGACATATGTAGGGTCAGAGGAAATCTTTGTGGAGTCAATATTCTCCTACCTTAAATAAAAATTATAAGTGTATCTGCATGTACCTGAGTGTATGGGTGTTCAGTCCGTGTGTGCAGATGCCCTCAGAACTAGAAGAGGGTTTTGGATCTCCTGGGACTGGAGCTACCCAGTGTGGGTATGGGAACTGAATCTGTGTCCTCTTGTAAGAGCAGTAAGTGCTTTTGACCACCAACCCATCTCTCCAGTCTACTCCCCCTTCCACCTTTTGGACTCTAGGAATCAAAATCAACTCTGCAGGCTTACATAGCAAGCACATTTACCCACTGAGCCATCTCTCGGGCCCTTTATTTCCTTTTTGACTGGCATTATAATGAAGAGTATGATGTACATATATACGCACAGAATCAGACCCAAAAGTTTTCTTTGGTGTCAGATTTTCATGGTAGGAACTGGAGAGACAGCTCAGTGGTTAAGAGCACATCCTGCTCTTATGGAAGACCTGAGATCAATTCCTAGTACCTGTATTTAGGCTACTTATTATATCCATGGGGCACCTGCACTCATATACACATGCACATAGTTAAAGGCTTGTGTGTGTGTATGACATATTTTTTATTCATGGTTCACTATAATTGAGACTTTAAAGACTATTACACATAATTGTTCAGATTCTCATCCTACTGTGGACGTCCTGACAGACTGGCAGATTGGTACTGGCTATAGTAATGTAAGGGTCATTTAGATGAGATGCACAATGAAGTGTTTAAACTATTTAAACTACAGCCATTAGTCAGTCGAAGTACATTTTCAGAGCAGATTACTTATTTTTACTCTGACCTGCTTTTATATAGGCCTCAGTGGATACCCGAAAACATGGCTAAGATGCCATGCTGATAACTGGACAGCTAAAAGAAACTGCTGGACAGGAAGTATATTGGGGATATTACACTTCCTGTACAAAGTATATTGGGGATATTATACTTCACCGGACAAAGGAGTGAAGCTTCTTGGGGGTGGGGCTGAGACTGATGCTGCATTACTCACAACAGTTCACAGTTTGGATCATTCTGAGTCTTCCCACTCAGTACTTCAGGACATTAGTTAGTATAGGTAAATGTAGGGTAAATGTAACCTAGAAAACAAAACCGTGAGTAAGGATTGAGTACTCTGTGTGCTCCTATATATAATGTGTAATCATTTCTTTCATAAGTTAAAGATTAGGAGTTAAAGGCCTAGCGACTTGAGTTTGATCCCTGGATCCTCCAGGGTGGTAGGGGAGAACTCCTGAGGGTCGTCCCCTGAGCTCTGTGCACATGTGCCCAAACACACACATAGGTAAATAGATGTTTAATTAGAGTTGAAGTTAGATAAAAGATGGACACTAAGACATTCCTATCTCTAGACCTTTTGATTGATAAAACATTTACTGAGAACTATTGTTATTACCTGTCTATGTACAGCTGGATCGCCATCACTACTCTTATAAACAATATACGCTTATAAAACTATGTATAAATAGAATAATTAAGTTCTTTGTAGTCAGATTTTTCTTTGGGCCTCCAGCTCACAAATAACAACATGGAGCCTTCTTATTAATTATGAAATCTCGGCCATAGTTAAGGCCTCCCTCACTGGCTCTTATAACTTAACTGAACATGCTTCTATTAGTCTATGTTCTACCATGTGGGTTTTACTTTTCATTCTGTATGCTCGACTTCCTCCCTGACTTGTCGGCTTCTCGCTGGTGTTATTCTCGCACCTAGATTCCTCCTCCTCTTCTCAAATCTACAGTCTCTCCTGTCTAGCGATTGACCATTGGCCTCTTTCTCAAGCTAATCACTGTGTCACATCTTCACATAGTGTAAACAAACATCAGCAACAACTCTCTAGAGACAGGGTCAACACAAAGCTACTGTGCACATAGGTTTACTTAAAATCTGGAACACTGAAGCAGACCGGGTGTTATGAGTTCAAGGCCAACTTCAGCTACATAGACCGTGCCTCAAGAAAGAAAAAAAAAGATTTTGTTATCTGAGGCCCAAATTTTGCAGAGGAACAAGCCAGAAAGTGAGGTATGGTGTCTGTGGTTGTTATGTGGATCCCCTCTTCCTTGGGAAGCCTCATCCTTGCTCGGAAGACCTCTCCCTGTCAGGATGGGCTCTGCCTTCATGAAGAATAAAATCTGCTGGTTCAGACATTAACTTCATGACAGCATAGTTGGATCCCAGCACGATTTGACATGAAATTAACCATCACAACATACTGAGGAATTCTTACTCTTTCTGGTTTAGGCTCCTTTCGGAATTGAAGCAGAATATGCTCATCCTTTAGAAACCATAATCCTCGGAACTGGATTTTTCATTGGCATTGTGCTCCTGTGCGATCACGTGATTCTTCTTTGGGCGTGGGTGACTGTCCGTTTGCTAGAAACTATCGATGTCCATAGGTGAGTAATGCTTTCTATTCAGGCGGAAGACATCTTTTTCATGTGGGGTGTTGTGCTTGTGTGTGTGAATGCATGTTTTTATGTATGTGGAGGTATTATGTAAACATGATTGCTTTTGTGTGTAAACACATGTTTTTTTGTGTGTGTGGGTACGTGTGAACATGTTCTGAGACAGGGTTTCTCAGTCAAATCTAGAACTCCCCAGTCTTTCCAGCAAGCTTGCTCCTGTGAGTGTATCCCATCTCTGCCTCCTCAGGCTTAAATTGCAGGCAGACCAACCAGCTTTTATGTGAGTAAGAGAGGGTCATAATCATTGAATAAAAGTTCAAATCATAGATGTTTTTGTATAGACTGATCTGTTATCATTTGTCTTGTCAAGCAAAGTGTTCAGGGCCAGCAGCTATCCTGGTCTGGTGAGCCTCACTCCCCAGAGAGTGTTGGGGCCCGTAGCCTCTGCTGTTAAAGGTCACTGCTCATCTCTGGCTGCCTCTGATGAGAGGAAGGAAGATGCCAATGAAATATGGACATGTTTCAGATGCTCCCTTTCCACACACTGGAGACGTGATAAAGAGTTATGTCTAATCTCAGATATCAAACTAAAGAGAATAGACCAAACAATACTCTTTTGAAGTATTTGTTCCCCAACTAAAACAGCAGAATGTATTTTAACTTTTTAAATACTTGATGCTGCCAGGTGACAGTGGCGCACACCTTTAATCCCAGCACTTGGGAGGCAGAGGCAGGCTGATCTTTGTGAGTTCGAGACCAGCCTGGTCTACAAGAGCTAGTTCCGGGACAGGCTCCAAAACTACAGAGAAACCTTGTCTTGAAAACCCAAAAAAAGCAAACAAACAAACAAAATATTTGATGCTAATTTCCCACAACTTTTCCTTGAAAACATAAGTAAACTTGGTTTATACCTTCTCTAGGTTGTGGTGGACAGGCTCCTCTAAATAGAAAAGGTGGTTTTTGAAAATGAGTGATTGCTTTACTTACTGTAATTAATCCCTGTCTTTCATGTCTTGGTGTCAGATTTCCATGTATCTTACATGGTTTCCCAAATTTCCTAACATGTACCTTTTCCTATAAGGTTTTATTGTTCTTTTTCTAGCTGGGGCCTCGGAGCCCAGGCTGAGCTAGAACTCGCTCTGTAGCAGGCCATTTCTTCTGCTCAGCCTCCCAAGTACTGGAGCTGCGGTGTCTGCACCACACCCTGCCCAGCTCTGTCTTTTGTAACCTTGAGGAATGAGTGGTTGGGATGAAGTGGAGTGCTGCTGCTGTCGAGCGTGTGACTGTCGATGTGTCTCACGAGTAACCTGTGTCGTTTTCATTTCAGCGGCTATTACATTCCCATCAACCCATTGAACTTCATCCCCTTCTATACGGGTTCTCGGCACCACGATTTCCACCACATGAATTTCATTGGGAATTATGCATCCACCTTCACATGGTGGGATAAAATCTTTGGGACAGACATCCAGTATCATGCCTACATTGAAAAGATGAAGAAGCTTGGGAAAAAGACTGAATGAGCGCCCCTCGCGCACCTTTTGGAGATGCATTTCCTCAGCTGGAGCTAGTAACTAACACTGCTTCTGGGGAGCAGGAAGAAGCACGGGACTTGGCTGCTAAGTGATAAAAAGAACATTAACGACCTTTAATTATCTTCCAGATGGGAACTTTGCTACTTCACATTCAATTTCTGTATATGTGGAAATAAATAAATATATATATTTAAGTACAGTTTTCACGAGGAGGTTTTAAAGGCCATATTGCTAACCTCGCCAAAATGTTTCAGGTTTTGGAGGAAGTATTAATGTATAACTTACCACTTCATGCCACCGAGGCTGAAGTTGACATTGCCTTTTAATCCTTTTACATACGCTGGTTAGTTAAAAAATTTCTCAACAATAATGTTTGCCTTCTAGTTGACTTTAGACTTGAGTGTTTTTTAGAATTTACCCAAAATGACAATATTGGGAATTGAATATATTAGCTGACAGAGCGAGTGACTGAAACCCCACTCTGGTCTGGGGCTGACCAGTTTATACTATTCTTTCTGTGAAGGATTGTTTGATTGTAGTAACTTTATTGGCATCTTGTAAATTGACTCATTTCTTACGTGATGTATATAGAATATTATAGTCTAAAGATTTTCAAATTACTTGAGGTGTTTTTTAAACTGAAGAGCTCCTTTCTGCTGTTGACTTCTTGTGTGTGTGTCAAGTGTTCATTGAAGTTGTCTTGAGCTTTGTAAATTGACTTCCATCTGCACCCAGAACTGTTGAAATAAATGTGATTTTTGTCTGATTCTCTGTTTTTCAGTTGTGAAGATTAGCTGTCATGTTTTATTCTTGTAAGGGAGAGCACAGAAATCATTAAAGGAAGTTTTACAATAAAGGAATGATTCTGTTTTTTACTTGCTACACTTTGCTGGTAGTTGCTGCATGCCCTCGGCATCTGGTCCATAGTGGAAATTTCATTGACCTAGCGAAGGTGCTGAAAGCTTTCTGGCCTGAGATGGCTTCCATTCAGATGGAAGGATATACCTTCTAGGCAAAAACTACTGACCGCATCCCAGTCCTTAGTTTTTGTCTTTGTTCTTTGTCTATTTTTGACTGACCTTGAATTTGTAATTCTGCTTCAGCTTTTAAAGTGCTGGGATTATAGGACTAACTGGCCATGACTGGCTAGCCATGCCTTTGGAGGGTTCTTACTATGTGGCCCAGGATGGCCACACTGCTAATTCTCTTGCCTCAGCCTCCCAACTGCTGAGGTATAGACAAGAATCACCACACTGTCCTTGGCCAGGTTTGTTTCAAACTATTGTTACCATAAATGCCTCCTGTGTATGTGTAAATTTGACTTTTTCTTTGCAGCTGTTTGGGATGCAACATAAGATGACGTCATGCTGTTTGGTTATGAGATCACCTGTAAATTGTCCTTTTAGTCTTCGCCTTTCACTTTCTGTCCGGTACAGCATACAACAAAGTTTCTACTGCTAGGAATGGTGGTAAATGTGCTTAAATAACATGGTGCATGCCAAATTCACTTTTTTTCTATCTAGGTTTGATGCTGGGGAATCAAACCTAGGGACTTGTGCATGCTAGACCAACATTCTACGACAGCTATGTTACCAGCCTACTCAATATAAGCTAATACTCACTGAGCACTTCCCATGTCCTGATTGTGTATCTCTTTGGCCTCAGAGGGAACCCATACATGTTAACACATACACACACTGTCCTCGTAGGCCAACATTGTCAACTAACACAGCCTAGCAGCCTAGAGTCTTCTGAGGGAATCCCTGGATCAGATTGGCTGCAGCTATGTTTATGAAGGATTGACTTGACTCATGATTGATGTGGGAGGGTCCTGTCTCCTGTGGGCAGCACCATCCCTAGGAAGCTGGGCCAGGTCTGTAGAAAGCTACCTGATCATGAGCTGCTAAACTAGCCCCGGAGAGGCAGAAAACATTCTTCAAGGTTCTCACCCCTGGGTTCCTGCCCTGCCTTGGTTCAATGAGTGTAACCTGGAAGTATAAGCCAAATAAAGCCTTTCCTCTGCAGGTTACTTTTGGTCAGTGTTTTTATAACAACAGAAATAAAACTAGGACACAGTAATAAAAATACATCTTCAAAAGATTGAACTTCACAAATATGTCACTACAGAATAGACATTACATGGCCGAAACTTCCAATAATTGAAATCTGAATTAATACGAAGGCTAAAATACACAACCGCTATATGTAGTCTTGAGTCTACGCTGGAGAATCGTTGATAAAAGCTGGGTGTATGATACATGCCAATAATCCCAGCTTGCTCTCATGATGCTGAGGCAGGTAGATTACAGATTCTAGGCCAACCTGCAATATATATAGCAACACTATTTTATTCCTCTCAAAAACAGAATTTCTTTTTAATTCTGAAATATTTTCATCTTGTATATGTATAGGAGTTTTGCTTGGATGTATGCTTGTGTACCATTTGCTTGTCCAATCTCCTTATTCCATCCAGCCCCCAGCTTATGAAAGGATGCCAACCAAACTCACTTCCTTAGTTAGTGGTCTCTGGGAACTCCCTCACAGACAGACGCACCAGCAGGTTCTGTGTCACCCTATGTACGTCCTAGTCCAACCAAGACGACAGGCGACATTCACCATCATTTCTAGGCTGACTTTTATTATTTTCAGAGACAGTCTTACTATGTAGTCCACGCTGATTTTGTAGTCCATTTAAGATTTGATGGTTCAGTGGGAAAGGGCACAGCCTCCCAGCCTGTTCGACTCCCAGGACCCCCTTGGTAGAAGAGAATCAATCCCTGCAGGCTATCCTCTGATCTCCACAGGCATGCTAACACACACACACACACACACACACACACACACACACACGCCCCAACCCCAACACTGGATGAGAGTGACCTCCATAGGCTTCTGTTTGAATGCTTGTTCCTGTGGATGGAACATTTGAGAAGCATTAGGAGAAGTGGCCTTTTTGAAGGAAGAGGTAGGTCACTGGAGATGGGTTTTGAGGTTTGGAAAGTCCCTGCCAGGTCCAGTATCTCTCCCTCTTCCTGCAGACCAGGATGTAAGGCTCTCCGCTAGGGCTTCAGTGCCATGACTGTCTGCTTTCTGCCATAACGACCATGGACTAGCACTCTAAAACTGCATTCAAGCCCCCAATTAAATGCTTTCCTTATGAGTTGCCTTGGTCATGGTGTCTCTTCACAGCAATAGAACAGAGGCTGAGACACACACAAATAAATGATTTTGTTGTTGTTTTTTGTTTTTATTTTTAAAAGAAATCCCGGGGCAATTTGTGCTACACAATGAGTTCTCCTATTTCAAAAGTTAATTAATGGTTTGATATAAATACCAAATATACTTTTATATTTAAGGTGTATATACATGCCTTAATATATATTAATTCACATTAATTAATATATTAATAATACACAGCAATTTTGTTAAGGAAACATTTAACAGCTTTGTTTTTAATTTCATTAGAAACTTTATATTAAAATGATATTTATATATTATCCTTTGGGGGTGTTGGACAGGGTTTCTCTGTGTATCCCTGGCTGTACTGAAACTAGTTTTGTAGACTGGGCTGGCCTGGGAATTAAAGCTCCATCTCCCTCTAAGGCCCTGATGCTGAGACTAAAAGACCACCTTCCAGCGGTCTTCCTTATTTCACTCCACAATCCCTTTGTCCTCTCTTCCCTTCCTCTGTCCTCTCCCACTCTCCTGGAAACATTTCCAAAAATAAGACTGAATTTCTGTTGTAAGGAGTCTTATACTGGGTTGAAAAAGTCAAGTAACTATAGAATTAGACAGTGTAGGCGACAATGCCCCAGAGAATTTAGTTTACCAAGTGATTGTTTGATCTTAAAATTTCCCTTATTTATTTATTTATTTATTTATTTATTTATTTATTTATTTATTTATTTATTTATTTATTTATTTGATCATTCAGATAGGAGTGTTTTTCTGGTCATGCTGGATTGCTCCACTAAACTCACACATTAGAAAGTCCTGTCCAGATGGAAACAAACTCTGCAAGTCAACTGTTTGCTTCATGGAAGAAAGGACAAGATGGTGGCAGTGTTGATGTCATACTCTTAACCCTTTAGCGCGGCAGCAAACCTGTCCTGCAGTTTTAATTGTTTACATCCTAAAAAGTCCCAGGCTGAGAACTTGGCAGATATAACATCTCCTGCTGGCCAAGAGAAAGATTCTCTGCCCAAATAAGGAACAAATTAGAACTAAAGAAAAAATAACCGATTTCTCGGTCTTCATCAAAATAATAAACTAAATCCTTCTCCCCTCCTTGCTTCCATCCCTTCTTAGTGTGCGAGCCATTGCTATTTATTTTGGTTGCAGTGAAACAAGACCTGACTGGTTCACCACATAGGACTTCAAAGCCATGGACTTTGCAGGTCCCCGTGGTTACAGCACGTGAATCCATGTGAAGGTACAGAAGTCGTAGGTAGTGAGCTCAGAACGCTCGTCTAGATCTTCCTACGTCCACAGTCACCGCTGTTCCCAGTAATTAAAGAAATGATTTCACTATGTTGATCCTCCCAATCCAAGAGCAAGGGAGGTCCTTCCACAGCTCTAGAGATACATATGTATACATTCAACAGTTGTGTGTTCAATAATTGTCTATGTCGATTGATATCCTTTGGGTTAGTGGCCATGCACTGTCTTCAAGGTGACTGTCGGGGCAGGTTACTTATTGTCACTAAATAGCCATATTTAGAGAGTAAAGGACTTGAACTGTATCCTTTATAAGGATCCTTCAGACTCTTAAAGAGACTTGATTTATCTATTTTTGTGTTTAGCTTTGCTTTATAAACACACAAAAAAAAGAAAAGAAATGATTTCAGCTTAAAGAATCCCAACAAGCATTTCACCATGAAGCCATGTCCTCTGCCTCTCCCCTCCCTTCCTTCCTCCCTTCCTCCCTTCCTCCCTTCCTCCCTTCCTCCCTTCCTCCCTTCCTCCCTTCCTCCCTTCCTTCCTTCCTTCCTTCTTCAACTGTTAAATGTCAGTTTGAAGAGCAAAGGACCAGACTTCAACATAGGGGTGTGGTTTGAGCACTTGAAGAACTTAGATATTTATTTCGTCTGTAAACACCTAATGTGTCAGCGATCAAACTTTACGGAATTCTGAGTTAACTAGATGGTCTCACGTGGGCGATGGTGAGAGGAAGATTATCACTAATTGAGTAGATAATTATTAAAATCTCTGACAGAGAGACTCGGGGAGCTCTGGCAGCCCCCGTTAGGGACCGTTTCCATAATGAATAACTTGTGAGAAGAAGGCGCCAAGAGTTCCCCAGAAGTGAGTGGGCTGGCTGGGAAGAGCCATGCAGGAACAGGGAACAATGTGTGCTGAGATCCGCCTGTAAGAAAGAACACAGATTGTATTAGACCAAAAGAAGCTCGCAGCGGGGACTGGGAGATGGTGGGGCAGGGAGTGGAAAACAAAACAAACTAAGTCAAGGTGTTCTTGGAAGTTCATTTCGGAAGCTTTGAGAGTACTCTGTTCCAAGGTTCTGCGAAAGAAGCAAGCTGAGGTGGAGAGATGATTATGGGACTCTGGCCTCTTTCCGTCAGAGCGTTTGTCATTTAGCCACCGGTTGCTTTCTGTTTCCTGTCTTGCAGATGCCGGCTGTATAACGCACCCTGTGAGTCTTTCTGTGGTGCTGTTACCTAAGTTTTGTTGACTGGGTAGTCCCACACCAGCTCATCAAAGACACGGAGAGGAGGGGCAGTAGAATGGATATCAGACGGGGAGGTGATAGAGGCAGTCTGCACAGGACAAAAAGCTGGTTCCCAGGAAACAGATTGACGTGGCAGGGTCCAGCCCACTGTAGGTGGAGCCACGCCTGAGCAGATGAGCCTGAGTTGTATAACAAAGCCACCAGAGCGAGCCATGAGGAGCAAATCAGTAAGTAATATCCCTCCATGACCTCTGCTTCACTTCCTGGCTCCAGGTTCCTGCCCTGACTTCCTTCAATGTTGGATCATGACCTGGAAATCTAAACTGAAATAAACTCTGTCTTCCCCAAGTGACTGTTGGTCATGGTGGCCTATCATGGCAATAGAAAACAGGTTAGGGCACCTGACATAAGCTTGTACCTTAGCTACTGTGAGACAAGCAACAAGAAGCACAAGTGCAACTTCGAATTGGCTTCTGGGGGAAGATCAAGTCTAACTGAGGGTGGGAATGCTTCTTCATGGCGTGGCTTGGCTGTGACCGTCCAGGGGGAAAATGATCTGGGATGTAGTTTTTGTACACTTGGACATTTGTGTGTCTGCTTTAAAGACATGCCTATTCAGATCATTTTCCTATTTTAAAGTGGGGTTATTTGAGTTGTGCTACTATTTGGGTTTCTTACACATTCTGAATATCACTCTTATGCCAAATAGTTTCCAAAAATTTTCTCTCGTTTTATAGTTTGTTTCTCTGTTCTGCTGACTGTTTTCCTGTATGTTGTTTCTCTGTTCTGCTGATTGTTTTCTTGTAGGTTGTTTCTGTTCTGCTGACTGTTTTCTTGTAGGCTGTTTTTCTTTTCTTCTATTTTCTTGTAGGTCGTTTCTGTTCTGTTGGCTGTTTTCTTGTAGGTTGTTTCTCTATTCTGTTGACTCTTTTCTTTGCTCTGCAGAGAAATTTCCTCTAATTTGGTCTCAGAGGGTTGACATTTTCCTTTGTTGTTTGTATTTTGGGAATCATATCTAAGAAACTACCTGGTCTAATGTCATAAAGGTTTCTGTCTGATTTGTTCTAAGTAATTATAGTTCCAGGTCTTACAATTAAACCTTTAATCCTTTTTGAATTAATTTTTGGGTGACTGCTTCCCCAGTACTGCTTGCTGAAGAGAATGTACTTCTACCATTATTGACCAAGACCGTTGGGAGGAACAGACGACTGTATATGTGGGTTCATTCTAAAATATTTATTTGGTTCCATTGGTCTGGATGTTTGGGGGTTTTGCTGTTTAATTTGTCATTTTTTTTGTTGTTGTTGTTTCTGTTTTTATTTTTTTCAAGACAAGGTTTCTCTGTAACTTTGGAGCCTGTCCTGGAACTAGCACTTGTAGACCAGGCTGGCCTCGAATTCACAGAGATCCACCTGCCTCTGCCTCCCAAGTGCTGGAGTTAAAGGCATGTGCCACTACCATCTGGCGTTTGTCTTGTTTTGATGGTGCTAAAGCATTGAACTCAGGGCTTTGTACATGCTAGGCAAACACTCTACCCTTGAAACACAGCCCCAGGGCTTTTTGTTGTTATTTCAGTGTTCCATGCTGCTTTTAAATTTAATTTATTATTATTATTATTATTATTATTATTATTATAAATGATTCCCTCCTGCTTTCCTGTTCCCCCTCTTTGTGAGCAGCTGCCATGCTGTGCATGTGGCGGTCAGAGGGCATCTTTATGTAGTCTGTTCTCATCTTCTGACTTCTATTGGGATCTGAGGATTTAACTTACTTTATCAGGATTACATAGTCAGGTAACAAGCTTCTTTGCCCTCTAAGTTGTCTCACTAAAACGTAAATATTTTCATTGCTCACTTTATATTTATCTTGAAGTCAAGAACTGATACTTTTGAACAAACTCTTGCTCAGACTTGTTTTGGCTACCGCAGGTCTCTTGTGGTTCCTTGTGAATGTTAGGATTTTTTCTTTTTCTATAAAATGCCATTAAGAATGTGAGAGCTCTTACATTTAATCTGTAGATTGTTTTAGGTAGTATGGTCACTTAAACCATATGTCTATTTTATTTGAATCTTCTTTGGTTTCTTTCATCAGTGTCTTCTGATTTTCAGTGTTTGAGCCTTTTAGCTCTCTGATTAAGCTTGCTCCTGAGTATTTTATACCTTTTGATGCTGTTATAAGTGGGGTTACATTCCTCACATTTCTCTCAGTAACTTGCATTTATATTCAGAAACAATTGGTTTCTGTAGGTTGATTTTGTTTCCTGTACTTGAATGCATTAATTTATTAGACTAATACGTTTTATTATGTCTTTAAGATTTTCTATGTATTTTCATATCACCTGCACAAAGGACCTATTTTATTTTGTTGGACCGTGAAGTCCAATCATTGAGGAGGAGTCTCCCCAAGAGATTACTCTCACACCACAGTTGATGTAAAAGCAAGAGGATTTAATTAATTTTGTTGTGACAGGGTCTTTCAGAATTTGAGAAGCCAGAAAGACCCTGAATAGCTGGTACAGGCTACTTTTTTTTTCTTTTTGGTTTTTTCGAGACAGGGTTTCTCTGTGGTTTTGGAGCCTGTCCTGGAACTAGGTCTTGTAGACCAGGCTGGTCTCGAATTCACAGAGATCCGCCTGCCTCTGCCTCCTGAGTGCTGGGATTAAAGGTGTGCGCCACCACCGCCTGGCTTACAGGCTACTTTTAAACCACAGAAACAAGGGGGAGGCTGGGGGCTGCTTTTCATCCTAACTGTATCTGAGAAACTGACTCAGTATCTCCTGACCAAGGCCAAGGAAATGAGTCAATATCCAAGGGTTATCTTGCCCCATTTCCAATAACTGAGTCCTATCTGGAGAACATCCACAGGGCACAGGGAGATGGAAAATTCCAGTACGTGCATGTGAAGTTGTTAGGTCCTTGGTTCCCAGGGGAGGGGAGAGCACGACAGCTGAGAGTCCTCAGAGTTGTCAGAAGTGGCTTCAGAGTTATCCTAGAGTTTTACAATTTCTCCTTCTTCTATTTACATGGTGTTGGGTTCTTTCTCTTCACATTAAGTGCTCTGGCTTTCAGGGCCAGCACCACACTGAGTAGAAGTTACAAGTGTGCCACTCTAGTCTTTTCAGGTCTTAGAGGAAAGACCTTCATTTGTTTTCCTGTTCAATAGAATGTTATGAACTTTTCAAATAGAGCATTATTTGATTGTACTGTGGGGGAATTCTTGTCTATTTAGTTTGCTAAAAGTTTTTTTTTAACCATAAAATAGTGCTGAATTTTGTCGACTTTTTTTCCTGAGGATATAGCTCAGGTGGTGGAATGATTGTGTATATATATGAAGTCCTGGGTTTGCTCCCCAGACCATGTAAATCAGGCATGATTGTCTTTGTTTACCATTGTTTATGAGTGTTGTATAATTTTCACACATTTGTGAGATTTCCATGTTTCCTTCTATTTATTTTTAGTTTCATTCCACTGTGGTTATAAAAGTTACATGGCGTGATTTTACTCTTCCGAAATTTACTGAGACTACCATAGTGAGCTAATATGCAATCTGTCTTTGAAATGTTCCATATACACTTGAAAATATGTCTATTCTCTTGCTGTTGGGTGGCAAGTTCTCTCCCCCTCTCACCTCATGTGTGTGTGCGTGTTACTGGGGAACAGGGGTTTGTTTTGTAGGTCTTTAGTCTTTTTTATTTTAGTTTTTTTAATTCATTTTACATACCAACCACAGTTCCCCCTCCCCTCCTCCTGTTCCCCTCACTCCCCCATCCACTCCTCAGAAAGGGTAAGGCCTCCTATGGGGTGTCAACAAAACCTGGCACATCAAGTTGAGGAAGGATCAAGCCTCTAACCCCTGCTTCAGTACTGAGCAAGGCGTCCCACCATTTTGGAATAGTCTCCAAAAATGCCAGCATATACACCAGGGATAGATTCTGGTCACACTGCCAGGGGCCCCACAAACAGACCAATCACACAACTGTCACCCAGGAGCAGAAGGCCTAGTTTGGTCCCATGCAGGTTCCCCAGCTATAGGCTCAGAGTCTGTGACCTCCCACTAGCTTGGGTCAACCGACTCTGTAGGCTTCCCCATTTTGATCTTGACACCCTTGGTCTTATAATCCCTTCTTACTCTCTTCAACTGGAATCCAGAAGCTCAGCCCAGTGCCTGTCTGTGGATCTCTGCATCTACTTTGATCAGTTACTGGATGAAGGATCTATGATGACAAGGTAGACATCAATCTGATTACAGGAGAAGGCCCGTCCTGGCACCCTCTCCACTGTTGCTAGGAGTCTTAGCTGAGGTCATCTGTTCTGACATTCTTCAATGAAGGATCATGATTTGGAACAATAGATTGTTTTAAATTGATGGAGATGTAATATCAGTTTACTTTTTCTTATCCCTTTCTTCAGTTTGTACTGTTTGACCCCTTGTGCTTTCATGTCTACTTTGGCCTCTTTTCATGTCAACTTTAAAGAAGCCCCTCCCCCTTTTCCCCAAGGAAGCACAAGTGATGATGGGTACCTTAACATCTATTTGTTTGGAAAAGTCTTTCTTTTCTCTTGCTCATTTCTGAAGACATGTAGACGCTGACAATTTTCTTCTTTTAGCACTTTGAAATGTCATCTACTTCCTTTAGGTTTACAAGGTTCCTGTAGAGAAATCTTCAAATAGTCTTATGGAGGCTCTCCTGTATGGAACAGGTCATTTTTCTTTTGATATTCTCAAAAATCTCTTTCGACTTTATTTTCCTTCACTATTTGTTTGTTTATATATTATATTTCTGTATATTATAATACTATATACATACACACAATATATATACATACACATACATATATACATACATATGTATATAGGATTGGAGAGATAAATTGGTGGTTTCTAGTCATAGGTTAGTTTTGCTCTTACTTTTTGTCAGAGTGTAACCATGGAAATCAGGGGTTCACCTATAAGGTTTTGGTCACATTAATAAAGTATTTTTTATTATTTTTATTTTTTATGTGTATGAATGTTCTGTCTGCATGTATGTCTATGCACCACTTGTGTGTCTGGTGCCCAGCGAGGCCAGCAGAGGGCATCAGATCCCCTGGAACTAGAGATAAAGATTGCTATGAGCTCTGCTTGGATGTGGGGAATTGAAAGCAGGTCCTCTGGAAGAGCATCTGGTGCCCTTAACTACTGATCTATCTATCTAGCTCCCAATAAATATTTAAAACTGACCTCAGAAAGAAGTTCATGAGCAGTTTTATTAGAGTTTGAGAGGAAAACAAGAAGGTCAGCAAGCTGTCAGTCTTGAAAGTTGCTGGAAGGAGGGAGATGGACAGGAGGGAGGGAGAAAGTCAGTGTTTTAGTTAGGGCCAACAAAGCCACCATGTTTAAAAATGGAGGCTGGCAAAAGGATGCATGGTAAAAGCAGCAGGGTCTACAGGAAACGACAGAGAGAGCCTGGGGCATCAGAAAAAGCAAGCTCAGGCTTGCTTTTTGGTCAGTATCTAAATGGGTGAGGGGTTTGGCAGTTTGAATGTAAGCTCATAGGGAGTGGCATCATTAGGAGGTTGTTGGAGGAAGTGTGCCACTGTGGGGGTGGACTTTGAGGCCTTCTATGTTCAAGCTATGCCCACTGTCTCCATTCACTTCCTGTTGCCTGAGGATAAAAATGTATGATTCTCAGTTCCTTCTCCAGCACCATGTCTGCCTGCATGCCACCATGCCCTGCCATGATGATGATGAACTAAACCTCTGAACTATAAGTCATCCCAATGAAATGTTTTCCTTTATAAGAATAGTTGTGGTCATGGTGTCTTTTCATTGCAATAGAAACCCCAACTGAGACAGGGGGTTACACTTTTCTGAGTAAGATTCATGAAAGGCACCAAACTACTTGGCAGAAACATTGTAAGTGCTGCATGAGGAAGGGGCTGCTGGAAAATATAAATGCATTATCTCCATAAGAGGATAATTATTCTTTCCATCTTTTAGTATGCCTTCAAGTAAGTCAACTTTCTTTGGGGGGTGGTGAGTGGGGTGAGCTTCCGGCTATATGATTGACAGGCCCAGCTGAAGTAACTATTAAGGGAGTAGACAATCAAATGTAATGTTCTAATCCTTGAAACAGCTAAATGTATCTCTATCCAGGGCAAGAAATATTTCATTCTTTTAACCAGGAGGCCAAGAAAAGGGGCAGGTGTCTTCTTTTCTAGTGTTATCAAAGAAGGATTTAGGGTTCAAAGCTAATGCAGGGAGAAGTCCATGCTCAAAGACTTTTAAGGATATTGATCCCTTTTTAGCTATCCAATAAGAGAAGGTCTTTTGTTTTGTTTTTTTGTAATGGGCAGAAGATAATATAGAGGTTTATAATTGGTCAAAGTACCAAGAATAATTGACTGTTATTCAGTTCTACCTGTGCTCAGCCCTAGATGGGATATTGGTGTCTTCCCCTCCATGGCTCAAAGAATATCATGCAAAAGTGTGTGGAAAGAACGTAGGAGCTTAGAATGGAGAGGTATTGGGTGAAACTCATGATCTCACAGCAGTTATTACTGCCTGTACAAGATCTGAATGAGACAGGGACTGCCAACACTTCCTTGTGGTGGAGAAGAAGCTCATGAAGTCCCACCTGGTTCTAAGGTGCCATTGGTAGTTAATGATTGCTGGGGAATGAGGACATCATTTCTTTAATGGTATAACCACTGATAAGTTATCCATGCTCTAGGAAAGATACTCATGCAAGCAACCCTAATTAAACTCAGTTGGTTACAAATAAAGTCATGAAAATAAGAGGGGAGTTGTTGAAAAGAGTAGTTTCATCAGGAGAAAAATGTGAAAGCAAAATCGAGGGATGGAATATGACCATATTCCAATACATACATATATAAACTATCAACAATAATAATTAAAAACAAAGGAGTTATTCCTAGAAAGATGAAATGATTATAAATATTTATATAAATGCATACATTTACATATGAACCCAATGCCAGAGCACCAAAACAAACAAAGCAAGCACTTTGAGATCTGTTTGAGGGAGGAGGCTCACTTGTTCTTTCTGGCTGCGCAGCTATATTATGCAAGGAGCTGATTGTTCATCCCGGTCACCCAGAACCAACATAATCACACAGAAACTGTATTAATTAAATCACTGCTTGACCCATTAGCTCTTGCTTCTTATTGGCTAACTCTTACATCTTAATTTAGCCCATTTCTATTAATCGTGGCCTACCAGAGAAGTTTCAGCCCATTTATCTCCAGTGGTGTCTCTCCAACTCTGCCTTCTTCCTCCCAGCATTCAGTTCCATCTTCCCTGCCTACCTAAGTTCTGCCCTATCAACAGGCCAAGGCAGTTTCATTATTCATTAATGGTAATCAGAGAACACAGAGGGGACTCCCACATCAGAGATCTAAGAAGAACAGATAACAACACAACAATAACAGGATATTTCAACACCTCACTCCAAACACTATGAAACCTCCAACAGTAACACAGGAGACTGATATATTAATACAGTCAGATACAGTGTTGTATTAATACAGGCAGATTTGAACAGCACTGTATATAAAATATACATGCGAGCCCATGCACACACACACACATGACTGTGTCAAGTAGCTAGGCAGGCATTAGCAGTCTTGAAGACTGTCTTAGTTTGGATTTTTATCACTATAAAGAGACACCATGACCACAGCAAGTCTTATAAGAAAAACATTTAATTGGGGTGGCTCGTTTACAGTTTCAGAGGTTCAGTTTATTATCATTATAGCGGAGAGCATGACAGCAGGCAGACATGGTGCTGGCTGCATCTCGATCAAAGGCAACAGGAAGTTGACTGAGACACTAGGCAGTACCTGACATAGGAAACCTCAAAGCCTGTCCCCACTGTGACATATGTTCTCCAATAAGTCATTTACCATTCCAACAAAACTACACATCCTAATAGTGTCACTTTCTATGAGCTCATGGGGATCAATAACAGTCAAACTACCACACAGGCCGTTCAGGATGGACTTCACCTTAAAATTTGAAAAGGAAAAGGAGAGAGGTATCAGGGCTCTCTAAATACCCATTTGAAACTATGTTGCCTGGTCGAAAGAATAGGTCTGGGTTTTGCCTCTGGCACTGAATGAAGATGTGATTTTTCTCAGCTCCCAAAACATTATGTACTATTATCTCTTCCCTTAAGAGGTAATCCAGCTAGACCTGTCCATCACCTGGCTAGGATCCAGCCCCTCAGGGAAGGTGAATCATCTTAAAAGTTACTAGAGGGATTGAATAAATAATCCCTTAATGAGATAAGGTACTTAGTACCTCCCTCCCCATAGAATTCCCTTCCTTCATGCAGTTGCTAGCAGGTTTCCCCTACTAAATGAACTTTCATTTCAGAGTTCTAATTCAAAAAATAGATTCTTTCCTTTTATCCAATTTCTCTCCACTCTTTGCATACTGACTAAAATCCTAAATACGTGTGTGCTGACACTGGATATTCTTCTCTGAAGAACCCACTCCACGCACTGCTTACCAGCCTCCATTGATGGATATACCTGTTTCCTAACTCAAGGCATAGCTATCTCTTTTCCTCAAATCCATTTCTCTTCTTCTAGAAGCCACAAAGTTTTATAGCTTGCCTGCCCTATTGCCTTTCTTCCAAACTTCTGTAAACTGTCCCCCCTGTGGCTGTTTTAAAATTATTTTATCTACATGACTAAAGACACAAGCCCCAGCAGCCAGTCAGCAGGTAAGACTCCTGCAGGTAGGCTACTCCACCATGCCACCTTTGGACTCTGTAACTTCCAAGTACCACTCCATCCCCCAAACACACAGAATCTATCATCCTCCCCACTTAAGCTCTGGGGGACCCAATGCCCAATGCATACATATGATGTACACTCACAGGAATACAGATGTACATAAGAATAAAAATAAATCTTGCCAGACAAGGTAGTACATGACTTTAATCCCAGAACTCAGAGGGCAGAGGCAGTTAGATCTCTGTGAATTACAAGATCAGTATAGTCTGTACAGAAAGTTCCAGAATAGACAAGACTAAATGGAAAGACCCAGCCTCAAAAAAATAATTTAAAAAACTTGAACAAAGCAAAACAAAAACCCCAAATAAACAAACCCCTTTTCCTTTATTTGTTTTTTCCATTGTCTTTCTGATACCTACAAAAGTTGTTTTGGTTTGCAAAATGTTGTTTAATAATTTCTTTAAACTATATGCATCCTTTTTCATTCTTCTCATTTTGATGGGATACTCTCAAATAAACATTCTATGAGTTCATTAATTTTTCTGCTTGATTAAATTTATTGTTGAACCCTTCTGGTTAGTTTTTTGGTCAAGTTACTGTACTATATAGTTTTTTAATTTGTTTGGTTCTGTTTAACTATTTGTCTTTGCAATATTTTTATTCATGTATTTTTTCCTAAGATTTTGTTTCCTTTATAATTTACTGAACTTCAGTGAAAAGTTTCTGTACTCCAATAAGCATCTCCGCCAACGCAGTGATCTAAATCAGACCAAATCAAATCAAATTAGAAAAAGCCCAGGTTTAATGGGGAAAATAGTCCTGGATGATTTTCCAGTCCCCCAGAGAAGAGATGGAAAAGAACGACCGAAAAATAATATGTCTGTTTTCTGGGGTGGGCGGGGGAGTTTAAATACCTTATGGGTGTGCTCTTGAGCATCTCTGGGGGAGGGGTCATCATTTGTCAGGCTTTCAGAGATGCAGTTTGGAGAGAGATGGGGAAGGGGGCTTGGGGTGGAGCTTCTTCCAGAACATTCATTTACACCTTCACTTGGAATTCTTTGTCAGAGAGTTTATAGCTCTTCATCTGTGTAGGGTTAGTTAGTTAGTTAGTTATATTTATCTTATTCTTTCAACTGTGTTTTGTTTCCTTGGCTCTTCAAATTTCTAGCATCTTGGAACTGATGTGTCCCTATCTGAAGAAAATGTCTCAGATGTATCTCAGGTGGTAGATTGCTCCTCTAGAATGCAGGAAGTCCTGAATTTGTAAAGGTCCTAGGAAATGCTGAAGGAGATCTTCAGATTCAAATAGCATGTAAAAGCAAAGAGTGATTATTAGTATTCCAACATGCATGCAAGGTTGACACCTGTACAAAATGGTAATGACCCCGAGAGGAGCGTGCACAATCTTGGGCAAGTCTGGACGCGGCTCAGAAGGGGCAGCTGGATTTGTCCTTGAGACCTTGTGGGCCTGGCTTAGGCCTTGTGTTTGCTCTCTCCCTCATCCCTGAATGCAAGGGTATTGTGGATAAATGGCCCGTCTCAGAGAACTGAAACTTTAATTCATTTGGGGGAGTGAGAGAGTTTAACCACTTCAGATTCAATCCCCAGCACTGTGAGAATGGGGAAGCCCCGAAAGCGCCACTGTTGGCAGAGAAATGAACTGCAAGAGGCAAGAAGGAAAGCCATCTCAGCACAGCTTAGCCGGTGTTGGCTCAAGTTTCTAGAGTCGGACCCTGAGAAGTTGATTTTTGACATATTTAAGCACAATACAATCTTGAATAAAGATTTCCTTGCGACAATTATCACAACAAAGCTTAAGGAATGAGTCCATTGAAAGTTTTTGCAAAGTACATGTCTTTTGCAGAATACCTGTGACATCCTTCACAAAAATGGAGTCTATTGACTGAGAACAATGCTCAAGATCAGGGTCTAGGGATAGTACAAGAGTAGACTTGAGGCACGGAGGCGGAGCTGCGGCGCCAGACGCACAGAGGCAGAGCAGCGGCGCCAGACGCGGCGGAGCGGCACCGCATTCAGGAAGAGGCTTTGGGAGACCAGCGCGGCAGCAGACGCAACTGGCAGGGTCAGGTATGCAATAAGGAGAGCAGATCGCCCTACTACAATCAAATCAAAGAGGTAGGCCTTTGGTTGGCCAGGTCACTGGCAAACGGGGAGCCTGGTCCTGTCCTGAAGACCCTTCGGAGGGGTGAGAGGGTTCTTGGCCGGCGGCAGGAAACAGAGCGAGGGCATTTTGTAAGTGGAGCCCTGGGCCAGCAGGGAAACCTGATCCGGTTTTTATAAGACCCATTAGATAGGATTAATAGGAGGAGATGGGCAGACGCCAAGGCAAGAACTCACCCAATAATCTGAAAAACAACATGAAAACACCAGAACCCAAGGATCTTACAACAGAAGTATTTGAACAACCTAACACAGAAGAAGTGGAAAAAATTGACTTTATGAACGCAATAGAGTCCCTTAAACAACATGTAAAAAAATGCCCTTATAGAAATGGATGAGAAGTATAACAAAAAGTTTGAAGAAATGAGTAAATATGTACATGATACCCTGGGAAACCAAGATAAAATGATCAAACAGGTAATGGAAACAGTTCAAGAATTGAAAACTGAAATGAAGGCAAGGAAGAAAATACAAACTGAGGACCAGCCGGATATGGAAAACCTAGGTCAACGAGCAGAGTCTACAGAAACAAGCATAATCAATAGAATACAAGAGATAGAAGAAAGAATCTCAGATGCTGAGGACACCATAGAGAAAATAAACGAACAGATCAAAGAAAACAGCAAAGCCAACAAATTCTCAACACAAAACATTCAGGAAATATGGGACACAATAAAAAAACCAAACTTAAGAATAATAGGAATAGAAGAAGGAGAAGAGTCACAGCTCAAAGGCCCAGAAAATATATTCAACAAAATTATGGAAGAAAACTTTCCCAACTTAAAGAAAGATATTCATTTAAATATTCAAGAAGCATACAGAACACCAAACAGACTGGATCAAAGAAAAACATCTCCTCGCCATATAATAATCAAAACAAAATATACAGGTTAAAGAAAGAATATTAAGAGCTGCAAAGGAAAAAGGGCAAGTAACTTATAAAGGTAAACCGATCAGACTTACACCTGACTTCTCTATGGAAACTATGAAAGCCAGAAGGTCCTGGATAGATGTACTGCAGAAGCTAAGAGACCATGGATGCAAACCCAAACTACTATACCCAGCCAAGCTATCGTTCATTATCAATGGAGAAAACAAGACATTCCAGGATAAGAATAAATTTAAACAATACGTAGCCACAAATCCAGCCCTACAGAAAGTAATAGAAGGAAAATCACAACCCAAGGAATCCAACACTGCCAACACTGCCTACAATAACCCAGGCATCTAGTGACCCTTCACCAGCACATCTCAAAGAAGGGAGACACACAATCTCTACTACCAAAAGCAATAAGAATAACCGGAGTAAACAACCACTGGTCATTAATATCACTTAATATTAATGGGCTCAATTCACCTATAAAAAGGCACAGGCTAAAAGATTGGATACGAAAACAGGATCCAACATTCTGCTGTTTGCAAGAAACACATCTCAACCACAAACAGGCACCTACTCAGAGTAAAGGGTTGGGAAAAGATGTTTCAAGCAAATGGTCCTAAGAAAAAAGCAGGTGTGGCCATATTAATTTCTAACAAAACTGACTTCAAACTAAAATCAATCAGAAGAGACCGAGATGGTCACTTTATACTCATAACAGGAACAATTCATCAGGATGACGTCTCAATTCTGAATATCTACGCCCCCAATATAAAAGCGCCTACTTATGTAAAAGAAATATTACTAGAACTCAAAGCAGACATCAAACCACACACACTAGTAGTAGGAGACTTCAACACACCTCTCTCTCCAAGGGACAGGTCAATCAGGCAGAAACCTAATAGAGAATTAAGAGAATTATTGGAGGTAATGAAGCAAATGGACTTAACAGACATCTATAGAACATTCCACCCAAATAGGAAAGAATATACCTTCTTCTCTGCAGCTCATGGAACCTTCTCAAAAATTGACCACATACTTGGAAACAAAGGAAACCTCCACAGATACAAAAAAATATCAGTGTCCACCTGTGTCCTATCTGATCACCACGGATTAAAGTTAGAAGGCAACAACAATGCTACCCACAGAAAGCCGACAAACTCATGGAAACTGAACAGTCAACTACTGAACCACACCTGGGTCAAGGAATAAATTAAGAAGGAAATTAAAGTCTTCCTTGAATTTAATGAAAATAAAGAGACAACATACTCAAACCTATGGGACACAATGAAAGCAGTGCTAAGAGGAAAGTTCATAGCACTAAGTGCCCACTTAAAGAAAACGGAGAATGCATACATTGGGGTCTTAACAACACACCTGAAAGCTCTAGAAAAAAAAGAAGCAGACGCGCCCAGGAGAAGTAGAAGACTGTAAATAATAAAACTGAGGGCCGAAATCAACAAAATAGAAACACAGAAAACAGTCCAAAGAATCAATGAAACAAAAAGCTGGTTCTTGGAGAAAGTCAACAAGATCGACAAACCCCTATCCAAACTAATTAAACGACAGAGAGAGAACACACAAATAAATAAGATCAGAAATGAAAAGGGGGATATAACCACAGACACAGAGGAAATTCAGAGAATCATTAGATCTTACTACAAAAGCCTGTATAACACAAAATTGGAAAACATAAAAGAAATGGACACTTTTTTAGATAAATACCGCATACCAAAGTTGAACCAGGACCAGGTGAACAATCTAAACAGACCTGTTAGTCACGAAGAATTAGAAGAGGTTATCAAAAACCTCCCTACCAAAAAAAGCCCAGGACCAGATGGTTTCAATGCGGAATTCTACCAGAACTTCCAAGAAGAGCTAATACCTATACTCCTTAATGTATTCCACAATATAGAAACAGAAGGGTCATTACCAAACTCCTTCTATGAAGCTACAGTTACTTTGATACCAAAACCACACAAAGACTCAACCAGGAAAGAGAATTACAGGCCAATCTCACTCATGAACATCGACGCAAAAATCCTCAACAAAATACTGGCAAACCGAATCCAAGAACACATTAGAAAAATTATCCATTATGATCAAGTAGGCTTCATCCCAGAGATGCAGGGCTGGTTCAACATACAAAAATCTATCAATGTAATCCACCATATAAATAAACTGAAAGAAAAAAATCATATGATCATTTCATTAGATGCTGAAAAAGCATTCGACAAAATTCAACACCCCTTTATGATAAAGGTCTTGGAGAGAATAGGGATACAAGGATCCTACCTAAATATAATAAAAGCTATTTACAGCAAGCCAACAGCTAACATTAAATTGAACGGAGAAAAACTCAAAGCCATCCCACTAAAATCAGGAACACGACAAGGATGTCCACTCTCTCCATACCTCTTCAATATAGTGCTTGAAGTTCTAGCAATAGCAATAAGACAACATAAGGAGATCAAGGGGATTTGTATTGGAAAGGAAGAAGTTAAGCTTTCGTTATTTGCAGATGATATGATAGTATACATAAGTGACCCCAAAAATTCTACCAAAGAACTCCTACAGCTGATAAACACCTTTAGTAATGTGGCAGGATACAAGATCAACTCCAAAAAATCAGTTGCCTTCCTTTACACTAAGGATAAGGAAGCAGAGAGGGAAATCAGAGAAGCATCACCTTTCACGATAGCCACAAATAGCATAAAATATCTTGGGGTAACCCTGACCAAGGAAGTGAAAGACCTATTCGACAAGAACTATAAGTCTTTGAAGAAAGAAATTGAAGAAGACACCAGAAAATGGAAGGACCTCCCCTGCTCTTGGATTGGGAGGATCAACATAGTAAAAATGGCAATTCTACCAAAAGCAATCTATAGATTCAATGCAATCCCCATCAAAATCCCATCAAAATTCTTCACAGATCTGGAGAAGACAATAATCAACTTTATATGGAGGAACAAAAAACCCAGGATAGCCAGAACAATCTTATACAATAAAGGATTGTCTGGAGGCATTACCATCCCTGACTTCAAACTCTATTATAGAGCTACAGTATTGAAAACAGCCTGGTATTGGCATAAAAACAGAGAAGTCGACCAATGGAATCGAATAGAAGACCCTGACTTTAACCCACAAACCTATGAGCACCTGATTTTCGATAAAGGAGCTAAAAGTATACAATGGAAAAAAAGACAGCATTTTCAACAAATTGTGCTGGCAAAACTGGATGTCACTCTGTAAAAGAATGAAAATAGATCCATATCTATCACCATGCACAAAACTCAAGTCCAAATGGATTAAAGACCTCAATATCAGTCTGAACACACTGAACCGGATAGAAGAGGAAGTGGGAAATACTCTACAGCACATGGGCACAGGAGACCACTTCCTACGTATAACCCCAGTAGCACAGACACTAAGGGCATCATTGAATAAATGGGACCTCCTGAGGCTGAGAAGCTTCTGTAAAGCAAAGGACACTGTCACTAAGACAAAAAGGCAACCCACTTACTGGGAGAAGATTTTCACCAACCCCGCAACTGACAAAGGTCTGATCTCCAAAATATATAAAGAAATCAAGAAACTAGACCGTAAAAGGCTAATCAATCCAATTATAAAATGGGGCACTGAGCTGAACAGAGAATTCTCAACAGAAGAACTTCAAATGGCCAAAAGACACTTAAGGTCATGCTCAACTTCCCTAGCGATCAGGGAAATGCAAATCAAGACAACTTTAAGATACCATCTTACACCTGTCAGAATGGCTAAAATAAAAAACACCAATGATAGCCTTTGCTGGAGAGGTTGTGGAGAAAGGGGTACACTCATCCATTGCTGGTGGGAATGCAAACTTGTGCAACCACTCTGGAAAGCAGTGTTTCGGTTTCTCAGGAAATTCGGAATCAACCTACCCCTGGATCCAGCAATACCACTCTTGGGAATATACCCAAGAGAGGCCCTATCATACAACAAAAGTATATGTTCAACTATGTTCATGGCAGCATTGTTTGTAATAGCCAGAACCTGGAAACAACCTAGATGCCCTTCAATGGAAGAATGGATGAAGAAAGTATGGAATATATACATATTAGAGTATTACTCAGCAGTAAAAAACAAGGACTTCTTGAATTTTGCATACAAATGGATGGAAATAGAAAACACTATCCTGAGTGAGGTAAGCCAGACCCAAAAAGAGGAACATGGGATGTACTCACTCATATTTGGTTTCTAGCCATAAATAAAGGACAATGAGCTTATAATGCATGTTCCTAGAGAAGCTAAGTAAGAAGGTGAACCCAAAGACAAACACATAGTCATCCTCATGAATATTAACCTTCATCAGGTGATGAAAGGAGACAGAGACAGAAGAGCACGGGACAGAAATCTCAAGGTCCAAATCAGGAGCAGAAGGAGACGGAGCACGATCAAGGACCTCAGGACCGCGAGGGGTGCACCCACACACTGAGACAATGGGGATGTTCTATCGGGAACTCACCAAGGCCAGCTGGCCTGGGTCTGAAAAAGCAAGGGATAAATCTGGACTAGCTGAACATAGAGGACAATGAGGAATACTGAGAACTCAGGAACAATCGCAGTGGGTTTTTGATCCTACTGCACGTACTGGCTTTGGGGGAGCCTAGGCAGTTTGGATGCTCACCTTAGGAGACCTGGATAGAGGTGGGCGGTCCTTGGGCTTCCCACAGGTCAGGGAACCCTGATTGCTCTTCGAGCAGATGAGGGAGGGTGACTTGATCGGGGGAGGGGGAGGGAAATGGGAGGCGGATGAGGGGGGGAGGCAGAAATCCTTAATAAATAAATAAATAAAAAGAGTAGACTTGAAAAATATGCAGTACCCATTTTATAAGGATGGGTTCTGTTGACTGAGAAAACATGCCCAGGATTCTCGGGGACTCCAATGAGACTTGGCTCTACAGAATAGCAAATGTTTCCAGGCTACTAACAGCATCCACTCCAATCTTCTGGGGGGAAGACGGGTGTAAATCCTTTCCACTGAAGAGAAAAGCCTGCGAGTTTAACTTCCTTGTTTGTCTAACTCTGTCTGTGACCACGAGGACCTTGTGCCCTTCTATAGAGCATCACATAAACTGGGTATGGTAGTACATGCCGGTGTTCCCAGAACTTGGGAAATAAAAGCAGGAGGTAGTTCATGGCCATTTTTAGCCACATAGAAAATTTGAGGCTGATTTGGGATGTTACATGAGAGCCTTTCAATAAAAACAACCCTTGAATAGGCAATCCCTCTCCAGGACTGCCTTTGACTGGGAAAATCAGTCATGGCAAAGATTCTGAGCAGGGCTGTGTTGCTTTACAGGAGGTGAGACAGGAAGTGGTGCTCTACAGGAGATGAGGCAGGAAGTGGTGCTTTATAGGAGGTGAGGCAGGAAGTGGTGCTCTACAGGAGATGATGCAGGAAGTGGTGCTCTACAGGAGGTGAGACAGGAAGTGGTGCTCTACAGGAGGTGAGACAGGAACTAGGACCTTTCGAAGTTGCATGAAAGGTTGGGGCATCACAGTCATGATCCTTGTTTGTTTTCTTGGAGAATAAGACTCTATTCTGTGCCTTTTCTAAAGGGTACAGTAACAGTAGCCATGCCAGAGGGGCAGAGGTGGCAACTGACTTCAGGAGATGGGCCCACCAGAAGGCAAGACACTGGTGGGGAATCTCAGACAGGCAAGACCCCAAAGGCTTCGGCTCCAGAGTGTCTCTTGCTACTGCTGTGCCTTCATCTGTTTGCCACTGCCATTTTTTTCTCTGGCATGGTACAAATGGATGTGGGGAGAGCCCCACTGCTTTTAATGTAGTGTGATTAGCTCATGGAAAGATCTCGTTCTACCAGGCATTTTTACCTGTGGTTATTTTGAAGATGATTTCCTCTTAAACTGTACTGTTCAAAGTGTTACCCCCACAGCTGATAAAACAGGGGCTGCAGAGGATAGAAAATAGGACTAAGAAGTGTCATGCAGCAGGGGCTTAGGAATTTCCCTTGAGGAGCCATATCGACTATGGTTTAGGTTAATGATTAAGAAAAACAATTGACTCCTAGGAGTTAGCTCAAGTTCTTCCTGATATTGGGAAATGTGTTTGTGTGTTTTGGTGCACAGCATAGCTAAGACAATGCTTTAAACAACTGGCTTCATGTAACTAGAAAGCAAAGAACTGGATAGTTAGTTAAGATAATTGGATAGGACTCTAAAATATGAAGAGTGAGACTAGAAACCTGTATTTCTGGAAAGTATAAAAACTGCTGCCTATGTAAATGGTCGTGGCTGAAAGGCTTCTGACCTATGAGATGTGTAAAATATAAATGTTTAACTGTGTGTGGGCTCTACAAGATATTGGTTTTTCACCTCTAATAATAAAATATTTATTCTTGTAAGGGATATGAAAAACATGTTGCTTTTTACTTGTATTCATTTTAATCATTCACTTAAAATAGATTGTAATCATACTGTAATTTTTATATTGCTTGAAAGATTCTGCTGGGGTACATAAACTGTAAGGGAGAAAGTAAAGAAGGTAGAAGGACATCAGGAAAGATGTACAAGGAGAGACGATGGAGAAGGAAGCCATCAGGAAGTAGAGGAGAAGGAAGTCATCAGGAAAGAGACAGAGACATCAGGGTAGAAGAACAAAACAAAAAGTGAATAGAGTATAACAAGCAACAGAAAGAATAATAAAACAGAAGAGAAACTTTTATCTCTCAGAAAAAGAAGTCTACGTGTTCTTCTCACAGACTCTGCTTCTCATTCCCAATCTCTCTGACCTGCAGAAGGCTCTGCATTAGAGAGACTTTCAAGACAGGAAGGTGCTCACTGTAAGTGTACAGCTCTGAAGGGAAAGGTATCCTGGAATTTGGAAATCAAGGAATACCTATGTTCACTTCCTCTAGTTTTTCTGGGCATCTTTTCTTTCACCTTCTAGAGGTACACATTTTCCTATACCTTTTCCACTCACCATTTTGTGAGCTAGACTCTGACTCCCTCCCCCTGAACATTTAACCCCTTCCCCGTCCCAGGGAGAAGTTGCAATTCCTCTGGATTCTGAACTGTGTGGGTTTTTAAAGTAGGGGTTGAAACAGGTAAAAGCTGTTATTGCCTGCTTTCAAATGTGGCTAACCTTGACTCCATACTTGCCTGGGTACTTTAACATCTTAAACACTTAATTCTTGACTTGTAATGTAATTAAATCTGTGTTTCTGTGGGAAAGTAAGAAGTAGGACTTTTCCTTCTGCCTTCTTACTGATATTACTATTACAGATGTCAGAGATGGAGTTCTTGGAGCTGGACTGAGAAATTCACATTAAGCCCAATTGCATGATTAGTTGTTAGTTGTCCTCACTTCTTCAGCGATTATGGGACAGATGATATTAGGTCTTTTTAGGGTGTCCTCTGGAGGCCTCATGTCATGGTTTGAATATGAAGTTTATCAAAGATTCCTGTTGAAGGCTTGACCACTTGGTGTATCCAGGGTTCATGGCGGGGGAAGTGGATTACTGCAGCTCTAATCTCATGATAGGTTAATTCATGGATGATGTAATAGCTGAGTGGGATATAAGAAGTGATTCCAGTTGGATGAAGTAGGGCACGAGTCCTTGATCCATTCCTTCTCTCTTTCTGCTTCTTGGTCGCCTTAGATGAGCAGCTTCCCTTCATTACACTGTCCCAGGATCATGTTCCTGCCATGCCACAGCCAAAAGCAATGGATTCAGAAGCCCTAGTACTGCATCCCTGAAATGGTGAGTCAAATGCGCGTCTGTGTGTGTACATGTGTATGAGTGTGTATGTGTGTGTGTATGTATGTATGTATGTATATAAATTGTTAATATCAGGTATTTTGTTACAGTGATAAAGCCTTTTTTAATATGGAGCTCTCTACAACACAGTTGCCAGTTGTCTTAGAATAAGTCATATAAGGAGGGAGAGACAGACAGACAGAGAAAGTCAGAGAGACAGAGAGAAAGAAAGAGAGAAAGAGAACAAATAAGATCGAAGTTATAACAGCTTTGGAAGATACATCCTATTATTTCTTTTGTTTTTATTTTTGAAGTTCTAGAGAGCTAAGTCTTGACTTTATGTATGCTGGACAGAGAATTTACCACCAAGCTAAACCCTAAGCCCAAATTTCCATCATTTCTGCTTTATTATGTTCATTTGAGTGAGTTACTAAGTCCTGCCTACATCCCAATGGAACGAAATTAAACTGCATCTCTTTGAGTGGAGGAGAATACAGAATTGGTGCCCATCACTGCTCTGTATAGTAGTTTGCTATTGCACATTCCTGAGTAGCATTTTTGATAATGTCGTGTTGGTTACCGGAGGCTTTGCCATGATGGGAATATTTGCACCATGTAACTGAGCAAAAATTCTGAAATCAATCCGTTTCCTACCAGAGAACTATTAGCCATTTTTCCGGCACACAGCAGGACAGAGGTAGAGCTCCATGTTCACAGGATTTCAGTGGGGGTAGATAGACTGTAGACAGAGCTGAGGAAGACAGGAATCAAAGCTTCATACATAGAGAGAGTTTCTGAACTTGGTGAGAACAGAGGTGAAGCTGAAAGTGGGGGTTATAAGAGTTTAAACGCGCAACAACGATGTCTAGAAGGGACATTACAAAAACCAGCACTGTCTCTTTCAAATTATTTTTCATGTTTGTGTGTACACTTCAAAATAGGTTCTGCATGTTGAATTTACCAGAAACTAGGAAATCAAGATATTTTACAATTCTGTAATGAAGACGAGTAAGCACATACATGACTATGAAGCACAAAGGCGTGATGCATGCTCCAGTAGAATGGATGCAGCTGGCCCCAGGTAAAATAGCCCAAAGTGCAAGGCCCAAGGTTTAATTCCTTTGCATCAAAGCTTTAGTGTATGTGGTATGCCAGCCATCAGATTTGTGGAAAATCATCTGAGAAAGGAAGCTTCCAGAAACACAGCATTTTAGATTTGCAATAGATCTTAGCAAACATTAATACACGCATCATTATTTCCTAGAGCACGTGTTGTGGGTATTTTTTTTTTGAGACAGGGTTTCTCTGTAGCTTTTGGAGCCTGTCCTGGACCTAACTCTTGTAGACGAGGCCGACCTCGAACTCACAGAGATCCACCTGCCTCTGCCTCCTGAGTGCTGGGATTAAAGGCATGCACCACCACCGCCCGGCTATGTGTTGTGGTTTGAATGAGAAATGTCTCCACAGGCTCAAGCAATTGAATACTTGGACCCCAGTTGGTGACTCTGTTTGGGAAGGTTATGAAACCCTTTGGAGGTGGAGCCTTGTGAGAGGAAGCATATCACTAGGCCAGGTCAGGCTTTGAGAGTTCATAGCTTTGCCCTGCTTCCAGTTTTCTCTTTCTGCTTCTCGCAGGTGGATGGAGATGTGGTCTCTCAGCTCCCTGCTCTGGCCCCGTAGGCACCTGCTGCCTGCCCGCGGTTGTGATGGACTCTCCCTCTGAAACGGGAAGTCAAACTCAGCTTTCTTCTATAAGCTTCTTGTGGACAAGCTATTCCATCACAGTAAGAGAGAATTAGCTGATATGACATATTTGTCAATCAAATATTAAAATTACAATCCCCCACCTTATCCTTTTGCTTGTTTCTGACAGGGTCTCCTGTAACCCAGGCTGGTTTCCAATTCATTGTAGTGGACTCAGGGATGAATCTCTTGACTCTCTTTCCTTCATTCCTAAGCACTGGCGTTATAGTGATAAGTCATGCTACCTTGTTGTAATAAGGAGCGGCGGGGCTGCATCCCCAACACCCCAGCCGCCTGCTCGGCTAGCTTTTGCCCCGAAATAACAACACACAAACTGTATTCATTTAAACACTGCTTTGGCCCATTCCTATCTAGCCTCTTCTAGGCTAATTCTCACATATTAATTTAGCCCATTTCTAATCATCTGTGTAGCGCCCCTAGGTGCGCTTACCGGGAAGATTCTAGCCTATGTCCATCCTGGGTCGGAGCTTCATTGCTTGCGTCTGCCTGGGAGCTTCATAGCGTGCATCTTCCCTGGAGCAGGGAGAATGGCGTCTCTCTCTGAGGCGTCTGCTCCGGAGAGGAGAGCTGTCGAGTCTGAGCTCACTTCCTCTTCCTCCCAGCGTTTTGTTCTGTCTGCTCCTCCCACCTATCTTCTAACCAATGAAATGGGCCAAGGCAGTTCCTTTATTAGCCAATGACCTTCCTCCATCACTACCTGGTTCTTTTCCTGTTTGAAATCAAGAACATTTTTAAAAAATTGTCTTTAAAAAAAGATTTTAATACTTTTATGGGTGTGTCTGCCATGGGTGTGCAAGTGTGCAAGGAAGTCAGAAGAGGATGTCATGCCCCCTGGAGCCGGAGTGCTAAGTGATCATATGCCTCCTGACATGGGTACTGGGAATCAAACTCAGGTCCTCTGGAGGAACAGGAAGCACTCTTAATCAGTGAGCCATCTCTCCAGATCCTAAGCCAAGAATGAATATTATTAATGCCTGAAACTCACCTCGAACTTTGAGACTTGAAAATAGATGCATTTAAAAAATATATGTAGGGGCTGGAGAGATGGCTCAGTGGTTAAGAGCATTGCCTGCTCTTCCAAAGGTCCTGAGTTCAATTCCCGGCAACCACATGGTGGCTCACAACCATCTGTAATGAGGTCTGATGCCCTCTTCTGGCCTGCAGACACACACACAGACAGAATATTGTATACACAATAAATAAATAAATATTAAAAAAAAATATATGTAGGCCGAGCAGTGGTGGTGCACGCCTTTAATCCCAGGACTCGGGAAGCAGAGGCAGGCAGATCTCTTTGAGTTCGATGCCAGCCTGGTCTACCAGAGATAGTTCCAGGACAGACTTCAAAGCTACAGAGAAACCTTATCTAGCAAAACCAAATATGTACACACACACACACACACACACACACACACACACACACACACGTATAAGTATATATAATTATTTGAAAATTTAAAACAATGTCTTTTAAATTTTTATTTTTACTGCTGGGCTGGAACCTTCCGCTTGCCCCAAGCTGGATTCCTGAATCTCTCTCCCCAAACTCTGCCCACTCAGAGTCTCCAAACAAAGGAAAGGCAGCCATAAGCCCAGTTCTGAATTCTTGGTGGGCACTACAGCTCCTTTCCTGAAACTGCCAGCTGCCCAAGTCCCCACCTAAAGTGCTCATCTTTTGACCACATGTGGGCCCAAACCCAGCCCCTGACTCACCGGTCACCACACCTCACCTATAACCTATAAAGTCACCCTGCATTCATTTGTGGGTGTGGCTTCTCTGGCCTGGATATCTGGGACTGGAGAACCCACTTGGGAGTTTCTTTGCTCAAATAAACCTGTTCTTGTACTTCTTCAATTCATCTCGATCTGACTTACTGTATCAACAGTGAAACCTAACAGGGGGAAGAGGGAGGAACAGAAAATCTATTATTAATTATTATCATTGTTTTAAGTGTATATGTGTTTTGTCTGTATACCGTGTGCCTGCCTGCTAATGGTAGAGATCAAAATAAACCTTTGAATCCCCTTGAACTATAGTTACCAACCGTTGTGAGCTATCATGTGTATGCTGGGAATTGAACCTGGGTACTCTGGATGAACAGCCAGTGCTCTTAACTACTGGGTCATTGCTCTAGTCCCAAAAGTACATACATTTTGTAAGTCACCTAGATGGTTCTTTTATAAATTGAGCCACTTTTTTTTTTTTACATATTAGGGCCACAGACATCTAAGATGTCAGAGGCAATATTGTATAGCTAGTGTAATCCCACCCTTTTCCCCCTTTAAAGTAAAAACAAAACAAAAAATTCCTTAGGGGACCTATAAGGGGACACATAAAAAAAAGTCAGCCAAGGAACAAGATAGGACTTCAATGAGAGGGTCTTGTTTGTGTGTAGTTACGAGTCAATACACCCCCACCCAGCCGCAAACTAGTGAGGTTGCTGTAAATTACTAACAAGAAAATCTTAACTCTATAATTTCGAAGTCATTGGTTTTAGCCACATTGTTTTCTTTTCTCTGGTTTTCCAAGGTTGCCCTTTGGGGAATGAGTTTTTAGAAGTGTAATTGTAACTTTGCTTTCAAGCTTCTGAACTAAGGAACAAACCCAGGTTGGCCATAGTGGGAAGTATAGAGGGTTCTTCTTGGTGTTGCTGCTTTTCCTAAAGCTCTGTCTACTTTAAGGAGGAAGTTGGGTGGCAGCTTGCCTCCTCAAACATCCCCCACCCAAATCTGTGGTAGCTGGCTAAGGAGGCACATAACAATAATACACACCAGCATTTGGGAGCTTGGAGATAAGAGATCAGGAGCTCAAGGCTAGTCTCAGATTTGTACTGAGTTTGAGGTCAGCCTGGGCTACACGAGACCCTGTCTGAAGAGGAGATGTGACACAGGATTTGAAGCTATCCTCTCTGCTAGCATCTTGCCGATATGCCTGTCTTTATTTATTCACTTTTATTTACTTATTTGAGGTAGCCTCTCACTATTATTAATTATTATTAATTTTAATAGTATAATAATTAATTATTTATTCAGGACAGAGTATTATTAGGTAGTGGAGAAAAAGACATCTGAGTGAAAAAAATGTCCAACATGAAACATTAGCCAGCGGATGCAGGCTTTCTTTTTGTTGGCTATACTCAATGGATTATTTATTCAGATCTGTGCTGTCATTAAATCCAAATGGCAACCTTTGTAGGTGTTGCTCCTGCTTCAGGCTCCTGAATGCAGGGATGATGGGTGTACACTATCCTGACTTGGATTTTTACTTCCTGTAAAATTTATATGTGTGCGTGTCCTCATTTATTTATGTATATATGAGGGTGCTCAAGGAAGTTCGAAATGGCATCAGACCCCCTGAAGCTGGAAATGCAGACAGTTGGGATCCCCTGGTTTTGGGTGCTGGGAATGGAACTTGGGTCCTTTGCAAGGGTGTTATGCGCTCTTTATTGTGAAGCCATGTCTCCAGCCACTGGAACAGTAGTATTTATTTTAGGACTGATTGTTGACATTCTCAAGATGAGCTGGATGCCCACAACGACTGCCTTCTTTGCCTTAGGGCTGTTCCTTGAATGAGTGACAGACAATTTTTTAGGAGCCTCATTCACCAGTGCCACTAAAATTTCATGCTTTAGCTGTGACACTCCGGTTATGATTTCTCAGGGGTGGAGGGTGGGATGCGGTGTGGGGTGTGAGCATGCCAGCCACATCTGCCACAGGTCGACTTTGGAAGGCAGTGGGCATTCTTAGAGCCACAGAGACCACACAGCCTGTTAGTCTGATGGGTGCCACTTCCCAAGCATCTGAGTTCCCTTTGTCCTCTAGCTGCTTCTGAGACCAAACTGTCTGGAAGAGAAGGTAGGTCCAGCCAGTGTTTCATGCTGCACTAAGAAAGAAAAAAAAAGCCCTAATGAAGCTATTTATAGATCTGGATTCGTTTCCAGGTGACAGGTTTTATCCAGGACAGTGTATTATTAGACAGTGGAGAAAGAGACATCCGAGAAAAAAAATGTCCAACATGAAACATTAGTCAGCGTGTTCAGCCTCTCTTTTTGGTGGCCATACTCAATGTTTTATTTATTCAGATCCGTGCTGTCGTTAAATCCGAATGGCAACCTTTGCAGGTGTTGCTCTAAAAAGGCAAGCCTTACCCTAGGGTGGTCATTTAAGCCCATGCTTTTAGATTTTTGCAGTCACTTTGTGAACAGAATGGAGGTGCCATTTGCCTGTATTTCCTCCAGTACAGGACTTAATCATAACACCAAACTAAACCCTATGTCTCGTTCAGAAGCAGAGTCTGATTTTGTGTTTTGCAGGGCGTCACAGAGGGCATCTGGTATAGGTCGGGCTTGCAAAGGATGTTGTCCCGCCTCACTCCCTATTCCCCCACGGGACACAGGAGTATGTCTGTTAAAGACAGTATCTATTAATTGATAGGGAGCATCTTTAAATCAAAATGCAGTGTTCTGATTTAGAAATCAGAGCCTTGCTATGATGAAATCACAACCCTTAAATTTGGACTATTGAAGCAGCGATGATGGGGAGAGAAGGCAGCAGCTAGCTGCTTCTCAACCCCACCCCACATTCTGTTGCGTCCAGGTAGAAATCCTGAAGATGAAACCTTTAAAAGCTCTATTAACAACCCAAGAATGTGTTTTCTACAACCACGGTCCTGGGTCATGGTTCCCTCTCACTGACAACAGCCTTCCTGAGCCAAGGCCTTAGTTGTCATTCCACCTGCCCGGTCCCTGGCGCCATTTGGCTTTTGACGTGGGTCTGAGCCAAGGAATAACGCCAGCATCCCTGGTGGTTGCCAGCCCTGTGCTGGGCCTCCTGGCTCCCGCTTCCCGGGGAGGGTAGGGCAGCGCGCAGAGCCGCCGCGTCGCCGCTGTCCTCTGGGTGGCCCCAGCGTGCACCACCACTCATTGAGCCCTGGAAGGTGAGGAGAGAGGAGGCTGGTGCTGAGCTCGCCAACTCCACCCGGGCCCGGGCAGACAAAAGAGGCCTGCGGTGCAGCTTGCGGGGGACGCGATGGCCCGACGCGGAGGACGGGTGCTGCTGGCGTTATGCGCTGCCCTGGTGGCCTGCGGGTGGCTGCTGGCTGCGGAAGCCCAGGAGCCCGGGGCACCCGCGGCTGGCATGCGGCGGCGCCGGCGACTGCAGCAGGAGGACGGCATCTCCTTCGAGTACCACCGCTACCCCGAGCTCCGCGAGGCGCTGGTGTCCGTGTGGTTGCAGTGCACCGCCATCAGCAGGATCTACACGGTGGGGCGCAGCTTCGAGGGCCGGGAGCTCCTGGTCATCGAACTGTCGGACAACCCCGGGATCCATGAGCCTGGTAAGTACCCTGCCTGCTGCGGGACCCCGGTGCCCGTAAGAAGAGGTGATTGCCGTTGGAAGATGCTTGGATGGAAGGTGGGAAGTGGGAGAGGAACCAAGCGCCCAATGTCTCCCCAGTCATTCTTATATCCGACCCCTTTTTGGCGAACACAGGCAAGGGAGGTTGGAACGATGCTGGCAGGAGTAATAGGCAAGCAAATCCCAGAGCTCGTTCCCCGGGTGTTCACCCTCACATATGGGTCGAACTCCAAACAGAATGAAATTGTGAGTTCTCAGGAATGCCAACACCTTTCCCGCAAACACCAGTGGAAAATAAGGTGCAGAAGGCGGGGTCTCAGAGGAAACTAAAAAGAGTCATTGATCATTTGTTCTAGAATTTCCAAAGGACCAGCTTATTGGGCGCCGCAGGCTTTGCGCACACACCTCTACGTTTGTGTGAACCTTAGGTGCACTCTTGGCTGTGGATGATGTCAAATTTTAAAAAGATAATGATGATCTAGGTGTCGTGTCGTGTGCATATATATCGCTCTTCCTACCATGGTGGAAAAAGGGTCTCTATCAGGCATACAAATTCTGAAACTGCAGATGGCCTTACTGAGAGAAAAATAGAACATTACGTTTTGTCCCCTCAGCTTTAGCCACTCCGAGATTTTCATGACTGGCTTTCAGCTCCTGTAACCATCGTGTTAGGCATTTTCCTTTAAAGTATGTTAAATAAAGCACGTTTTGATTTATGCTAACGGCTGTGGGCTTAGTATAACAGGCATATTTTAAGCCGTGTTTTGGGACCTTTTGGGTTATGTTTATGCTCTTTAGAATGATTTAGGCCTGAGCTTTCTGTTGATAATAACAGCCTGCTAGAGCGATCTGGGCACTAAAATCAGTATGGGATGCTTTTTATTTTTTTTTTAAGGCGAAGGAAACACAAAAGCTAGGCTAAAAATTCTCAGTGCAGGACATGAAAAGTCTCCCTTCCTTTATCTTCCCCTCCCATTTTCTTTCCTCACTGGGTCTCTTGCTTAGCTTGGCCTTGAATTTGAAATGCTGTGGGGGCTGGCCTTGAAGTCCTCATCTTCCCTCCAGCTTCCAAATCCTAAAGGAATTATGGGTTATGGGTGTTTCCCATGACTCCTGACTTTTTTCTTTTCCTCCTCTTTTTTTTTTTTTTTTGACGTTGTAGGATGAAATCTGCAAAGGCTGAGTAAGCCTCTATCGCTGAGCCATGCATTCAGCTGCTTGCTTTGATTGCCCAGCTGCCAGCAGTTTCCCCATGGTATATACGAACCAATCTGAGACGGGATTACAACAGGCACTAATAGAGACACCTTGGTCTTTCAATGTGGAGTGTACATGTTGATAAATAACAAGCATTTAGAAAACATTTCTTGCCTACGAATAAGGTAAATGAGAGGACGTGAGTGAACTTGCTGTGAGAATCCTCAAGCCAGGTCCTAGAAAAATCCACACGGGGTTGCAGCCGGGTTCAGTGTGGAAACCAGAAACTCGATGGCTTGTGTTTGGGTAGTTATTGGGAAATTAAGGAAACATGCTAACACGAAGAAGAGTCTTTTCAAGCAAGTCACGCAGTCAAAGCTGGCTGTCCCTGACAGTTACATGACTCTGCTGCTTACTCACGATCCTCTGTTTGGAGTCTCCTGAATTATTTAGAGATTTTATGAAAGCTATGGTTTAACGTTATGTGGCTTTATATGTGGAGACCAAATGATAGGATGATATTATTGTAAGATATGATAGGTTCTGCAAATGAAAACGAATGATTTTGCTTGAAGATGTGGAATGGATAGTACATTAAGATCTACAAATATGGCTGAAAATGATCATTTTTTTTTAAAAATGTCCTTCAAATTCCTTTTAGGTTAAACAAATAAAAAAAGTAATAGCCACACGTCTTCTGAGGCAGAAATGGGTTCAATCAGTGTTTTTGTCTTTGTTATTTGAAATCTTACACCTTCAGGGTGAGCTAAGTTACACGAATTATCCCCAAGGTAGTTCCTGCCCTCAGGGGCATGGTGAGTGGGACATTTGGCATAAAGGTTATAGGGCAGTAAGTGACTGGTAAGACTGGAGAATCATAGGTAAGGGGGACTGGAGAATATGTGACAGAAATCAGGAAAGGCCCAAATTACTGAAATTTACAAATTCTAATATTGCTCAGACCTCTTTTGAAGGCAACTTAACTAATTTTATCTCAAAAGTATATCTGAGATTTGTTTGAAATGATGCTAGACATTTAAAAGACTTTATTATTTCTTTATTTGTGTGTGTATGTGCAGATGTGGATTCTTGATGTGGTGTATGGGCGGAGGTCAGAGGACAACTTTCAGAAGTTGGTTCTTGCCTCCAACATGTGGGTCCTGGGAATAAACTCAGGTTGTCAGGCTTGGCAACAAATGCCTTCACTAATGGGCTCTGAAGTAAAGTAACACTTTTAATTCTTCTTTAAGTTCATTTGACTTGATTAAAGATTTCCATGCTGTTTGAATATTCATTTTATTTCCCAGCATGAAAGAAGAGTCAAGTTGTTGGTTTTCTTTTCTTTCTTTTCCTTGATCTAGACAGTTTGGGAGATAGCTGAGTGGCAGAGCACCCTCTTAGGGCTTTGTGTTGGGTCCCCAGTACGGAAAAAACTATGTGTCTATTTCTAAGGATTTAGTTGCTGTAATGGAGCACAGAATAACATCCCCACCCCCCCCAACAATGACAGCAACAACTGAAAGTTTCCTTTGGTTAGATTAGCATTTTATGGGCAGACACTTGTCGAAACCCCCAGCTTTCTTCTTGGACAGAAGGAAGCAATCTCGGTATCTGTTTGGCACAATCTGTGAACCGAGTTTAGCATCTCCCCCAAATGATGTCCTTATTTATTCACCCTTTGAGCTCAACCAAAGGGAAAGGAGGTCAGGGAAGATGGTTCAGTCAGTGAAGTGCTTCTCTCCCAAGCATGAAGGCCTGAATGGGATCCCTCAGAACTCAAGGAAGAAGCTGAGCAGAGAGCACTCAGTGCTAGCGATGTAGTCAGGGGACCCTAGGAGCTTATTGGCCAGCCAATCCAACCAATCAACAAGCTCCAAGTTCAGCAAGAGTCCTGCTTCAAAGAGTGAGGTGGGGAGTGATTGAGGAAGCTACCAATGTTGGCTTTGTACCCTCCCTCTTGTGTGCAAGCAAGCAAGAAGGCGCACATGTCCACACTGATGCATGCATGCACAATCAAGAAATCCCACTTGGAATCATCAGTGGAAAACATCTATACATATTATGTGATGATTTAATAGGAACCAGCTTGGTTTTTGACTTGCTAAAATATGCACAAAAGAAACCTTTATTAATTTATATCTAAGTAGTAAAATCCAAATGCGCAGACTATGCTTTCCAGGGTTAAAAATCCATTGTTTGGAACAATAATTGTTTACATGTAATTCAGGTTTGCTTTTGTAAAGTCAACTTGATTCACAGCTGAAATTCCATTTTAAATGCATTCTTGAGAGCACGGATTTTCTCTTTTACAGCCTGGAATGATTATTTTGGACCTATTCCCCCCAAATCTGTAAAAATTTAAAGTTCTTGAGTGCCAATATGCATTTGCCAAATGTTGTGATGAAACATGTTTTTCGCTTACAAAATTCCTGCAAAGCTTGAAAACACAACAAACAAACAAACAATAGAGATTTTGATGACATGTGTTTTTTTCCTTTCCTTTCTTTTTCTTTTTCTTTTCTTTTCTTTTTTGCCTAGCAAATTTGGTATAAATTAGTGTGAACCGATTACAACTGAGCAGGAACTGACTGTCAGTGAAGATAGATGTTAGATTCTGGAGAAGAATCTGAACCAAATCACACAAGGTCAAGAGTTATTTTTAGACTGGGTGAGTCAACAGGACTTTTGCCAGAAGCTACATTCTTGATTGACTTGGGATTGGCCAGTGGAAGTGGGGGAGAGATGAATCTGGCCTATAGCCTTCTATTTAATGCTCAGACTACTCACTCTTGAGGTAGAACCCAGGGCTGGTATAATCAGGCCAGCACATCCCCAATCCAAAGGGACAGCTTTTTATGGAAACCGACATGAGAAGTAGCAAAGAATCATTTCTATCACATGCCACATTGGTTGACCTAAGGGATAAAGTCCCTTGCCCTTCACACACATCTTCTTTGGAAAGATATTAAGGAATACAGAGGCACCTTAGAAAAGGTAACATGTCACCCCAGACATTTCCTAAGTTCATTTAATGCAGCATTGATGCATGGCTCCACAGGCATTAGACAAATAAGAAAACCAGGTTTGTCTGTTTAAAAATTTCTCAGGATCATTAATAATTAATAGCACTCTTTTACTGAGCTATATCATCCCCAGTCCCGTTGGGTGTATAAAACACAGTATTGGCATTTATTATCTTATTATTAAGGATTCATTTGTAAGTCTTCATCAGAACACCTCATAAGGAAAGCTCGTCATGAGGTGGGGCATGGGATTATCGTTTCTGTTATTGTTGTTCATAAGTACCTAGTATAGTGATTTATTTATTTACTCATTACATTGATTACAGAAACATGAGGAAGATTCTGAGACCATGAAGCATAGGATAATTTAATGAGAAGGCTAGTAAGACTGAGTCATTGTAATTTGTCTTTTCATATTAGGATATATATATATACATTATATATATATGTATATATATATACATTTTTATTCTGTGTATGTCTCTTTGTGGCATTGTGCCCATGAGAGCAATGCCCAAGGAGTCCAGAAGATGGCAACAGATTTCCAGGAGCATGAGTTAAGGATTGATTACAAACCATCCCTCATGGGTGCTGGGAAGTGAACTCAAGTCCTCAGTAAAAGCAGCAAGTGCTTTTAACTGCTGAGCCATCTCTCGACTCCCCTTGCTTTCTTTTGTTATAGACTCACACCTCACAGGAATGGCAGGAGGCCAGAGGAGCATAGTCTATACCAAAGGTCATCCTGAAGTTGCTTGTGTCTATTAGGAGATGGGCTAACTAAAGACGTTCCCTTCCCTTGGCGGCTCTGGAACTGTGCTCCATTGACCCAGACTGCTTAGGCCCGCTGCCCACCTCTTACTGCTAGTGCTATACTGACCTGGTTGACGGTTCTCCTGGTCTTACTATTTTCTTCTTCACAGACGTTTGCCTTTAATTTGTTTTAAAGTGTGGGGTCTTGCTTTTGTTCCAGTCTGACAGACTATTTTACTTAATAGAAACAAAGTGCTTCTTTTTTGAGACTACCTTCATGATGGTTCCTTTAGGTGAATAAATGCATCTAGGGTAAATTTGGTATTTTCATTGGCGATCTAACTTGTTTTCCTAAAGAATTTATGATGGAGTTGCTGAAGGTCATGGCCTGTCTGTCCATCTCAGCCCAAGTGAAAGGTATCTGGAACTGGCTTTTCCATGCCTTCCCAAGTATTTCTGTACTGGGGTTCATTCTATGTGTTTCTGCGAGTCTTTGGAAAATACAGGGTAAAGACTACAGTGATGATTTTGATGTTAAAAAACTGGAGTTCAGATCCTGTGTTTTGTTTTCAGCTGAGTGCTCGTGAGAGAGCCGAAGAATTATCTTCTCACCAGTCCACATATCTGTCACCTGTGAGATGAGATGATAAATATTAGGTTCTTGATCCAATATGTAGTAACAGTTAATGTCACCTCTGCTATGACAATTCCTTTGTTGGCCCGTGTGCTCTTCTAGCAACTATGTGCTTAGGGGTTTTACTCTGTTTTTTTTTTTTTTTATATCTTAAGTGTCTAGTACAGTTCTTGTGGTTTAGATATGAAATGTCCCCTGTAGGCTCACGTGTTAGAACACCAGTGTACTGGTAGCACTGCTAGGGAGGGCGTGAAACCTTTCAGAGGTACACCACTTCTGGACGAAGTTCATGGGGCACCCATTGAGGATTTGTACTTCGGTCCTACTCCTTGTTCACGCTCTGGTTCTTGAGTGCCAACCAAGTGTGAACTGCTGGCTGCTTCTCCCATCATGCCTTCCCCACCATGATGGAATAGATCTCCAACTGCAAGCTGCAGGAAACCCTCCTTTCCTTAACTTGCTTTGGTGGCCAAAGCCGCAAAGAAGCTAACGCGGCAATGCTTCAGGCACACGGTTACTCAACGGTTATCTGTTGAAGAAATACGCACTTTCTCAAACAGGCAAAAATGCTCACTACCAAACAAGGTCACGAAGAAGGTCATGACATAGTACCTGTGAGCATTCCGAAGTGTGAAGACAAAGAATCACAGGAATGCCTCTAATTATATTTCATTACATACTTTTTTTTTTATAATGGAGAAATTGCCAACTACTGTCTTCTCAAGTTGCAAGGATGTCCTTGCTGTGTTGTTGAACTGGAAAGACTTCGTTTTGGGGCTTCTTTACTTTATAAAGCTAAATTGCCCTTTAGAAGAAAAGTTAAATTAAAGTTTAAAATGTAATCAGCAAGAATTTCTTCATTGAATTTTGACTTTTAAAAGAAATCTTCATGAGTAGCTAGTGAGATGGCTTGGTTGGTAAAGATACTTAAAGCCAGCCTGAAGATATGAGTTCACCCTCCAACCCATGCTAGAGAGAGAGAGAGAGAGAGAGAGAGAGAGAGAGAGAGAGAGAGAGAGAGAGGGAGAGAGAGAGAGCTGACTCCCCCAGGCTGTTCTCCGATCTCTACACTCAAAGTGATAACACACGTGCCCCAGCTCATGGACTCTCACACAAACCAACCAGAAATGAATAAAACATGCACCAGGGATTAGTGTTGCACAAGAAGAAATGCACACTTGTTTTAAACACCGAAGCTGCACATCTCCAGACTTTAATTTTATTTTCTTCCAGTACATGATGTTGACAATGTCACATGGAAGACCGCCCAGAAGCTGGCTGATAGATCAAATGAACTCAAATGTGAAAGATGTTTAAGTGTGTTCTTCTATTCCCAGTAATTATTGGAATGGCAGGAATTCACCAATGTGTCAATGTTTCTATTTCTTTAAAAATTCATGATATGACTCTTTCTAACAACACCTGGCCCAAGAGAAGAACTGCTTATGTTGCTAGAACTTTTAATTATTTTCAGATGATCACCTACATCTTAAACTGTCCCCAGATGAGTTATCCTGAAAGAAGAATTGGAGTATGTAGACTATTACAGGGCAAAAGCCCAGACAGCTGCCTCGGACAGTACACTCAGAAATAACTTTCTTCTTATGAAAACCTGTTTACTGTAAAAAGCATCCTGGTTCTACAGCAATCGCTTAAAAATCTTCATTTAAGTATATTTTATTTCAAGTAAAGGCTTTTTTTTTTTAAAAAAAAAGGGGGGAACAGATCATGTATTTTTAAAATGAACCTAAATAGAACTTTCAACTTAAACTTAGATTGCTAAAAAAATAAAATAAATGCATTGCTGTGGTTTTGCTTGGCACCAGAATTGGGATAAACCCATAATTTATTTGATTTGCTTGCTCATGGCAGATGACTCCCTCATGTTCAGATCTAGAAGGGATGCTGTCCTGGAGAACTCTACCAGTTCCTCTTTCTGTGTCACACTTACTGTGTAAATCAGAAAGTTTCACTTCTACCCAGTAGTGCCATTTACTGCAATTCCACTCCCCCTCCCCAACAAGAAGCATCTTGGACCTACCAATAGACACAAATCATACATTTGAACATGTTTAGGGCAGTAAGCCAGTATTATTTTTTGAGGACTAAGTAAGGGTTTTTATTTTATGCGTTTGTGGTTTTTTCCTGAATGAATGTATGTGCACTTTGTGTGTGCCTGTTCTTAGTGGGGGCCAGAAGAGGGCGCTGTGACCCCTGGAACTGGGATTTCAGATGGTTGTAACCTCTGGATGGGTGCTGGAAACTTTGGTCCTCTGCAACAGCAATTGAGCTATAACTTTATTTTGCCATTAATTAATTTTTAAGCTTTTGAGTGTAACTGTCATTTCACAGCAAAATGGAATTCTTAAAAATGAAAAGAAAATGTATCTCTGATAATGCAAATAATACTTCCACTCTAATTTAGGCATTACTTAATAAATGTTATATATATATATAAATAATATAATATATATAATGTTATATATATATATATATATATATGTCTTTTATTGTGTTTATCAGGTCCTTTGAAATAAACCCTTTGCACATTAAAAAAAATTTTTTTTGCATGCATGCATTTACTCTCTCCTCTCTGCCACAACATCATGTGGAGGTCAGAGGACAGTTTGTGCATTCTCCCTTTTCTTACGGATCTCTAGGATTGAGCACTGGTTTTCAAACTTGATAGCAAGTGCCTTAACCCACTAAGCCATTTAGGAGGTATCTTTTTTAGTCTTTCCTCTTTTTCCTTCTTTCTCTCTCTTCTTCCTTCCTTGTTTCCTTCCTTCCTTTCTTCCTTCCTGCTTTCCTTTCTTCCTGCCTTCCTTCCTTCCATCCACAGTAAAGGGGCGTTTCATCACATATCTAGGATAACTGCTAACTCACTATGTATACCTCACGCTGTCTTCAAAAATAGCAATGACACCCCTGCCTTAGTTTCCCACCTGCTGAGAGCATAGACCTGAGACTTGCATCCAGCCCTTTGTTTATCCTGCCTTGGGTTTACCCTCTACAGATAAAATTCACTATTACACTCCAATAACATTCTTCATTCTGGAAAATGTCTGTTACATACAGATTCCATGGTTATGGCCTTCCCCATTCTATCCCAGACAGGCAAACATAAAGACACAGGACACAGGAGAAGCTGCTAGAAATGCTAAAGGCATTTACAGAATGAATGGTTTGTGTTCTTGGAAGCAGGGTTCAATTTCTGGTTTTAACGTGCAGTGGTCCTAACAAAATAGTTTCATTTGTCATGTTAGCACAGATGGTTTCTGTTTACATTTACTAGAGGAAATCAGACTTATTATTGTGGGAACTCAGTAAATGTTAATCCAGATTCTGGACTTTCCAGCATTGGGGGATTAGACACTGCAAGTTTTGGAAACAGCTTGAAAAAATTGGCACAATCCAGTGACCATCACACACTCCTGCAAAGAGAAATCAGTGGGTTAAATGGATTTTCTCAAGACTCAGCTCTGCTTGAGCAAACTAACAAAGCAACAATAAAATAATTCTCATGCATTTGCTGTATAGGCGTAGGTGCAAGAACACACTTTAGAATACGACAGACACACATATTTTGTCTAAGTTTTGATTGTGACAAGACAATTGTTAGAGAAGATATCATCTTAAAATGCTTACATTTTCAGATTGGTTTTCAATATGTATAGATGTCTCATACTACTAATTTAAAAGGTAAAGAGCAATCATTTCTAAATTTTATTTATTTGAAGAATTTTCTTTGGTTATTGTCCCCTTAAAATTTGGTCACATATTCTCCCAAGGTTTTTAAGTAGTTGATCTGAAGTTGCCTCCACTTTTGGGTGAGTGCTCACTGGGTGCCTTGGGATCAGCTTGGAGAGGCCGGGGAACATTAACACATCTTTCTCTCGTCTCTCACTCCATTTTTGTTGTGGCTATGAAAAGAGGAGAGAGGAGTAGTCCTATCTTTATAAATCTTACTTCTTTTATTATTTTATGTGAATAAGTATTTTGCCTGCTTGTGTGTATTGTGCATGTCTGGTATGGAGGTTAGAAGAGATCCGATCCCCTGGGACTGGAGTGACAGATGGTTGCAAACTGCCGTTGGGTACAGGGAATAGTACTTGGGTCCTATGTAAGACAAGTGCTCTTAACTGCTGAGTCAACTCTCTGGACCCTAATTTGTGGCTTTTGTCTGCTTAGTTTGAGTCACAAACAACCAGGCGTGTATCCTCATGCCCAGGCACATCTGTGTCTGTGGTACATTTGCTGCCAGTCATTTGTCCATAGCTGTCTTCCTCTAGGGATGTCTCCACATTGGGTTCTGAATTAGCCGCATCTTTGTGTCTATGGCACAGAAGGAATTAGTGCTTACCTTCAGAGGCTTTGGAGTATGCAGGGTCTTTCTTTTGTTGAAAGGTTGAAAAGAAAAATCAGGGGCTAGGGATATAGTTCAGGTAGTAGTGGGGCACTCGCTTGAGTGTTTGCGTTCAGTCCCAAGCCCTGGGGGAGAAGAGAAGAAAGTACCTGAGTTTTCTTCCTTTTAAAGGATATTGTCGCATGGTCTTATTCTCTTCAAAATGCAGACACCCTGTTGTCATTTTATAGCTAAATGTACATATACATATGCAGCAAAACATTCACTTACATAAAATAAAGAGTAAATTAATCTTAAAATTATCAAGAGATTTATTTTAAGAAAGTTAGGTAGTTTGGCTATTTATTTTTCTAGTGTGCTATTTTTAGGAGAATTTATGGAGACCCATGTCTTAAAATAGTCATATTTTGGTTAAGTCTATGTTTTCTTATTTCGTTGGAAAAGGATAGCCTGTGGCAGGCTACACAAAGGAGCTTTTTTCCTTCTCATCCACATCCTTGCACTCCTCTGCTCTTTTATGACAGAACAAAGAGCTCTGAAAAGGACTTTAAGAATGTATCTCTGAAATCCTCCGAGTGTCCACGGTTTGAGTATTGCTTGTGCTGGAGCTTTCTTCTCTCTGGAGACCCATCCTTTCCTTTAATTTCTTAGTCAAACATACATCCCTTGGTGTTGTTGGTTCTCTCCTTCTACAATGAGGGTTCTGGAGGTTGAACTCAGGTCATCCAGACTATTGGCAAACATTTTCACCTCCTGAGCCAGCTTGTTGACTTTTTCCCATTTCTTAAAAATAGATTTCCTAACCGATCTGTGGTTTTCTGGATCCAGGATAATGACTGTATGTCTTGAGGGTGGACTATCCGAGGTGTCTGTTGGGTCTGTAGTAGGTTCTCAGTGAGTGCATGAATGAATACTTCAACATGAGCGACAAAACATGTTAGATGTGCCCACTCTTGCCAGTCATTACTTGTGAGTGTGCAAACTAGTAGTGATGTCAGTGCAGTTTTGTCTTCCTTCCCATATTCTCAGCTTTATTGTTATATTCATAGTGTCTGACACACGTAATTTTATCACCAGTAGGGCCCTGCGGTAATGCCCTAGGTTGATCCTATTTCTTATTCTGTCCTTTATACATAAAGGCCTCACTCACATGGACCTTTAGATCTGTTTATTCTTCAGACATCGTTCTGGGCAGGTGAGATAGCCCAGCAGGGCACCCACCCCTGAACCCGAGAGCCCGAGGTTGGTTTCTGGAACCCACACGATGGAAGAAGAGAATCAGCTGCTGGATGTCCTCTGCCCTCCATACACACAGTCTCCAAAGCACAGCCATATTTACACATCTACCCACTCGTGCACACAAAACAAGCAAACAAATGTGAAAACAAAAACAAAGCAAAACCTGGCCCTTCTTTGTATGCGGTGGTGCCTTAGTCTGTACAAAAAGACTTTTTGTACCCTAGGGAACTATCCTGGAGACTGTGAAGGAAGGACCACACAACCCCATGTGATACTTAATTTCCAATTAAACACCATTTCAATATTTGTTGAGAATAATGTGGGGGGCTGGAGCGATGACTCAGGCGTTAAGAGCACAGGCTGCTCTTCCGGAGGACCTTGGTTCAATCTCAGCACCTATACAATGTCTCAGTGGCCTGTAACTTCTGTTTCAGGGGATCTGATGCCCTCTTCTGAACTCCACAGGGGTCAGGCGCCCACATGGTGAACAGACCTACATGTAGGTAAAGCATTCACACAGTAAAATTAAAGATATAAAATAATAATATAAAAAAGAGTAATGTGGCTCTGTCAGGCAGGGTGGTAATGAGGAGAAAGTCTTTGCAACAAGAAGGACAATTGGTTATTAAGTATACCAAGGAAGTATAGTACCAAATACTGTCACCTGGGAGGAACTGGCAATTCCAACTCATGTTGAAAATTAAGTCATAATAGGACATAAACCTATGAATATGGGTTGAATCACTAGCATGCTCTTTGTCTATGGGAAATAGAAACTATAAAGAGTGTTCAGTGTGCCTGTCGAGCAGGGAGAAAGTTTGCCCTGTCGGTGGCTTCAGGTGTCATATTTGGTGGAACTTCAGTTGACACAGTCTCTTCCTAACTTTTCCCTACCTTCCATGTGTGTATAAATGTCTCTAACACAGCAGGCCTTGGCATACTGTGTGCCTTTGGAGGAAGAACCTTTAGCTTCAAGAAAATTTAGAAAAAAAATAAAGCAGGAAATATGGGGACTGTTTTTACCTTTTATTAAATCAAATCTAATGCCCAATGATATTACAAGACAAAAGGAGGAATCCAGGTCACATTTCCAGCTACTCCACTGTCCCTCAGGGGACCCAGCTCTCTGGCTGTAACCTCTTCCCAAAGGGCCAAGGGAGCTCCAAGCCATAGCTCTGCTGGTCCCACACTGTCCCAGAGGGTGTGTGACCTTTGGCCCTCAGTTCTTATTCTGTCACGTACTCAGAAAAGACAGTGCTCATAAGGCTATATCACCCCAATACCATTGGCTTATTGGACCCAATTCCCACCACAAAATTATGTGTCTGCTCAGTATTTTAATTACATTTAAAACCTTATGATAGTTAATGGAATTTGGCACATTGCAGTGTCTAAAAGCTAACCTGGTAAGATAAAAACCAACCAACCAACCAACCAAACAAGCATGTAACTGCTGAAGTTTTGTGTGTGCAGTAGGATCTCATGGCTTCCAGTTCTCTGTGCAGCTGAGGTTGACCTTGTCTCAACCCACAAGCGTTGGAAGTACAGGCTTGGACTAGGGCTCTGCAAGTGAGACAAGCCCTCTGCTAACGAGTCGCAGCTCCAGGGTGAGGTTTGTTTTGTTTTGTTTTGTTTGTTTGTTTGTTTTTGAGAGTGTAGGTATAATCTAGTCAGTCTTCTGATCTCTCTATTTTTTTTATTTAATTTTTAAAGACAAGATTTCTCTATTATGTAGCGCTGGTGGTCCTAAAACTTGCAGTGTAAACCAAACTGACAGATCTGCCTCCCAATCCCAAGAGCTGAGATGAAAGGCACTTCTATACCTGGCTCCAGTTTTGTGATATTTTTAATTTGAAAATTTTTAACAGTATTGAAAGTGGTAAGGCTTGCTCTAAGTTCTGTTGTAGCAGTAAAACCCCGTGAACTGTGATTATTATTGAGAAGTATTTTTGTGGCCTCCCTTACTATCTCTAGGCTTCTGGGTGTGCTATTGATAGTTGCTTCAGGGAATCAATGAGATGGTTCAGTGCATAAAGGAGCCTGCCACTGAGTCTGGGGACCTGGACTCGAGCTTTGGAAACTAGTTGGTAGAAGAAGAGAACCAAGTTCTGAAAATTGTCCTCTGACTCTCTCTCTCTCTCTCTCTCTCTCTCTCTCTCTCTCTCTCTCTCTCTCTCTTCTCTCCTCTCCTCTCTCAAAAACTTACATATGTCCCAACACACACACAGAATAAAATAAAGAAAACCATGAAACAAGCCATGTTGCTGGAGAGGACTTTGGTCCCTAATGATTTTTAATTTTGAAAGCGTTTTCCTTTCTCACTTATCTCTGTTTCCGTTTTTATGCACTGTATTTTAAACCTCGTGTGGCATGTAGGAGTATAAGTCAGAGTGAGTTTGGAGCTACTTCTCCTAAGCATTTAAAATTCTTATTTGGTTGCTGTTATTCCTTTAACGTTGAGGTTGATCTCACTGGTTGCCATAATTCCATAAGGGGAGGGGATGGGCGAGAATGTGTTTTTTAAGAGAGTGCGCAGGAGGGTGAGGCTTGCTGGTATTTTCTCAACAACTTATTGGATGAAGTTAGTGTGTTTGTGGACTCTCAAAAGACTGTAGCGTAAGGAAAACATTCATCCTCCAGCCAGAATTTGCCACAGGCCGAGAAGGCTCTCTTTTGTGGACTATGTAATATTTTCCATGATGTTCTCAGACCCAGGTCATATGCTGTGGTATCAAAGGGCCCTGTTAGCAACATTCAGGTACAAACACCCTAATAGGAAAGATCACCAGAAGAGAAGAATGACTTTCATTCATGAGGTATTTGGCAATGCCACAGAGAAACACATTTGAACCTGTTCTCATTTGGAAACCAAACTCCACGTCCTAGAGGGCACTACCTCATCTCTGTGTCTCTGTATCCACCTCAGATTCAATTTAGCAATAATAATTCAGTGCTTTGTGAGTGACAGTCAGCAAATCAAAGAGATGCTTCAAGAGCCAGGAACAGAACCTGGTGGCATGGTGGCTCTTGCCTCTTATTCTGCACTCAGGAGGCTGGGTAGAGGATTGCCATGAGTTTGAGACCAGCCTGGGCTCGGAGCAAGACCTTGTGTTCATGGCCAAATAAAAATAAAGGAGCAGAATAAGAAATAAAACAAACAATAGTGTGTTGGTATGTAATTAATAATAAAGGATTGAAGGGAGAGTGGGAAGAGTGGAGGGAAAGAAAGAGGGAATTAAGGGATACAGGGCTAATTTATATCTACTATATGATATATGTTGATACATATTAAAAATGGGTATATGAGCATTGAAGAAAGGGCCAAAGGGGATGAGGGAGGGGGCAGACAGGGTAGTCGGTGGAAGAGATAAGCAAATATTATGTGTTTTCTCTTTAGGTAGAATCCACACTTCAAACGCTAAAGCGGAAGGGAGCTCTATGCTGAAGCAGGAAATCAGGGAAGTGAGGGAGAAGGGACAGGGGACAGTGATAGAGGGACGATGAGGAAAGTTCAGTGGTACATACGTGTGACACGTCATAGTGAAATCCATTGCGCTATAGTATGCATGTGTGAAATGTCATTGTGAAACCCATTGTTTTATAGTATGTACGTGTGAAATGTCATAGCGAAACCCATTGTTTTATAGTATGTACGTGTGAAATGTCATAGCAAAACCCATTGTTTTATAATATGTATGTGTGAAATGTCATAGCGAAACCCATTGTTTTATAGTATGTACGTGTGAAATGTCATAGCAAAACCCATTGTTTTATAGTATGTACGTGTGAAATGTCATAGCAAAACCCACTGTTTTATAGTATGTACATGTGAAATGTCATAGCAAAACCCATTGTTTTATAGTATGTACGTGTGAAATGTCATAGCAAAACCCATTGTTTTATAGTATGTACGTGTGAAATGTCATAGCAAAACCCATTGTTTTATAGTATGTACGTGTGAAATGTCATAGCAAAACCCATTGTTTTATAGTATGTACGTGTGAAATGTCATAGCAAAGCCCATTGTTTTATAGTATGTACGTGTGAAATGTCATAGCAAAACCCATTGTTTTATAGTATGTACGTGTGAAATGTCATAGCAAAACCCATTGTTTTATAGTATGTATGTGTGAAATGTCATAGCGAAACCCATTGTTTTATAGTATGTACGTGTGAAATGTCATAGCGAAACCCATTGTTTTATACTATGTATGTGTGAAATGTCATAGTGAAACCCACTGCTTTATAGTCCATACGTGTGAGCTATCATAGTGAAACCCATTGTTTTATATACTAACTAAAGCAATTAGAACAATGGACACAACACTTTTTGAAAGAAGATCATTTTAGAAGAAATTGAGGGTTTGGGTAGGGTTAAAAGATGAATTTAAAATTTTTTATTTTGGCTTGGTGATGGTGGCACATGCCTTTACTCCCAGCACTCATGAGGCAGAATCAGGTGGATCTCTGTGAGTTCGAGGCCAGCCTGGTCTACAATGTTGTTCCATGACAGCCAAGGCTGTTACACAGAGAGACCCTGTCTCAAAAAACAACAAAAAAATTTATTTTATTTTGTTTTTGGGATAAAGTTTCTCATTGTGTAGCTCTGACTGTCCTGGAACTCATTATGTAGACCAGACTGGCCTTGAATTTATAGAGATCCACTTGCCTCTGCCTCCTGAGTTCTGGGACTAAGGTGGGCCTACTATGTCTGGGTTGTTAGAGACTTTCTAGTAATTCATAGAGTAAAAACATGTTAGATAGTTTTGATTTTGCTAAGCCAATTTCTACCAGTTAAATATAGCTCAGTTAGCATTCTGTTTTCACCCTGCAATTAAAAAAAAACATATTTAGTGTTGAGCAGAGCGGCTTTGCTCACAGGTCCAGATACTCAGGACACAGAGATGGTTGAATGTCTTAAGGCAGGGGATTCAAGGTCAGCCTGGTTCATGTATCTATACCTGGTCTCAAAAGTAACACAACGAACGTGTTTTTAAAAACTGTGCCACAAATAGAAACAACCAAAGTGGTGGTGTAGCTGAGGAGGTGAGGGAGAACCCAGGCTTCAGCGTTGCTTTCCGAAGTGGTGGTGTAGCTGAGGAGGTGAGGGAGAACCCAGGCTTCAGCGTTGCTTTCCAAAGTGGTGGTGTAGCTGAGGAGGTGAGGGAGAACCCAGGCTTCAGCGTTGCTTTCCAAAGTGGTGGTGTAGCTGAGGAGGTGAGGGAGAACCCAGGCTTCAGCGTTGCTTTCCGAAGTGGTGGTGTAGCTGAGGAGGTGAGGGAGAACCCAGGCTTCAGCGTTGCTTTCCAAAGTGGTGGTGTAGCTGAGGAGGTGAGGGAGAACCCAGCCTTCAGCGTTGCTTTCCAAAGTGGTGGTGTAGCTCAGGAGGTGAGGGAGAACCCAGGCTTCAGCGTTGCTTTCCGAAGTGGTGGTGTAGCTGAGGAGGTGAGGGAGAACCCAGCCTTCAGCGTTGCTTTCCAAAGTGGTGGTGTAGCTGAGGAGGTGAGGGAGAACCCAGCCTTCAGCGTTGCTTTCCAAAGTGGTGGTGTAGCTGAGGAGGTGAGGGAGAACCCAGGCTTCAGCGTTGCTTTCCAAAGTGGTGGTGTAGCTGAGGAGGTGAGGGAGAACCCAGGCTTCAGCGTTGCTTTCCGAAGTGGTGGTGTAGCTGAGGAGGTGAGGGAGAACCCAGCCTTCAGCGTTGCTTTCCAAAGTGGTGGTGTAGCTGAGGAGGTGAGGGAGAACCCAGGCTTCAGCGTTGCTTTCCGAAGTGGCAGCTGCTATAGAACATTGGCCCAGCTGCACCTAACCCTCAAATAATGATCATGTGGTCTGTCGGATGATTGGTGGGAGAGATTCACTACTTGGAAATATTTAGCATTTAGCTAATTTTTCCAATTATAGGTTTTTGATTAGGGCAAATTTATTTTGAATGACTCCTAATGTTGGACCCAATCTTCATTAGCATCCCTTAGAACTGTCAAACATTAGAACTATAGCTTTTTTTTTTCCTGACTGAAAGGAGTACTCTCTTTCTGTGGATGGTTGTATTAAGGGTCCGAGAGAAGTGAAACACCCTGTGCGATGTTGTGAAGCCTAGATCGCCTGGACCTGATTGAGCTGAGGAGTGGATGATGCTGTCTCTCATGGCTGTGAACTCTTTGTGCAGACTTGTCTGCAGAATTTAATGGAGTGTGACATATTAGTGTGCTTTCCGTTCTGTTGAGCAGTGCCTCCCGACCTGTGTGATGTGAATGCTGAAGGTGAATGGGCATGGCTTGGGGTAGAAGAAAGTCAGGAAAAGACTGCATACATCACTCTAGCTCAGCATAAGCAAATGCAGAAGATATTATTTTTCTTGGCTGTAAAGTCCACTCTCTGGAAAGAAACAAGCTTTTGTTGGAAGACTTCTCTGCACTTGTTGAAGGGTTGGGCTTCCAGGGCAAAGAACGCAACTAACATAAATAAAAAACAGAAACATGCATTTGGAGTCTGGAAAGGAAGGAAGGGAGGGAGGGAGGGGAGAGAGAGGGAGAGAAAGAGAATGAGTTGATGGTGGCCAGGATTTAAGAAAATACTGGGGATTAGCAGATTTACTTTAATCACAATATCATGCTTTGTGAATGGATGATTCTGGCAGATGGGATGAAGGATTTAATTTTGCTTCAAGATACGTATGGCAGTAGCTGAGAATGGAGCTTAGTGGTAGATCATGTGATTTAAAGAATATAGTAGGCTCTAGGTTCAATGCCAAGTATCAATATAAGAAGCACTAATCTTACAGAAGAGAAAGTGGGGAATAGCCTTGAATAGAAGACAATTTCCTGAACAGAACACCAATAGTGTACACACTAAGATCAACAATTAATAAGTGGAACCTCATGAGACCGAAAAGCTTCTGTAAGGCAAAAGACACTGTCAACAGAACAAAACAGCAACCCACAGAATGGGAAAAGATTTTCACCAACTCTACATTCAAAAGAGGGCTAATATCCAAAATATATAAGAACTCAAGAAACTAGATATCAAAAAAACAAATAATCCAACTTAAAAATGGGGAACAGATCTAAATAGAGAATCCTAAACAAAGAAACTCAAATGTCTGAGAAACACCTAAAGAAATGTTCAACATCCTTAGCCATCTGGGAGATGTAAGTCAAATCTACTTTGAGATTCCACCTTACACTTGTTAAAATCAACAACACAAGTGACAGCCCATGCTGGTGAGGATACAGAGCCAGGGAACACTCCTCCATTTCTGGTGCAAGTGGAAAGTTGTGCAGTAACTATGGATGATATATATGATATATGGATATCAATATGACGGTTCCTCAGAAAACTGGGAATGGATCTACCTCAAGACCCAGCTATGCCACTTTTAGGCATATACTCAAATGACACTCTATCCTGCTACAAGGACACGTGCTCATCTATATTCATAGCAACTTTATTCATACTAGACAGAAACTAGAAACAACCTAGATGTCCCTCAACCAAAGAATGGATAAAGAAAATGTGGTACATTTACACAATGGAGTACTACTCAGCTGTTGAAAACAATGACATCATGAAATTTGAAGGAAAATGCAAGAAATTAGGAAAAAATCCTCCTGAGTAAGGCAATCCAGGCCCAGAAAGAAAATCATGGCATGTACTCACTTATAAGTGGATATTAACTATTAAGTAAGTGATAACTATTCCACAACCCACAGACCCAGAATGGCCAAGTAAGAAGGAGGGTTCTGTGTGGGGCACATGGATCTTACTGAGAAGGGGAAATAGAATATACTTTGGGGATAGACTGGGGGTAGGTGGGGATGGGAATAGCAGGATCAGGTTGGGGGAGAAATGGATGGAGAGAGAATTGAGAGAGGACTGGACTGAAGGACATTTCGGGAATGGTGTGGAAATTGAGTGCAGTGGCAAGTCCCTGGGATCTATGAGGGTGACGCTAGTGAGGACTCTTAGTAATGGATAATTGAGAGCTTGGTGTGCTGACCAACTCAGCAAACACTCAGTCCCAGACCAGGGCTATGAGTTGGCCCATCCTAACATCCACCTCATCTATGAAATGCTGGAGCATATGAAGGGCTCATCCTGCAGAATCAAAACTGCGGGATCTCCATGGCACAGGGTAACAAGATATCCAAGAGGAGCCCAGCGAGGACCCAATATTGGTAGTGCAGCAGAGACCAGAGCCTTGAAACAAACCAATGACTCTTCATGATGAACACTTGCAAGTGAAGAAGCGTGAACTAAAGAGCATGCTGTGTGATTCACTGTATCACACTACAGATTCCAGGGGGAGAGTTTTCTTTCTTCCTTTTTCTTTTAAGCCAGGCAGTTGTAGTAATAAGGGCGATGGTGGGGCTGCGTCCCCAACACCCCAGCCGCCTGCTCGGCTAGCTTTTGCCCCGAAATAGCAACACACAAACTGTATTCATTTAAACACTGCTTTGGCCCATTCCTATCTAGCCTCTTCTAGGCTAATTCTCACATCCCGATCAACCCATCTCTAATAATCTGTGAGCACCGGTCTTACTGGGAAGATTCTAGCCTAAGTCCATCCTGGGTCGGAGCTGGGGCATGGCGTCTCTCTGAAGTGTCTGCTCCGGAGAGGAGAGCTGCGGAGTCTGACCTCAGGCAGTGGTGGTGCACACCTTTAATCCCAGCACTTGGGAGGCAGAGGCAGGTGGATCTCTGTGAGTTCAAGGCCAGCCTGGTCTACTAGAGCTAGATCCAGAACAGGATCAAAAGCTACAGAGAAACTTTGCGTCAAAAAAACCAAACCAAACAAAAAAAAAACAAATTAAAATTTTATTTAGTTTTATCTTGCAGGGTTGGGGAGGTTGCAAGGGCAGAGGGTGGATGCGGGTGGATGGGAAGATGAATGGGATCGAGATGATGTGAGATCCACAAAGGATCAATACAAAGTTAAATTAGGAAGAAAGCAATTAGAATAACTAAGGTAGGAAGACCCAGCCTGTTTTCAGCATTTCATGGACCGGTGTTCCAGACTTCATAAAAGGAGAAAGTCAGCTGAATCCAGGTGTTCATCTTCCTCTGTCCTCATTGTGGCTGCAGTGTGACTAGGTGCTTCAGACTCCTGCTGCCATCACCCGCCACCTCCATGGCAGACTGTATCCACCAATCCTGGGCCAGAGGAAACCGTTTTTTTCTATAAGTAGTTTTCAAGAGCTATTTTATTATAGCAAGAGACAAGAAACCAAAATGGCAAGTTATTTATCAGTTATAACACAGTTAGGACCAGCTTCTCCCGGACCACAGCACTGGTTAGAATAAATATATAAAACTGATTTAGTGGGGATAAGTTGAAAGAATTGAAGTTGGCTATCTTCCATCAGATTTTTTTTTTTTTTACTAATTTAGGGGGGATAAATTGAAAGAATTGAAGTTGTTTCTCCGTGTAACAACTCTAGCTGTCGTGGATCCAGCTCTGTATTCTAGGATGACCTCGAACTTATAGAGATTCACCTGCCTCTGCCTTCTGAGTGCTGGGATTAAAGGTGTGCACCACCACTGCCCAGCCAGAATAATTCTTAAAAGGTTCCTGAGTTGTGTTTTCCAAAGTAGAGTCCTGGTCCCACGGGAAAGCAAAAAATGGGAGAGGCCCTTTGGGAAGGTCCTGTGGGAACAGCTCCTGTTGCGTGCAGGGTAAGACATGCATTGTGCCGTCAGAGGTTAGAAAGTGAAAATAAATAACCCATATTTAGAGGGCTTTCTTTTTTTTTATTTATTAAAGATTTCTGCCTCCTCCCCGCCACCGCCTCCCATTTCCCTCCCCATCCCTCGATCAAGTCCCCCTCCCTCATCAGCTCGATGAGCAATCAGGGTTCCCTGACCTGTGGGAAGTCCAAGGACCACCCACCTCCATCCAGGTCTAGTAAGGTGAGCATCCAAACTGCCTAGGCTCCCCCAAAGCCAGTACGTGCAGTAGGATAAAAAACCCATTGCCATTGTTCTTGAGTTCTCAGTAGTCCTCATTGTCCACTATGTTCAGAGAGTCCGGTTTTATCCCAGGCTTTTTCAGACCCAGGCCAGCTGGCTTTAGTGGGTTCCCAATAGAACATCCCCATTGTCTCAGTATGTGGGTGCACCCCTCGCGGTCCTGAGTTCCTTGCTCGTGCTCGGTCTCCTTCTGCTCCTGATTTGGACCTTGAGATTTCTGTCCGGTGCTCCAATGTGGGTCTCTGTCTCTGTCTCCTTTCATCGCCTGCTGAAGGTTAATATTCAGGAGGATGCCTATATGTTTGTCTTTAGATTCACCTTCTTATTTAGCTTCTCTAGGATAGCGAATTATAAGTAGAGGGCTTTCTATGAAGAAACCAGCCCTGTGTTAACCTGTTCATGTGTCTACAGGAGCTGGCAATGCAGGAAATTAATTGTTGAGACTATTTTCCAAACTAACCGTTAAGAACAGTTTCTTCAAGGAGGCTGCTTCCATATTTGTGACTGTTATTTCTGCTGAAGTATCTGCTGATCATAGCTCGAGTGATCTGAAATTTTTAGATGGGCAATTTGTCTTGAAAACCCAGCACTCTTGCTGAAGTAGCGTTGCCATGGTGAGAGAACAGCTTAGCAACCGAAGACTGATCTCATTGGCTGAGTGTCACCTCACAGCATCCGTATATCCCCTCCTGTTATTTTTTTTTAATTGAGGAGACCATCTGGCATTATTTAAATGTATAGTTCTGTTGTCAGAGAACCCTAGACAATATACACCTAGTTGTTAGGCATAGACATGGCAGATAATCAATGTTTTAACCAATCAACTAGTCCATCATTGCTACAACTAGTTAATTCCTGGACCTAAATTTGGGCACTAGGATTTAAAGGGCTTTTCTTTTCCTCTTATTTATGTAACAAAAATTGAATTGCCTAAATATTCTTCATTATATGATCACATTAATCTTGATTTACCTAGAAAAAGATTCATTTGGGACACCATTCTCCTCCATTATATATCCACATGCCAAATAGTTTTACATGTTTTTTTCTTTCCTTTTTTTTGTTTTTTTTCTTTTATTTATTTTTTAAATTTTTTTTTTAAAACAAGGTCTTGTGTTTGGTTGATGTCTTTGAGAAGCCTTTTCTTTTCTGGGGGATGTGCGAGAGAGGAAGCTGCAGTCAAAATGTATCATATGAGAGAAGAATAAAAAAAATTAAAAAAAAGACAGGGTCTCACTATGTGCTCTGACTGTCCTAGAACTTACTTTGTAGACCAGGCTGACCTCAGACTCACCGAGATCCATCTGCCTCTGCCTCTGCTTTCTGAGTGCTTCAATTAAAGGCATGTGACATTATGCTTAGCTATACATGTACTTTTAATTACATTTATTCTTGTTTTGCTTTTTAAGACAAGGCCTCAGTCGGTAGTCCAGGTTAGCCTTCCTGATGTTCCTACCTAAATCTCCCAAATGCTGGGATTATAGGCATGTATGGCACCAAGCGTTTTTTAAAAAAAAGATACAAAAATTATTTGTGCATATTAATGGGGGAAATGAGATATTTTTACACAAGTATACATTGTACTGTGTTTACATGTATATATTTAAGCTAATGATTACTGGTGGTGATTAGTGTATCAGAATATGAGTAATTATTAGTGTTTTCAATTTAATGATTTCAAGTGAGATTTGTAAAGGTGGTAACTATTAATTATAAATGATAAACGTATGTTGTGCATCGATTTAAAAATATGCAGTCTTCTACTATTTTTTAAGAAGCTTCTGCTATGTAGCTGTGAGGATAAGACACATACATATGTTATGACAAGCAAGACCCAACATAGCTGGTACTTTCAGAGTAATTGAAAGTTCCAAGTTCAGAATGGAGGGATATCCATTTAGTGGGGGCAGTGAGGAAGAAGAGATGTGGAGGGAATGATGTCTGTTCAGCTGAATTGTGGCCAGTGTTGGTGAGAATTCTAGAAGAAGAGCTCTCATCTGGGTTTTAAGTCCATCCTCTGTAGGCATGGTTACCAGATCCTTTTTAGGGGACAGCCATAGAAGGTTTTGTGCATAGACCACGCAGTACAGGCAGGGGGAGTGCAATCTCAAATGATGGACTTTGTCCATGTTATGAACGTCCCTGAATGCCAGGCTGAGAATTTAACCTAGTTGTTGGTTTGTACAGAAAGTAGCACATGCTTCTGGTAGATTTAGGGAGACACTGGGACCAGCCACCTGGAAGGAGATGTCTGATCATCACTTTGAAATGAAGATCTTCATTTGAGTCAAGATGCTCTTTAGGAACCTTTGCCTGGCTGGTGAAGGTAAAATGGTATCGCATCAGCCACTAAAGGAGAGAGATTAGCTAGGGAAGCAAGGGTATTTCAGGACAAAACCTTAGCCTCACCAGTACCTTAAAGACTGCAGTAGTCAGAAGAGAGCAGAAAGGAAGAGGCAGAGAAAGACAGACGGCCATGCATTAGTAGCACAGAACTCGTATCATATCAAGAAAGGGTTGGGCCTGTGATGACTGGCTGGATGAGCTGGTCTATTTGCAATACAAAAGAATCTGATAATGCTAATGGTGGCAAACACGTTCTGCCAATTCACTCAGTGTATGCTCAGTCCCTTTACCTCTTTACATCTTTGGGTGGATTATGAAATTGACTGGTCCCAGCGTTACAGAGAATCCTCACGATGTACATAAAGTTACTCTTGGTGGATGATTTTGCCTGTGTGGATGCTGGACTGATAAATGTAAAACATATTACAAAAAGATTTATTCTCTATAGAAGAAAACATAGCAAATCAGAAAGCCCCAAGAAAAATTGTAGGTTGGAGGATAGAAAGGAGAAAACCATTTGTTTTTAAAGAAAATGGTCTAAAGATTGTTTTGAATAGAATTTTATTTTGAGGAGGATAAGTATGTGTGCATACATATCTGTTATTGTGTATAGGGGGTGTACAGGTGTACCACAGAGATCAGGGACTTTGGGTGCCATCCTCAGGAACCATTCACCTTGGTTTTGGAGGTAGGTCTTTTACTGGGGCCTGGGGTGTAATGATTAGTCTAGGCTGGCTGGAAAATGAGTCCTAGGGATGGCACACACCAGCATGCCCATAAAGGCTTTTGTTGTTGTTGTTGTTGTTCTTTTTGTGGGGATAGAATTCAGCTCTTTAAGATACACAGCAAGCATGTTATTGACTGGCCCATTTCCGCAGGCTAGATTGTTTTGAAATTTGAAATGTGGAATTCTGGAGTCTTGTTCCATTTTTAGAGATTTGAGGTACGCAACACTGGGCTATCTTTCGTATTGCACAGGCACACCAGATTGAGAAAAGGTTTTAGAGGTCACCTCTAGACATCTACGGCTAGTAAACAGTAATTATGAACATTGTTTTGATTGCTACAGTCTTTCCTGCTCCATGCAACATATTAGTAAACCATGGAGAAGAACTATCTGGGTCTGATGAGCTAGCTCAGTGCTTAGGAATGTGTGCTGCTCTTGCAAAGGGCCTAGCTCTGTACATGAAGGTTCGAGTCCAAATGGTTGTGTGTGTTCTTACTCTAATCAGTTTTGTTGGGCTCACTTGAGAATGTGAGCATGGAGGATAAAATATTTACTACATGTTGACTACATATCCAGGATGGAGGATAAAAATGTCAAGGCAGTAATATTTATCGGAGAGTTCGCCTCTGTCAGGAGCTGTTTCATGTTCTTTCATTTCACAGATGAGGAGATGCAGCTTAGACTGATTTGTTCAAGGTTGACAGCTCAGAAGGAGTGTCATATGAGTGCAAACCTGTCCATGTTCTGTTTCAAAGCTTCACCCTTGTTTCAATATATCTGTCTTTCAACCTGGAGTCCACGTCATTGCCCTTTTTAGAACAGATTGATTGACACTCATTATAAGTTTCTGACTAATTAGGTCCAAGGTGGGTTCTGAAATTTTGTATTTCTGTATTCCCAGGGATGCTTATCTTGTAGACTCGGGGATAATTACAGACCCTGGAATCAACAGGGACACTCGACCCATTGCCCTGGGTATCACTCCCAATACCCAGAAGACTTTCTGGTTAAAGGGCTAGGAGTGTATAGAAGAGGAAGGGCACTGTCCTGCAGGAGACACTGTGGGTACAGGCTGCTGACATCAACTCAAGTGTTTGCCTCTCACTGTGAACTCATGAAACAACTACTGTACCTCCTGACATTTGACATGTCACAAACTTACCTATTGTAGGTAAGTTCTTACCTTGTATGGAAGCTTATTCTGGATTGCCTAGGGCAAGGAATGCAGAGAGATCAGAAAGATAATTACACCAAGTACAAGAATATAACACAAGGGAAGCTTGCTAGACTTTTCTAGCTACGCTTAGATACTGTGGTCAGGAAAGTTGATGTTCCTTAGAAGAGAGAACAAAATTAAATAATAGGTTTTAATATTTAATTGTTCTTGAGACAGGGTCTCATGTTCCCAAGGCTGGCCTCAAACTCTTTATGTAGCCAAGGATGTCTTTGAACTTCTGATCCTCCTGCCTTTACATCCAGAGGGCTGGGACTGTAAGTGTTTGCCTCCATGCTTAAATTATTTTGTTTGTGCTGACCAAGGACCCTGCCGACTGAGCAGCATTCTTGGCTCCACACATTTTTTTTTTCCATTCTGAATCTTTATTTCTTTTTTTTCCCAGAATTTATTTATTTTCGTTTTATGTGCATTGATATTTTGCCCAGATGTAGGTCTTTGACAGGGTGTCAGATCTTGGAGTTACAGACAATTGTGAGCTGCCTGCCACATAGGTACTGGGAATTTAACCCAGGTTCTCTGGGAGAACAGTCAGTGCTCTTAACCACTGAGCCATCTCCTCTAGCCCTGTGGGTCTTTCAATGTATATATATATATTAAAAAATAGCAGTAATATTACATGTCAGTGAATTTCTAAGAGTCTATGAAATACTGTGTAGTTATTATCTGGGAAGAGATGTGAAGAGACCGTTATTATGCATGTTATACTACGGTTGGTTTGTGCTTTATGACCACCCGGAACTCTTACTTGTCCCTGGATTCTGTACAGTATCACTGCAGGATCAATGTCCATGAAATTGGCGGACCTCAGGATTGTTTAGTGGCTGCTCTTCTTTAGGAAGTTGCCTGTCAGTCATAGAAAACTCCGCTTCGCACAACCTCAATAGAGAATTGACCGACCAATATTTAAAAATTTATAACTTAATTAAAAATGTAAACACTTATCTATTGTGTGGGGTCTCTCTCTCTCTTTCTCTCTCTCTCTCTCTCTCTCTCTCTCTCTCTCTCTCTCTCTCTCTCTCTCTTTCTGTGTGTGTGTGTGTGTGTGTGTGTGTGTGTATGTGTGTGTGATAGTACACATGTGAAGTCAGAGGGAAATTTATAGGATGTGGTTCTCTCCTTTCAACATGTGGGTTTTAGGGCTCAAACTCAGGTTTTTAGGCTTGTTTGCAACTGCCTTTAACTCTGAGCCAGTTCATTGACCCTAATTTAATTTAATTTAAAAATACCTCAGCATACAAAGTTTTAGTATCATTATGGTTCCTATTCCTCCTGCTCCTTCTCCTCCTTCTTCTTCTCTTGAGACAGGGCTTCTCTGTGTAGCCCTGGCTATTTTGGAACTCACTCAGTAGACCAGACTGGCCTCAGATTCATAGATATCCACCTGCCTTTGTTTCCTGAATGCTGGAATTAAAGGTGCGAACCACCACTGCCCAGTTCATTATGGTATTTTCAAATGACGTGTTTTAGTAAATTCCCATCCACCTAGTCTCTCCCAGTCTCTTGTCCTTCCTCATGATGACCCTCTTTTCCACCTTCATATCTCAAGTCTTTTTGTCCTACCCATCCTTAACATCTCTTCTTAGCATCTCTTGATATTCTTTCTAGTTTTCAGACTTAACCACATTTATAGTCATGTGTATAAACCTATGCATTCCAGACCAAAACACATATGAGAGAGAAAGTGGCTTTTGTCTTTCTGAGTTTGGGTCATTTCATTTCACCTCAATCTTTCCAGATTCACCCATTTTCCCTGCACACTTTGTGTCTTGTCAGGCCATGTTATATGAAGCCCTCACTCACATGAGTAATTTCTGTTTGTAGAAGGAAAGCGACAATTCTCCGAGTCCCACAGTTCTGAACGACCTCTTGTGCCCAGCTTTATTATCCAGGGTCTTAGTCATGGCAGGCTCAAAGGAGAAAGTCACGCTCAGCCCAGGTGAGTAAGCGCCAGGGCCAGTGTTCGCTCAGCTGCCACACACCCAGCTATTAATGGCCACTTCTTTTTATTACACATTTACAGTCTTCTCATACTTGCAAATGCTGAAATAGAAACTCATTAATACTTAAGACGCAAGGGTTGTATAATCTTGTGGTTATTTTTAAAAAGAAGACAGAAGAAGTATGATATTTGTCTTCAGGCTTGCTCTGTTTATCAGACGAAAGTAGAATAATCCAATAGAAGGCATTTGAAAGATCTCGCAGGCACGTTGAGTTTGGCTTAGCGGAGAAGGACATCTATCTCCCCGTTGGTTTTCTTCTTTCCATTTACAGTGCTGCTGTGCATCCTAGGATGAGGGAGGGAGGGTGTGTGAGCATAGTTCCTGTCAGCCTGGGGGCACATGTGCTGGCGGACTTCCCTCTTGTGTGTGATTCAGGACCACACAGTGGGAAGCCCATTCCCAGGGACTGTCATGTGCCCATGCACTCCACAAGGTTTCCATGTGTGTTATGAAGATAAAAACCAGAGCAACCAAGTCCAAAAACAAGTGAGAAGCTGTTTTCTCCTCAGTTCTATCTTCATTCAACCGTGAAGAGGAAGATGCATCCATTGATCAGAGCTATTCTCACCGATCATTTGGTACTGATTAACCAACTGTGCACAGAGTCAGCTGTACCTGCCAGATGGTTGGCTGTGTGCGAGCTCTACTGCTTAAGATAAGCAAAGTAGAACAGGAATCACGGAAGGCGGGCGGGGCATTTCCATCATTTCCTGGATTGTTTGGTCAACAAACTCAGGCTGGAGAATTTATATGGGAGAGAGGAGGAAAAGGGGAGTGTGGGAACCTTATCTTCCCAGTCCCTAAAGAAATGGGTGAAAATGTCAGTATTGCTCCCAGGGATGTTGACCACACTCTCACCCTGGGATTTCTTAAGATAGAAGTCTGACTCTCTGCTTTGGAGAGTCTGCCTCTTTCTCTTCACCAAAGGCGCTAGTTTTTCCCTGTCCATGGAAAGAAGTTATTGTGCCTAGAGAGGTTGCTGGGAAGGCCCCTTCCGTGGTGGGAGAGGGACTGAGAGTCAGTATTCATCTAAAAGACAAGGCTCCTGTGAAAACTGCTTTTCCCTTCTTCTCATTCTTGTCTTCATTTCTCCTTCTCCTCTTTCCCCTTCCACTTTCAGACTTCCCTCCCTCCCTGGCTCCTGTTCTATTTAGTTTATCTTATGGAGTAGATCTCACGATCTGAGGGAACACAGAGGAAGGGGTAACTGGCAGTGCTTACGGGGTCCAGGGAGATCCCACTGAAGCCCCGTCTTTATCTTTCTCAGTTTCTTGGCACAGAGGTGCCAGGAGGCATCTGAAAACTGGGCAGCTGTTGATCTTTCTGGCGGTGATTGGTCAAAGGTCTTTTTGAACTGAGAACTGTGCAGGTGATCTGTCCATTTACAATTCTGCTGAGTTAAATGATTCGTAATGGCCTTTCAGGAAGACTCTGCTATAATGTAAACAAAAGGAATGCCTGGTTCTAAGTGCTTACCAAGCTCGCTTACAGATGTTAGGGACAAGTAGCTTGGTATTATTATTTTCTCAGAGTGTTTATTTTTTCCTCCTGCTGTGTAATGAGAAAAGCAAAGTCTGTGTAGATTTTAGCACTATCAAAGCTGTATAATCCGTGATTTAAGCTTTTCTTTTTCAGAGTTATTAAAATAACGGAAGGAATTACTATTCGGGAGAGTCATAGCATATCAAATTGCATTTATCTTCAGAGAGTTCTGCATCTTTCAATAACATCAGTTTTTGAAAGAAAGTTTTGTTTTAAGACAGGTAAAAAAATAAGATATGATGTTTTACGGTGATGAATCTATTTCACAGAAAGATGTGAATAATGTGTTAATATTTGCACAAACCTTGAAACCACATATGTTTTGCAAAATAGCTTTTACACATGAAAAAACGAACAAACAAACATGCAAATGGTATAGCCCAGAGGCTAAGATTATATTTCTGTCATGTATTAGGCTTTTGTTTTTCTTGTTGCTGAGTCTGAGTAACTGAAAGAAGCAAGTAGAGGAGAGAAGCACAAGTTAAGGGTTATGCAGAGGATTTATCTTGGCTCCAGGCAGGGACAGTCCCTCAAGGCAGAGGAGGCATGGCTGCTGGAATGGGTCAGTGTGTGGCACTGACCACAGTGGCAGCTTCTCATGTGGCATCTGCCAGGAAGCAGATGGTTGAGTTGGAATCAGTCCGTCAGGCTACATTCCTCCAAGACCTGCCCGCAGTGACCTCCTTTTGCCAACTACGCCTCCTATACTACAGAGTCCATACTCCCACCCTTCCCAAAGGTGCACCACCAGCTGGGGTCTGGGTGTTCAAACACAGGAGCCTCTGCGGGATCATTTCACATCAAAACTCTAACATGTCATGCATTTCTAATTCATCATTAAAGTAGTTTGGTGACTACGAACCAGTTAAAGCAATTTACTTGAAGACATTTTGAATATAGCATACATATATAAATAAATAATTTGCATTAAGAGTGCACCTGGAAATAAAATCTAGCTTGAAAAGTGGCATGTGACAGGATTGCAGGGGTGATTGGTAGTTTTCTTAGCATGCATTTGCATCTGCAAGTGAAGTGCAGTGACCTTGGGAAATGCTGAAATGGAAGAGCAGGAAGTCAGCCTTTTCTTTCTTTTACAGTATAATGAACACTACAGACATGAGTTGTTTTCACAGTTACCTCATTATTCCACATTAATTTCAAATTACTATGTTTGAATAAGCTGGACAGATGGCTCAGCAGTTAAGAGTGCTGCCTGTTCTTCCAAAGGTCCTGAGTTCAAGTCCCAGCAACCACATGGTGACTCACAAACATCTGTATTGAGATCTGGTGTCCTCTTGAGGAAGAGACCTGGTCAGTCATCCTCATTAACTTAGACCATGAAACCCAATATGGATAAGTTCAACAGAACCACCATATACGGGCTGCCCATGCATGCTTCAGCATTGCCAGGGCATAAATTTCATTCATGTTTGAATGAGACATTGGTTTTGTATCTTAGTTCACAATTATTTTTGGTATTCACAAACTTGGTTAATAGAGAAAATTATGGAAATGTTAATAATGTTAATCCTAGGATAGTGGGGAAAACCTGCTGAGAAGGCTCTTGACAGGTTCCCACGGTAGGCAGGTAATTTTTCTTTTTTCCCAATAAGAGGCAGCAGAGACTGTGCTCCTTCCCATCGCATGCAAGATCTGTTGTTCTCTGGGGATCGAAAGAGCTGGTGTTGTCCTAATTTAATAAATTCTGCTGTCATTTGGATTAAGAGCAGCAAAATGAGAAGGCCATTATTCGGCAGGGCTGTCACCACAGTCATTACTGTTTTCTGAGTATTATTTTTCCTTAAAGTATGTTTTGGGACAAATAATAATGACCAGTAGATAACTTTTTACCCCAAGTTAAAGCTTTTTGGTAAACATAATAATATTCCACATCCCTCTATTATTCCTGATCATTTCCCAATTACTTCATAACGCAAGAGTGAGGTAACTTCAAGTATGTGCACACACATAGATCAAAGTTAATACAAGCACAGCTTGTGACATGTGACACGTTATGCTTGTCATTTATGGTCCTTCTTCCTGTGTAATAAAGCATCCAGTTCTTAAATAAAGTTGACTTTTTTGTTTGTTTAGTTTTTTTAAGGATGTATAATAAACGTTAAATATAAATCATGGAGCTGGAGTCTAGGTTTGGTTCTCCAGTTCCAGACATTGCATCAAATCCTTTCCTTTTCTTTCCTCTCCTCCCCATCCTCTGTCTCCTTCTTCCCTTCCTTCCCTTCCATGATAATTAGAAAGGATCTCATTATAAAATCCAAAATGGTCTCAAACTTGTCATTCTCCTACTTTAGGCTCCTGACTGCTGGATTTATAGACTTTTTTGGGGGGCAGCTTTTTATGTTTTCAAATTTAGGCCCCAGATAAGACAGTGGATTCCTATCTATAGTTTCTTATTAACTCACAGTTTTTCATATTCCCGTAACATCTCAAGCCTAAATTTAAATAAAACTAAATCATTACTTTAAATGAAGGCACAGGGACGCCTTCTGATCTCCTTAATAAGGCTAAGTTAGACTTTCCCAGCTTGGCAATGGAGATGGTTTAACTGTCCTTCGTCCCTGCATTTGCCCAGTTTCCTTTTACTTCCTGCCCCAGGAAGCCCTCATTACTACAGCTACATTAGCTGGGCTTGGGTGGAACAATTCCCCTTAATAAGCTTCAGTTTGTGGAGGGGGTGTAATATGGTTTTAAATTTCTGAAAGCATAGCTCATGGCAAGATGAAGTCCATATGCTCATGGCAAGATGAAGACTGGAGGCTCCTTGGGAACAAGCAAAACCAGCACAAAGAGCCAGTGAGGCAGACACATGGGGCTGTTTGCTGTACTTTCCTCGATCTACAAATCACCAGCTCCTGCCCCGCATTTCCAGGCTCTCTACATGTCTTCTCCAGGGAACCAGTTTCCGGCATCACTGCCTGGCTCTCTTTTCCTCATTCCTTAGATTGCACGGTGTTACGCCTCACTGCATTCCCAGGCCTGGATTAGCTTGTCCCTGCACAGTTTAGGGATCCCAGCTGTGCCTCCTCATTTATCGAATTTGCAGCTGTTTATCTGTTTATGTCATGGCAGTGATGGGAACTTTTATGTTTCTCAGTACCGTAATCAGCACCCAGGACAGCGCCAAACACACAGTGGGCTCTCAACAAACACGTTTGGATGAAAGAATGTGTTAAAGAGTGCATGGAATCCTAGAAAGCTGAGTCAGATTTCTGACGCTACCATAGGGCTCTTCTTTCATCATAACCATGGAGGACTGGGATTGGGGTCTTTAAAACAACAACCTGAAAGATTTCCTTCGGAGGCACAAGTTAACCGTTGGCTAGGCCCAGGAAACAGAGAAGTGGTACTTTCTCAGTATAGAGAGAATAGATTAGCGACATAGGATGGGTTATGTGGGTGGAGTGGATAATCAAGAGGTGCCATGTGTGTGGCCATTAGTTATCAAAATTCACAAGCTGTCCATTTTTCCTTAGTTTGTTTCTTTTCCCCTCCATGAACTGTTTAGATGTCAAATGTGCCACAGGAAATTATTTTTATTAAGTTAAATGTGACTTCCTTGATAATCTAAAGTAACATTTGACTTAGAGAAAGGATTTCTCCTTTTTGAGCTATTTCTGTGGGTATTTGTGGAGATTTTAGCCTTTAAAAAACAGAGAATTACATTTCCATTATAGTTAAGAAAAACTGCTCAGGGGACTAATTAATTTCAGGATTGTAAAACTAACAAACTGAACAAAAGATGTTCATTTGTCCCCTTCTTAAATATTTATTGGCAATAAAATGTTTTTTTCCACCATGCCATTCTTTATTCAGTGGCAACACAGAGAAGTCTGTGTAGGCAGGAATATTGAATTAAGTAGATCCTTTCAGCATAAATGAGAAACTTCATCATTTTGCTCATTCAAAACTTAATTGGCTTTGGCTAGGGAGATGTCTCAGTAAAGTGTTTTCCATGCAAATTGGACCTCCAGCATCAATGGAAAAACTGGGCATAGTGACATGCATCAGGACCAGGGAAATAGAGACAGTTGGATCTTAGAGCTGCCAGCCAGCTGGCCTATCTGAATCAGCAGCTCCACTTTAAGTGAAGAGGGAGCAACTATGGAGGATATCAAATGTTGACCTCTGGTCTCTCTCTCTCTCTCTCTCTCTCTCTCTCTCTCTCTATATATATATATATATATATATATATATATACACACACACACAGGTACAAACATATAGACATATATCATATACACACAAGCATGTAGGCTTTAAATCCAGTTCTTTTTTTATTAGAATCTTAGTATCTCATCTGTATTTAAAAAAAGTATTTTCGATTTATGTATTTTATTTTACAAAAATTTATGTGTATGAGAATTTTGTCTAGTTCATGTGTATGAGAATTTTGCCTGCATGTATGTATGTGTACCACATTCATGCCTGTTGCCCATGGTGGTCAGAATTGGGTATCAAGATTTCTTAGAACTGCAGTTACAGGTGGTTATGAGCCACTATGTGGATCCTGCAAACCAAACCCTATAGGCAGAGTTTTCTGTCTAGTTCTGGACCACTGATTAGGTCTGTCCAACCAGCCTCTCCCCAGATAACCAGATGGAGGCTTAATATTAATTATAAGTGCTTGGCCAATACTTTAGGCTTGTTTTTTGCTAGTTCTTATAACTTAAACCCATTTCTATTCATCTATGTGCTGTTTCATGTACACACGTCCCATCCTGCTTGCTCTGTGTCTCATGGTGTCTTCTCTGATTTCACCCTTCTTCTCCCCAGCATTCTCTCTGCCCCCCAAATCCTGCCTAGCCATGGACCAATCTGCTTTTTATTAACAACAAGAGCAACATCTGTGCACACTGTACAGAAGGATTATTCCATGGTAAAAACCATGTCTTTGACAAGAACAACAAGCACTCTTAACCCTTGAGCCATCTCTGCAGCCCCTGTATCTTTGTTCTACTGAATCATTGGATTCCCAGTTCCTGGAGCCATGCTTAGGACATGATGACCATGATGTCTTAATTAGGGTTTTTATTGCTGTGGAGAGACAATGTGACCATGACAACTCTTATTAAGACAACTTTTAATTGGGGTGGTTTGCTTACAGTTTCAGAGGTTCAGTCCATTTTTATCATGTTGGGGATCTTGGCAGCCTTCACACAGACATTGTGGCTGAGTAGCTGAGATTCCTACATCTTGCAGGCAACAGGAAACCAACCGACACTGTGTAGTATCCTGAGCGTAGGAACCCTCAAAGCCTGCCTGTACAGTGACATGACACACTTCCTCCAAGAAGACTGCACCAATTCCAACAAAGTCACTCCTCCTAATACTGCCCCTCCCTTTGAAATTATGGGGGCCAATTACATTCAAACTGCCACAACCTCCTAAGGAACATTTTACGGTAAATGAGAGACTTGAGGACTGTGAATCATTTACTCTGTATTAACAGAGCCTGGCAGTTTTGGTTGTTTTTCTATATAAGGAGTATTTCACTAAGTGTGAACTATGAGAGACTTTTGGGGTCCAACTCCTCAGCTGCTGTTACAGGCAGCACTGGAAATGAATTCTAAGGGATCTGAGAGTCTCTTGTCCTCTGAGCCTTTCCTGAAACCAGTGATCACCATTGCAATAATCACTGGGAACTGTAGTGAAGACGATTGGAAAGGTGCTGTGTTCAAAGCCCCAGTGGGTGGAGAGAAGGCTCAGAAGGCAAAGTCGTTGTTGTGCAAGTATGAGAACTTGAGTTTGGACCCCAATACCCAGAGAAATGTAGGGCCGGAGAGATAGAGACAGGAAGGTCTCTGGGGCTCATTGACTAGCTAGTGTAACCGACTGGTGAGCTCCAGATTCAGTGAGAGACTGGAGGGTGATAGAGAAAAATACATTAACCTCTGACCTCCATGTGCATGCATGCGTGCATACACACACACACACACACACACACACACAGAGGCGGGGAGGGAGGGAGAGAGAGAGAGAGAGAGATCAGCTAATAATGTTGCAAACACTGTATGAATGAGAACTCAGCCTCCTGGTTGGCATTCCAGACCAAATGGGAAAATTAGGACACAGGGGAGTGGGAGGAGCTTAGGTGACTCAGACAGGAGCGGCTCTCCAGAATCCCAGAAGGCCAGAAGGTGGTGAGAGAAAATGCCAGACAGCAGACTGGTGAAAAACAAGCCAAGGAAAGAGAGTGTTGGCCCTCAGAGAACCAGATGGTAGCAGGGAGTGTTCAGTGAGGGCTGGTTGTGATAAAAATTACAGACTATGAAATTACCTCTTTGTAGTTGGAGGTTTTGTGAGGAAATTAAAGCTCTTTTGCTAGTACAGCAAGGAAGGGTGGTAACACAGCAGCAGAATATTAAGTACCAGTGTATTTGTGTCTAAAGAAAGAACTGTGTGGCCTAGTGTATTCTGTTAGGATGGAAATTTTGCTTTGAGATCGTGACCAAAATCGTACAGTGTAGTGCTGCTCGTAAAAGCGATTGGATTTACATTAAACGTGCTTCTTACACATCTTCATGCAATAAAGCATCCTGCTTGATGTCTAAGGCCGAAATGACAGGTTTCTAACTATAGGAATAAACGCTTTGCACAGTGTTTGCTTTCTACTCCATCCATTCCTCCTCAGAAGGATATGATAGAATAGGATACAGGGAATGCCAGTCAGGGTGGCTTACGCCTTTAATCATGAGACAACTTTTTCTCTATTATTTTGAATAAATATGCCAAAGTATGAGTTTTGGGAAAATGGAAATATTTTATATTTTTCTCTTTTAGAAGAATATAGCAGGTTTGCTAATGTGGTAATATGTCTCAGTCATTCCTATGCAAATTATATTTTTATTGCTACTGTGGATGAATTACCGCCCCCGCCCCACAATTGCTTTAGAGGCGACTGTCTTGCTTTGTATCTTAGACTAAATTTGAGGACATTACATAGTCCAAGCTTGCCTCACCCTTACGTTCTTCCTGCCTGGGTTGCTCAAGGCCTGAGTTCACTGGCCTCATAACTCCTGAGATATTTTTAACATGCCGAAGATCAGAAGGAGTTTCTCCAGACAGAAGGCTGTGGTTTTCCGTTGCCTTGTGCAGCCATCTACATTTAACCTCACCGAGGCCCACTGTGTGAGACAGCCAGCCTATTTGCAGAGAACAATGCCAGCTGTGACATTCTTTCTAGCAACCTCTGGAGCCATGTCCCCAGCAGGCCTTCCTCTACCACCGCCCTGCCATGCCCCCAGCAGGCCTTCCTCTACCACCGCCCTGCCATGCCCCCAGCAGGCCTTCCTCTACCACCGCCCTGCCATGCCCCCAGCAGGCCTTCCTCTACCACCGCCCTGCCATGCCCCCAGCAGGCCTTCCTCTACCACCGCCCTGCGGAGAACCAGAGCTTTCTGCTGCAGTAGCTCAGAATACTGTTTGAGTGGCAGCCATCTGGTGCGTCTTTGGGCTTCCCACTCTCTGGGATTCCCAGACATTTACCGACTACTCTGCAGCCATTTCTCCTGTTAACTTTTCTGTGGTTGGTTTCTTTTCCGGGTTCAATGATTCCACTTTGAGGGTCTGGGGGGAAGCTTCTCCTGCCTACTTCCCAGGCTAGGGTCTGGAGACTTCATGTGCTTGCTTTCTGAACGGTCCTGTTACCCCACCTAATATTCTATCGGAAGTGGGGCACACTCTGCGAATGGGGGAGCTGTTCTGGACAGCCACTGCTTCCCTGAATCCGTCTCCCACATGGAGATGTGTGCACGTCTGCGCGACACTGTATTTTATACTCTTTCCATCTATCCCTGATTTCCTTTCTATTGTCTCTAACCTAATTAATTATTTCAGTGTTTTTTCTTTTGTAGGCTTGTAAGAGGCTTATCTGCCTCACTCAGCCTTTTCCAAGCAGAAAATGCGTTCTCATTCTCTGCAGAATACTAAAAAAGTGGGGCGGATTAGCTTGGGAAATTGTACCAAACACCCGATTTGAGGATTCAAAGTACACATTAGCATAAGAAAAGAACCGAGAGGGGTTTAAGTGAAAGAGAAGAGAACTTTTGAAGTTGATTTAAGGATTCCAAGAACTTCAAAAGTAAGGACTTACTGTGTAGAAGAAGACTTTTCTCCAGTTATTGAAATCACCAACCAACTTTGATTTTTTTTTCTTCAACACCAGTTTGAGGAATGCTGGTCTATTTCTTTATTATTTAAAACAAGGAGTTTTGCAATTTATTTATTCAAGCCATTGTTTTTTTCTTCTGATTGTTTACCACATGACTTACCTTTAAAAAGGAACTTTCCCACCAATTTTTATTATAAAAGTTGTTTGTTTCATTTATTTTTTATATTCACACTGGAAAAACAATTGAATGCTATGGCATTTTCTTTGAATATCTATTCAACTCTTCCTAAACATATTGTTCACTAAAAATGTCAATACTACTGTTTTGTAAAATATTTTAATTGCTTTCCTTGACTTTATTTTGAGATAGGGTCTCACTATGTCATCTTGGCTAGCCTGGAACTTGCTGTGCAGACCACATTGGCCTCAAACTCATAGAAATCTGCCTGCCCGAGGCAAGCACCTCATTTGGTGTGTGTGGGGGGGGGAGGTGAGAAGGCTCAGTGAGTAAAGGGGCTTGCCCCCAAGACTGATGACCTGAGTTCAATCCCTGGAACCCACAATGTGGAAGGCAAAACCTGAGTCCTGAAAGTTGTCTTCTGGCTTCCATATGTCCTGGATGCATAAGGTTGGCCTCTCCCAGGTCCTCAGGTCCTCTTTCCAAATCAATAAATAATTAATACATTTAAAATATTAAAATATCCAACTCTAAATTTCCTTTCAGTATATAATGCTTTTTTTTCTTTCTTTCTTTGCCTTTCTTTGGTTTCTTTTCTTCTCTTTTCTTTTTTGAGACAGGGTTTTACTTTGTAGCTATCGCTGGTCTGGAACTCATCCTGGAGACTCTACTGGCCTTTAATTCACAGAGATACATGTGTGCCCATGCATGCCCATGCAGTGGTGTCTGTCTTATTTCACTGCTGTGGAGCTCAGAGGACAGCTCTCAGAAGGAGGCTTTCTCCTGCCACCTTGGACTCACATCATCAGGCATCTGTACAAATGACTTATGGAACCATCTCAATATTTCTCTTTTACTTTTGGTTTCTGTAATTATTAAAAAAAATACAAAAAACAAAACAAAGAAACAAAATACCCCAAACAACCCAAACCGTTAAACTCCACTGTTGCTTGTTATAAAAACAATATAAATTTATGACTTTGTTATTATGAGAACATATTTTCAATATTTGATGGCACTTTGTATTTGAAATTTTAATTCTTATTTTTAAGTCTCTGTATATTTATTTTTTCAAAATAGTACCAGCGATTCTTTTATATAACTTACAGTTCTTAGGTTAATCTCTTGAGTCTAAATATTATTTCACTATTTTATTTTTATTTTTTTACAGTTTCACATGGCTCAGGCTAGTCTTCAATTTCCTGTGTCAGTAAGAATGACCTTGACCCCTGATCCTCTTGTCTCCACTTCCCAAGTGTAAGCTGAGACTGCACATTTATATCCTGGCCACCCAGAACCCAATAATCACACAGAGACTACATTAATTACAACATTGCTTGGTCAATGACTCAGGCATATTTCTAGCTAGCTATTACATCTTGAATTAACCCATTTCTATTAATCTGTGTATCACTATGAGGCTATGGCCTACCAGTAGGTAGGTGCCATCTGTCTCGTTTGGCAGCCACATGGCATCTCTTTGACTCTACCTGCTCTCTCTCTATTTCCTGCCTGGCTTTACTCTATTAAGCCATTGGCCAAAGAGCTTTATTCATTAACCAGTAAAAGCAACACATATAGAGAAGGACATCCCCCAGCTTCTCCTACTTTCTGTCTAATTAAAAAGGAAGGTTTTAACTTTAACATAATAAAAATTACATAAACAAAACAGTTATCAAGAATTATAGTTACAATATTTAGTCCATTTACATTTGACAAATTAAGGAAAAAATTCTATTATTTATCCTATCTTTGTGAGTCTATCGTTTTATATCTAATTTATCTTTTATCATTAACTAAGGAAAACTATAACAATCTGTCTTCAATTCTTCAAAGACCCCAGAAGGATGTAATATTACCTAAGTAAACAGGAAGTACATTGTAAGCAACTTTCAAAACTCTAGAATTGACAGAGATGTCTTACTGATTGAATAGTCACCGAAAGTTCTTCTGTAATGTTGGGGCACCCGTCTTCAGCCTACAGGCCCACAGTATCTGGCAGACTTTTCAACGAATCAGAAAATTTGAAAGACTATTTTTCTTATATTGAGATTTTGTCAGCCACTTTGTTCTCTGGTGGAGCAGGTACCCTGAAGTACCATCTCACCTTCTTTTGGCAAGTTCAGCAGTTATTTTTATGTGGGTCCTGCATGTCCAGTTCATACAGCATACCATTGAGCAGTCCAGACAAGAGCAGTTTCTTGCCCAAATGGCTAACCTTGTCACATTGAAGGCAAACTCCATAATGAGTTTCTTCAATGCCCATCAGCCTTTCTGAAGTAATTGATGCTGCCAGAAGCAAACACATCTCAAAGTTGAGAAAAGCCTAAGTTTTTAAAACCATATTCTCTAAGTCTTTGAAGTGTTGAAGATTATCTATCTAACTGAAATATATTTCTATATATATAGAAACCTAACTAACATGACAAGTTTAATTATTATAAAAGACTATTAATCTGTAATTTCAAATTATACATTACATTTTAAATGACCTGTATAAGCATAATACCTTAAACAAGTACAGAAATACATATACACAATAAAACAAAATCCACGTTAAATCTGAATTAATAGACCAAGATCCATACCAATTCAAAGTATTCTTGTCTACATCTTATTTCCTCTTATTTTTTTCTTTTTTCTTTTTTTAGAAGAAGATTTACTGTAATAACTCGCCACTTATAATCAACCCCCTTTAAATGAAAACAAACATTTATAAACAATCATTTTGGAAATTTGGGCATTATTTTCTCCAAATGCTTCCTGCTGTTTGCCAGGCAAAGTATTTTTAGGGTTCATGGAGACCTTTTGGGGGTTCTTGTTCCACAAACCACATTAGCTTGGAAGGAATCCAGAAGTTCTCATCTTCTGTGGAAACAAAAGCAAAACTTTTTTTCCGAAGTATCCTATACTTAGACTCAAATTTAAAGTCAAGATACCTTTAAAATATATATGTTGGTTTAGTTTAGCAGTTCCCAGAATCAAATATCTCTCTGCGGTCAAAAAATTCAAAGAAAGCACAATAACTTACATAATTTAGACTGTGTATATTTTCATCATTATGTGACTTATTTTCTATTACTTTTTATTATTTATTTTATTATCCTCACTTCTTTAATCTATGACTGTCTATACTCTTGTCTATACTATTTTTCTTCTTTCTCCCAAGTCTACATACATTTTTTTTAAAACATACTGTGACCCATTCAGCATTTATTTATGTCTGAATCTGTCTTTGTTGCATATTTATAATCATTTTTTGATCAGGAACACCTTTTTATTTTCTTAAATGCTAAGCAGGCATAGATAGGATTAACTCCACTGTCCTTCCTGTTGGCTCTGCCCCTTCCAACATGGTGGAGGTACATCATCATCCCTGTGAGCCATTCTCACCACCCCAGCTCCAAGGACGCAACAGATCTATGTCTCCATTAAGCCACTAGTAGCTCGCTGCTCACAAATGCCATTTAGGTTAGAATCTTCAAAAGAGTCAGAGTTAGTGCTGCCAGCATTAACTATGAAGCCATCTCTTAAGGAAGCCATCTCTTAAAGAAGTCATGAATTTTTGCTTTCAATGATGAATCGGGAAGCCTTCTCTTAAAGTCTTAAAGGAGTCACACCTCTGCTTGCCATCAGCAAACAGAGCCTATCTTGAAAAAATGTGGCTACCAAGAGGCTCCGATTGACTCCCATTTTTTGTGGGTCTAGAAGTGCTTTTTTTTTAAGCTTTTTTGATCTTTATGTGGATTTATGTTGCTGAATGTTAGGCATCATTTTGTAAGCAGAGACTGCATGTTTGTTCCCTGGGCACCCAGAGCCAAAGAGAAACTATATTAATTACAATACTGCCTGGTCAATGACTCAGGCATATCTTTAGCTAGCTCTTACATCTTGAATTAACCCATTTCTATTAATATCTATATCATCCTGAGGTTATGGTCTACTGGTAAGGTAGGCACTATCTGTCTCCTTTGGCAGCTACATGGCATCTCTTTGACTCTGCCTACTTTTACTCTGTTTCCTGCCTGACTTTATTCTGTTAAGCCATTGGCCAAAACAGCTTTATTATTTAGACAATAAAAGCAACACATATACAGAAGGACATCCCACATCACCCTTGTGCTGGGATTACAGGCATTCATCATCAGATTTCAATAGACTAAGGACCATATAATCATTGCCAGATGTTTTCTCAAGGTGTTTGCGTAGAGAGGGTGTGATAAAATCAGTGTTTCCTTTCTCTTGTTTTGGAAATGAGCACATTCTAGCTGTCTAAGAAAGAGGAGCTGTAACAAAAATCTTCCAGTTATCAGATGCCGACAAATCACCTAGACTTATTAACATCAGATCCATAAGCAACGAAAATAGTTCCTGGAAAACCCACTTACATTCCTAGACAGTCAAAGATGTTTCCAGATGCAGGGTTCTCAGCTGGAGCAGTTTTCCCACAGCCAATGTCTGTGCTGTTACACTGAGGTCAGGCTAGGTGCAGACAGTGGTTACTGAAGAGGACTCTGGTAGGTAGAGGTGGAAGACACCACTGAACACCGTGTGATACACAGGGTGGCTTCCCAGCAACACAGAATGTTCTGGTTCCAAATGCCAACAAAACAAAGAGATGCCTGTTTGAGCTTGGGGGATACTACAGATGTCTTCATGAGCAACTTGAAGAAGGCAGCAGTAAGCTTTTACAGAAAAGCTTCTCTGCATTTGGAGTTCAGGACTCTCGCCTGCTGAAAAAAAAAAACTCACTGTGTAGACCAGGCCAGTTTCAAACTCAAGGAGATCTTCCTGCCTTTGCCTCTTGAGTGCTGGGATTAAGGTCTGACTCCCACTCCTTGCCCAAGTGTCTCTGGAGTTAGTCTCAACACTTTGTTTAGAAGCTGACTATTCCCAGAACTTCTCTTCACTCTGCACCTTGTGCTGATTGACAGATGAATTCACAAGGTCCAGCAAGGTGTTCCCTTTGGAGACAGTGCAGGATTTTCCTGCTTCTTCCATTTTTAATACTTTTGCCAGTCCAAGTTATACAAAAGTATCCCTACAATAAGCATAATGAAAAGGTTCTTTTTTTATTTTCAACATAGTTTTAAAATTATGAGACCTAAGTAAACAACACACAATGTAAAACCCATATCCAGTCAAGACACAGAGTCATTCTATGCCTTCGTTTATCCTGTGTCTGTGACTCAGGGATTGCTTTTCATACTGTGTGCATGACTAATAGATAGGTAAAAAATATCTAAGCCTTAGGGAAATCAAGTTGTTGTTTGGGCAGCTGTGACTTGGTTAGGAGCTTGTCTGTAGATAATTCTCATGAACCTAGACTTCTTCTTTTTTAATTATTTAAAAACTGAATGTAAACAGGAAATATATATATATATATATATATATACACACACACACACACACACACACACATACATACATACATATAACTGTTGTTGGGAAGCTCTTTAAAATGATTGGTTGGGACCCCACACACATACATGCACACTGGTGTTGAGGTCCAAACCCCAGAATCTGAGCTCACTAAACAGTTCTGTCACCCCACAGTCTTTGTCTTTAAAATCACCTTTTCATGGCTGTAGAAATCCCATATTCTGAGGACAGCTTTCAGCCTAGGAGTTACGGCTTGTAAGTAATAAACTACCATCTGTGCTTAAATTGATTGCATGTGTTGACTCAATTTTTGGAAGAATAATCTTAGTCATACTTGCTACAAGGGCATCTTGTTCTCCAAGGAAAATGTCACTTTGGGAATTTTGCACAGAGTTTCTCAAAGTAGTACAAAACAAACTGTGTAGCAAAGTAATATAGAAGTTTCTTTGGTGAGGGGCTTGACTTTCTCAACGTAAGGGCTCGTGTAGGGTTTCCAAGTGATGTTTGTTTCGACCCTCAAGATTCTATTTCAGGAGTGCTTTGAAGTTAACACATTAATCTTGTGTTAATTAATATGCAAGCTGCATCATTTCTGGTGTACATTCCCACTGGAAGATATCAAGGGCTGTCTGGAGCTTATAATTGATGGTGGGAAACACTTTGGTATTAAAATATAGTCTTTCTTTCATATTGTATTTGAAAAACATATAAAGCTAAGGGCTGGGGGTGTAGCTCAGTTGCTAGGGTGCTCATCTAGCATGCACAAAGTCCTGGGTTTGATCCCCAGCATCCCATCAAACTGGCAGTGATAGATGCTCTTAGGAAGGGGGATTAGATATTCAAAGCCATCCATGGCAAGTTCAAGGCTAGCCTGGGATATATGAGACTCTATCTAAAAAATCATATGTAAATATTTACATATACATATATTTCCATATATATATATGTGTGTACTTTTTATATTTAATACACATCATGTAAATGAATCTTGTCTACAAAATTGTGAAAATGTTACTAACTGGTACCTACTTTCTAAGCCGATAAAGAGAGAGTGAAGTTTAGGGTGAGATTATTTGATGTTGTATTTCAGAAAAAGTAAGAAGAACCACCAGGAAATGATTAGAGTTAAATATTTGGATTGTCTGAAAACACTAAAGTTGACCACCACTGGCACCATTCAGAGGAAACTAGTCAGAGAGGGATGCTCTAAACAAGGCCTGGCAGTCATAGCTGTACTACTGGCCCAGAGATTTTTGTTTTGTTTTGTTTTCCCTTTGGATTCTTTTATTCTCAAGATTATGATGCAGTTACACCACTTTTTCCTTCTCTTTCCAAACTCTCCAAGATACCCCTCTTTGCTTCCTTTCAAGGTCATGGCCTCTTTTTTCATTAATTGTTGTTATATGCATATCAATACATGTAATTATATACATACATACATTCCTAAATATAACCTGATTAATCTGGACAATCTTGCTGGCATGTATGTTTTCAGGGCTGGCGGTTTGGGATTAAATAGCCAGTTGGCATGCTCTTCTCTGGGGAAGATTGTTTCTCCCACCCTTGGTATTCCTTAGTTGCATGTAGTTCTTTGTGTTGGGTTGACGTCTCACAGTTCCCCGCCCCCAGGTCCATGTTAGCATGTCTGTTGTTGAACTTGTTCAGCTCATGTTTAGGCAGTCATGCTGCTGAGACTTTACAGGGTAGCTTCTGACGATCCTAGGAGACCCGCTGACACAGCAAACTCATGATCCCTACTCCTACAGTCGCTCAACACAATTTTTGTTTGAATATGAAGACATTCAAAACGTGGTAAGTAGGAACTCTGCCAAAGAATAATTAGAAAGCCATATCTCTAGCCCCACAATCCCACAATTACAATAGTTATTTTTTGAGACAGGAGATCACTATTACGTATCCCTGATTGTTGTGGAACTCACTCTCTAGACCAGGCTGGCCTGTTCCTCACAGAGATTTACCATCCTCTGCCTCCTGAGTGCTGGGATTCAGAGTGTGTCACCAGGCCTGGTTCAAGTCTATTTTTCAGTTGTGCTGGTTGCTCTTCACAACCCCCTTTTCCATCCCAGCTTACGTCAATGGGTCTCCTGCACAGGCTTTTCCAGTGCCCCCTGACTTATTCTCCTGGCTACCGACTTAGCCTTCTGATGGATTCCTAAAACCAGAAGTCATCGAACATCTGTACAGGGCCAGCTAAAGGTTTCTAGCTTCATTGTCCACAGAATCTCAGAGCTCCTTTCTCCTAGTGGAAGACAAAGCAGTCATAGATGACAACAAACACACAAGGCTGTGTTCTAAAACAACATTGCTTGCAAAACAGACTGTGGGATTTGGTGCTCTAGCTGTGGTTGCTAGAGATCTCTGCTCCCTGCTTGCAGACTGTCCCTGTGACTTACAAATGGCTTTTGTCAGGTTATTGCTTAAAGCTAATTAGTTGCTTCAAGTTGCTCAGGAGAATGATACTCCTTGTTCCTGCTTGTCCTGATCCCTTTGGTTTCTTTTTCTTTCTTTCTTTTTTTTTTTTTTTTTTGCTCCGTTCACACAAATTCTGTTGACTTGTTTCCGGCATAGCCTGCTGGCCTTCTTTCTGGCATAGCCTGCTGGCCTTGTTTCTGGCATAGCCTGCTGGCCTTATTTTCTTCAGATCCTTGAAAGTTCTGCCATTATGTTTGAAGTGGGCTGTTTTTCCTCTCCTGAAAAACTTAACTCCCACACAACTGTCTGTTCTCAGCTGAAATGCCACTGTCTGAAGGAAACTTCCCCTGTCCTTCCATCCTGACTTAGGTGCTTCTGCTATATCCATAAATCTTTGTAACTTTTACTTCCATGATGTTTTGGACAGTTTTATGTCAATATGACATAAGCTGGGGTCATCTGAGAAAAGGGAGCCTCAATTGAGAAAATGTCTCCATAAGATTAGGCTGTAGGCAAGCCTATTGGGCATTTTTTTTAGACTGGTGATTGATGAGGAAGGGCTCAGCCCATGGTGGATGATGAGGTACCTGGGCTGGTAATGCTGGGTTCTATAAGAAAACAGGCACAACGGGCCATAGAGAGCAAGCCAATAAGCAGCATTCCTTTTTGGCCTCTGCATCAGCTCCTGCCTCCAGGTTCCTGTGCGGCTTGAGTTCCTGTCCTGACTTCCTTTGATGATGAATTGAGATGTGGAAACATAAGCTGAGTAAACTCTTTCCTCCTCCCCAACTTTCTTTTTAATCATTGTGGCATTTCATAGTAGCAGTAGAAACCCTAGCTAGGACACATTGTACCAGGAGTGGGATATTGCCGTGACAGATCTGAGCATGTTGTATTGGAGAGGACTGTGGAAGGACTCTGGAACTTTGTGAAATGAAACTCACCGAGTGTTCAATGCTTCGTGACCTGTTCTGTAGGAGCTTGGAGGATAAGAATGCTGAAGGCAATGCAGGAGATGCGGCCTTGCTTGTGAATTCTGTGGCTTTGGTTAGCTGGCACCGAAGGATCAGCTGTGATTAACGAGATCCCAGAACTACTGAAGTGAATCTTTCCTTTTCTGGGACACTTTATGCTGCTTGGCTGGAGCTGAGAAATTAGTGGTGATTAAGAAGAGACCAGCATCACTAAGATGAAATCTGGAAAGCCTTTTTTGAGACTCAGCACACAGAAGCTGTGTCCCAGAGGTAGCCAAGGTTGTACCTCATGTTGACAGCCAAACTTGGAAGTATAAAAGTCACTTAGGCGGTACTGGTTTTGAAGGTATGAAGGGGTCATGAGGATTGGCACTACGAGAAGCCAGGAAACAGCATTTGTGAGGGTACAGCTCACTGGCAATTGAAGGCTCAGAACTGAAGGGATCATGCAGAGTAATTGAGGCTTAGTACCATGAAGAGAGCCTATGAGAAGCCGTTGGTGAAAGTATAGCAAAGTTGCAGCAGAAAATCCTCATATTTTTGGAGATGCCAGTACTGTGGGATGGTAACCAAGAACAGCAGCCGTAGTGGGGTGGGTAACAGCTGGAGCCTAAAAGACAGCTGTGTGCTGCAGAGGGCAGAGCTGGAGAAGCCACCCAGGAATTGCGGAAGAGCATGAGTGGACCCAGACACTGAATGTTGGGTTATTTACATCTTTGGAGTTTGTTTTTGCTTTGATTTGCTTGTGACTATGCCCTGATTCTTTCCTTTTGAAGTAAGACACAACTTAACAAATTTTTAATTTATTTTGAAGAAGGCCATAGTTGGGAGATTTTGGATTTTACAAGAGATTGGCAATTTTAAAGAGACTGAACTTTTAATGTGTTTGAATTTGTAAAAACTGGAAATTTTAAAGAAATTTATATTTTTAATGTGCGATTTTGGGGATGATTGAGAAAAGAAAGGTTGTGGCTTAACAGTGATTTAAGTGTGTGTCAAACTGACAAGGGGTCAGTTGTTCTGGAACAAACCAAAAATGATTGATATGAGAGAAACATTTTTAAATTGGAGAATCGCAGTGAAAACAGAGACACAGTGTTGAACTGGAGCTATAGAGGACACAATGATTTCACAAGAAAAACAGGCTGAACCACGCACAATTGTTTACGTTTGACTACTTGCGACACACATCCAATATCATGCCGTTTGTTTCAGCTCTAGATATTGGGGACTCTATATTTTCAGTGCTTTATTTCCAGTACCTGAATGCTTGATGGGGTAGGAAACACAGCACCCATGTAGCACATGTTGCACTGAATTCTGATTTTAAATTTTATTTACTATTATTGTGTGTGAGTAAGCATGCTTGATTTATGTGTGTGTGTGGGGGGGCATGCAATGTTATGTGTGCTGTGTCTTGATAGCCCTGAATGCTGAATTTAATAACCTCTTGATAGCTGTGAAATACTGGAAGTAAGAAAGAGATACTCTACCAGTCAAGAGGCTGTGCATAGGAAGAGTAGCTGCAGGCACACCTGATATCTAGGAATGAGTTAGCCAGATCTTTGGAGCTGGTTGGCCACGGTTGTTGGGAGAGTTTTGCTGCACATCCATGATAGAGTCCGTAAGATGAAAGGAGTATGGCTTTGCACATAACAGCTTTCTGAGAGAACAGAAATGTCAGGATCTTTCAATCTTTCAGGCTACAAGAAAAAAAAAGCAAGAAAAGAAAAAGGTGGGGTAAAGGAAGGACAAGCAAAATGCTTTGGGACAGATCAGAGGAGGAAGAGTTCATTGTGTAAATCCCGGAATTCTTGTGCTAAAGCACATTGCACATTGGTAAAACCTCTTTGCATTGCATCATTAAAATAGAGTAAATAAGAAACAGCTGGGTACTGAAAAACTCTGGCCCAATCATACATGGTAATGTTATTCTCAAAATGTAGTTTTACAATGAAATTGGCCATACGTCTAGGGGTATTTCAACAGTCTAAAGGCACTTCAGTGACCTAAAGAAAACCCGCTTTAAACATGAAAATGCATATTGGTATAGAACGCTCAAATGCTAGATCCAGTAATGATGCTTGCAATTATGGGCACCTGTGTTCACAGGGTCTTGGAGAGGGCGTCTGGCTGAGCATCCTTCCTCTTTGGCTTCCAACTAACCATGGGTAGATGAAGGCTTGGGCTGGAAACAAAGCAGGGTCTCTTAGGAAAGCCAATTCTTTTGAGGTTCATCTGTAGCCGGTTGGGTAAATTCCAGCTGGAGAACAGACAAACAGAAGAACGTGTCAAGTACCAAGGAAGCAGGTAGGAGAGGGGACTGATAATCTGAGAGCAGGATGTGGGATGGGGGAATAATTCAAAGAAGAGATTTTTTCCTGAAGGAGCTAACACTTGAGCAGGATAAGTAAGAGATTCTGCACGAGGTAGGGGGAATGAGGCAGAGGCCACGGAAAGCACGTGTGGAGGTGAGCAGAGCTCTAAATAATTTTCCGTGGCTTGAGGATGAGGCGTGGATCAGGGAGTGGTAGACGAGAGCCAGATATTGGAAATCGGCACAGGCTGCATACCAATGGATGAGTTCGAGCGAAAGAATTCAGACTTCTGAGGGAGAAGCTCTGTGGGGAACGATAACTTAGGAGGACATAGTCTGCTTTGTGTTTGAAAAAAAATCTCTCTGATGCCTGGGAAAGAGAAGTCGGCTGGTGGCTTCTGGAGGCAGAAGCCCAGAAGAATGTTTTATAAGCTACTGAGAGATAAGGAGGTAGTGAATGGAAAGAGAACAGATCTGATTCACATTGGCGAAGTTTGAAGATGAGATCTACTGTGTGGTGTTATTTGTAATCTAGGGATTCTCCCAGATACAAGTGGATGACATCAGAAGGATGCTTTAGTCTAGGCAATCCATAGGGCTATGTGAAAGTACACAAAAGTCCCCGAAGAAAGAATCGAGAGCCACCTGGGCAGCATCTAACCTTTATCTGAAGGACATTTATGCGGAATGAGTTTTCACCTCCATTCATTTCAAACATCTGTCTGTTGTCTCAAGACTGAGATACTTAGGATGAGCAGAACAAAGCAGCCCCTGTCTGCATGCCTACAGTGTCTGGAGGGAGACAAATGATGACTTTAAAGGCACAGTGTCAAGCATGATGGGTGTTATAAGTGATGAAAATGATAAAATGATAAAAATGGATTGAGAAAGAGAAGACAGTTCTAATCGGATATCAGGCCTACCCTGGCTTCAGGGCTAGCAAGTGCTGTAAAGGTTAATGCCAGTCACTGTACTGGGGCTACCCATGGAAACACCCTAGGATTTCTTGGAAGAATTCACAGACTTGCAAGACACATGAGCCCCAGGGTCAAAAGGGCAGGTAAAGGGCCCTAGCCTACATCTAGCACAAAGCCGGTCCCTTTAACGCTGAGTAGCCCATACAGAGGTGGGTCTGATGCCAGGGCCTTCCGACTGGAACGTGTGCTGGCGTGTTAAGAGCGTTGTTTTCACAAGTGTCTGATTTACATTCAGCAAGAGAATTAAAGCTCCAGAGACTCTGGCTCCTACGATTCTGCTTGAGAAAAGGAACAGTGAGAAACCAGTTGTGAGCCAAGCACACGGAAGATGATCTTGGATAAGCAGCCTTCTTCATGCTAGAAAAGCAACAGGTCCTATTGGTGATACCAACACCAGCACCAGCATAGAAATAACAACACAAAATCCGGTTGCCTGCTAATTCCCCAAAGGTGGCTTGCATTTGGGCCAGCTTTAAATCCTGGTAAGGCAACACAGGGAACCCATGCAAGAAAAATTGATAAGGGAGAAGAGATGGGGAAAAGGGAAATCAGTTGAGGGGTTGTGAGGAGAGGCAGCCAGACTATTGTTGTTTACTGTTCTGATTTATAAGTCAGCAGAAGTTTCATTTCCTTGTGAAATCGTAAGAAATAAATTATTCACAGGAGAGCCATCTGGGCTCCCTGGTGCCAGTTTTCCACTTCAAAGGAGCAGTGTGTTGTGGCAGCAGAGTGGTGGAGTAACTTTCAAAATATGACTTGTGTCACTTTAAAGGTTTTCTTCAGCTTCAAACTCGTCACATGTCTCACTGTAATGGGGGATCATGTGTGATTTTGACACTGAGAAAAAACCCCAGGGATACAAGTAATCAAAGAAGGTCATGAGTGCAGCTGACATATGTGATGTAGTTTTATGACACATCCCTCTGTAGGAAGACAGTGGAGGTGAAATTCAACCAGAAATCCATTGGAGGGGACGCCAGCATTCTAGATGAACAAGACAAGAGACTAAAAGCACTTCTTTCAGGAATCACATCAACGGATGCAGTCAGAACAAATCTTAAAATACCCAGTCTTAATAACAGTCATATAAAGAAAGTGTTACCTCTGAGGAAGGGGCATCCTGAGTAGGGAACTTGCCAGCTACAAGGCACATTCTGAGAGAGGCAAGAGGGCAAGACTCAAGTATTGAAATTTTCCCTGGCTTTGACCCATCTATGAGGGCTTAGTGGTGTCCTCAGGTCAACTCATATTCAGATGAAAGGACATAGGCCATGCACTTGTTTGTGAAGATGACTTTGCTGCTGTTTTGAATTTTTAGATTTTATCCCCTTGACTCAAAGATAATCTTTGCGCAATGCAACTGTTCAGTCATAGTGTTTCTCTTCAGCTTTCTTCCATTTAGGTTCCCATCGACTGAAAACAGGCATGCCCCTGTGTTTTCTGGTTTTCCTGTCTGTGTGCCCTTTCAAAGTCTCACCATGCCCCGTGTGCTGTGAAGCCTTATACCAAAACACTTGTGGCGTTCCTTGACTAGTGATGTGTCATGAGGTTGCAGCAAGAATGGTGGCTTTGACACATTCATCATCACAAAGAATAACTTGAGCTATTTGTTTGTTTGTTTTTTCTGCTTCCTTTTAAAATTTGGAGGCAGGGTCTTACCGTGTAAACCCATGTTGGCCTTGAACTGGACTTGACTTGTTGCTGTTTCTATATGTTGGGATTAAAGGTTAGAACACCTAGCAACTCTATCTCTTTTAATCATCTAAAATTCTAATCAGTCCAGGCGAGTCCCTTTTACAGCACAGATGATGCTCTACTGTACAAAGTAGATGGGTTACACAGGTTCATCTGCAACAGAGATGAACCAGACGTCAGCTTCAGAAGCTCTCTCTGCAACTGCTGAACCCCTTTCAGGTGACGGTTCTTGGGGTACTAGCCTGATTTGCAGGATTCTGGGAAATGATACAGATTGTATATTTCAGAGGAGTAACACGGGCCATGAACAGGAGAAGCGACTGACAATTTAGGTACTTTGAGTTTATCTGCCTGATGGGATCTGTTTCTTGTGCCCTTTCAACAGTTTCAACTGTTTCAACAGTTCCCAGTCCCCAACCATCACTAGCGTCAGTGCTGGGAGAATTCCAAGCAGTGGTCTAGAAAGCACTGCCTCTGCCTTACTTCTCAAAGTTGAAAACACTTGTCTAGAAGGGTCTCCCTCTGCAGTATGTGTATTCTTCTCAGACGCTGGCTCGTTAGTGCTGGAACTTTCCCTAGAGGTTTGGAGATGCTGGAGCAAGTGTTTCTTTTTCCATGTATAGCATCAGCAAATGTTAACAGGATGGAAACTGTCTAACGTCCTACTCTCAACAATAGCAATACTATGAACTTTGTATTTCCCAGGATGCCCCTGGATAGAAAACATTCCAGGGCCAAGAACATCCTGAGGGAAGGAAAGGTGGGGAGGCTTGGGTACTAAAATGTCTCTCTGCCTCTACCTAGATTGTTGTATAGTGAGTTTGAGGCCAGTCTAGACTTCATAAGAGACTGTATCAGCTGTCCCCTCCCTCTGAAAAAAAAAAAACTGAGGAAAGTGAATTTGGCACAATAGAATCCTAGCTCCCCCCACCCTCTACTGGCACAAAGCTGTGAATTTGAAAATTAAAATACAGTAAAATTTTCATTTTTATTTGCTTAATTTTTCTTATAAAGAGAGAAAGCACCAGATGACATTTAAGAAATGACTTGGATGGTTTTTATTAACAAATTATGAGCTTCTATATGGAAGAATGCATGATAAAAGAAAAATATGTTTAGAGAAAACAGAAGACTTATGACAATTGAAAATATAATGTACTTATTATCCATGAGATTTCGTGAAACATTAGGAAATGTAGGCTAGCCATATTGCTGACACTGGCGTGACCGAGGAAGGTAGGTTTAAGTTTGAGACCCACTAAGGCTACAAAGTGAATTCCTGGCCAGTTGAGTTTCTGGAATAAGACTCCGTCTCGTGAGAATAAAAACATAAAATTAAAATATTTCCCAGGAGTTCTGGGTTTAAGGCCCGCTTGAGTTAGTCACATGGTGAGGTTGAGCCTGAAATACAGAGTAAGATATCCATGTCTCAAGACATAATGCCCTATCAAACCCAAGAGCTAAGTTCATTTTTTTTGTGAGCTCAGATCTTATGGAATCCTGATACTACCACAAGTAACCTCTCTGATACAGAGGAAGTTAGTCTCCCAGCATATCCTAGGGTCCTTGAGTTCCTCGCCTGTAAAATGTAGGTAAGGTAGTTCCTAACCATGAAGCGTGTGTGCATGAGTGCCTCTGTGTGTATATGTATGTATACACATGTATAGTGTGTTTGTGTGTGTGTATGTGCATGTGACTGTGCTCAGTAAGTGACTAAGCACACAGGGGATCCTTGGAATAATCCCTGACACAGTGAGTGCTTTGTACTCTTAACTATTACGATGACACCAAATCCTAGGCTCTAGGTTCTAGATGATCGTCTGCTTTGAACACGATTGGCCCGTTTGCAAGGGCACAATGGCACTGTCTGACTTTCACCATCAATTTAAAGAAGGGGAAGATGAGGCAGAGACTAAGGGACACTTTGAGGCTGACGTGTCTGTGAGTGTGCACTAGTGTGGCCATCTTCTTAATGTCAGACAGAGAAACGTCCATTCGGAAAGATGTAGAATCAGTAGAAGGCGCTGAGTGCGATGACCCTGATGGTCTTTCTACTGGCCTGCTGGAGACAGGAGAGATGCATGTGAAGTACGTGTGAAGACAGCGAAGTGTTTGCTGAGTGGTGCAGGCGGAACAGGCGTACGCAGAAGACAGCAGTGTTTCCCGTTTTCAGGGTTCTGAGATGACCAGATAGGTGAAGAGCTACATGCTTTTTGTTTGTTCTTTTGGCTTGTAGAACTTCCTTGGCCATTTGTATCTCTTGATCATCTTCCCAGGGGAGAAATTCTTATCTCATGCTGAACTTGAACTGTACTTATTTTTATTTCCCGAGCAGTTAAGAGCACTTAGACAATCTGAGAACCTTCGTCCAGTAACCGATGAAAGCAGAGCCAGAGATCCACAGTCAAGCACTGGACCAAGCTCCAGGAGTCCAGTTGAAGAGAGGGATGTGGGATTCTATGAACAAGGGGGGGGGGTGTTTCAAGATCATGACAGGGGAACCCACAGAAATAGCTGACCTGGGCTTGTGGGAGGTCACGGATTTGGGGACATATGACTGACCACTAGGAAGCCTGCATGGGACCAATGTAGGCCCTCTGCATGTGGGGGACAGTTGTGTAGCTCGGTCTGTTCATGGGGCTCCAAGCAGCGGAATCAGGACCTGTCCCTGGTGCTTGATCTGACTTTTGGGAACTTGTCAGGAACCTGTTCTCCATGTTGGCTTGCTTTGCGCAGCCTTGATGCAGGGGAGGAGTTTGATCCTACCTCAACTTGGTCCTGTCATGCTTTGTTGATGCCTATGGGAGGTTTGCCCCTTTCTGAACCTAGGTGAGGATGTTTGTGTGTGTGGGGGGGGGGCAGATTGGAGGCCTGGAAGGGAACAGGAGGAGAGGAGTGAGGGGAAACTGAGGTCAGGAAAAGAACACATAGAATAAATAAAAAGAAAGTTAAAAAAAAGGAAATCTGAAATGGAAACTTGGTATGTCCATTTGATGATTTTTATTATTAAGCATTAACTAGAAAATTTTTTGCTTTGTTCATAAAGAGATACTTTCCATGCGGCTGTGGAGATGCCTCAGTTAGGAAAATACTTGCTGTACATACATGGGGACCTGACTTCAGTCTCCAGCATTCACACAAAAGGCTGGGTGTGGTGGCCCATGCCTGTAATTCAAACTCTGAGAAAGCAGAAATGGGAGAAAAGCTGGGATTTGCAGCCTAGTTAGTCTTGGTGAATCTGTACTCCTCAGGTTCAGAGGGAGACCCTCTGTCCGAAAAGGTGGAGATTGATAGAGAAAGACACGTGTTCATGTCTGTACTCTACACACACAGACACAAACGCACACACATGCACACACACACACATACACACGCAGACATAGACACATATGCAGACACAGACACAGACACACAAGCAGACGCAAACACACACACGCAGGCACACACACGTAGGCACACACATATGCAGATGTACACACATATGCAGACATACACACACATGCAGACACAGACACACACACAGACACACATAGACACATTATATACACATACCACCAAACAAATACACATACACAAATAAATACTTTAAAGGCAGAATGTAGGAGGCTCGCCCCTGGAGACAAGCCTGTGCTCCATAGGGAAACCCTATAAAAAGGGAAGAAACATTTCAATAAGAATTTTTGGACATCACATATTAATCATCATTTGATTCGAAAACTTAAGTATCTTTTAAAAATCTGTGACCTTTTAAAGCAAAAATCATGATTTTTTTTTGTTACCACTTTAGGTCTATAGATAATATTGATTTGGGTGGCACATAAAATTACAAACAGCAAATTTATTTATTAATGTTGTTTATTTCTTTATTGAAGTGGTTATGTTTCAATTAGCAAAACATTTCACTATCCTCTACTTTTGTTTGTGAATGTACTTTAGTCTTTAGTACTTTAGATTCTTACAGGAAGGGAAAGGTAAAATACTTGTGCAAACTAGTAATTGTTCAATATCAGGAATCTGAAGCCTTTGTTGAGGTCATTGTGAATCTGTTTAGTTATATACTTGACCTTGTTTGAAATTTCCTTCTCATTGTACTACTTATTTTTCTTTTGGAAAGCAATTTTCTAAATTTTCTCTTGTCTTGGTCTTTGAGGAAATAAAGCAAAAGATATCCATCTTCTCCCACCGAGTAGGAGATAAAATTGGAATTGCTATGATCAGTAAAACTGTTGAAAGCCCTTCAGTGAGAGAATAATGGAGAAAATATGATGATCAATCTCCTGTAAGGAACCACAGTTACTTATAACTTATTCACGAGTACATTAAAAATGTAATGCCATGCATAATTTTTTAATGTATGTTTAAAATTTAAACATTGAATTGAAAACCAAGGAGAGGGGTGCAGTCTCTTAACTGAACAGTTCAGGGGCACTGCACTGCGGGCATTTCAGTAAATGCCCTTGGCTGGGTGGATGCTCAAGCTGGTTGGAATAGTCAAGAATAAGAACAGATGCTTGACTTTTTAGGTTTTGTGTTTTTCTCGTTCCCTGTCTGCATTCTTCCTATCTCCCTCCTTTTCTTAAGCCTCTCTTGCTCCTTGTTCTGCTTGCCCTGTAATTTGGAGCTTCAGATAACCTTTCTATACTCAATGGTAACAGCCCTGGCTCCCCTGAGAGATCATTTTTCTGTTTGGTTTTGAGTATGGGGTTTTATGTAACCCTGGCTGGTCTTGAACTTGATTTGTAGAAGAGAATAGCCTTGAGCTGCCCATCCTCTTGCCTCCACCCCTAGGGTTCTGGGTTCAGGTTTGTGCTACCTACTCCTGGGCCCCTGGTACCTCACTAGGCCTGCAGCTCGCAGGCAGTGGTATATTGCTCACCCAATATTTTGTTCATCTTTACGGTAAAAGATGGCATGGGGAGTTTCCTGTCTGTTTGAGATCAGAAAACAAGCATGAATAATCCACGCTTGTGGATATCTCCTGGGCGTCCATGATGGCTTTTTCTTCATTCTGCCTTGTAAACATCTAGAACAGATTCCTTAAAAATGTAATATTTCCAAATAATATAACTTTGGGGGAGCACATACAAGGGAAGGGAATTTGTACTTTTGTTTAAATCAAAATTTCTGAACAGTAAACACGATCTTCCTCAGCCTTCAAGCCAGTGATTTTCGGATACTGAAATTCCCACTTGTCAGCTGCCACCTTGGGATCCCTCATGCCTACATATTTCAGACGTCAATTCCCATCTGTTCCTTCTCAACCCTGGCAGCAATCATGATCACCTATAGACTCTTTAGAGTGCTGGAGCTCAGACCTTCTCAAGGATGGTCTTTGGGAGTGGAGCTGGGAAATCTGTGTGTGTAACAATGTGTATAGACAAGACTACTGTCAGCACAGTTTTAACTTTGAACTTCCCACAAGTTCGAAAGGGGATGTTTTGTATGGAATCATCTGCCCTGTGGGGATCGCCTAAGGAGAGGTGGTCAATAGAGCCAGCTTTCCCAGGGGTTACTCATCACCAACAATCGTGAACCAGAGAACTCCATTTGACCCTTCCCACCCTTGAAGTCATGGTCTCCTTATGAAATGCGGGATGGCCTTATTTGTAATCCTCTTGCCCCAACCTCCCACGTGCTGGCATCATAGGCATGTAGCTTCATTCTCAGAGGCGCTTTACTGGTTTAAACAAATGTATTATATTGCCTACTGTTTCTGGAACCATTGTGACATTTAACACAGTTTCTAAGTTATATTGTTGAAAATGTAACATCCTGAAAACACTCTGTTATCTTCGTTCTGAGAGAAAAAGCAAAACAAAGCAAAACATTTCTGAGGATCATTTGAGGAGCAGTTCAGACAAGCTTTAACGTGTTGATTTCCGTGGTTAATCCTACTTCCTCTTTATCAGGTTATCAGCAAATGGAACGCTTTGTTCTGGTTCATCCCGGTCTGCCGGGACTGATTCCCACCCACACAGGTGCTGATGACGTCAGTTTTACTCATCCTCCTGTCTGTACCCTTTTCGGTAGATGAGCTGTTCATTCATGGGCACAAAGAGAGGTGATGAGCGGAAATGCACCAGTGTTTTTCCATTGCATCTTAGAACCCCATTCTAAGTCACTCTACTGACCTATATAGCCTCATTGTTCTGGAAAACTAACAAATCTATCAACGTTTATGGACAGTGGTTTGTAAAGGACAATATTGAAGCTTAACTACCAATAGTTAAGCAAACAAAGGATTTAGAACCCACTTTTATAGACTCTAAAAGGTCTTTTAGTCCAAACTCCAAAAAACGTTTCCTAGAGACCTTTCTGTCTCTGTGGGAATTAGTCACTTCCCAGCATTTCCTCTGCCTTCCAGTGGCTCTAACTGAAAGGAAGTTTGTTCTTCCGCTGCGCTAACTGCTGTCTCTGAACCTCCTAGTTACAGATTCTAGCTTTGCCTCTGGGCTTCTGCAGAATGAACCAATTCTTTGCTACATAACGACTTTTAAAAGCACAAATTACCTTCAATCTTTAGAAACTTGGTAGTGCCACCCAAAATTCTCAACTCAAGCCATAAAGTAAATCCTCATGAAATGATTTTCCCGAGTAGATGTATAAAGTTACACACGGACACACACACACACACACACACACACACACACACACACACACACACATGCACACCCCTCACGCTGTCACACACATTCACACATACACTCTCACATGCATACACACATACACCCCATGTCTGTAAAGACCCAAATCACATTCACAGACATGGTTTACCCACATGTCTCTCCTACATACTTTTTTTAAAACTTATTTATTTTTAACTTATCTGAAAGTTAAGAAATTATTTTATCTTTAATTTTGTGTGTGTGAATGTGTGCTTGTGTGATTATGGGTGTCCACACAGTCAAGGAGAAGGAATTGTATTCCCTGGAGCTGGAGTTACAGTCCATTGTGACGTTGTGAACCATCTGACTTGGGTGCTGGGAACCAAACTTAACCTTTGGAGCACTTTTGCCATGCTCTCAGTCCTGTGTTTTTTAATCTTTCTTTTGTTTGTGTATTTTAAAATCATGCCTTATACAAGAAGACACAGAGGAAGAGAGAGAATAATGTGCAAGTAGTAGAAGGAAGGGAGGGAGAAAGGAGAGAGCGAGGGAGGATCAAGACATCACAGGAGCTGAGCCTCGTGTGGTCTGGAGTTCCACATAAATAGGAATGACAATCTCCCTTGTTATTAGTGTGACTGCTGAGTTTATATGGACATAAGTTTTCTCTGTGTAACCCTGGCTGTCCCTGAATTCTGCTTGCCCTTGCCCCCCACCTCCTGAGTGCTGGGATTAAAGGTTTACAACAAGAACACCCTGAAATTTTTTTAAATTTATTTTATCGTCTTCACTTATGTGTACACATATGTGTCTCTGTGTGCATATGCCATGTTCTTATATATGTCCATGGAGGTCAGAGGTCCAGTCCCCTGGAGCAAGGTGCTAGGAACCGAACTCTGGTTCTCTGAACCACTGAGCCATCTCTCTTCTTCTCTCAAATATGTTTTAAAACTTCACATGGACTGAACATGTGCAGACTTTTTGTGGTCCCTGTCCCCTAAGCGGCACTCCACAGACAGAGATTTGCATGGTAACTGCTCTGTGTTACACATCCCGTGTGGTCCGGGTGATGTAAAGGATGGAACAGAAAGTGGGCAGGGTGCATATAAATACTCTGAGTTATACGTGAGGGCCTTAAGTTTCCCCGATTCCCCGAGTCCGCTCTTTTTGGAGTGTTCTACAGCCAACCTCCCTCCGTGACTGAGTGGTGAGTGTACAGAGATGCATTTTTAATAAAATTTTGGTGGACAAATAGATTCATCCCGGTGAGTGCATCTGTGTTCCGGCTGACTCAGGGGAAGATTTGATTACCATAACTCAAGCTTGTCTTCTCTTTAACCTCTATTTTTCCTAAGCAAAGAGAGTGCATTGGTGTAGAATTTCACAATTTGCTTCCCAGTTTTACATTCGGTATCTCATTTTCATAGGAATGTTCCCTGTGCTGTGGCTCTTCAAGCTCTCTAACTGACTCTGTGCGCAATGCTTAGTTAGCCTGTCTGGCCTTTCTGAGAGGGCTGAATTAACCATCCTAATCATCCATCCTTCCTTCCTTCCTTCCTTCCTTCCTTCCTTCCTTCCTTCCTTCCTTCCTCCCTCCCTCCCTCCCTCCCTCCCTTCCTCCCTTCCCTCCCTCCCTCCCTCCCTCCCTCCCTCCCTCCCTCCCTCCCTCCCTCTCTCCTTCCCTTCCCTCCGTCCCTCCCTTCCCGCCTCCCTTCCCTTCCCTCCCTCCCTCCCTCCCTCCCTCCCTCCCTCCCTCCCTCCCTCCCTCCCTCCCTTCCTGCCTCCCTTCCCTTCCCTCCTTCCCTCCTTCCCTCCCTCCCTCCCTCCCTCCCTGCCTCCCTTCCCTTCCCTCCGTCCCTCCCTTCCCGCCTCCCTTCCCCTCCCTCCCTCCCTCCCTCCCTCCCTCCCTCCCTCCCTCCCTCCCTCCCTCCCTTCCTGCCTCCCTTCCCTTCCCTCCGTCCCTCCCTTCCCGCCTCCCTTCCCTTCCCTCCCTCCCTCCCTCCCTCCCTCCCTCCCTCCCTCCCTCCCTTCCTGCCTCCCTTCCCTTCCCTCCGTCCCTCCCTTCCCGCCTCCCTTCCCTTCCCTTCCTCCCTCCCTCCCTTCCCTCCCTCCCTCCCTCCCTCCCTTACTTCCTTCCCTCCCTCCCTTACTTCCTTTCTTCTTTCCTCCCTCCCTCTCTCTATCCCTCCTTCTCTCCCTCCTTCCCTCCCTCCTTTCCTTCCTTTCTTCTTCCTCTCTCTTCCTCCCTCCCTCCCTCCCTTCTTTTCTTACTCCCCTCCTTCGTTTTTTTTGTATGAAATATAGTAGGTAATAATATCTTTTTAGTTGTCCATGACTTCAAAATTTTTTTAGATAAAATTTTATTCATTTCCTGTGTATGTATGTGGAGGATTGAACTTGGATCCTGATGCTTGACAGCAAGCCCCTTTTCCAGATGAGCCATCTCGTTGGCCCCTATTGACTCTTTCAGTCTAGCCTCTTGGGCTTCTGCTTTAAGGTCTCGCTGATCACGTCACAGTATGTCTTCTACCTCTGAGAGCATTGTTAGTTTGTGTCCTGCTTCAAACACATGTACATGCTAAGCCTAATGGGTGTGCTTCTCAGCTGTAAAATATTAGCATTTTCCTTTCTGGCAATAAAACTTTCCTTAAACTGTGTCTTTTGATATATTTATTTCAGGTAATACTGATATACAGCTCAGCAAATAAAGATAATAAAGATAGACTTAAAATCCTTTGCTGTTCTGGTTTGGGATTTATGAGGTCGTTCTGCCTTTATCAAAACTGGGGTTCTTGCCAAGTGTGGTAACATCTGCCTGTTACAATTCAGGGAGGAGGCATGTGGGGACATCTCGGGCTACTTAGCAAGACTATCTAAAACAAACAAACAAACAAAATCCACAAACCCAAAGATCCTATTTTTAAAATTGAGGAATTGCTCTTTTCTTGTGCTAATGAGAATGCAAATCCAACCAAGCAGATTCGCTCTTCTGTGCTACAGATGACATGAATAACTAGGTCCAATCATATTACATGGGGCTCTCGAGAGGACTGCCTGTTATTAACCGTCCTCCTGATGGAAAGAACTCGTGAAGAAACTGCAATTCTGAGAAGTTAAAAGCCAAACCAAGCCAACAACAACAACAGCAACAGCAAAAATAAAAGTAAAGGAAGCCTGTGTGGAAACTGATGGAACAGGAAAGGAGGGCTTTCTGAGACCGTCCCCCGCCCCCGCCCGGTGTTATCTGTCTGCGCTTGTGCTAATCTTCAATTGTCAAAGGTGGAGCTCGGGATTTGTTATGTAAAGATGAGAATGAACTTGATAGTGAGCGAGGAAAAGCAGATGACTGTAAGACACCTATTCCCGAGTGTTCGGCGAATGGAGCTTCCCGGTGCCCTTTGCTCCTGTTGCTGGGAGAGAGCTAAGCGAGCCCTGGTGACTGTGTGTCACCAATCACATCCGTTAGCTTTGACGCACCTGGTAGCTTCGGCCCTGGAGAACTGGGGACCTAGGACACACTGTAAACAGGAGGACAAAGGCCACCACCTGTCCTCACCGCGGAAGAGAAAAGCCCGGTTGAAAGCTTCACTGCCCTGAAGACACTCTGGCACCTAGACGACCATCCATTCCCACCCCAGGGCCTTCATCTGAATCTCTATTTTGGGATTAAGGGTTCAGAGGGCCAGTTTCTTCTTAGCCTCCACAACAAAAGTAGGGATTAGGGAGCTCTTGCCTGGCAAGGTTCTGTGGTGACCATGGAGATTAATCTCTTCCTTGGGAAATCAGCTGCTTACAACACCGCTGTCTCCACTCCCACCAAGAGGAATTTCCGTTCTAGTTTGGAGATGTTGGATACGGCAGCCAGACATGGAGGCTTCTAGATACTCGGCACGGGATACAGGCGCAATGACGCCTGAAGCTCCCGTCAGTTTCTCACTTACTCTCTTGACTGTGTGGGAAGATGGGACATTTAACCTACCACTTACTCAAGATTTCCCTGGCTTACCATTTGTTACGCTCTTTTCATATTACAGGCTCTGGACCCAGTATGGCTGGCAGACTAACAAGCTAACGTGGATATTATTTCACCGCTAGTGGACCTTGCAGATTTAGTGTGGGAGAGGAGAGAATCACATCCTAGTGATTTATGCATAATTTTAAATCGAGGTATTAATCATGCCAGGGCATTTCTATTGATGTTAGTTGATGGCTGTGAAGACAAAGCAGTGTGCACTTGTGTTAAACTGAGCATTCTAGCGCGGTGGCTGTAGGCAGTATGACTGGAAGAGAAAAGACGACGTCCAAGGGATTGATGATGTCCAAGGGTCAAAGCTAGGCCACGTAGAGAATTTTGGTATGGTCACAAGAAGAAAATGGGTAGTATTTGGTGGGATTTTATGAGAATTGTAATCTTAAAAGATAACTTGGGTCCAGCAAGATGACACAGCAGGAAAAGAATTTGCTTCACAAACTTGGTGACCTGAGTTCAGTCCCTGGTCCCATGTAAAGATGGAAAGAGAAAACTGATCCTATGTTGTCATCCTTTGAGATCCATGCATTTGCTGTGGCCCCCACACATCATACACACAGAGACATATGTACAACAATGATAGCAGAAAACTATTTCTTAACAAAAAGGTTCACTCTGGCTTTAGGTGGGACCAGAGCTGAGAAGAAGCCAAAGAGCTGGGAGAGTAGTGTGGCTTAGAACCTTGAAGCAGGGTCATGGTCTATCCAGCATTCTGTCATGATTGCTTCACCTCAGACATAGTTCATGCATACAGCTGTGTCCTCAAACCCTACAGTACTTGAATTTAGGAAGTTTTTATTCTCTTCAGGGTCCCCTGTAATCTCTCCTACAAAGGAATTTATATGCTATCCAACAAATGCTGCATTTAAGCATCGTGGCTGCTCTCCATCACTGAAGTCATGTCAGCTCTCTGGGAGGAACTCCGCTTCTCATATTCTGGTACTAGCACTGTGTAGAGGTCCAGTTGTCTCTGTGGTCAGGGCTGACTTTTCTTTGTTTGTGCTGTGTCTTCAACATTGTGCCTGCATCGTCTCGTGCTCACCCAAAACTCAGTTTTTACCTCCTCACAAGTGTGATAGATGCTTTGGAGGAGAGTCTCCTGCACAGCTGAAAGCCAGAGGCCATCGTGAAAGTTTCTGACCGAGAAATCAGGAGTTGCAAACAAGTGTGAGACAGGGAACGGAACGGCGACCCCCACAGCAGAACTGTGGAGAACATGCTGAGTACCAAAGCATTTGTGTTCAAGTGCAAACTGCCCAGCTGAAGCAGATGGGGCCAATTTGGCTAAGTGATGTAAATTTCATATTTTTCCTTTAAGTAATTAAAAACTGAAACTCAGAGAATTAATTTAACAAATTCAGTGCAGTCATCGTTTCTTTGAAATGTGGGACAAGCTCACACCTCCCCGTGATGTGAAGCTTCAGGCCCTGCTAGGGTGAGGACCAGGGTTCCTCCCACAGTCTTCTCCCACAGCTGTGTCCATGGCTTCGCATCCTTTCCTCTTTCTCCATCCTCCTCCTCCCCTCTCATCTCTCGCCAGTTTTTCATCTCGATTCCATTTCTCCTCTCCTTTCTCTCTCCACCCTCTCTCCTCTCTGTACCATCTTGTCTCTATTATCTCATCTATCCATCCATTCTCCACCTTCTTTCCCCCCCTCTTCTGACCTGATTTCCATTCTTTCACCTCTCCTTTCGTCTTGTTTTCTCTGCTCCTGTCTCTTCCCCTCTCCTCTCTCTCCATTCTCTTATCTCTATTTCTTTTGTTTCCTTCTCATGCAGCAGTTTCTTCTGTGCCCCAACCAGATGGTACATACAGTAAGGGAAAGTGTCAAGTGCAGATGTTACACACTAGAAGGGAATGTAGAAAGTGCACGCTTTTCACAGAAAGAAAAGACGGTGTGATTTAAGGCCAGAAGCAAAGAGAACATCTCCCCTCTTTCTTCCCCCTCTCCATGCCCCTAGACCAATCCGTAGCAGGTAGTTTAGTTATAGACTCTTCCTCAAAGGAAAACAAAATGAGTTGCATATAAATAGCACTGACCCATTTCCTACCTGATCCTTAGATTAAGATTAGCATAAACCCAGGAGGAGAACAGACAAGGACACACAAAAGTAGGCTTGCACAGTAAGGAGTCCCTGCAGTCAGATGGCCTGAAATCTTAATCAAAGATTATTTGATTAATACATATGAAAGAGGAGGGGAGGCAGAGACAGAGAATGGAAATGTCTCATTTAATATCCAAGGAGTGATCCTCATGGCTTTATAGGTGGGAATATCTTTTCCACTGCAGAATTTGAGGCAGATGATGTAGTTTATGGGAGATCACTTGGTCGCCATGTTCTGCAATGCAACCGAGAACAGCAGAAATGGCCAACTGCGTTCCATTTCAAAGTCTACGTTCTTTCCTTGGGCTTCATCTGTGACATCGTGATAATAGAAATCTCTAGCTCCCACATTATTCTGTAATTAATTATAACGAACAAATTAGGTTATGTCTGACAAAGTATCTCACTGTGACAAGATAATGTCGCACTAACAACAATACTGGTATGGATAATGATAACAAGCTCACAGCAGTTCCTAGTTCCGGTACAGGGTGAGGCTTTTGCAGTCATTATTTCTTATCTTCTCCACTCTGCCATTTGCTCTGTTTTTAAATGGGGAAGCAGAGAAAAGGAGAGCGGAATGACTTGCAGAAGGTCAGCCAGTATGAACTGGTACCAGGATTTGATCCCACAGAGACTGTCTCCTTTTCATCTTTACGGATCAGGGGAAAGAGAGAGTAAAAACCTATTACTAGTGCAGAAGGCCAGGATTTGAATTCTGGGTTCATGGGCTGTACCATTTTCATCAGGTTTAAGCAGTGTGGATTTCAGTCCATCCATCTGTAAATAGGAGATGGGTAACAATATCTTTAGATGTTTGCTGAGGATTGTGTAAGAAAACAAAGCCTTCTAGGGCACAGAGTACCTTATTGGTATGAGTACGTGGGCCTGGTTGGACTTCCATCATATAAGACTACAAAGGTGGCTTGGGCAACAGAGATCACTCCCTCCCTGGGTTTTGGAAGCTAGAAAACTAAGGTCAAGGTGTGGCAGAATTGATTTGTAGTTGAGACTTCCCTCCTGGTATACAGGCAGAAACCTCCTTACTGTGTCCTCACAGGGTCTTCCCTCAGCGAGGGAACCTTATGCAACCTTATGCTCCTGTAAGGACAACAGATCTAATTCAGGAAGAATCTCGGGACTTTATTGACCCTTAATTGCTTCCTTGATGACTGTGTTTCCTAATGCAGTCACACCAGGTGTCAGGTCTTCACACCCAAAACGTGTGTGGACACAGATTTGTAGGAGGTAGTCAGTAGGGAGAGGGACTGGAAGGATGGAGCCATAGGATGTTTGGTTAGCTCTAACACCCTGGGTGGAGTTCTTAGACTCCCTTTCTAGAGGGTTAATCATGATAAATTAATAGATACATAATATATATTTTGGGTGGCCATCTTAGCTTCTTTTATATTTGTGTGGTAAAGATCACGGCCAAAAGCACCTTGGGTGTGTGGTGTGGGGGGTGGGGGTTATTTGGCTGACATTCATCATTGCAGTCCACTATCAACAGGGCAAACACTCAAGGCAGGACTATGGGGACAGCAGCTAAAGCAGAGGCCTTGGAGACATGCTGTGTATTAACTTGAGCTCCACGGCTTGCTCAGCCTCCTTTCTTGTGCTATTGAGGACCAACTTCCCAGGGTGGCTCAATAGTGAGCTGGGCCCTCCCACATCCCTCTTTAATCAGGGAAGAGTCCGGCAGATTTGCCTATTGGCCAATCCTATGGAAGCAATTTCTCCATTGAGAGTCCCTCCTCACAGACATGCCTGTTTGTGTCGGGTGATAAAAGTCAACCAGCACAACACGTGTGTCATCTGCCTTCTCTTTGTGGACACTGAAAATATCTTTTACCGTCTATTTTTCAGGCGAACCTGAATTTAAGTACATTGGGAACATGCACGGCAATGAGGCGGTTGGGCGGGAGCTGCTCATTTTCTTGGCCCAGTACCTATGTAACGAGTATCAGAAGGGGAACGAAACCATCGTCAACCTGATCCACAGTACCCGAATTCATATCATGCCCTCCTTGAACCCCGATGGCTTTGAGAAGGCCGCGTCCCAGGTGAGAGCCAGGCAGGGTCAATGTGACCTGCTGTCTTCATCCTTCTGATATATTAGTATGAGTGCACTTGTCTATCCACAGCTCCGTGTCCAGCATGAGGATCACGGAGAGACAGTCCCTTTTGCTGCTAAGAAAAGGGTATTGCTGTAAAGGATGCTTTTCTTCAGCAGAAGCTTTGCTGAAGAATCTTGTAAATAAGTTAATACTTTAATAATGTTTTGCTGGACTGTGAAATAAATAACATTGATTTGTCCGTAGTTGCGAGTAGGCAAAGTTGCTTCTAAAGCAGTGGTTCTCAATTTTTGGGTCGCGACCCCCTTGCGATTGACTGACCTTTTCACAGGGGTCGCCTAAGACCATCAGAAAGCACAGATGCTTACATTATGATCCATGACAGTATCAAAATTAAAGTTATGAAGTAGCAACAGATGTACTATTATGGCTGGGGTCTCCACAGCATGAGGAGCTGTATTAGGAAGCTTTAGAAAGGCTGAGAGCCGCTGCAAGCAATGCTTACTGCCAAGCCTGTAACAGCTGGGTGAGTTGATGTCATAGCGCTCTCTGCTGGAAGGAAGGAAGAATGACTTGCAACTAGATCAATATAGAGGATTAATTGCTGGTTTTATTAAAGATCAGTGAAGAAAACAAAACAAAACAAGTTCTCCGTGTTTACAATAAAAATAATTTTAAACCTGACAACATTTGGGAGCATGGCATCAGGGGGTAGAGAGAAGGGGAGATGGGGAAGAAGAGAAAAGTTTAGGAGAGCTTGAGGGAATGGATAATTGAGATTGAGGAAGGACAGATATGAGAGCAAGTAAAGAGATATCTTGATTGAGGGAGCCTTTTTGAGGTTAGTGAGAAACCTGGATCTAGGAAAATTTCCAGAAATCCACAAGGATGACCCCAGCTAAGACCCTAAGCAATAGAGGAGAGGGTGCCTGAACTGTCCTTGCCCTGTAGTCAGACTTTTGATTATCTTAAATATCACCATAGAACCTTCGTCCAATAGCAGATGGAAACAGAGGCAGAGACCCACAGCAGAGCACTGGACTGAGCTCTTAAAGTCCAGTCAAAGAGTGAAAGGAGTGAGATTCTGAGCAAGGAGGTCAAGACCATGAGGGGTTTACCCACTGAGACAATGTGCTTGAGCTAATGGGAGCTCACCAACTCCAACTGGACTGGGAATAAACTATCATGGGATTAAACTAGTCCCTCTGAATGTGGTTGACTGTTGGAGCAGATTGTGTGGCCAATGACAATGGCACTGAGATTTGTCTTTACTGCATATACTGGCTTTTTGTGATCCTATTCTCTTTGGATGTATACCTTGGTTAACCTAGATGTAGTGGGGAGGGCCTTGGACTTTCCACAGGGCAGAGTTCCTTGACCTCTCATAAGATTGGAGGGGAGTGGGAAAGAGGGGAAGGAGGGGAGAAAGTGGGAATTTGGATTGTTTTTTTTTTAAGTAATTTTAAAAAGAAATAAAAAAACTCTGACATCTAAAAAAAATAAAAATAATTTTATACATTTTAAGTGTCATGATAAAAAGTAATGACTTTCTTTTTGAGACAGAGTCTCACGATGTTGGTGGCCTGGAACTTGCTCTGTAGATCTGGCTGTCCTTGAACTCACAGAGATCCTCCTGCTTTTGTTTCCCGAGTGCTGGGATTAAAGGCATGCACCACTCTATCTGGCACTAACGGCCTTGTAAGAGACTATGTGTGTGCTTCCATTTTGATTGGACAAGATTGGGGGACATGGTTGTTAAATATACTGTTTATGGTATAAAATGTAAAATTTTGACACATGCTATATAACAAGCATTATAAATATATTTATCTCCTCTCACGCTGGTCTTTTTTTCTATCATAAAGACTTTTAGAATCTTTTGTTCTGGATTTTTAAACAGAATGCATATTTTTAAAGAAGCCTGAGAGAGGCATATAAGCTATTAATACATGAGACCCATATCCAATATTCTAGTTCTTAGTATTAATTATTTAGAATATTTAAAAATCAGGGTGCTGGATTCACAGAGGCAATTTCACTTAATTCTAACTATTGATGGTGTGATTTTAAAGAGGTTGGAACTATTATTAGTTAAAAAAATTCATTGAGATACCCCCCCCCCCAAATGCTTATAACAAATATTTTAAACTGTGTACCTTCAGGAGTACATTGATAAAATAGCGAACACAGCAGTGAGGGAGGATATTGTAACAGATAATCTCAGTAAACTATTTTTGAGAGCAATGATGGGACCTTAAGTAGGAACTGACTGCTGTAATAAATAGCAATGTTGTCTTTCTTAGCCAGGTGAACTGAAGGACTGGTTTGTAGGTCGCAGCAATGCCCAGGGAATAGATCTGAACCGGAACTTCCCAGACCTGGATAGGATCGTGTATGTTAATGAGAAAGAAGGTGGTCCAAACAACCATCTGCTGAAGAACCTGAAGAAAATTGTGGATCAAAATGCAAAGGTAACACGTACATGGCTCTTCCGGGGTCCCACGTACAGAGCTTTCCAGGGGTCTCGCGTGCATGGATTTCCCAGAGTCTCACATGTTCGGCTTTCCTGGGGTCTTATATGCTCGGCTTTCCTGGGGTCTCATATACACGGCTTTCCTGGGGTCTCATATATTAGGCTTTCCTAGGGTCTCACATGCTCAGCTTTCCCGGGGTCCCATATGCTCGGATTTCCTGGGTTTCACATAGCTGAGTTTCTTTCACTACTCTGTCTTGGATGCGACACAGCCTTCCACCCAGTTCCACCTTATGATTACGTACTTCTCAGTATGTATACCCTTCTCAGAACTGTCCCAGTCAGCTGCTGTGTAAGATTTCCTAGACAGGCACACATAATTACAAAAAAAAATCTTAAAAAGTCATGCCTATGCACTTCTAAAATGAGAATTTGCACTTAAAAACCTCAGTGTCACTTTTACATTAAAGAGAATGATGCAAAAAATTCAACTTTAATTTATTCCCTGAGAAATAAGCAGAATTTATTTGTAATGGTAAACCTTTACTGGTTTGAATGAGAACAGGCCTCGTGGACTCATATATTTGAATACTTTGTTCTCAGTTGGTGAAACTGATTGGGGATTAGGAGGTGTAGCCTTGTTGGAGGAGAGTATCACTGGGAGCCATGCCTGTCTGCTGCTGTGTTCTCTACCATGTTGATCATGGACTCGAACCCTCTGATACTATAAGACCTAAATAAATTCTTTCTTCTACAAGCTGCCTTGGCCATGGTGTCTCATCACAATACAAAAGTAATCGATACACAAACTGCCCATGTCTCGTTCTTTTCCTCTCCACCTGTGACATTAAGAATGACACAGCATTTAGACTCAGAGCAAGTATTTAGTTAATGGTCTTAGATAGCCCTCACTTCCAAGTTCCCATTTTTGAACACAGTATCTTATCTTTACACCTTAAAAATGACTTTAATTTTCAAGGCTTATTTTGTCTTGTGTATCAGAAATCACAGCTTAAGGATGTAGAGGTCTCTGGCTACAGATTCAGGGTCTTTGGAGTATGTGTATGACCGTCAAATGGTAGAACGAGACTCCTAGGGAGTCCTACAGATGCTGGCACGTTCCACTGAGACACATGGCTAGAGGTGGACACACAGCATTCTTCTGAGACTCTGGGGATAAAAATCTTCACCTGCTTCCCAGAGCTCTTCTTCTAAATCATTTCTCATCTGGCCCGAGCTTCACTGCCTGGCTGCCTCCGTGGTTACTTGAGTTCAGCATCTGAGCCTTGGCCTGAATTGCTTGAAAACAGCAGGGCTTAAAATACTTCCGATAATTTATTAGTGTTATGCTTTTCTTTAATGGCCGGAGTTGTGAAGGAATCTGAGAAAACACAGCTTTAGCATATTTTAAATGTTAAAGCCGTCTAATTATAGAACATGTCATCGAGCTCTACTTAAAGTCTTTAAAATGGGAAGGTTCAGAAGTTTTAAAAATGTTATTACGTGTGTGTGTGTGTGTAAGCTTACATGTGTGCACAGAGGTCAGAGGACCCCTTGGGGAGTCAGTTATCTTCTTCTGCCTTGTATGCTCTTTGGATAAACTCAGATTATTATGCTCAGCAGTAAGTCGTCCCCCTGCCCACTTCCCTCTGGGCCATCTTGCTAGCACGTTTACAGAAGTTTTGAAGATAAGTCACAAACAGTTCTAAAATTTTCCAGGCTCATGCTTTGTGGGGCGCTCTCTAGAGTGGATTGATTAGACAGACCCAGGAACTCTCAGGCTGAAGGACTCTGTTTAAAGTCAAAGAGATTGTTGTTGATTGCTGTTGTAAACAATAACATGCACATTAGCCATAGTGTACACATAGCAGGAGAGCTTATGGGAATATCTAGCAACTGCATGAAACTTAGTATGTTCATGACAACATTGGAGCTTTTTAAGGTTTTAAGTTTTGAAAGTAATATATTGTTACAAAGGATAAGGCAGATGTAAATAAGAAGAAAAATAACCCAAGTGTTGTAGTCTTCAGTAATCCCGATTCACACGTTGGTTTGTGTTCTTTAAACGCGTTTCTATACACAATACTCTAACAATTCATGTAGGGTCCCTATGTGAGGAAGAATGTGAGTCCTTGGTCTTGCTCATGCTCCAGTAAATAGCTCCCACCCACACTCATCCACTAAGTCTACTGTTTTAGAATGGTATTCATTGACAAACGTTATTTGTTATCTGTATGCAGCAAGAAAAGAAATCACACATAGAAACGATCACATTTAAAATATCACTTAGGTATAAATATTGTGTAAGATGTAGTGCAGTTGATAGACTGCTTGCCAAGTATGCCTTAGCCTTGGGTTTGATCCCCAACATTGCACAAACTTGACATACTTGTAATTCCAGCACTTGGGAAGTAGAAGCAGGTGGATCAAAAGTTCAAAGTCATCATTAGCAACATAGTGAGTTCCTGATCTGAGTGAAACCCTGTCTCAAAAATAAAACAATAGATTGTTTAAAAAAAAAACCTTAAAGGACATATATGAAATGTGTCCTAGTTAGGGTTACTGTTGCTGTGATGAAATACCATGACCAAAGCAACTTGAGGAGGGAGTTTATTTATCTTACTCCTCTATATCATCATCAAAGGAAGTCAGGACAGGGCAGGAACCTAAAGGCAAGAGGTGACACAGAGGCCACAGAGGAGTGCTGCTTATTGACTTGCTCCTCATGGCTTCTCAACTTGTTTTCTTGTAGAGCCCAGGACCACCAGACCATGGGTGGCCACACCCACAATGGGCTGGACCCACCATCCATCATGAATTAAGAAAATGTCCTACAGGCTCGCTACAGTTGGGTCTTCTTATGGAGGCATTTCCTCAATTGGGGTTCCTTCCTCTCAAATGACTTTAGCTTGTGTCAAGTTGACATATCTAGCATAAAATGTTAGCAGTAGGTGTCTTTAGGTGGCAAAATTATGGAGTCGCTTAAATTTTCCACTTTGCGCATATATGTCTTTACTATACTTTCTACATCCCAAATTTATTGGCAGATAAAATCAACCACCCAAATAATAAAAATAGTGCACATTTTTTTTTGGTTTTAACACATAATTTTGCATTTGTGGGGTGATCTAGGAGAGTGATCAGCATTTCCACTCCTTAGACCTCTGTTATCTCTTTGTAATGAGAATCCTTAAGCATCACTCTTCTAATTCTTTTATTGTTTTAAATTTTTCTTATTTATTAGTGTTATTTATATTTTTTTGTGTGTGATATGCACATAGTGTCTACAGAGGCCTAAAAAGAGTGTTAGATTCCCTGAATCTGGAGTTACAGGAGGTTGTGTGTTGGGGAAAAGACTTATTTGCCGTCTTTAAATATCCTTTGGCATCAGCTAACTACACCTTCTTCTAAATCGTACTTTCTCATATGTGGAAATCAGAATATATTCAAGACTGAAGAACTGGTAATCTAAAGTCAGGGTGGTCCCTACACTTTGCAGCCTGGGTTTGAATCCTTGGCTAATGAACTTGGATGTATATGTTACTTAACTGTACTTGGTCTTAACACTCTGTGCTATGAAATGGCGATGAGTTTCTGCACATCCAGTGAGGATGCTGCTGTCCTCAGTAAAAACGTTGTATCCAAGACATCATCATAAACAGTACATGGAGGGGTTTTTAATCTGTCCTGCCTGCCAGATCCCAAACACAACATGGAGAATTATTAGTTATGAAAGTTTGGTCTATAGCTTAGGCTTATTCCTAACTAGCTCTTATAACTTAAATTAACCCTTTTCTATTAATTTACATGCTGCCATGTGACTCATCTCCTACATTTTATGCTTCTTTTCCATCTGGCTGGTGACTATACCTTCTTCCCAGCTTCTCTCTGCCCTGAAAATTCTGCCTACCTATTGGCTATTTAGCTTTTTATTAAAAACCATAGTGACATATCTTCACACAGTGTAAAGGAATATTCTACAACACTTCCCCCTTTTTGTCTAAATAAAAAGAAAAGGTTTTAACTCTAATGTAATAAAACTATAAACAATAAGAACAATTTTCAGGTAAGAATTATATTTACAATGTCCAGTCCATTTGTATTTGGCATATTTAAAGAAAATACTTCATTGTTTATTCTATCCTGATGAGTCCAAAGGTCTGTACTTAATTTTCTTCTATCACAAATGAGGAAAAGTATAACTGTAACTACTTTGTCTTCAACTCCATCAAAGACTTCAGACCTGAGTAAACAGGAAGTGCAGTGTAAGCTGCTTCCAAATTTATAGAAATGGCAGACATTTGACCCCTTGGATGGTCACTCATCCTCTGCAACGGTGGGGTATCCAATTGTCAGCCTACAGGACTAGTATATCTGGCAGATTCTTCTATGAAGCACAGTTTTGAAGGACTATACCACCTAGTCTTGGCAAAGTTAAGTGGTCACTTTCCTGTGTGTCCTGCTGAATGTCTGGCAGACTTTTCTGTGAAGCAGGTATTTTGAAGGACTGTCTTGCCTTATCTTGGCAAAGTTCAGCAGTCTCTTTCCTTTGTGATCTGCTTGTCCAGTTTGTACAGCATGCTGTCAACAGTCAAGGCAAGGGCAGGTTCTTGCCCAACTGGCTAGTTTTGCCATATTGAAATCAGACTCCATATGCAACTTCTCTGAGGCCTATCATCTTCTCTGAAGTAAATAAGTACTACATATTCTGTAGGTCTTTGAAGTGTTTGAAGACCATCTATCTAAATATATCGGTTTAACCTTGAAAACATATCTAAAATGACTATAAGTTAGATTGTTATAGGTGGCTAACTACTAACCTGCTTTTCTTTATTATCCTAAATAGTTTATAATAATAACCTTCAAGAACTAGAAATTTACACTATACTGTTAAATTAGCTACATAGGCACACTATGTCAAATAAGAGTAGACATGTATGTATAGTATGTCTTAATAAAAATAACCTTAAATTTGTATCAATATACAAAAGTCTATTCCAATGTAAAATATTTGAGACTAGTAATTATTCAAAAGAAGACTCAACAATCTATGCTTTATCTCATTATTTTCATACCATGCCTCCTTTTTTCCTCTTTAGAAAGAGATCTCTTAATATCCTTTGTTCAGTTTATTTTGACCATGACCAAAAATATTTGTAGCCACCCCCCCCCCCAAACAGGGACAAACATCCATAGTCCACCAAATGACCGAAAACCACCCACCCTACCTCTTAGGAATATGGGAGTTGTGTTTTCTAGACTGCTTCCTGCTGGCATCTTTAAGGGACCCTGAGAAAATTAGGATAATGATCAAGCTCACAATCAAAAATTCAAAGACAGCACAGTAACACACAGAATCCAGACACCCTATGTATTTTCAATTTCTAAGTGGCTTATTCTTTTTTTTAAATTAGTTTCTCTTTCTTTAAAAGCTTTACTCTATTATTTTAACTATTTATTTAATGACTGTCTATATCGTTTTTCTTTTTTTAAAGCCTCCACACATTGTTAAGCACACTAACCTGTTTGCAGTTTTTGGGTTTTGCTTTGTTTTGTTTTTTCCATCTGAGCCTGCTTTACAGTCTATCTGTAACCTTTGCTGTCTGCATGAGCAAAATCTCAAATAGTGACACAGTTTAACTCATGGTATGCTGGCTGTTCAAGCCCAAGGGCAGTGGATGAGAGATCTATCTCTGTACAGCATGCATTTGGCTCTTTTATTGTATGCTTGAAGCCTTTCTTTTAAAGCTTTCTCAGGTCTTATGTGGAATTATGTGCCCAGGTGTTGGATACCGTTTATAGCCAGTTTTTCTCCCTCCTGTCAACCAGCTTCCAAATCACAACATGGAGTCTTATTATCAGTTATGAAAGCTTAGCTGATAGCTTATGCTTGTTTCTAACTAGCTCTTTTAACTTAAATTAACCCATCTATATCCTGTCACATGGATCATGGCTTTTATCTCTCTTACTCTGCCTCTAGCTGGCAACTCTGCTTTTTTCTTCCCAGCATTTTTTTTCTGCCCTGAAAATCCTGCCTAGCTATTAGCCATTTACTTTTTATTAACTCAATCACAGTGGCATATCTTCACCCAGTGTAAAAGCACAGAAACGCAGAAGTTTAACAACGATACAACTAGATTTTTCCATCCTGAAAGAGCAGGACAGAGTGCATCTCAGTAAACCCTTGCCTTTTCATCAGAGTGTTTGGAGGTCTGAGGTCCGTCTACTTGTTGTTAATGGCTCGTCACATTACGTAAAAGAATCAAGGTTTTTTGTTTTGTTTTTATTTTCTTTCTTTCTTTCTTTCTTTCTTTTTTGCTCTAGATTCTTTTGTTAATAATTTCTTCTTTTTATTTTCTTCCAAGAAAGACCATGAATCATTGAAAATATCATGAATTCCTGAAACTTGGGTTTCTGTCTACATTTTAAGATGCCCATTCCAAAGTAAACTGACATTTTGTGGTTAGTTCTCAGTGAGACTTGATCTATTTTCTTTCATAAAGACAATGTCTGAAATGGTTGAAGGGAATGGGAAAAATAATAAGAAATAATGGGAAATAAAATTTATCATGTGTTTGAGCCACTGAGGGAGAAAAGCATTGATTTTTGGTTCAACAGTATTTTCTCCATCTGCTAAGGATTACTGTAAGTCTGTAATCCTTATGGCCAACAGAGGAAGGGACCCTGATGTGATTTATATATTATTTTCAAACCCGAAGAGAGAAACATGTGCATTTCCCCAATGTAGATCTTTTAAGGAAATGTAAACGTGATGAAAATATTTTTCATAATAAATGTGGAAATATTGACTGTTGTTCCTATGCAAACTTTTCTCCCTCTGTAAAGTGAACCCAAACATGTTTGAACTGTGAGCAGTTTCTGATACTTAGTCTTTTCTGTGTCTTTCCTGGGATGTCACCAATGACAATTATCAGCTTCTGATCCGTGTGACCCTTATTCTTTGTTGCAGCTTGCCCCCGAGACAAAGGCTGTCATCCATTGGATTATGGACATTCCCTTTGTGCTGTCGGCCAACCTGCATGGAGGAGACGTCGTGGCCAATTACCCGTATGATGAGACAAGAAGCGGTAGGTAGTCCCCTCTCCTCTAAGTGGCTTAAGGCCTGTAGGTTCCAGTCAGGAATCACAGCATGATTTCCATGCTACTATTTGTTTTGTTCTTTAAAACAAAATCTTTCTCTGCAGGCTGAGATGGCCTTGAACTTTCAATTCCTCTGCTTCAGCCTGGGTGCTGGCATTATAATAGGTGTGTGCCACTATGCTCCATACTCTATTAGGGAACCAGCTCATATAAATGCTTGCATTTATGAGCATTTCACATGGTAATCGCGTAGAGAGGAAAGCAGCAGAAGTGATTATAATGCTTTTTTTTTTGGTGAAGGAAAATAGAAGCTTAATTAACTCTTAGGGAGGAAATAGAATAGGAGCCCTAGAAGAGTGGTTCTCAGCCTGTGTGTTACGTCGCCTTTGGGAGTGTGTATCAGATCTCCTACATACCTGATATTTACATAACAGTTCATAACAGTAGCAAAATTATAGTCCCCACAGCATGAGGAACTGTATTAAAGGGTCACAGCACAGGAAGTTTGAGAACTATTGTGAAGCCAGTCCTGGCCTCTGGAAAGGTGGACTGCATACAGACACTAGATAGATTCATGCACAACATGGCTTAATAACGGAGGTAGCCGTTGACACTTCACCCTGCCGTGGGAATGCACCCACGTAGCCAGCTCTCACGTTTCTGCCCTGGGTCCTCTTCTGCTAGTGCCAGAGAGGAGGAGCGACATTTTGACTTTTCTCTAATGTGTTTCAGTCAGGCTTTAGGTACAGCAAGTGAGTGAGAGAAATTCCTGCTTCGATCCCTTTGCCGAGAACTCAGAAGGGTAAGATCTTTGTACAGGATGGTAGTTTTAGGGACAGAAAACTCAGGTTTGGAGAAAGTCAGATTGGAGGGTATTATTAGATAAACTTGAGATTCTGTGGTTTGCCATTACCTGGGCAACTTGTCAGCCAAGTATATTTTATAACACATGAGTAAGAATACAGGGTATCAAAAGAAACATCCTCTTCTACAATACACACAGGGAGAGTTTAGAAACATCTGAAATTAAATGCTGGCTAGTCTGGGTGTCAATACTTCATAATGCTTATAAAATGGCTGCTGATGAATCCAAGGATGGCCTTGAACTACTGACTCTTTCACCTCTCTCCTAAGTCCTGGTGTCACAGGCATTGCGCCCTACTAGTAAACATTTTATTAAACTAAACAGTTTTAATAACGGAAATGTTTCTATCTTCTCAGGTCTACTGTAGCCTCATCAGCTCTTCTTGCGAGGCTTTCAGTGGGATGTGTATTCTATCTCACCTCTTATCCAAGTACTAACCAGGTCCCCCCCTGCTTAGCCTCTGAGGCAGGGGCATTCAGGGTGGTATGGCCATAGGCATTCTGCCTAATCTCTGTATTTTCGTGTTAGGGATGAAAGTCATACAGCCTGAAACCTAAGTGTGTCTGTTTGACATTTTAACTTTCATCTTCCTGAAAGCTTCCACCTTCCCGAGAGCTACATCAGCAGGAGCTCAGCGTTGAAGGGCTCTCAGTAAACAACCATCACTCTCGGTTGCTGTCCACGTCTCCCATCTTGTGAATTCATTTTCTAGGTACCGCTCATGAATACAGCTCCTGCCCTGACGATGCGATCTTCCAAAGCCTGGCTCGCGCATACTCTTCTTTCAACCCCGTCATGTCTAACCCCAATAGAGCTCCCTGTCGCAAGAATGATGATGACAGCAGCTTTGTTGACGGAACGACCAATGGGGGTGCATGGTACAGCGTCCCGGGTGGTGAGTTTTGCTCTCTGATTATGTGAACTTGACTTCCTTTAATTGCCATGTAGACTCAGAAAGGGATTTCCACCTATAGAATTTTCATTATTCCTCAGCTGTTTTAAGTCGGTGGAACTGACAGGTGGCTCAGCAAAGCCATTGTTACACATTACTTTGTATTGAATTAAAATGGGTGTGCTAACATCTGAAGGAGTACACTGAGAAACTAGAAAGAGAATGGTGGTAAGGGGCCACTTTTCAAGTTCAGCCTTCTGCGGTAAGAGAACATCTTTATATCAGGTTAGTCATGCCTTTCATTGCAAGCAAGTGTGCATCTTAGAGGCTGTGCAGCAGTCTTTAGCAGACCTTGTATGGTGGCTTTAATGAGAATGGCTTCCATAAGCGCTCTCTCTCTCTCTCTCTCTCTCTCTCTCTCTCTCTTTCTCTCTCTCTCTCTCTCTCTCTCTCTCTCTCACACACACACACACACACACACACACACACACACACACACACACACACACACAGCGAGAGAGAGAATTTCATAATTCCCTAAGAAAATATCCATGGTCTCCAGATTTCCATTGCACACGTTTCTTGTTTTCACTCATATTTTGCATTTGGACAGATAAGATCTGGTGTATCTGGTATAGTCTCCTCTCCTCCCCTTGATAAGTTGAGAAGTATGGTCTTCGTAAAATTTAGGATTTGAAGTACATCAAATACATCTGGTGGAGAGTGATAGATCTTCATTTTATATTTGAAAGCAATTTTGCACTTTGACCCCAGATACTGGCTTTATTCACAATATAGAGAATTGGCATAAATCACATGAGAAGAGAACCTCAATTGAGGGAGTGTCCAGATTACATTGGCCTGTGGGCGTGTCTATGGCGACTGTCTGGATTCTTAGTTGATGTGGGAAGATCCATCCTGTTGTGGGTGGGATAGTCCCAAGATGGAGAGTCCTGAGCTAGGTGAGACAGGAGAAAACTAAGAGACTCGGCAGGCACAAGGTGGAGTCATTTAATTTTAAAAAAGAAATCTTCAACGATTTCTTTGGAGCAAACCTGCTAAGCTAGTAGCATATCACCTGCATAATATGAACTAATATGCATTAGTAAAGCACTGGTAATACTCACAGTAAACATAGCAATGCATTAGCCAATCATTATGCCCCGCAGTAAACATTCAAGGGAGGTTGGAAGATCTTTAACTCCCTGTGGTCATTTTATTTCAATTGTTATGACAGATCTGCTGACCAAAAGCAGCCTGGAGGGAGAGTTCATTTGGCTTACAGTTCTGGGTTGTAGCCCATCATTGTGGGCAGTCCAGGCCAGAGCTTAAAGCATCACTTCCCCTGTCAGGAGCAAAGAGATGCTTCTAGCCTTGGCCTGATGCTCTCTGTAAAGAGCCCAGACAGGAGGTCATCTCCGTTAGAGAAGAGAGACATCTTGGGCTGCTCCATTGTTTCTGGGAGCTGCTATCAGCCATTCTCCAGGAAGGGGGGTGGGGTTGGGGGAATTGTCAATTCTTAAAAGCCAACACAGCAATAGAAGGTTGGTACTTTGGCTTCAGGAAAGCAATCTGGTAGGCAACAACATACCCAGTGAATCTGAACGATAGCCTCATTAAAATAATTCTGAATATCAAATCTTTTCTGTTGTCTGGTTTGCAATACAATTCACATTATGTCGAATACAAAGTAGATATGCCATGTTTATTGAATTAATATATGATGTTACATATCATATACTATGATATATCTTATAAATCATACACTATGATAGAGTTCTAATCCCTCAGGAATGCACTTTGATGTTGGTTGGGTTTAGAAAGTAATAGCATGCCATGTCTCCTCATTAGACTCTCCCAGTTCCTGCCTCATAGGAAGGCAGCTTAGAGGGGCTCACATTTCTTTACTAGGTCAAGGGATACAATCTTTCAGCTTGTCTTTCCTGAAGTCTACTGAGAACTGTGGGGTGTGGATGGCGTCTGCTTTTGCTCCCACCCTACAACGTGGATGATCATTTAAGACACAAGAGGTTGTTCTTTTAAAACAAGAGTCTCCCAAGTATGTTTTTGGTTCCCCCATGGGAGGACATTTCTGTGCAGATTCCTACAGGGCCAGTCTTCAACTTAAGCTCTCAGCTAATCAGTACAGCATGTGGAGAGTTACACCACTATGTGTTCATATTGACTCCCCGTCTGGTGCTTGTGCAGGAATGCAAGACTTCAATTATCTGAGCAGCAACTGCTTCGAGATCACTGTGGAGCTCAGCTGTGAGAAGTTCCCACCTGAAGAGACCCTCAAAAGCTACTGGGAAGACAACAAAAACTCCCTCATCAGCTACATGGAGCAGGTAAACCCAGTATCCAGCATCAGCTGATGGAGGAATCTTTAACCTTGTAGTATGTTCGACTCATCAAATGGTTTCTGTTCAGGGAGGTCCATCTGAATGGGGGTGCCACTATGGGAAACAGATGGCTGTGGTGTCTCAGTAGAGGTTTATATGCTAGGTCTTATGGTTCATGCCTGATCACTGAGAACTGACTACATGGGAGAACATTCAAATGAGACATCTTGGTTTCTTTTATTCATACTGTGCCAAGCAAGGACAGTCTTTTTTTTGTTGTTGTTGTTTTTTTCAATTTTTTTTAGTTGTTGAAAAAAATTTCCACCTCCTTCCACACATCGCCCCTTCCCCCCACTCCATTCCCCCTTCCTCTCAAGACTGAAGAGCAGTCCAGATTCCCTGCCCTGCGGGAAGTTCAAGGTCCTCCCACTTCTATCCAGGTCCAGGAAGGTGAGCAATCAAACAGGCTAGGCTCCCACAAAGCCAGTTCATGCATTAGGATCGAAACCTAGTGCCTTTGTCCTTGGCTTCTCATCTGCCTTCATTGTCCGCCATGTTCAGAGAGTCCGGTCGCATCCCATGCTTATTCAGTCCCAGTCCAGTTGGCCTTCGTGAGCTCCCAATAGATCAGTTCCACTGTCACAGTGGGTGGGTGCACCCCTCGTGGTAAGCAAGGACAGTCTTAAGACACTCCCTTAGCGGATCACCTTGGGCTTTGAAGGGTGCGTGGCAGAGCCAGGATATAAGTGAGGTGAATGAGTCAGGTAGGTGTAGGACGATTGCTGAGTGAGTCTCCTGGATAGTGTGCCCCAAATGCCTCACTCACTTCTCGGTATACTCAACTGGATCACAGGTGATAATTTACTGAGCCCTTTTGTCTTTCTCAGGCATTGTTCTGAATGTCTTACACGTAATAATTATGTAGTGGATCCTTGCAGCAATTCTGGGAATCACATGAGATCACAACCACCACCCTCTTCTGTGAATTAGATGAAGAATCTGATACCAAAAAGGTTGACCAGTTTTCCTAGGTTATGCACTAAAGACCTGAACCCAGGAAGTCTTGTTCTAGAATTGTCCTGCTGTCATTGTCTATCAAGACAAAAATCTTAATCAGAGTCTCCTACATGTCTGATTGTAGGTGACCTACATATCATTGCAAAATATTGGTATAGAATTTCAGGGTATCTCGCAGTCTGTCAAAATGAAATCCGTTACCTACTTGGAATGGTCTAAGCGTTTCTATCCCTTCTATAGTATATATGGATGCTGGTACCAGGGAATAATAGTGGACAGACCAGAGGATATCACTCCTTGCCCAACTGTCTTCAAATTCTATTCTCCATGTGGCTATTTCCCCCTGCAATCCACTTGAATGATGCTTATTCCTCACATCCCTGCCCAGGTAGCCAGGTGTCTCTGTCATTTTTGCACCTTTTGGAAGTTGCCTGATTGAGCTTCCTGTGTACTCAAGTAATATTATTTCCCTTCTCAGGTCTTTGATGGGGTTGAAGACTAGATAGTTGTAGTTACTTGTTTCTCATGATTTAGCCAAGTTATTTCTAATACAAGATTTTGACTCCTTAGAATAAAATAACTATTGAAACATTTAGCATATGTTTTTTACTTCATTTGTTTATGCTAGTTGTAATTTCCATTTTTATACTTAATATTTATTCTTATTGTATATAGTTTTGTATTAGGCTTAGAACTCTTATTTTAGACAAAAGGGGGAGGTGATATGGGAATTCCATCAGCCAATAGCCTTTAAGATACCGGCCCACTTTGGGCGTGGTCAAATGTACTATATATATAGATACCAAAATGAGCATGGCCCCTTGGCTGTTGGATTTGGTTCCTGTTTCCCTGCTCATGCAGATGACCACAGATCTGTGAGTCTACCCCTAAATAAAGAAGCCTTTATTATGCTTCATTCTGAGCTAGTAGGGGACTGTTTTATTATTATAATCGACAACACACCATAGACAGTCTAGACTAATCAAATGGATTCAATATAAACAAATATCCTCAAATAAACATTTAGCTATGCCCTAGATTCTTTTCTGTTCCTGTGACCGAATACTCTGATACAAGCAACTTAGGAGAGAAAGAATTTATTTTGTCAGAATTCCAGGTCATGGAATGTTGTGAGGAAGTCAGGAGGCAGAAATATCAAACAGCTCCTCATGTCCACAGTTAAGAGCAGAGGGAATGCATGCATGCATGTGTAGGTAGCTCAGGCAGCTCCTCATGTCTACAGTCATGAGCAAAGGGAATGCATACATGCGTCTGTAGGTAACTTGGGACTGAAACTTACAGCATGGTATTTCCTACTTTTAGGTTGGGGCTTCTTACATCAATATAATCAATTAATATAATCCAGAAAATCTGGCAGAGTTGTGCCCATAGGCCAATCTGATTCAGGCTATTTCTCATTAAGAAATTAATAATTTAATCATTAATGAAATGAATAATTCTACATTTTATGAAGTTGACAATTGAAATTAACAACCAGAGTGATTTACGAATATAAATACATATAGAAATGTACACATAAAACCAATGCTTATTTTTGTTTGTTTGTTTTAAATATGATCTTAACTATGCAGCTCTGACTAGCTTGAAACTCACTGTGTAGACCAGGTTGGCCTCAGTTTCAGGGACTGTCTGCTTCTGCCTTTCAAATGCTAGGATTAAAGGTGTGCAGCACTATGTTCTAAAAACCAATGGTTTTTAAAAAGAAATTTTTTTAAAAAATGGATTATTTGACACATATCAGGTGTCAAATAGAATACCTTATCAAACAAGATTCATAAAATAGATCCATCAATGATGACTTTTGGTAAAGAACACCTATTCTATAAGATTTTTAAAAAAGAGATCGAAAGACTTTTCCATTGCATTTAACCATTAATGATTTTGGATTAATAACATTTGAGAATAATGAACCATATTGACTTTATAATAACTCTGGTAGGAAAGTCTGCAGGATGTTTTGTCAGAAGAACTGTTTCTCTGAGATCAAAAATTAACTGTTTTATTATTTATTTATTTTGGTGGAAGAAGTCAGATGGGCTCTTTGTGTTCTCTACTGATATCAAAGGATCCTTTTCTGATAAAACATTTAGCTTTCATTTGCCCATTTTTTTCCTCAACAGAAATGTATAAAGTTGCTTTTATATCCCAGAAACCCTGGGAGGTGTCTGTAATGTGTTTTCTTGGCCAAACCTCTCCACCAACGCAAATAATCCCAACGAGACCAAATCAGATCGAATTAAAAGATCCCAAGCTTAATAGATGACAATACTCCTGGGTGGCCCCTGGAAAACAGGGAGAAGGGAAGAGAAAAAAGGGGAGACCACTGAGAACCTGAAGACCATGTATTCATACTCTGGGTGGGGGGGGCAGTTTAAAGAGCCTGTGGGAGTGGTCTCGACCTTCCCTGGGGAGGGTTACCCTTTGGCGGGCTTTCTTGACCCTCCTTGTGGAGGGGGTCACCGTTTAGTGGACTGGGGCAACTCCCAGGGGAGGGAGTTTATGCCAGGAGCTGGGGTGAAGCCCCCAGGCAAACAATCCAGACTTTTTGTATAAAGCGGTTCCAGGGAGCTGAGGTGATGCTTCGGACCAAAGAGTGTCAGTTGCAGAGACCGTCTTTCAGAAGGGTCTGAAGTAGTGAGTGGGGTCATAAACACTAGTGAGTACCTAATCACGAGAGGCTGTAAATGCTGAAATAAGGGAAAACTACAGGAATCACTGCAAAGGTTGGACACAGAAGGCTCCTTAACTCAGTCACAGTGGCTTAGAGCTGTATGGAAGATTCCCTGTGGTTGCTACCATTGAGATCGTCACCTTGAACCACAGTTATAAGACAGGTTCTGTTGATGCCTATACCTCTTCAGAAGAAGTATAATCCAAAGCTAAATAAAACGTGAATCCATCCTATCGGGAGAGGGAATATTTGCTCTTTCCACATTGCAGATTCGTCTTATGGCAGAAGCCAGCTGAGAGCAGAAGGGACGGAGTCACGTGGCTCTGTTTCAGGCCAGCTGGAAGGAGGATTTGCTCTGATCTGGCATCAGTGCTATGGTGCAAGCTGTGTAGAGACAGGAAGAGGCCCTTATGATAAAAGCGCTCAGGTTGCGCCACGGGATGCTCCGGTTTAGGTAGGAATCAAGGGCCCATAAAACCCCATGAAGACTGCCGGCAGTTCTCCGCCGTAATCGCTTTCTTGACAATGGTGCTGATTAGGGAATGAACACCTGGGCCTGAGATCTAAGTAAGGCCCATGTTCCCACCTCCTGGCAAACAGGTGATTAGGTCTGGTTTTGCCGTTGGTGCAGAGGACATTTCCTGCAGAGTTTCAACAGGGATGTTTGCAGGAACTAGACGTGTGAAGATAATTAGAGCCAATGGCTGGAAAAGCTCCGCAGTCAATCGCTTTGCAAGAGCTTAGATCTCAAACATTCTCAAAGAGTGTCTCAGACTGCTCCCGGGAACACTCGAATTAATATCATCTGCCGTGGACCAGTTTCGACAAAATGTGTAAGTTCCAGGGTACGAGCGTGCGGATTAGAATTATTAGGCAAAAGGATCAGAGATATAGGAGAAATAAGAGACTGGAACACAGGAGAGTACAGGGAGGGACACCCAGTGAATAGTATATCCCCCTCATTTATCCTTCCACACGCTTAAATACTCCAACGGGGTGTGGTGGGGGCAACTAGCTTCATTAGCATGACACAAGGAATAGACTTAAAATCTCTGACCTTTGGTCCTGGAGGAGCAGATCTACTTCACACTCTAAATACTTGTTATCCACTCCCCATTATTATAAAAGAGCCAGAATCTCTCATTATTAGCCACATCTGTTAAGTTCAAACTCTCTGACTTCCAGACAAGATGGAACAGGCTCGCGTCTGTGTGTGTCCCTACAGCCATCTAAGGATCCTGGTAACAATGAGCTCCTGTCCTGTCTCAGGCTTACACTTTCTGCAGAACTTACAGTGTGTAAGCCACTTGGGGGACCGACACTTCAGAGGTGTTTAAATGCTACTGATACAAATAGACCTTAGGATCCCTGGGAGAATCTCCCTGGGGAATGGAAATGTCCTGAAGTCTGGGGAGAGATTACCACAAAAGGGGACCAGAGAAACAGGAGGGGACAAGGGCAGCTTCTCCAAGCCGCAGTGAAATGCGAGCTTCGTGGTTTTCTTTGCAAAAACCATAAAACGATAGCGGTTCCTAGTCTGAATTCCCATCTACGCACTTACGATGACTTGCGACATTTCCGGTTATTTGTGCTACAGCAGGAATTTTCAAACAGAAAATTTTCTATGTCAGAAAAAAAATAACAAAGTTTAAAGAATAGTAAAAACATTGACATGTCAGAAAAATTGCTCATAATTGATATGTAAGAAGAAGATGTTTAGAGGCAGGAGGATATCTGTGAGTCCAAGGCTGACCTGATCTGCAGAGAGAGTTCCAGGATTGGCAATGTATGTGGTGAGACTCTGTCTAGAGAAAAGCAAAGGAGTGTCAACTTTGATTTTGGGGTTAGAGAGACAGTTCCGCAGTTAAGAGCACCGGCTGCTCTTACAGAGGACTCAGGTTCAGTACCCACATGGCAGCTTGCAACTGTAAAAATTTACATACATACACACACACACACACTAAAAAAGTCTAAAATGGGGAAAGACATTTATTATTTGATCATGTATTTCACTGCATATTCTAAGTTCTATGTGATTGATACAAATAGAAAAAGTCACGAACTTTAACTCAGCATATTTGTGCCTACTGCAGACTAATCTCAGCTTTGGGGGAATGATTGCAAGAATTACTTTTCAACGATAAGGGAGATTAAAAGTTTCATCTTTTAAAGCTTCACAAAAATCTGGGATGTCAAAGTCACAGTGTCTCAAGACGGACAAAGCACTTCTGGACAAACAATCCTGCTTTCACAGACTGGGGTCATTTTGAATCTTGCTCATCGGTTCTCAATGAAAAACCCTCAGCCTAGTTAGGAAATTTCTGATTTGTGATATGTCTAGTTCTCGGAGCTGTCCTCGGCCTTCTCTACAGTCCATCTGATGAGGAATGACTTGCTCACTTTTCATTCAGAAACCTAACCTTCCTGTTTCCTGGCTCAGAGTCAATGGTTTTCAGTTTTGGCTGGCTGGTTCAGAACCAAAAAAGTAAGAGATTCTCTAGGCCCTGAACAAAAATTGAAGTTGTAAATTCTCCTCTCACTAAACCAGCTGCCATTGAAAATGGTCATTTGTTGTTTCTGACAAATGCAACTTAAAAAAACAAAATAAAACAAAACTAGAAATTTCCCTGAGAGGAAAAAAACCTACATGCTATTTTTTAGAGCTTCAGAGATTTAAAAAATGCAAAAATTTTTATAGAGAACTGCAAAATCATGCATGACTTCCAAGTTTACTCTTCAGTAATAAAAGGGATGTCTGGGATTTAGTCTATGCTCTGTAGGAAAACATTTAATCAGCTCAGGGAGAAAAGGGATTTCACTTTATTTATGTGACACAATGTCTCCTGTACCCCTGGCTGGCCTTTGAATTCCATTTGTTCCTGAAGATGACCTAAACTGTTCTCCTGACCCCACCTCTTTCCGCCTGGGATTACAGGCGTGTACTCTGTGCCAGTTTATGCAATGCTGCGGTTTCAGATATTAAAGTATCAAATATAATTAATTGCATTTGATTTTCTAGAAGGTGTACTGCCTACAGGTTTGAATTGGTCTAGGGAGATGGCGGTTGGTAAATGTCTGTTGGGCGAGCATGATGCTCCGAGTTTGGATCTTCCATGTAAAGGCAAGGTTTCTGGCACTGGGAACCCTAGTGCCGGGGCAGCAGAGACTGGGTGATCCCCAGAGCTCAATGACTAATCACTGTAGCCAACGGTGAGTTCCATGTTCAGTGAGAAATTCTGTCTCAAAATACGGCAGAGAAAGACACTTGGTGTGGACCTGTAGCCTCCACAGGCTTGCGTGTCTGCACACTTGCATCTGAATGCATACAGAATACAGGCTTAGATAAGTCATGTTATAAAGATTATAATATAGATGTTTTGCAGCTTGCATCGCAGTAATTAGCTGCCGACTTAATTCAGAGGGATTGTTCTCCGGAGAAGCGCTTTTCTTTCCATCCTGAATTGGTATTCAGTTTTCAGTCTGAGTTCACTGATCTATCATTCACTTATTTTCAGTCAAAACCACGCTGGAGCTTGAAGCAAAGGCAGGCACAGTGTACGTCGTCTTTTCTTCCAGCTCAGATAGCATTAATAGGCTGTGCTGCGCTTGTCAACTAACAAACAGCACTACACAAGGTTCGAACAGCTGACCCTGTTTGTAAGAGAGAGAGAGAGAGAGAGAGAGAGAGAGAGAGAGAGACACTACTAAAGTATGCACAGGCTAAAATGTCACCAACACAGCAGGTTTTTTTTCTTATTCAGAATGTCCTTTAAAATTTTTGTTTGACACAGAACATGACATTCATTCTTAGAAAGTGACTTCTCATTTGTTTGTGGAAGAGCCCAGAGAAGAGTGCGCTCAAACACTCGAGGTCGGTTTGTGCCTGTTCTGTTTCTTAAACAGCGAGGTTTCGGTGTACTCCTATAAAACAAGAGGATGATTGACATGGAACGCATTGTAAAGCCATTTCTATTATGAATTTTTTGGCTGTTTTTGACCTTCACAGATACACCGAGGAGTTAAAGGATTTGTCCGTGACCTTCAGGGTAAACCGATTGCCAATGCCACCATCTCTGTGGACGGGATAGACCACGATGTCACTTCGGGTGTGTATTTACTATTATTATTGTTGTTGTTGTCACTGTTATTTTGCCTTGATCTGGACTAAACTACTAATTATCATAATTATAATTATGTGCTAATTCTAAGCATAGCAGTTAATTGATTCATCTGCCTTTTCGCCTACTCGAAACCCCCAATTCTTTCTGTGAGAATTAACAGAAACCCAGGAAGTCTGCGGCATGTAGAAGTCTCGAACCAGCAGGTGGCTCCCTTTCCCCAGAGCAGGCAGCCCTGTCTGCGCCCTGCCCTGTTGCGGCGAACTGTGGGAGTTCCCAGCATTTGGTGTGTCTGAGTACCCAGCATGAACTTCTATTAAGCTCTCTCTCTCTTTTTTTTAAAGCTCTCTTTACTTTAACCGCGACCCACTGGAATCCTTTAACCAGAGAACAAGGATAGGAACAAGAACTCTCTTCTTGGTCCTTAGAATTATTTAACAGTTACTTTATTTTCCGAAGCCCCGTTGTCCTGTAAAATTAATTTATACATTTATTCAACAATATGCATCACTGTCCCACCAAGTCTCGGGATGCTTTTCCAGTCAGCAGTCTAGGAACCATGCCAGGACCCTACTCCCCTGCGCCCCTCGCAAGGGTAGAACCTAATCCTGATGTCCTCTGGCCATAGGATATCAGTTCTGTTAACTCGGGGATGCTGTTTTCTTTGCATCCCAGGATGCAAAATTGTGGGGGAAATCTAATCTAGAGAATAATTCCTAGAAAGGAATGAAACGGAGGATTTATAAGCGTTACAGCTCGGTCGGGAAAGCTTTCCCTAATAAAGTGTTGGAACTCTGAGGGGAAATCCCCAACCCAGGTATTACAGCTCTAAGGGGAGTGTGGGATCTCTGAGGGGAGAGGATTTCCCTATATAAGTGTTCCAGGTCTGAAGGGAAAGGTGTCCTGCCCATCGGGAGCCAAGGAATACCACAGAGTCACACCTCCTGATAAACCTCACACAAGAGCTTTATTGGGTGAGACACAGGAGGGTGGCTGCTTCTGTTAGGGTGAGGAGCAGAAAGGAACCAAGCAGGAGACAGGTTTTTTTTTTTTCCCCCTTCAGGGAAGCGTTTTCTAGGGTAGGGAAGGTGAGATTTCAAGTCCTGAGCTTAGGGCAAGCCTAGGAATTGTTGGAATTTTGAACCTAGGGATTGGTGGGTTTTCAAACCTGAAGGTGAGCTCTGATCTTTTATCCTATAGTTTGGCCTGGAACATTAGTTCCCTTTTGAGGCTAATGGCATACAAAAGAATAAGAAATGAATCCTAACACAGAAAATCAAGTGTGTTGTGCTAGATGCCCAGAGATGCTTCAAGAGGGAGAAAGTGGTCAAAGATTGCCCTTGTGAGTCAATCCCTGGATTTGGCAGCATGGAGACTCTTGACCAAACCTCTATCAACAAAGCGGGTGATGTGAGTGGAGCTGGTCCAGGGCAGACCAGCGAGAAAGCTGTGAGTGCTGGAAAACATTGACATTTTAGTCAAACTTTGTTGTGAAGTGCAAATGATAAATGTATTAATGACAGAAGGGAAGTGCTGGGTATGCAGGAAGACAAGGAAGTGATAAAGTAACTTACAGAATGCCAATTGAGAGTGAGGACAAGCGGGATGTAGTAGAGGCACAGGCAGAATGGAGAGTGTAAACTTCCCAGTAGGACTTTAGTTACTCGAAGTGTGAATCTCGAGACTTCAGCATCATCCTGAGGGTTAGGTATGTGGAGTCCAAGGCCTCAGCCCTGAGCTGGTCAATCAGATCTTGTATTTTTTTTTTTTATATCAGCTTTCCTGTTTGGTTGACATGTATCTGAGTATGAGAAGAACTGACACAAAAAATGGGAGATTGATGGGCCAGGGAGGCGTGGGAGAAACCTACCACCATCTGCCTGAGCAGGGGTGGTGTTTAGGGATTAGAAAGTGGCCACTGTCGGTGTTTGCCCAAGCTTCTTACAGCTGTGTTGGTGTAAGCAGAGTACGGAGTGGTAGTTTGTCATGGTTCTTAGATCAAGGGAGAAAGACAGGTGAGCTAAGGCCCATGCACGAGCTCAGTGTAAGGTGTTGTAGGACCCAGGCTAGGTTTAGAAGAAACCCGGGGAGGGTGGATGAGATTGACTCATAGCTTTCCTTAAGAATTCCAAACACGGTTCCTGAACAACATTGCAGATCGATGTCTTATACATCTTTATAAATCTTTTTGTAACATGAAGGGGCCTGTTTGTTTGGGATTTCTGTCCTCCCACCAGGTACCCCACAACTGTTTAGTCCCAAAGAAAATCACACATAGGTCTCCATAAATTATAAGCAGATTGGCCCATTAGCTCTAGCCTCTCACTGGCTAACTCTCACATCTTGATTAACCCATTTTTCTGATCTATGTTAGCCATGTGGCTCTCTGATCTATGTTAGCCATGTGGCTCAGTATCTTTTTTTCAGTGGAGCAGATCACATTCTGCTGCTTTGGTGGTCTGGATAGGAGTGGGAGGAACCAACTTCTCAGAATTCTCCTTTTCTCATTACATCATTTCTACTTCCTGTCTGGTTTTCCCGCCTATATTTCCTGCCTGGCCAATCAACGTTTATTTATAATATGATTGACAGAATACAACAGTTCTCCCGCACCATTTTTTGCATTTGGGATTACTGTCAAGGACCCAGGGAATTCTAATGAGGTTATCTTGGGCTATGCTTTGTGAAACATCAATCTAGAAGACCCTTGGGACCTGAGCTCTTTACCTGGTAAGAATGAAGATATGGTGCCCAGGTGATACTTATCTACTGGGGACTTTATGCTTCTTCTTACCCATGCTACTCCTGATGCGATGAGAAAATTCATATATGGTAAGGCTTATTAAATATTTAGCATGGGTGTCTCTTATCTAGCTCTCAGACATGAGGCTGGTGGGGAGACATTTGCAGTCTTTCACCTAGAATTTCCTCGGTGAAAGTCAACCACACTAATGACGTACTCCATCCTGAGTTGGTGTGACTACCAACATCCTTCGTTGGTGTGACTACCCTTTCACATGTGTGCCTGGCTTTGATGTTCTGTTTTCTGCAGCTAAGGATGGGGATTATTGGCGATTGCTTGCGCCTGGCAATTACAAACTTACAGCCTCAGCTCCCGGCTACCTGGCAATAACAAAGAAAGTGGCGGTTCCTTTCAGCCCTGCTGTTGGGGTAAGTTGTCATGAAAACAGCTGAGAATAATAGCCATAATCTAATAATAACTCAGCACTTGCCACTGTCAAACACATTTAAGAAATTTATATTTAATCTTTACTCTAGCCCTACAAAGTAGGCACCATTATTATCTCCATTTAACAGATGAGAAAACTGAGGTCTAATAAGGTTAGGTGACTTGATCATAGTCTCTTGATTCTTGGAGAGTTTCATAAGAACACAAAAGCAATACTTAAAATATTAGTTTTAATTTTCTAGCTTTGATTGCAATATAAATGGGATTCTGTGCTGGCTATCTCTCTATCTGTAGATTCCAGCATTGTTCCTTACTCAATACGCATGGGAAAAACATGCCAGTAAGATAATCTTAGGTGTTAACTAACATTTGTTATGAACCCTTGATGAGGGCTAGGGAGATGACTCTCACAGGAAAGCACTTGCTTCCCACATGTGAGGACCAGAGTTGGATCCCCAAATCCAAGAGGGTTTGTCAGCCACCTGGGACCCATGCCCCACAGACATGGGAACCCTGTTGGAATCCAGTGCTTGGAAGGAAGAGATGAGGGAGCCTCAGCAAGCTGCCAGCTAGACCGGCATATCAGTTGCCTCTGGATCCTGCCCCAGAGAGTAAGGTGGAGAATGACGGAAGACGGTAGATGTCAGCCTCTGGACCATACAGTAGCCTGCAGAGTTTCCAGTAATAGGACTCTCTTGGGGGAAACTTCACTGTAATTTTGTTTTCATACCAGGAATTCAGAGCATCAATAGCTATCTTGTGTGTGTGCTGTGTGATGCACTCATGTGACCGTCCTTCAGATCTGCTGAGCAACAGCTCACACTAGTTTTTGCAAACAAAGGATATTGAGCTTTGAAAAAAGTTTATTAAATTTGATTGTGTGTGTATATACATGAGGCTGTGCCCTGTGAAAGGCAAGAAACAGATTTAGGCACAGGTTGGGAAAGGTTCAACTCTTTTTCTTCCTAGTTTTTCAAATAGTGCAAGGATGTAGCGAGTGTAATCTTATACCTAAATAAGCAGGTACTGAAGTAGGCGTATCAGGGAACACTTAGTTCCATGTAGCATGGGAGGCAGAGGAGGAGTGGGTGGAGACTTGGAGACTGTGACCAGATCAGCATTCATTCATTCTGTGTGGACAGGTTCTCTGTAGACTGGAAGGAGACCCCGCCCCCCGCCACCATTCACCAGGACAACAGCTTTGATTTGTGTTTAACAGCACTTTGTAGACAACTTGCCAGCACATTGAGCTGCATTCCATCAGTTTAAACCCCAGCCAGAACAGAATTCGAGGCTGACAGGCAGAGGTTATGAGATAAAGGGCCGTCCTGGAGGGGGGAAGATGGGTGTGGATCTCACAAAGCTAGAGCCTTTTGAAGCTCTCACATTTAAGCACTTTCTGAGCAGAACTGACTTCTGAATTTTGTTCCTATAAAAGTATATTATTACAGATTAAAAAAGCTTACATTTATCCTACTGTACTGTAAAAACCATGGCATTTGATGGCAATCTCTTATATTTCCCCTCTTCAGGTTGACTTTGCACTGGAGTCTTTCTCTGAGAGGAAAGAGGAGGAGAAGGGAGAATTGATGGAATGGTGGAAGATGATGTCAGAAACTTTAAATTTTTAAGAAAGGCTTCCAACTGATTGCTTCAATCTATCTATCTAATGTAGTAAGATGCAATGCGGCTCTTTTATTTTAGATTGTGTGCAGTTAAGATTTAGCAGTGATTTATGTTTAATCATTTTAGTAGTAACTGATATTACTTGAGTATACTCAGATGAAAACATACGGTCTTGACCGACTTTGTTCTCCCATTAGCGCTCTCTTCCCCATGTAGCTGAAAAATAGAGCTCTTTTAATGTCACTGGTGACAACGTCCCAGAAGGATGCCGTGAAGAAGCCAACGGATGTGGTGTGCGTTTTGAGCACTGTGCTGCCAGAATCACATAGTTACGTATAAGTTGTCATTTGTCTCCATGCCGATGTGCTTGTATAAGCATGCTCCTGCTAATGTACCTTTGCTGGGAAGAAAATGGACGTGTTCCAAAGCAGTTTTGAACAGAATGAAAACCCACTTCCTGCTTGTATTTCGAAGAGTAGTGTCGTTTCATTAGTCAGCCTGTGAATGCCCCTTCAGAGTTTGGGGTTTTTGTCTTGATTGCAGATTGGCCCAGAATCGCATTGTGAATGAATAAAGGCTTAAAAACAATTCTGTGGTGTTTGTTTTCTCTATGATTTTTTTTTTGGTCTAACACTATGGTTTCATGATGAAAAAAGTATTTCCTTCACAGTGCCTCTTGTTTGTTTAGTTTTTACATTGGAAAAAATTTATGCGAAGCTGTGTGCAGGCTTTGAGTGTTGAGCGAAAGGTTCTGATTCCATGGAGTTTACCAAAAAAGATTTTATTTTTATGTTTAATTATGTCTACATGTATGTGTCTGTGTGGGTTTGTACACCTGAGTGGTTTACAAAGGCAAGAAAAGGGTTTCTGATTCCCTGGTGCTGGAGTTACAGGTGGTTGCTGTCTCCAAACATAGGTTTTGGAATGTGGCTCTGCCTCTCTGGAGAGCAATATATACTCTTAACTGCTGAGCCATTGCTCAAGCCCCCTGATTCTGTGGATCTTAGTGGATCCCTTGTGGATGCAGACTTTAAAGAAACATATACAAAGTTATTGTGTAAGTGTGTATTATTGTAATCTGCCTTGCGGTTCAGTTATTCCAGGGTCCCTAAGAGGCGCTATCTGAAAAAGAGAGGAAGGAGACCAAGTGTTGTTGTTTTTTTTTTTTTTTTAAATGCTGCAAGATCCCCGCGGCAGTAGGCAGCAGAAATGCTGTAGGTTCCAAATGGTGGTAGCGGGCCATGTGGGTGGCAGGCAGCGTGCTCTGGGAGCAGCCAGTCCCAGGCAGAAATGGCTGCTGGTCCCAAAGCGGAGGCCCAAGCGGTGGTGGAGGGCCATGTGGCAGCAGACAGCGGGCCCTGGGAGCAGCCAGTCCCAGGAAGAAATGGCTGCTGGTCTCAGAGCAGTGGTGGTGGGCCATTTGGCAGCAGGCAGTGGGCCCCAGGCAGAGTTGGCTGCTGGTCCCCAAGCAATGGCTGGTTCCAGGCAGGGAGACACATGGCGGGCGGGCAGAAGACAGAAACATGGATAGACATGACAAGCAGGGTGAGGTTGAATGTTTATTCAGGGGGTTATGGAGGAGGAAGGGTGAAGGGGGGACAGAGAGAGAGGTAGAGAGTGAGAGAGAGAGAGAGAGAGAGAGAGAGAGAGAGAGAGAGAGGGAGGGAGGGAGGGAGGGAGGGAGGGAGGGAGGGAGAGAGAGAGAGAGAGAGAGAGAGAGAGAGAGAGAGAGAGAGAGAGAAGAGGAGAAAGAGACAGAGAAGGGGGAAGCAGAGAAGTGGGAAGAGAGGCAGAAGCGAAGCTGCCTTTCCGAGAGGAAGATGGAAAAAAGAAAGAGCTCAGGCCGGAAGCTGAAGATCAGCCTGCCTCAGCAGATGGGGAGGGGAATGGGTGTGGCTTGTCTTTTAAAGGGATCAAAACCATAACACCAAGCAAAAGCCAGACAAGATTCTGTTCTCGATTTGTCAAGGTCTCACTTTATTAGCGAAATGGTTGTGGCTTATATAGCCCTTGAATGAGGAATTTGGCTTGGGATGGGAGCAGGGGCAAGGCAAGGGCAGGAAGGGATCTTGCTGGGGCAGCAATGGTCACAAGTCGACACACCTAGTGTTCTCTATGCAAGCAGAATTGTTCCTTTTGTGATTCCAACCACAAACAATTCTCTAGATAGTTGGAGTGTGGGGCGGTTCCGCTAACAGATAGCTCTCAAGATAGTTGGGTGTGGGGTGGGCTCCGCCAACAAACAGTTCTCAATACAGTTAGGGTGTGTGGCTCTCCGTAAACATCCCCAGGACAATGGTCCCTGCCATCATCCCTGGAAAATGGCTCCCAACATGTTATCATCAGGAAAATGAAAGGATGTGGCAAGAAAGGACAATAGAGCATCCTAGCTGAGATTGGGTGAAAGGAGTCAGTGGTGGCCTCTTAATGCACACAAACCCAGACTTACATTATGTAGGAGCAATGAGGAGACTGAGTATAGAAGTGTGTGTGTGTGTGTGTGTGTGTGTGTGTGTGTGTGTGTGCCACTGGCAACGGTTGTGGTGTGGTTGGTTAATGCTCCAGGTATAATAAGGGTTGTGTTAAAATAACAACAACTGCCAGCCTGGTCTACAAAGTGAGTTCCAGGACAACCAGGACTATTACCCCTGTCTCGAAAAACCAAAAGCAAAACAACAACGACAACAACAAAAACCCAGCAACTGCCATGATACCAGAACCCAAATACCTAGAGGCTCAAACAAAACAAAAGTGTTTTTAATGCTTATTAAGTAGTTCTGAACTGAGCAGAAGACAAAAATGAGGTGGCCTTTCTCCACACTCTGTGAGACCAGAGTCCATGACTCTTTTTTGTGAAAGATATGCCATCAGCTTGTGCTGTCTATCAAAGCTGCATTGGCGGTCTTCTTCAGCACAGCCGCTGGGAAAGGGGGAAACACCCAGAAGGGTATATGAGTATAGTTTCACCAATAGGCCTGGGGATGCTATGCACTGATTAAATAACATGGCCTAGAATTGCATTCCTGATTGCATGGGAATCTGGGAAATGTAGTCTAGCAGTATAACTAGAGAGGCAAGAAAGCATATACTCTTACACATTGCTTAGAATTATAGTCCTACCTGCAAAGGCGCCTGGGAAATGTCATCTAGCAGTATTCCTAAAGAGGTGAGGTGAATTCAGATGGCATGAAGATTTAACAGTCTGTCAGTTGGCTGGGCCCACAGATAAAAGAGCATTACAATGGGAAAGAACAGCAGTTTTGAAGAACTTAGCAGAAAGAAGGCCTGCAGCAGAGAGATGGGCGTAGTGGTAAGGAGAGCCTGGGAGACAGGTGATCTCACAGAGCAGAATTGAAGGTTTGGAATTTTGATCTTAACTGAACATTTTTTAGCTGGGAAGGAACATGACCTAGTTTATACTTTAAAGAACATTCTGACTACCTTGTTGCAAATAGAAGAAGGAACAGGGACCAGGTAGGAGTCTACTGCAGGGATCCAAAGGAGGTGCCAGGTAAGGCTGTGACAGTGAAGGTAAGACGTGGTGGGTTGGGATGTATTTCATAAGTAGGGTTGACAGGTCTTAATGAGGAACCCGTGTGAATGGCGAAAGATGGTGGTTATGAGAGATGAGTCGGTGCTTGAGTAACTGGGTGCTTGTTATGTGGCCCAGTGAAAAGAAACGGATTGGGAAGTGTGAGAAGCAAGGAACTACAGTGCAGGGATGTCACGTTTGTGATGATAGACAAACGGAGGTGCTGAGTCAGTGGCTGGGTTTTCCATGCTAAAAGATTCCAAGAAAAGATTTGAGATTGGACATAGATATATGGACGTGACTGGCATGGGCTCAAAACTTAATCATCCCGATTGGAACACGTGAGAATGAAAAGAGCACACTAATTATGTGCAGACAATTGCAGTGGTTCGGTGCTCTCTGGGTAGTCTGTGGACTCTTGTCAGCACTGTGGAGATGCTTTCTAAAACCATTCAAGCACATATAATCTCCCACGAGGAGCCTGTAGAGTTAGAAAAAACAATAGGGCTGAACCCTAAGGAAAATCAAGATTCTGCTGCCCATGGTTTCCATGTAACACAAGACAGTTTCCCCCCTGTCCTTCCTGACCTCTGCTTCTTACAGTCTTTCTGCCTTCTCTTCTGTGATCTTTCCTGTGCCTTATGATGTAGATGTCCCACGTTTAAACAGACATTTTTATAGACCACTGTTTTGAGGGTTGAAAGCATTCCTCGCAATAAGCTTTCTTGTCGGTCTATCTTTGGACTACCAACTCACAAACAATGACCCAGTGACCCAGAGACTTATTAACTATGAAAGCTTGTTCTTACCTTAAGCTGTTCTCCAAGTAATTTATAGCTTAATTAACTCATATTTTTAAACCTACGTTCTGCCATGTGGCTTGGTTACCTCTTCTTAGGCTGGCACATCTGACTTGCTTCTAGTCTGCCTGTTAAATCACATGCCTGGATTCCTTCTCCTAGTTTCTCTCTCTCTCTCTGTCCGGAAGTCCCACCTAGCCTCTCCTGCCTAGCTATTGGCCATCTAGCTCTTTATTAAACCAATCTGGTGGGACCTTATGCAGAGATACATATTCACAGTGTAAATAAATATTTCAAAACCATTCCTGGGTTTGGAATTGATTACTCATTGTGGGAAAATTTCTCCCTTCTTCTATTTTTTGTTGTTATTGTTATTGTTCTTGAGGGGACTAATTTTGTTCTCTTGGGCTCTTTTTCCCATTCACTCCGGACCTAGATTAGAGGAGGCCCCACCCTATATACCTGTGTCATTTGCAATTCCCCCTGCTCCTGTTGGAGGGAGGAGAGCATAGAACCAATTGAACTCATTACTTTGTCTGCAGGTAACGTGTCCATCTACTCACATATTCTTGATTGGCATTGGTGACACAGCCTTGCCTAGATGAACCAAATCCATGGAGAAACATCACTGCCTCTAGAGACCAAGTGGAATAGTCACGCATATACAAGAAGCTGGGAGTGGATTCTGGGTGGTCTTGCCTTTTAATCATTTGGGGTGCCCAAGAATATCACTTCAATGCAAATTTTTTGGACACATACATGCATAATATACTTGTACATATGCACATACATAAATGTATTTTCTAGATTGCCCTTGAAGTTACTATGTAACCCAAACTGTCCTTGATTTGAAAGCAATTCTTCATTATCAAGGTTTTAATGTCTTTTAATTTTACCTAATGGGAGGTAGATTATATGGGGTTGCCCTGGCTTCATGGCAATGTGGTGAGGTATCAATACTGGAACAAGACACCCAACCTTAAGTCTTAAACCTCACTCATTCTTTGAGAATTTGCTTATCTAATTGTTAGGTAACACCAGGTAAGCCAATCAAGGGCAATAAGTTTATCAAAGGCCTTAAGTACCCAACCTCCATTTCCTTCCTAGAGTTAGATGCAAGCTTTCCCCTGGAAAGGTCTTGTAAACTTTGAGGACTTTTCTGGTGTGGTGAAGGAGGCCAGGCCGATGAGCACAGAGAATTAATAGAGTAACTGGTAGAGCTAACAATTTCTTTAAATAATTTATTAGTAAGAAAGTTGTGTTAGTATACACCTAGTCTATTTCCCAGCTGGTTCTAAATGAGGAAATGGAAGATATGGGTCTTATGTATTGAACCCCTAAACTCCTCAGGGACATAACATTTCAGTAATTTTGCATCACATCTTTTTTTCAAAAGTGAACTTTTAACATCATCACTGTCTTTCAAGTGTTTCACATCTCTTACTATAGTCCTGGATGAGCTTGATGTGGTGGCACAACCTTTAATCTGGGCACGTGGGAGACAAATACAGGTGGGTCTCCAGGAGTTTGAAGCCAGCCAGGTCTGAACAGCAGGTTTCAGGACAGCCAGGGCCAGGTAGAGAAATCCTGCCTCACTAATAATAATAATAATAATTATTATTATTATTATAATAATAACAATAAAAAACAAAACAAAATTTAAAATCTCACTAAAAAAATATAAACCTGGATGATAGGTCATTTGAGGAATGTTTTTCCACACTGTTGCTAAACTTACCATAAATAAAAACAAACTAAAAAATGCGATGTGGTTTTTATTGGAGATGTAAGTGAAGGGTCACACACATGTGGGTTAACAGCAGCCAAGTCATGTTGCTCTAGGCAACAAAAATCAGAAAGGGAGGGGCCTGAGAAGTTGATTTTAATTCAATAACACTTTTGAACTTTTTTTCTCATGGACAATGAAAACCAGACACATCACTGTGCAGGGAATAGCTACATAGACTGATTTCCAGTTCTTGACATAAACAAAGAGAAACATTATTTGCAGAAACAGAACTCTGAACTTTGGTATTCATATTTTATTTATACAGACAGTCTCTGAAATCTTCCCATGATTTCATGTGGGAAAGTTGAAAAAAAAACCCCATCATTTAATACAAGTTTTTCAGCTCCTCTTTTCAAGGTTCTCATGAGGATTGTCTTCTGTGGTTAAAATTGGAAGGCATTAGGTATTTCTGCCTCAAAAATGTCAAGATAGAATGTTCTCTGAGTTTTGTGTCTCACCTTGAACATATACAAAACCCTGATTTAGATATTTTAAAATAAATGACAGTCTAGGTTTTTTATAAGTGCTGCAATTCCTTTCTAGCCTCTCTTGCCCTCCCTTTCTCCAAGATGAGTGCTGTGTGAATGAACTGACTCAATTATGACTTAGTTTCCAGGATATGTGTGGTGTTATATGATTAATTTATGTCAGGGTAAAATTCCCCAGGGATCTGTGTTTGTAAAACAGGACAATTATCTGGATTTCGTAGGGTAAAGGCCATCAGAATGACACAAGCTGATGCTGGATATAATCTATAATGGTGACTCTGAAGAGAAAAATCACATTGATGAAATTTATTAGAAGTTTTTATATGTCAGGAGCTATAAGACTCTAAAGTATTTGAAGGATTCTGTAGTTTTATTCTTTTTTATGATTTTAAGCTACTTTGGTTCTGCTTGTACTTTCTTCATGTCCTTTCCTCCATTCACACAGTGCTTTCGAAGATTCATTCAGTAATTACTAGGTGCTGAGTTCTCTTCCTGGAATGGGAAAATTGCTTTGTCCTGAAATGAGGGATTATGACCACGACTGTTTTTGTCATTATCATTCTTACTGTCATCACTGTGAGAATCTTCACCATCTCACTCATCCTCACCACCATCACTGTGAGCACCTTCATCATCTCAGTCATCCTCACCATCATCACTGTGAGCATCTTCACCACCATCAGTGTGAGCATCCTCACCACCATCACTGTGAGCATCTTCATCATCTCACTCATCCTCATCACCATCACTGTGAGCACCTTCATCATCTCAGTCATCCTCACCACCATCACTGTGAGCACCTTCATCATCTCAGTCATCCTCACCACCATCACTGTGAGCATCTTCATCATCTCACTCATCCTCACCACCATCACTGTGAGCATCTTCACCATCTCACTCATCCTCACCACCATCACTGTGAGCATCTCCACCACCATCACTGTGAGCATCTTCACCACCATCACTGTGAGCATCTTCATCATCTCAGTCATCCTCACCACCATCACTGTGAGCACCTTCATCATCTCAGTCATCCTCACCACCATCACTGTGAGCATCTTCACCACCATCACTGTGAGCATCTTCATCATCTCAGTCATCCTCACCACCATCACTGTGAGCACCTTCATCATCTCAGTCATCCTCACCACCATCACTGTGAGCACCTTCATCATCTCAGTCATCCTCACCACCATCACTGTGAGCATCTTCATCATCTCACTCATCCTCACCACCATCACTGTGAGCACCTTCATCATCTCAGTCATCCTCACCACCATCACTGTGAGCATCTTCATCATCTCACTCATCCTCACCACCATCACTGTGAGCATCTTCATCATCTCAGTCATCCTCACCACCATCACTGTGAGCATCTTCACCATCTCACTCATCTTCACCACCATCACTGTGAGCATCTTCATCATCTCAGTCATCCTCACCACCATCACTGTGAGCATCTTCACCATCTCAGTCATCCTCACCACCATCACTGTGAGCATCTTCATCATCTCAGTCATCCTCACCACATCACTGTGAGCATCTTCACCATCTCACTCATCCTCACCACCATCACTGTGAGCATCTCCACCACCATCACTGTGAGCATCCTCACCACCATCACTGTGAGCATCTTCACCATCTCAATCATCCTCACCACCATCACTGTGAGCATCTTCACCACCATCACTGTGAGCATCTTCACTATCTCAACCATTCTCACCACCATCACTTTCTTCTTCCTAACTAGGAGAAGCCTCATGAGCATCCACTTCTGTCTGTCACTATCCTCACCATCTTTCTCTTCTTCACCGCTGCCGAGCAAGTATCTTGTGCCACATTTCATGTAGAGCACTGAGATGCACCATTTTCAGAGCACCTTTAATGGTAAGAACTCTTTCAGTATTCTCATGTAACTAATGAACAAAATAATTTCAAATGAAGTTCCTTACCTCAATAAGTTGGTAAACAGCAGTACAAGATTAAAAGTCCCACTAACCTGTCTTTGAGCCCACCCTGCCTTGCTTTTTTTGGCATGATTTTATTTTTCTATTTAATGCATTCAGCTGACATTTTCACATATGTCAATGGGTATACTCTGGTGTCAGGTAACTCTTTATTAGCTATTCAAAAAGAAGATGTTTTAAAAACACCATTTAAATAGGTGCAATGTCTTATATCATAGCTTCTTGCCATGAGAATTTCTGGGAATCTAATTAGCTCAACCAATTTCCGCATGGAAATGGTGATGTTTGGCACAGATGTTACCCTTAGTGAATACAGACATGTTTCAGGATTTACAGGGCAGGCCAGGCACTTACATCATCCCAACAGAGGAAGACCCAGTTCTGCACCTTCCCACTGTCTCCCAGCTTCCCAGTGAGGGGAGAGATTTCCTGGGAAGCCACACAGATGCTGGTATTGGTCGAAATCTTGTCTTACAGTTATAGTCGGGGGAAACTGCCCTAAATGAAGAACAGGAGTCTTAAATCAGGTGGAAGACTGGTGCCAACAAGACCTGAAGACAAAGTCAGATTCTCACAGCCGTGCACAGTGAAACTGCTGCTCAGTGAATAACCTAGAAAGAAGGCTGGCTGTGAGTGTCCTGTGTAGCACATGTTAAACATATCAGTATATGAAAAGCATTTAGGAATGGACTGCATATAACGTGCTCAAAATGAAATCAAGGTTATTATTAGCACTTCTATCTCCCAGGATGCCGCTGTCATTTAATGCTATGCTCTTATCTATTGGGTGTGTGTACCTGATGGTGTGTGCATGTGTGTGTGCTGATGTGCATGCATCTCTGTGTGAGAATGAGTGGAGACGGGAGTGTCCCTTTACAGTCTTTCTCAATCCCTCCCCATCTCATATCTCTCATTGGAATGTGGAGCTCCCTGGCTGAGCAAGGCTAGCTGAGTAGCAGTCCTGAGATTTTCCTGTGTGCCCTTAGCCCTGGGGTTGCAGACATGCACTTCCAGCTTTCTTCCTCCCTCCCTCCTTCCCTATTTCCTTCCTTCCTTCCTTCCTCCCTCCCTCCCTCCCTCCCTCCCTCCCTCCCTCCCTTCTTCCCTATTTCCTTCCTTCCTCCCTTCCTTCCTTCCTTCCTTCCTTCCTTCCTTCCTTCCTTCCTTCCTTCCTCCAACGTGCATTTTTGGAATCTGAATTCAGATACAATTGCTTTTGTGCCAAGCACACTGTTGTCGGAGGCCACTTCATTATTCCCTGAAACACTATCATTTTTATAGTTAAAAAAATAAATGAAATGCCTTGATACTAAGAAATCGGGCCTGATCTAGGATGCTAAAGGCCCACAGCCGGGAGTACTTGCATATGAGGTAAATGCTTCCTTATTGGAAAAGGGATGTGGCATAATATTGAGGTATAAGGAGTACTTGGTTCCACTTAGATATCCCTGCTATAGATCAGCTTGAGTTTAATGCCCTGCACTTGATGAGCCTGCCATGAGCCTTGAAGAAACAGCAGTGAAAACAACATAAGGACACTGGTGGGATTTCATGCAGAACGATTTTAGCTTTCAGTCATAAACCCAAGTACCATTCACAGCAGTCCTTGGAAGCCTCTGGAAAATGAGATATATATTTTCTATTTCCTATTCTTTAGTCATCTACTACTTAATATCAAGACAGAAACACGTTTAAAAAAGAGAGAAGCTGGCTGTGGTGGCACATTCCTGTAATCCTAGTGCTTGGCAAGCTGAGACATGCTGGTCACTGTGGATTTGTGGTCAGCCTGGACTACGTACTGAGTTCAGAATTTCAGGCCAGCCTGGGCTACAGAGTGAGCGTATTTAAAAACAAAAGAAAGCAATTTTCTCTCTTGCTTCCACTTAAATATCCCTGTGAGAGAGAGAGAGAGAGAGAGAGAGAGAGAGAGAGAGAGAGAGAGAGAGAGAGAGAGAGAGAGAGGTTAAAGTGTTGGATAAGTCGATGTTTCTGCAGATCAGTCACCCAAGCATCCACTAGAGATGAACCGGTATAAGACGAGGAAGTTTGTCCAGATGTTCCGCGTGCCTGGAATGTGATGTCTACCTGCAGTTGCTGCTGAGAGAGTGAGTGCTGTGTTTGGCCGGCGATGAGCAGCACACATCTAAACAAAGACGTACCAATGTGAACTTTAAATAAATCCAGAGCCTCATCACCAACAAATAATCGGACATGGACGCAGCCACGACTCTCCCTGTTTTACTTCACAAACTCCTGCGACACCTAACATGTGCCTGTCTTCTTTGTTGTAAAACGGAGAGCTTTAGTCTTTTCCATGTGCTTTTTTTTTTTTCAAAATGAAAGCTTGACAGACTCCCTCTCTTCAAATCAGCCAAGGACCAACAGACAAATTAACACTGTATTTAGTGAATCCCTGGGAAGCCAGGGATAATAAATTTTAGTTTATTACCCTAAAACAACACACATCAGGGAAAATGATAGGACCTCTTATGGGTAGCTGAATCACTGGTTTGAGGTCAAATTTCCCAAGTTTGAATAAAAATATGTTTCTTAGGCCAGGCGGTGGTGGCGCATGCCTTTAATCCCAGCACTCGGGAGGCAGAGGCAGGCGGATCTCTGTGAGTTCAAGACCAGCCTGGTCTACAAGAGCTAGTTCCAGGACAGGCTCCAAAACCACAGAGAAACCCTGTCTCGAAAAATAAACAAAACAAAACAAAACAAACAAACAAACAAAAACAAAAAAATGTTCCTTAGAATTTTCTGCTGGACTCTGACTACAGATGCTCCTTCTTCTTACATCAGTTTATAGCTAATCTAGAAATTTCTGAAAAGTCAGACCTACCCTGGCAGCCTCAATTCTGTTCCCTGCAGTGGGGCTATCTAGGGAGGGGACACAGTAGCCACCCCCATCAGTCACCCACTGCTGTCTTTTGCTATAGAAATCTCTTCAGCTTTTACCTTGGTTGGTTTTAAATCTTGACTTTAAAGAGCAAGATGGTGAGAAAATATCGCATTTTATCAGGGTTTCCTGTAGCTGTTGCGATGGCTTCTCTGGGTCTCTTAAATACTGCTGTGAGATTTGGGGTCTAATAAAAGCTGCAGGCTCTCTCTATGGCGTTCTTTGCTTAAAACCCGAGATGCACTGCGGTGCGTATTAAACAGAACTACTGTGAAGCCAAGGCTGTCTGTCACGAAGGTAAGAAGAGGTCTCCAACTCCACACCGGATAGCTCTCGGTGAAGCCGCTGGAGGGGTTCAGGACACTGAGCTGACAAGCAGATACGAGGAGACAGATTACTTGCTGGAGGTTTTGGTTCAGTCATCCTTAACTAGATCCTGTAGGGTTGTGCTATCACTGACAGCTGCCCCCTGTCCTCCTCCTTTTTCTTTTCTTGCTGTGCTGGGATTGAACACAGGGAGGGTTTCACCTACAAGACAAACACCGCCCTTTGCCGCTGCATTCCATCCCAGCACCGCTAACTTGGTTTTCATGTTTCTTTCCCCTCAACAATATAGAAAGGAGGATCTGGTTCTGGAAATCACCTCACAGGAGTCTGCACTCTCAACGTCATACCGGGGCTGACAGAACTGACTCCTAGGGAGCTTCGTGTGACCTCGAAGGTGAAGAGGTAGCATGACAGCTATTGACATAATTTGGATTCCTTGAGATTCACTGTCGGGGGCCATGAGGGAGGAACAACAAGCAGCTTTGGAATTCAGAACATGGCAAAATCTTGCCAAGGGAGTTGCAGAGAGGCAGAACCACCGAGGACTCGTCTTAGGGACCTCTCCAAATGCTATTGACCACAGCTCTGCTTATTGCCCTAGTGGGTACCAAGTCCCTCCTAATCTCTGAGTTGTATGGAAACTGAGGAAGTTTCTAGCCCCTCACCGGGCACTGCCACTGGTTCTTACAATAATAGTGGTTGACTATTTCCCAAGACTTGCTGCTGGAGCAGATTAGTGATTCAACCACCACCCTTAGAAAGATTTTTGACATGTAGATTGTTAGTGACGTTAAGATAAGTTGTTTTTACTAATGGCTTTGATGTAGAAAATATTGGGAAACAATTTAAAGTATAGAAGGGCACACTTTTAATTCTTGAGTGAGGGACTCATTGAGGTCAAGGGACAAGAACAATGGCAGCCAGGTTATTACCGGCTGGCATGCCTTTCTTGCTCAAGGTGGGTTGGTGAGCCAAGGCTGTGATTTATACCTTGTATCCAGTTTTGCCCTCAGCTTCCTGATACGGTTTAATCAAAAACTGTTGAAGAGTGGGTGTGCTCCCTGAGGATTTAAAGTAGAAATCCCTGGCTGTTTTCTTAAATAAAAGTTTAGATTTGTGATTTAAGATTTTTTTATAAGATAATCCTTTTTAGATAAATAATAAAATGATTGATCCTTTTTTTTGTAACTGCATAATGCAGCTTGCCAGTAAAAGAACTGATTGAGAAACATACTTGCTTACACACTGTTAACTTATAGCAAGTTACTTAGGTGTGAATGTATGTGGGTTCTAGGGAATAATTTGTTATTCAACTGTACTATGTAAAATGTTTAATCATGTAAGGGAAATAAGAAACATGCTGTTTTTTTTACTTGTATTCATTTACTCAAAGAAAAATAGAATGCAATCACATTGTAATTCTTATATGACTTAAATATTTTGCTGGGGTATGTAAGATGTAAGGGAAAAAATAAAATTAGAAAGGAAGACATCAGAAAAGAGGTAAGGAAAAAATAAAGAAAAAAAAGACCCTAACATTTTGAAGGTTTGTGTGTGTGTGTGTGTGTGTGTGTGTGTGTGTGTGTGTGTGTGAGAGAGAGAGAGAGAGAGAGAGAGAGAGAGAGAGAGAGAGAGAGAGATGTCCCCAGAAAATTAAGTTTTTTCTCCTCACATAAAAAAGTCATTTGTGTGATTGCCAGCTCAGGCCTCCTCCCCAGTTCCTGAGTGGGCCTTACAGCAACAGCACAAAAGTGAACAAACAGAAAACAAAAGAAAAAGGGGTAGGGGAGGAGTCATTATTTTCCTATCCAGGAGTCACTTTCAAACCTAGTCTTATATTAGTCTTTCAACCACTGTTATGATAAAATTCCTCATGCTAGGCACTTTATTGTAAAAATCAGATTTTTTATTAAACCACTCGAGGGATTCAAGTGCAAGATGTTGAAATCTGTTGAGATTTGGCGAGGACCTGGTAGCAGAGGGCATCCTGGCAGCACAGCTTATGTGGGGTGAGTCTTCCCGACCAACAGGAAGTCAGAGCGTGGGACACACATCATGATCTTCTATAACAAACTCTCTGTCAGGAACTAACTGGGCTCCCAAAAGAGTGTCCTTGTTAATTCCTCCTGAGGCACACTACTGATTGTCTAATTATTTCCCCCTTCTTCAAGGCTCTAGACTAGCACACTACCAATAATGTAGTTATTCTGCACCATTCTCCACTTCCTTGAGGTTCTAGACTAGCACACTCCCGATGGTGTAACTACTCTGTACCTGTGTCCACTTCCTCAGGGTTCTAGACTAGCACACTCCCGATGGTGTAACTACTCTGTACCTGTGTCCACTTCCTCAGGGTTCTAGACTAGCACACTCCCGATGGTGTAACTACTCTGCACCTGTCTCCACTTCCTCAGGGTTCTAGACTAGCACACTCCCGATGGTGTAACTACTCTGTACCTGTGTCCACTTCCTCAGGGTTCTAGACTAGCACACTCCAAATGGTGTAACTACTCTGCACCTGTGTCCACTTCCTCAGGGTTCTAGACTAGCACACTCCCGATGGTGTAACTACTCTGTACCTGTGTCCACTTCCTCAGGGTTCTAGACTAGCACACTCCCGATGGTGTAACTACTCTGCACCTGTCTCCACTTCCTCAGGGTTCTAGACTAGCACACTCCCTATAGTCTAACTACTCTGCACCTGTGTCCACTTCCTCAGGGTTCTAGACTGGTACACTCCCAATGGTGTAGTGACTCTGCACCTGTGTGCACTTCCTCAGGGTTCTAGACTGGTACACTCCCGATGGTGTAACTACTCTGCACCTGTGTCCACTTCCTCAGGGTTCTAGACTAGCACACTCCCAATGGTGTAGTGACTCTGTACCTGTGTGCACTTCCTCAGGGATCTAGACTGGTACACTCCCAATGGTGTAGTGACTCTGCACCTGTGTCCACTTCCTCAGGGTTCTAGACTAGCACACTCCCGATGGTGTAACTACTCTGCACCTGTGTCCACTTCCTCAGGGTTCTAGACTAGCACACTCCCTATAGTCTAACTACTCTGCACCTGTGTGCACTTCCTCAGGGTTCTAGACTAGCACACTCCCTATAGTCTAACTACTCTGCACCTGTCTCCACTTCCTCAGGATCTAGACTAGCACACTCCCGATGGTGTAACTACTCTGCACCTGTCTCCACTTCCTCAGGGATCTAGACTGGTACACTCCCTATAGTCTAACTACTCTGCACCTGTGTCCACTTCCTCAGGGTTCTAGACTAGCACACTCCCAATGGTGTAGTGACTCTGTACCTGTGTGCACTTCCTCAGGGATCTAGACTAGCACACTCCCGATGGTGTAACTACTGTGCACCTGTGTCCACTTCCTCAGGGATCTAGACTAGCACACTCCCTATAGTCTAACTACTCTGCACCTGCCTCCACTTCCTCAGGGTTCTAGACTAGCACACTCCCAATAGTGTAGTGACTCTGCACCTGTGTGCACTTCCTCAGGGATCTAGACTGGTACACTCCCAATGGTGTAGTGACTCTGCACCTGTGTCCACTTCCTCAGGGTTCTAGACTAGCACACTCCCGATGGTGTAACTACTCTGCACCTGCCTCCACTTCCTCAGGGTTCTAGACTAGCACACTCCCAATGGTGTAGTGACTCTGCACCTGTGTGCACTTCCTCAGGGTTCTAGACTAGCACACTCCCGATGGTGTAACTACTCTGCACCTGCCTCCACTTCCTTGAGGTTCTAGACTGGTACACTCCCGATGGTGTAACTACTCTGCACCTGTGTGCACTTCCTCAGGGTTCTAGACTAGCACACTCCCGATGGTGTAACTACTCTGCACCTGTGTGCACTTCCTCAGGGTTCTAGACTAGCACACTCCCGATGGTGTAGTGACTCTGCACCTGTGTGCACTTCCTCAGGGTTCTAGACTAGCACACTCCCGATGGTGTAGTGACTCTGCACCTGTGTGCACTTCCTCAGGGTTCTAGACTAGCACACTCCAAATGGTGTAGTGACTCTGCACCTGTGTGCACTTCCTCAGGGTTCTAGACTAGCACACTCCCGATGGTGTAACTACTCTGCACCTGTGTGCACTTCCTCAGGGATCTAGACTAGCACACTCCCAATGGTGTAGTGACTCTGCACCTGTGTGCACTTCCTCAGGGTTCTAGACTAGCACACTCCCGATGGTGTAGTGACTCTGCACCTGTGTGCACTTCCTCAGAGTTTTAGACTATCACACTCCCTATGGTCTTATTAAGCTGCTTCATTCCCCACTTCTTTAAGGCTCTAGTACTAAGCTTCTAGTACAAAAAACTCTGTTGTTTTTCCTAATCCACATCCAAACCTGAACACATTATTGTGATTTTTTGCAGCATGTGCGATGGTAGTGATTTTGTTTGTGTATTCCACTCACCTAGCCCTTGGGTGTATATTTTCCCATCAGAAACGTCCATACCTTCCCTTCTTCATCTCTCCTTCCTTCTCTTCTGTCTTCTTTTCTCCTTGGTGTTCTCTCCCTCTGCTTCTCTAGACCTCTCTGTGTTAAAACTAAATTTATCTTGCAAAGAGGCACGGGAACTCCACTGCTCCACCTCCAGACTCTCTCAGCGTAGCTTGATTGCTGGAGACTACCTTGACCTTGTCCATAACCTTCAAAAAGCTACACCCCCCTACCCTGACTACAGGAGCTAACGTCCCGACTCCGAGTTCTGCCACGCCTAATTGAAATCTCTGAATTAAACAGAAATCTAAGAAAGAGTTAGGATGCTCCCTTCACTGTTGAAGAATATGCAAAACTGCAACTAACTTACTAATTAATTAGTTGACTAATTGACTAGAAGCCAGTGGGGAATAGCTCAGAATTTCAGTCAGCATAGGAGAGTTGATGGGGCTCAGACCAGTGATCTCAAGTTGTTCAGCTGTAAGTGCCTCTGGAGAAGAGTAACGGAAGGCTTGGGGTACTTTAGCATTGCATGGATAACTGGAAGTCTGGGGTACTTAGTGCTGCATGGATATCTGGAAGCCTGGGGTACTTAGCCCTGCGTGGATATCTGGAAGTCTGGGGTACTTAGCCCTGCATGGATATCTGGAAGTCTGGGGTACTTAGCCCTGCATGGATGGCTGGAAGTCTGGGGTACTTATGAAAGGTCTTTCCCTGTAGTCTCCTAAGTCATACAGGAAATTTCCCATGGAACGTAAGTGAAAGTGAAAATGGAAAGTGAACTCAATTTTATCTTTCTTGCTCTCCATTTTCATGTGTGTTGTGTTCGGGCATATGTTTGTATATTTGCCTGTGTGTGGCACATGTGTGGGTGACGTGAACATGCACATACATGCATGTGGAGCCTGAGAGAAATGCTGAGAATCATCGTTCATCTTGGTTTCATTTTATTCAGCAAGACAGGACCTGTTTATCAAACCCAGAGGCAGATAGGGCTAGTGTTCCTAGCCAGCTTGCTCTGGGGACTCTCCTCTTCCTTCCAGGGCTGGACTCAGACAGGAAGTCACACCCACCTAGCACTTAGGTGGTTTCTGAGGGATCTGTGCTATGTTCCTCTTCAACCATGGAGCCATTGCTTCAGCCTTGGATCTAAAATCTTTACGGTAATGTTGAAAATGGAGGACAGGGTGACATGGAAATTCTTATAAGTGGTTGGAAGGGATGAAAATAAGTACAGCCATCATGGAAACTAGTTGAAAAGTTCCTTTAAAAATTAAAAAAAGAACAATTATATTTGAGAAAGGAGTGCTATCTAGACCTGTATTAACATTTATAAATGAAACCATGTGCAACTATTTGTAGGAGCTGTTAGCATCTCTTCCTTGTCAAGCATGGAGGTGAGGGTGAAGTGGGCTGGATTGAAGCCTGGGGTGGACCATTCCCTGGGATCTCAGGTGGGAGAGGAAGGTGGGATAGGCTGCCATCTTTAAAATTTCTCAGTATTAAATAGGCTTGCTACCTTTCATTTTTAACAATCTCGGGTTAAATGTGAAAACTGAAACAGCAGTATTGTGAACTCCCCTGGCTGGAGGCATGTGAAACTGTATTACTACTTACTACTGAAACACAAAGCAAACTCTGTGAAAATGTACCTGTGCCCTTGACAGGGTGATTATGTGCCAACATATCTTTGTATGTGCAAACAGTTAAGATCCTGGGGGAGGATTATGCTTAATTTCTTGAGGGGAGAAGTTTTCTTACATTTAAAGAGGGGTTTCTCTCAGTTGGTTGCTTTGCTCAATGACAAAAGCAAGTGTAACAGTGTCTAAGTAGGTAAAGGACACTGTCTCTTGCTGCTTTGTGGGAACATGTGGCCACAAAGATTCCTCATAGGACAGGTACTTTGTAGAATTTAAAGTATGTGACCTTTTAAGTTTAAAAGTATATTTCTATTTATGCAAATTTCTGAGGACTGGAGAGATGGCTCAGCCATTAAAAGCTAGGCTCACAACCAAAGAGATAATTTTTTAATGCCAGAATTTGCCTGGCCTCCTTGCAGGGTTTCTCACTGTGTCCCACTGTGTCCCATTGTAACTTGTGGCTAAGTACTGCAGGCTGCCGATGTAAACCTGCTAGCTAAACCTCAGGTCTCTGCTGAGGGGAGGTAACTCTTAGCTCTTCGCAGTTGTTATATGGGTGGTGTTTATCATGGTGACACGCTCAGCAAATACTACTGGGTCTGTGTCTGGCTGGTCACAGAGCTTGGCAATTATTTTAATAGTGAATTATACCACATACAAAAGTGTTAAAGAATCTGTCAGGATTATATTCGAAGCCTAAGTAAATTAAGATGTGAGAGAATGAACTCATCGGAGAACACGAGGGAACAAAGACAGATATTCCCTTCTGCTGTCTCCCTTTGATTGGATTTGGTTTGACTGGCCTTTTTGAAATCTCCGTTCTGAGCAATGAGCCCATCCAACCAGTAGGGACTTTCTCCTTCTGATGTCTAAGACAAGCGGTACTTAGAGGGATGGCCGAGTATACAAAAGAAGGAGCACATGAAAGACAAGGCCGGAGGATTGGTAGGACCAGGACTGGGTGGGAGAGTTCCAGTGTGTGTGTGAGTGACCAGATAATATGTGTGCCTGTGTGTTCATGCATGCCCATATGAGTTCTTGAGTGTAGAGGCTGCAGGTCACACTTCCCGTCTTCTTTTCTGAGACTTTCCCTTGGATCTTGCCACTTCTGTTTTCTAATGAGCCCCTTGGATGCACCTGCCCCTGAAATGTTGGGACTACAGATATGTGCCGCAAAGTTAGGTGCTGCTTCTTCCTCTTCCTCTTCTTCTTATTCCTCTACCTCCCCTCCCTCTTTTTAAAAGGAGTTTCAAAGTTAATTTCTTGAAAAGTTAATATGTGTGTATGATGTATCTTGATTGTGTGGCATACCTTACCACTTTCAAAATACTACCACCCCAACTTTGAGTTCCTCTTCTTTTAAAAAATTTTTAGGTTTTATACCCGGCTGAGTCCAGTTAGTGTTACCCTGAGTGTGCATGTACACTGGGGTCATCTTCCAGAGCATGGGCAACTTACCAATGGCTACAATCCAGAAGAAAAATAACCTCTCCCTCAGCAGCTAGCAATTGCTGATAGCTCTCAGCAAGGGTGAGGCCTCATGAACCTTTCTCCAGTTCCCGATGGAATGTTGACTATGCCAGGCTACTTACACGTGGGTTCTGGGGAACTGAATTCTGGGTTCCTGTTTGTATGACAAGCACTTTACTGACTGAGCCATCTTTTCTGCACCTCATATTTGTTTTTAAGGTCACAGGAAGTAAAGACTCTGGTTAGAGAAGCAAATGCCTTTTCGAGTTTTAGTCACAGCAGGCTTGGGCAGAACCTCAGTCCATGAGAGTTACTTACTCCACCAACCTACAGTTTCCTAATTGGCTCCAGATGTCCTTTCTTAGCAAAGACCCAGGTGCCGAGATCCGACTGCTAACTGGCAGCACGGACAGTCCTGGGAAGGACATTGGCTTTGCAGCGAGCCACACCTGCATTGAGATCCAGCTTGGACCACTTGCTTAGCCCTCAAAGATACCTGAGGAACCAGAAGTTCTCTCAGACTTAGCTTCAAAAAACAAAATTAAAGACCCTGCCTTGCCTTGTGGTTCTGAAACTCCTTTGCGATCAGGCATACAAAATCGATGCATGATCTTCACATAGGACAAACAGGATATAAGAAAAAAGACTGCCAAATCTTGCTAAGATAGGGTAAGATGGTTTTGAAAAATTTCCTGCCTCTGAAAATTGTCTGTCAGTTACTCTAGACCTTAGCCAAAATTGGTGCTCCAACATGTGCTAGCTAAATCCACATAAAACTTGAGAGGGCTTGGAAAGGAATCCTAAACACTAAAAAAGTTTAGCTGCATTTTTTTTTTCTGATGGACTCTGCTTGCTGGTGGCATGCTGCATCTCATTTAAGAGAAGTCTTCCTGATTAAGCGGTAGCAGAAAAAAAAACCCAACAAAATGTGTGGTTTCAAAATGGTGGCTTCCTGGTTTGCCAGCACAAACAGCTCTGAGTCTTTTGAGATTTCTGACCAAGGAGCATTTAAACAGGGTTTGTAAGCAGCATGTTACAAATCGCTTAATGGCTCGACATAGACCTGACTCATACTTGGAACTGGGGTGGTGTGCACAGCTCACAGAGGCAGTAAACATGCCTCCACCTTGTTGGACTGGGCAAAGCCAAAAGACAAAGCAGCCTCAGTCCTAGCCATGCTGCGGCCTAGCATTTTAAGAAACACTCCTGGATAGAAAAGATTTCAGATACATAATAGGACATAGTCAGACATAAAAGACCTCTAAACAAGACACAGTGTGTTTAAAAAATGTATGTAGGCTTGGGAGAGAAAAGAAAAAGAGTAAAGATATAGTAAAAGTAATAGAAAAGAATACAGACAGTTATAGATTAAATATTAAACTTGTAGAAAAAGTAACACAGTAAGAAAAATAAGCCATGTAAAGATGAAATATAGACAGAGTCTGGATTATGTATATTATTGTGTTTTCTTTGAATTTTTTGACTACAGAAAGATATTTGATTCTGGGGGCTGCTAGGATAAACCAACATAAAGGTATCTTGACTTCAAAATCTGGGTCTAAGGATTTGTTGTTTTAGAAAAGAGGTTCTGCTTTTGTTTCTACAGAGGATGAGAACCTGTGGAACTCTTCAAGACTAATGTGGTTTGATGGACCAAGAGCCCCTGAAAGGTTGTTGTGAACACCCCTAAAAAATTACTTCACTCAACAAAAGCAGGAAGCAGTTTGGGGAAAACTATGCCCAAATTCCCAAACATTGTTTATAAGTGTTTTTATATTTAAAGGGGGATATGCTATAGAGATCAATACTTGCATTGGTATGGATCTTGGTGTATTGATACAAAATTAAGGTCAATTTTGTTTATATATATATATTATGTATAATTATGCATATATTTCTGCTCTTGATTAAGGTATTGTGTTTGTGCAACTGATTTAAAAATGTAATATATAATTAAGAAATATAGGTTAATAGATAATCATCTATAGTAGTCAAGCATCTAGTCATGTTAGGTTTTCTAGATATATAGAGATATGTTTCAGTTAGATATATATTCTTTAAATCTTTTAGAGACCTTCAGAATAGAATATGGTATTTAAAATGTTATGAGAATTTAGTACTTATCAAGTCAATGAGGCATATCTGTTTTTGGTAGCACCAAGCTACTTCAAGAGGATGATGGGCACTGAAGAGGCTCCTTATGGTATTGGTTAGCCATATGGGTAAGAAACTGTGCCTGACTGCTTGATGCTATGCTGTATAATCTGGACAGAGAAATAACTGCTGAACTTGCCTAAAGGGAATATGGTCCTTCAGTGTTCCTGCTACATTAAAGAGTCTTCCAGACATTCTGTAGGAAATGGGAGAAAAAAACTGGTGGACTTTGCCATTATAATTTCCATTCAAATTTCCTGATTCATGGGAAAGTCTGCTGGATACTACAAGCCTATAGGCTGAAGATGGATGCCTCAACGGTACAGAAAAACTTTGTGTGACTGTCTAGGTAGCAAGATGTCTCAGTCAATTCTAGAGTTTTGGAAGTTGCTTACAATGCAATTTCTGCTTACTTAGGTAATAAAACATCCTTCTGGAGTCTTCGATGGAGTTGAAGAATAGATATAGTTGTTCTTAGTTATGATAAAAGATAAAATAGATATAAATGTTGTAACTGTAATTCTTGCTTGATACTTTTTTTTTTTTGGTTTTTCGAGACAGGGTTTCTCTGTGGTTTTGGAGCCTGTCCTGGAACTAGCTCTTGTAGACCAGGCTGGTCTCGAACTCACAGAGATCCGCCTGCCTCTGCCTCCCGAGTGCTGGGATTAAAGGCGTGTGCCACCACCGCCCAGCTTGATACTTGTTTTTGATACATGTAATTTTACTATGTTAAAGTTAACACTTTCCTTTTTATTTAAACAGAAAAGGGGAAATGGTGTGAGAAGTCCTTCTGTCTATGTGTTTCTTTTATTGGTTAATGAATAAAGAACCTACTTTTGGCCAATGGCTTAACAGAACATAGCCAGACTGGAAGAGATATATATAGAGAGTAGACAGAGTCAATGAGATGCCATGTATCCACTGGGAAGAGACAAATGGGTTTTATTCAGCAAGACAGGACCTGTCAATCAAACCCAGAGGCAGATAGGGCTAGGTTAAGATGTAAGAGCTAGCCAGTAAGAAGCTAGAGCTAATAAGTGAAATAGTGATTTAATTAATACAGTTTCTGTGTGGTTATTTAGGGAGTCTGCGCAGCTGGGAAATGAATAAGCAGCCCAGCAGACTAGTGTCTTTTTCCTAGACAACGTCACAGTTTAGGGACAGTAGACTTCAGTGCTTTTAAAAGTCTTAGGATAAGGTAAACATACTTAAGTATGTTTATACAATCCTGAAAACAGCTTATTTTATATAAAATAATAGAAGTACTTCTTAGACACATGGCTGGGTAGTGAGAAATTCAAACTTATTCTGGCCAAATGAAGAGGAAACCAATAAAGGGGTATAGAGCCCCCATCTCCTTTTTTTAAAAAAATATATTATATCATGTATGTATGTATGTATCATCTATCTATCTATCTATCTATCTATCTATCTATCTATCTATCTATCTATCTATCTATCATCTAATCTTAATGAAGGTTTCCATTGTTGTGAAAAGACACAATGAAGACAAAAACTCTTATAAAGGAAAACTTTTAATTGGTGATGGCTTTTAGTTTCAGAGGTTTACTCCATTATTGTCATGAAGGAAAACATGGTGGCATGCAGGCAAAAATGATGCTGGAGAGATAGCTGAGAGTCCTACATCAGAATCTGCAGGAAGCAGAAAGAGAATGACAGTGGCCCAGGCTTTATCATTGAAATCTCAAATTCTACCCCCAGTGATACAAGTCTCTAACAAGACCACACATCCTAATAGTGCCATTCCCTATGGGACTATGGGAACAATTTTTATTCAAACTAACACACACACACACACACACACACACACACACACACACACACACACGTATACAGGGAGACGGAGAGAAAGAGAGAGGGGGAATGCAAGTCTGCTGTCTTGGTAATCATAGTTGGCAATACAAGGAGAGTGTTTCCATTCTGTTTCTAGTTTCATTTTCATATATTTTATGAAAATAGTTTTTCAGTTGCTTTTAGGTTATGTTAACTAAAACAAGAAATTTGCCTTCCTAGAGATCTCATTGAATCAAGTAACATCAATGCAGAAAGGATACGAGTTATGTGGAAGCAAAGGAGAGGTGGGGTGAATGCCACTAACCCAAGACTCAGTTGGCAGCAGTCCAAATTACAGTATGATGGTAGCAGTTAACTTTACCGCTGAGTCACTGTGGGTAGGGATATGCAAGTCCCCTCTCTATGCTGTTAGTATGTTTTATTACCATTGGTTACAAAACAATAGAACAATAAGCTGCTTTGGCCAGTGGCTTAGCAGAACAAAGCCAGGTGGGAAATCTGCAGAGAGATATATAGAAAGAGTAGATGGAGTCAAGGAGATGCCGTGAAGCTGCCTAAGAAGACAGATGCTGGATCCTTACCAGTAAGCCACAACCTCATCCTGATACACAGATTAATAGAAGTGGGTTAATTTAAGATGTAAGAGTTAGTTAATAAGAAACCTGAGCTAATAGGCCAGGCAGTGTTGTAATTAATATAGTTTCTGTGTGATTATTTGGATCTGGACATCTGGGAATGAACGAGCAGTCTCTGCTTAGAGGCAGAAACTGTGGTGAGCTCACGTGCTAGGTTTTTTCTTTTCCTCTCTTTAGTGCTATTTCATATTCTTAATTCAAAGACAAGGGGTCTTTATTACGTGTGTGTGTGTGTGTGTGTGTGTGTAGATACCAGAAGAAGGAATTGAATTCCCTGGAACTGTAAGGTAAACCACCTGAATGAGGTGCTGGGAAGCAAACTTGGGTTATCTGGAAGAGATGCCAGCACTCATGACCTCTGAGCCATCTCTCCAGCTTCAGCACTGGTAGATCTTAGTGTTATTGTCTCTTGTCACTTTTAAAAGGCAAATCATCCCTATAGAAATTACAGTACCTGGAGGGACTTTTTTTTTTATGTGTGATGTTTGTTTTATAGGATGATGTGACGGTTCATTTTTATTATCAATTTGAAAGGATTTGAAGTCATCTAGGAGACACACTCTGGTGGTATCTCTGAGGGTATTTCCAGAAAAGCTTACCTGAAATGACTCACCAAATGCGGTAGGGACCATCTCACTGGCTGAATTGCAGATCCGGTAATCTGGAAAAATGAGAGAGCCAGCTGAGCACAGGAAACCATCCTTTGCTTCCTATGAGTGGGCACAATAAGGCCAGTGTTCACAATTTCCCACCTATGCCTTCCCTGCTGTGTGGTAGACTTGACTCTACAAACCCTTCATCTTCTAAGCTGCTTTTTGTCTGAGTGAAGAGAGAAGTAACACACATGGTAACATCTGCATGTCGATGCTGACACAGGTTCTAGGTGTATTACATACACAATCTTAGTTTTCTAGGGTACAAATTGATACAGATGTAGAAAGTTTGAAATAACAGAAATCTATCCTTTTACATTTTTGGGGACTAGAAGTCTGAAGTCAAAGTATTGGCCAGGCTGTGAATTCTTCAAAGACTAAAAGGAAAGACCTAACTTCTGGTGTTGGAAATACCCAGGTCTTCCTTGTCTTATAGACACATGGTTCCAACCTCCCCTTTTGTAGGCACATGGAATTCTCTCTGGCTGTGTCTGTTTAGATCTCCCTCTCTCTTTTCTTTTTATAAGGATGCCAGTCCTTATAAGGATTAGGTTAGGACGCACTAATGAAATATGACATCACTTTAAATTGACAATAGAATCCCCATTTCCAAATAAGGTCACAGTTTAGGCTTTAGAGACTGGCACTTGGATATTTCTTTCTTTGGGATGCATTCTTTTATCATGGAGTAAATGCTACAAGAATTTGTGGATGTAACTGAAGCTGTATTCTTATTTCCTGTGGCCATCTCTCTATGTCAGTACCTTCTCTTTTCCTATCTCTACCAGGACCTTCATCACTTGATTTAGGGCCCCCTTGGATAATCCAGTATAATCTCTTCATGTCTAGGTTCCAAATTTTAATATGTCTGCAAAGATACTTTTTACAAATAAGGTAACAGCCATGAGTCCCAGGGATTAGAACAGGGCACATCTTCTTAGAAGACCCCCATTTAATACACCACAGAGGTGATGTGATTTAAAAATAGGTTAAGTGTTTATATCTTTGTAGTGGTTTGGGGACAGTAGTTTTGAAATAGAGCAGGTCAAAATTGTTCTGTTATTTAATTCTATAATTGTTTTATTAATTAAATCTGTTCTTTGACAATTTTATATATGTATGCAATACATTCTGAATATTTTCATCCCACTCTCTCTTATCTCTCTTTCGCTGTTGTCCACCCTCATCCTCACAGGTCTTTTTCTACGTGGTGTTTTGCTTTATGACTCACTGAGTTTTACCAGGGCTCTCTTCACATAATTGAGTTAATGGAGCTAGCTAATGGAGCCTGATCTTATTAGTGTTGTCAAAATGTCTGTTAAAGAGAAGAAGAAGAAAAAAACCTCTCAGAAAATCACACATGAGTAAGATATAAGAGATTCCAGTCTTAGTAGATTTAAATTCACAAAATGATTTTTTATACAAACTTTTGAACAAAGAAGACTTAAAAAATATCCAGCAACTCAAAGATGACCCAGTTTGTATCCACGATGGATAGTCACGAGGCACAAGGTACAGCTGTCTGAGGGGCCAGCCTCCAGTAGCACAGGCTTTGAAAGGAATCCAACAGAGTCTGTGTAAACTATTCTAAGGGGGGTTTAGGAAAGAAACGCTCACTCTCTGGATGGCTTCCTTCTTTGTTCTTTGTTCTCGTGTTCTCTCTATGTTCTTTCTCTATGTTTCACTACCGTGTGCTTCTTTTCTACAGCTTATACACTCCAACAAAGTTTTTCAGGGAATGTAGGAATTACAATGTGGTTACATTTTGTTTTTCTAGTGAATGATTACAATGAATACAAAACAAACAATAAAATCAACATGTTTTCCATATCCCTTACATGATTAAACATTTTACATACTATAGGTGAAAAACAAATTATCCCAAGAATCCACATACATTCATACCCAAGCAACTTGTTATAGATTAACTGTGTGGGCAAGGAAGGAGTTCTTGTCAATTCCTTTATTATTGGCGGGCTACATTTTGCAGTTACAAAGAATGGGCTAATTACTTTATTACTTTTCTTGAAAGTTATTCTTATAAGGAATCTTAAAGGAATCATAATCCTAAACTTTTATATACGAAAAAGAATCAGTCAGTTCTACTTAAATCTTTAGGGTACACACCCACTCATCAATAATTTTTTGTACCACAAGACTGAGGGCAGAAATGGGTATACGGAATTAATCATCACCTTTGGTCATCAACCAGACCTAGTAGGGGGAGCTAGCAACAATCAGGCCGTTTGTATTTTCGACCCTAGCTTAATGAGTCAGACAGTTCAGCTAAGTGTCCTTGTGAACTTTTGCTTGTTTTCTGGGGTTATTTATCTTAAAACTATTATCAAGGCATGTGATCTAACCTGAAGTTATTTTGAAGCTTTATGTTAGTTAATGACCATGACTATCTCTTTTCAACATTAAGAGAATCAGAACCAGCCTGGCTCTGGGACTCGGGTGCTTTCCTTTTAACCGTTAACCTGAGTAGCCCCTACGGTGGAACTCATAGGCCCCAACTGTGAAACATATCCTTGTATTTATTTTTATTCATCAAAACTTTGTATAGGCTATCATTATGATCATCAAATTAGACAGTACTTTTTAGGGAGGGGTCTTCTTCTTGACAATCCACAGGTAAAAGTTTCCAAGAGATAAACACATTATATTACAGGCAGTGGGGAATCTCCCCACATCCACTCACACCAAGCTAGACACCAGAGAGAGCCGCAGCAAATATGAAAAGGCGAGAGTTTCCTTCTGGTGGGCTGACACCCAGAACTTAAGATGCTACTTGCTGTTTCTCTGGCCTGGCCAATGGCAACAACGATTCTCAATTCCCTGTGCCAGGTAGGTCAGGCCTGGGTGGTTAGTAGTACAGGCCAGGGCCAGCGCCAACACAGTGTTCGTTCCCACAAAATGCTGAATAAGGATGGTCTGTGCTAACCTGTCTCCTTTTTACATGCTCTGCTCTGGGCCGTGTCCATGCCTCCCCTGTCTTCAGATTTCCGTGTGTGAGGCCCATGGGGGGCATAGGTTAGAGGCCGAGGTGAGGGGGAAGCTGAGACCACAGTGTTCCTTTCCTATGTTCTAACCTGCCAGCTACTGCGAATCAGCTGTGTTCCTCCATCTGAGCCTACAGCGGTTGTCAGCCGGGCACAGGCTCTGTTGCGGCCCCCAGCCAGGCATGCGCTCTGCTACCACAGCATAGCACTACACCCTCTAAACTGTTTCCCTGAGCTTCATCTGCCTCTTTGTGTCAGTCTCTCAGCCAGTTGCTCTCTCCTTTGCTAGGCCTTGATGGATATGATGCCGAAACACAGGGATCCTTTGTTTAGGAATGGAGTCTGTTTGTCTCTTTAAATTGCATTAAAAAAAAAAAAAAACCCTTCCCCTTTCTTAAATGAGCAGATGATGTTTCTGACAGGTTGGCACCGGGCCACACCCGTGAAGACACACAGCTGCCTTCTGCTTAGTGTTTGGGTTTCTTTTCAGGGAAACAGCAACGGCCTTGGGGATTGGCTTTTTTTGCAAGAATTATTTTATGCTTTATCCGTCCTCTCCTTGAAAACTCACCAACTCTCCTCTGCAGTGGCCCTGGTGAGGACATTGACCTCTGTGCAATTTAGAATCACACCACTCAAATTTTATTGATTAAAATGAAAAAAAATTGCATTTCTGGGTTGGCTCAAAACAGCCACTTCAGTGCTCTGTGATGGGTAACATTTTCTCAGATCAGAGGTTCTGGGGCTCTGAGAATGGATGAGATAGTGCCTCCCTGATCCCATGCACCCAAGCCTTCTCATACGTCCTAAGTTTACCCACCTGCTGATGGCAAAACCTGCAGCAAAACATATTCACTTTCTTCTTGCCTCGTTCATCCTCTCTGCAGGTAAAGATCAGGGTTGGGAGAGAAGGCATGTCAGCAGACCGTGGGCACTGAGGACGGAGAGCAGTGGTTCTGCAGGATGGCTTCTGTGGCTTTACTGCCTGTGAAACTTGGCTTGTACAAACAGACATCTTAAAGACGTGTTTTATTTAGTGTATGCGAGTGTCTGTCTGTGTGTGTCAAAGTGTGTGTGTGTCAGTGTGTGTGTCTGCATGTGTGTGTTTCTGTGCGTGTGTCTGTGTGCATGCCTGTGCACATGTCTCTGTGTGTTTGTGTTTGTGCATGTTTTTGCATGTGTGTGTCTGTGCATGTGTGTCTGTGTGTGTCTGTGTATGTGTGTGCAGCTTTGTTGGTCTCATGGAGTCCCGAAGACACTTTCAAGAGTCACTTCTCTCTTTCCAGCATGTTTTCTGTGTTCTGGGAATTAAACGCAGGTAGGCAGGCTTATCTCACAAGGGCTTTTCCCCAGTGAACCATGAAATATTCAAATTGGTGGCCCTGGTGGCCCTGAAATATTTTGATTGTATAGGGACTTGGGAGTTCTGGGGGGACTTCAAATGTACCCTCCCCCTTCCTTCTTGTGTTGACTTTGCTTTGACCTAGGTTCTGAGCGCACAGCACATGGCTGAGCATGGTACATGGGGGCCAAACCACTCATGTGCAGTGAACACTGTCTGAGACACCTCTGCTCAGCTTAGAAATTATGGTAAATTATAAATTGCTGTGGTTTTGCTGTTCATACAAGTTTTTCTTCTCTTACAGAAGCATAATTTTGGTTTAATTATGAAAAACAAGGGTTTTAGATATTTATCTACCCTCTTTTTTCACATGTAAGAGTTGTTTGTATTCCTTTCTCTTTGGAGGATTGTATTGTATTAGAATATTTGATTTTAAAAGTGACAGAGTTGCCGACTTAGTTTCATAAAAATTGTTAAATTTTGGCTTGGGATTAAGAACTGGTGTATTTATATGAAACAGTGTTCTCAGCATTAATAATTATAGAGCTAAAATATTAACCAAGTCTGAAAAACACTGAAGGTACTCTATATTCTATATTTTTTTCATATCAACCAATATTTAATTCTTTTTGCAAAAATAAACAAGCACAGCATTTGTTAGTATGCAAATTTTCTATAATCTCTTATAAGTTGTAAAATTAAATGTGTACCAAAGAATTATTTTCAAATAAATTTCTTTATGACTAATTTTATCAGTAAATGTTTAATTGGCATACTTATATGCCAGGGTTGAATAAAGATTATTTTTAGAAGAAAGGTACTGTAAGTGGGGAGACCTCAAGAAGCCCTGATCTACACTACACATGGCGAGACTGTCTGTGCTTGGCGAGGGGCCTGGCTATGGCTCACAGCTTTGGATGGGATCAAGTCACTTAAGAAAGATCAACCATGTGGTTGGAGGACTGAACTTTTGTCATGGATCAGCCAACCTGAAGGTTGAGCTTCTACTGTGTAGCTAATCAATCAATAAATCATTCAAGCCTAACAAATAAGTCCTTAATAAAATTCTGCCTGTGGAGACACAGGTCAGCTTGACTTGCTGGTGGTAAGCTGTGTGTTCTGTCATAAACAAGGCTGAGAAGGGGACAACCTGAAGACAATGGAAGCTTCACAGTTGGAGCCACAACTTAACATTGTGAAATAAAGGACTTTCAAAAAATGCCCTGGAATTAGTTTTCTGTTGGCCATCCAGTGCTGGCCATGGGGGCCTACTCTTAAGAGTTTGTTTCCCCAGTGAGACTTCCTTGTAGAAAGCTAATCTTTCATTTGCAAATGGCTACCAATTGGCGATAACTTGTGAGTTAAGCTGGGAAGCCCACATCTCCCTTCAGATCTATCAGATCTAGGACATTATCTGGTGCAGGCCCTGTGTTTTATGCTACAGTCTGTGAGGTCACCTATTTGCCAGCCCTGGTATGTATAGAAGACCTTAATTCTTTGGTGTCCTCCATCTTCTCTGGCTCCTACACTCTTTTTTTTTTTTTTTTGACTTTTGAGGCAGGGTTTCTCCGTAGCTTTTGGTTCCTGTCCTGGAACTAGCTCTTGTAGACTAGGCTGGCCTCGAACTCACAGAGATCCTCCTGCCTCTGCCTCTCGAGTGCTGGGATTAAAGGCGTGGGCCACCACCGCCAGGCTGGCTCCTACGCTCTTTCCGCATTCTCTTCCCAAGGGTTCCCTGAGCCCTGAGGGGAAGGATCTAATGGAGACTTCCTTTTTAGTGCTGAGTGTTCCAAGGTTTTTCAGTCTCTGCACGTCTGGCTGCAGGAAGAAGCGTCTGTGATGGTGGCTGAGCGAGACATTGATCTTTTAGTAGACTAGACTGCTTTTTGGGGGTGTTTTTATTCTATGTTCCTTTAGAAGAACAGTTGTATTTGGTCTTCCCCAAGTTTCCTAGTCTATCTAGTCTCAGGTTCTTGGACACCCAAAGAATGTTGGGGTTGAGTTCCATCTCATGGAATGTGCCTTTAGTCAGATATTTATTGGCTGGTTGTTCCCACAAGCTTTAGGCTATTATTGAGCCAGCGTATTTGTAGGCAGGACACCATTGTAGATCGAAGGGTTTGTGTTTGTCTTTGGTAATGCACACCTCCAATACTGTTAACACTCATCTGTAGGGTGAAGGCTCTAGGTGGGCACCAGTCCAAGATCTTGTCTTCAGCAATAGGGCCTTACTGTCAGTTTGTGGAGAGCAACCAGTAACTGTTAAAACAAAGTGGGTTGTTTGGGGATTCCCATGGGACCCCTTTGGTCAAGAACTTGGTTAGATGCAATCCATTCACAGTACTGAAGCTCCATTTGGTGATGAGAGATGTCCAACTGGGTCTGTGTCTCCCCCGTTATATGGTGATTTTATTTAGATTGCCTTCATATATGTACATATTATGGGATGCTTTACTGTGCTAGGTTCCCATGACCCCTCAAATGGCCCTTGGTTTTAGCTGTCTCTCCCCTTACTCTCTCTCTTGCATTCCTTCTTCCCCTCCCTATTTCATTCCCCCATTTCGGTGCACCCCCTTCCATCCATAACTATCTGTTCTATTTCCTCTTCTTGGGAGGTCCATTTCTCCTTCCCCCAGTCCCTTGCTTTCTGCCTATGCTTTGCGGTGATATGGATTGTAGCTTGCTTATAAATGATTTAATAGCTAACATCTCCTTAGAAGTGAACACACTCCATATATGTCTTTCTGGGTCTCAGTTACTTCACTCAGGATGTTTTTCTCCTCCTAGTTCCATACATTTGCTTGTGAATTTCATTTTTTTCGTGGTTGAGTAATATTCCATGTATAAATGTATTACATTTTCTTTACCCAGAAATCTATTGGTGGACATCTACTTTGTTTCCAATTTCTGACTATTACAAACAAGGCAGCAATGAACATGGTTAGCCAATTTATCTGTGGTAAAATGAAGCATCTTTAATTTTGGAAAGATCTTTTAGAAGAGACGATGCTCAGCTCAGTCCCTTTAACACATCTGCAGCCAGGCCCCAGTTGACTTTCACTCAATGAAAACTCCCATCAGTGTTGAGTTCAAGAGTTCCTACTGGTCTCAGATAGCAACACCAAGAGATGCCAGTATTGCCAGATGCCAAGCCCCACATCCCTTGGCCTTCAGGTTGTGACAACCCGGCCCAGCAGGATGAGCTATGAGGTTAAAATGCCAATCACATCTTTCCCCCACAGGTACTAAATTATTACTGTTTTTCCCATGAAGTGTCAAAACTCCAGAAAAAAGAGTAAGTCTTTGATAAGAGGGTGATCACTGTGAAGCCATGCTACACACAATGAAACCATTCTCAACCACTTTCAAATGCCCTGGAGCACAGTGAGGATTTGTGCTTAGCCACAGCACAGTTTCTTGTTCAAAGAAAACATCAGAAGCAAACTTTAATCCTCCGTAAACTCTGCTCTGACTTTAAAGCTTTTTCACGAGCTGTCAGTTTAACCATTTAACTTGAGCAGTCAACTTAGCCTAGAATTTGTGTCAGGTCTTATGGAAACCTAATACAAATAATATCTGAATTATTTGACCATATTATCAGGTCAGATTATCAGGCTCTGGAGAACCATCATGTTTGAGTAGTTGTGTGGGTGGGGGAAACATTGGGGAAAGGGGATCACTGGTGTCCGCCGGACACTAAGCATTTTGCTTATTTCATTGGCTTCTCACAACAACCTCTGTATTATCTTTATGTGTAATGATCCGTGCTTTCCATTTGCCTCTGCCACCCAGAGAGATTAAAGAATTTGCCCAAAGTTATAAAAAATACAGTGAAAGTGAGGCTTTTCTGTTGTGAAGTCTTGTCTTCCTGGTATTTCACACTACTTGCCTATTACAGATTACACACAATTTAGAGGTGTGTTGTACTATCTAATTATCCAAGGAAACCATCAATTCAGGAGTCTAAATTAGGAATTCTGAGATATGGTCTACTCTACCTATGGTTTATGAAAGTTTATGTATATGAATATATATATACACACATGTCAGCTAATTTCTTCTTGATTGTTGTAGTACTCAAGTTAAATGTTCTCTAAATATTTCTCTTCATTGGAAATATTGATCTTATATATAACATTTGATTGATTGCCTTTGTAATATGTTTTATAATCAATATATTATATTTCATAAGAAATATATCAATGTATAATTTTCCAACAGTCTACTTAATTGTCCTTTCTAGAGTACATACCTAGGTTTTTTTTTTTTTCAAGACAGGGTTTCTCTGTAGCTTTGGAACCTGTCCCGGAACCGGCTCTTGTAGACCAGGCTGGACTCAAACTCACAGAAGACCCACTGCCTCTGCCTCCAGAGTGTTGGGATTTAAAGTGTGTACCACCATTGCCTGATTGAGTATATGCCTAGTTTTGCTTATATTATCTTTGAAGTGGTTTCTGTTGTGGGTGTAAAAGCAGACCAAGTCTATTAACATTTTTTAAAATTTATACTTAGGCTATTTATATTTTACCTCTTGTATTTCTTTAAGGTGCAAATAATAAATTATTATGAAGGAAAATGAAGGTGGGCCTTTAAGAGGTAATGAGGGAGATGGGGGTGTGGCCCTCTGAAATGTCTGTGCCTCTTGAGTGATGGTAACTTTCCTCTACTACCATCGTGTTACTGTAAATATGGTTTATAGTTGTAGCTGACTCCTAGAGATGTGTGTAGTGATAGTTCATTTGTATTTTAATAAATAAAGCTTACCTGAAGATCAGAGAGTAAAACAGCCACCTTGGCCAGTCTTACAGACCAGGCAGTGGTGACACACACCTGTAATCCCAGTAGCCACACTAGTTTGCCATAGAAACCGGGTGGTAATGGTGCATGCCTTTAATTCCAGCACTGGAGAGGAATATAAGATGGGAGGAGACAGCTCTTAGACTCTGAGGATTGCTGGAGGCAGAACCACCATTTCGCACCGAGGTAGAGGTTAAGAGCCAGTGACTGGCTGTTTTGCTTTTCTGATCTTCAGGGTGAACCCCCAAATCTGTCTCTGAGTTTTTATTAATCGTGCTACAGATGTGTACTTTCTACCAGTCATTAGTGGCCTCCAATAAGGTTCATGGTTACTGTACTGATAAGTGTTTTAATTGATTAAGCCAGCCAGTTTCCTGAATAAGACAGGGTTCCATCTAGAGGCTGCTGGTGGCCCTCTGCGCTCCTGGCATTGTTCTTTACTATTCCTGCCCAGGACTGCTGCGTTGACCTCATCTTAGCCAGTACACTCTTGAACAGGCCAGCTGCCCTTGGAGTATATTCAGGATCACTATTGCTTCCCTCTAGAAATGGATTCCCCTTTCAATCAGTTGCCTGATTTGGTGGCTTACTATTTCTTTTTAACCAGGCCATTTCTATGGAGTTCAGAGTTGCCTCAAGTGTGTGATGCTCCTGATTCAGCCTGCCTAAATATGGGAGCTACAAGCGCTAATTACCCATGCCTTGCTTCACATGGAGGCTTTCTCCTATCCACAACTCTCAGTTTTACACTTCTCGCTTAGGCAATATGCCTGGCACTAAACACAGACATTAGTTAGACAAACACTTCTGGGGTGAATAAACAATGACTTGTGGCGGAGGAAAGGGGAATGTAGCAGGACATCTGACAAAGAGCACAGAGAGAAGTTCCTGCTTTCTCAGTGTTCAGAGTGATTCGAAACAGCCTTAAACCACAAGGAAAAACCAGATGTCATCGTGATTTTTCACACATGCAAGCTGTCAGAAAGCTTTGCAACCATTTACAAATTTTATTATGCTTTAAAAAAAATGAGAGAGACAGAGTGACAGTTGGGGACAGAGAGACACACACACAGAGAGAGAGGAGAGTTATATAGGTTGTAGTTTTCAGAAATTCTTCTGCGGTTCTTTTTATTAATACTAAAAAGTACTGGAAAATTGCTGACATGCATATGTCATACACACATATATCATTTTTGCTTTATATGTATGTGTGTTTTACCTGCATGTATTTTTGTGCATCATATGTGTGCATGCAGTACCGTGGTAGCCAGAAGCGGGGCGCAAATTCCCTGGGACTAGAGCTACAGATGGTCACGAGCTACCAGGTGGAAGCTGGGAACTCAATCCAAGTCCCTCAGAAAGAATGGTCAATGTTGGTAACCCCCAAGCTATCTTTCCAACCACTAGGCCATTATATTTATATTTTCAAATAATTTTTCTGCCTTGACTTTCTCTCTTAGTCCTTGAGGATCTTAACTACCTGTTTTCACAAAGCAAATATTGCCCATCAAAAGAATGCTTCATCTGTGGATGGTGTTTTCAATTGCTGCATTTTCTTTGGCTGTTATTTCTCCCTCTTCTCTCCTCTCCTCTCCTCTCCTCTCCTCTCCTCTCCTCTCCTCTCCTCTCCTCTCCTCTCCTCTTCTTTCCTCTCCTCTTCCTCCCTCCCTCCTTTTTCTTCTGCTTCAATGCCATGCTGGCATTCCCATTTATATACACCTACTTGACTCCTATGTTAGATAATTTAGCGCATTAATTATATCTTGACTAGGTGTTGCTGTATTATTTTTGACAGTGGGTGCTTTTTTTAAAAAAATCTTATTCTTTTGGATGTTGTATCATTTTTCTCACTGAATGCAGCTCTTATGTATAAAAGAAGAATGAGGATGAAGATTATTCATATGACCAGAAGGAGCACACTTCTTATTCTCTGAAGTCATTAATGCATTTGTGTATTTTGGTGAGGAGCATAGTGCTTCTTTGGAACTTTACTATGAAAACATCTCCTGATTCCTCAAAAGTATTGCTATGGCCTGTGTTTAGTATGAGAGAGGGAGAACCAGTTTTGCTCCACCCTCTGAATTGCATAGCTGCTGCAAGAGTCTTCCATGAAGCAAGTCTTTCTCTATGGACTAAAGGCAATCATTTATAGTTGTTCTTTGGTGTTTGCCCTAAGATTTGTTGTGAAGACAGGAAGCATTCTCAGTTCTCCTGTTCTAACTTCATTCTTCAAAGGATCTGATAGGACTGAATGTCAGGGATAGAAACTTAAAAGACAGCCTGATACTTCCCAACAGTAGAAACCGTTTGAGTCTTATGTTGTGTAGGATCTGGAGTGTAGCTGGGTGTCCATGCCACCTCGGGAGCAGGAGCGTCCTGCTCTGCATCGCTGCAGGGTCCTGGGGTGGTGGATGTCTTTCCTCTTTCCCTTCTTCACCATCAGCAGATGGCTACTGTCCAGGAACTGGAGAGGACAGGTGAGTTCCTTTCCTTCTTCCGCTGATAAACAACTTCTGATGGTGATAACAAGGGTGATTTGCATCAACAAATTGTCATTCTCTTTTTGTGAGAAATTTGTGTTTTTAAGACTTTTCCCAGGAGAAATACTAGGATATTGGGGTCTGTGATGGTAAATTTTAATTGTCAACTCTACATGACCTAGAATTACCTGTGAAGGGAATCTCAATGGGGGATTGTCTAGGTCAGCTTGGCTTGTGGGTATGTCCATGGTTGACTATGTTGATCATGTTAGTTTATCTGGGAAGAGCTTGTAGTAATATGAGTGGCGGGGCTGCATCCCCAACACCCCAGCCGCCTGCCCGGCTAGCTTTACCTGAAATAATTACACGGACACTGTATTCTTTTAAACACTGCTTGGCTCATTTCTACCTAGCCTCTTCTAGGCTAACTCTCGCACCTGGACTAGCCCATTTCTTATCATCTGTATAGCACCGGTCTTACCGGGAAGATTCTAGCCTAAGTCCATCCTGGGTCGGAGCTTCATAGCGTGCATCTTCCCTGGAGCAGGGAGCATGGCGTCTCTCTGAGGCGTCTGCTCCTGAGAGGAGAGCTGTCGAGTCTGAGCTCACTTCCTCTTCCTCCCAGCGTTTTGTTCTGTTTACTCCTCCCACCTATCTCCTAACTAATGAGAGCCAAGCAGTTTCTTTTTATTTAACCAATGACCTTTCTCCATCAAGAGCTAGCCTAAAAGTGGGTGGTACCGTTATCTGTGTTCTGACCCTTAATTCTGGTGCAGGAGATTTGTCTGTATTCTGTCAATAAATAAATGCTGATTGGCCAGGCAGGAAATAAGGTGGGAAAACCAGACAGGAAATAGAATTGATGTAATGAGAACAGGAGAATTCTGGGAAGGAGGAAGTTGATTCCTCTCACTCCTGCCCAGACCACCAAAGCAGCAAGATGTGATCTGCCCAACTGAAAAAGGTACTGAGCCACATTGCTAACATAGATCAGAAAAATGGGTTAATATAAGCTACAAGAGCTAATAAGTAGCCTGACCTAATGAGCCAATCAGCCTTATAACTTATAGAGATCTTTGTGTGATTTTCTTTGGGGCTAAACAGTTGTGGGGTACCGGGTGGGACAAAAACCCCAACAACAAGCAGGCCCCGTTCTTGTTACAGAATTGTACCAGAGTAGAGAAGATGAGCTGAGCAGAAGGTGTGGATGTCTTCATTCCTCTCTGATTTTGACTGTGGATGTGATTAGTAATGTCCCTGCAATTATAGATTTTAACGTAGGCATCAGTAAACTGGAAAAACGCTTTCTCCTCTAGGTTGTGTTAAGTCAGAATACTTTACTGGGTAGGGAGCTCAGGAAGGGCCTGATTTTGTTCTGGAAAAGCAAATAATTTTTTGAGTCCTCTCTGGAGTTTCTGAAAATGACCTTTCCTCATAGATGATTTATAGTTTATTTCCTCCTTAGTTCTCAGGTGTTCTTTATCACTTTCTCTCCCATGCTGCCTTATGAAAAGAGTATTAACCAAGAATTTAGTCAAAAGGAATGAAAGCTACCAAAAATCCCAGGAGCCGACAATGCTACCTGAACTTGGACTACATAATGGACACATTCTAGTTGAGTTGTGTGAATAGCAATTGATCCAATGCTATGCAGCTTTAAAATTTGAATCAGGTAAGAGAAAGATGCAGGGAAGAAAGAGATTAGAAGTTTAATACCTAGTTCTCCCGAGGAAAGAAATAAGGCTCAGGTGATAAATATTAGTTGGAGCTTCAATTTTAGAAATATTTTTCTATTATATCATTGAAATTTTACACAATATTTTAATCATATTCACCCCACCCCCACTCCTTCCCTTAGCTCTGCCCAGATCCACTTTCACTTCCCTAACTACCCCGTATGTGCATTTCATATCCTTTAAAAAATAACCTATTGTGTCCAGTTCGTGCTGCCGATGGAGTCCTGGGCATAGGGTCATCTGCTGGAGCATGATCGACCTACCAGGAATTACCCTCCTCTGGACACCTGACTTCTCCATCCTTGAAGCCGTGGACTTTCAGTAACTCCCCAGCAAGATTGGGGTCTTCTGAACCTCTCCCCCCTGATCTAGAGCTCTGACTGGTTTATATTGGATGCATCTTTTATAGGCAAACCCCGCTGCTCTGAGCTCCTGTGCACGCTGGCCCTGTCACCTCCTCCACCTCTGGATCTTAGAATCATTCCACCCCCTCATTTACAGAGGTCCTTGAACTTTGGGGAGGGGGTGATAGAGATGTCCATCTGTTGTCCAGCGCTCTGCAAACGCTTGTTCTCTATGCCTTGACCAGTTGTGTGTGTGGAGCCACTATCTGCTGCACAATAAAGCTTCTTTGATGAGATCTGAGAGCTGCACTGATCTGCGGGTATAGAAAGGAATCTAGAGGGCAGCTGCTGTTGTGTGCATTTACAGCTTGTGTATTTATTTCATTAATCTGTTTGTGTGTGTGTCCAAATGTTTGTGGGTATACAAAGAGGCAAGAAGAGTGAGTTGGATCATCTGAGACTCAATTTACAGGTGGTTGTGAATTCCCTGACAGGGGTGCTAGGAGTAGAACCCAGATCCTCTGCCAGAGAAAGTAATTCAACTGCTGTGCCATCTCTCTAGACCCTCATTAGAGTCTTTCTTTCTTTCTTTCTTTCTTTCTTTCTTTCTTTCTTTCTTTCTTTCTTTCTTTCCTCTCTCCCTCCTTCCCTCCCTCCCTTCCTTCCTTCCTTCCTTCCTTCCTTCCTTCCTTCCTTCCTTTCTCTGTCTATGTATCTGTCTTGTTATGGAGTTTGTGAACCCTGGGGAAAGACCACAGGCTCAATCCAATTATAACTAAAAGATTTGTTGATTAGCCGCTAGCAGGACAAACAATCTTTGAGCCAAATTGGAGATCGGTGTGAAGGAGGGGTGTAGGGAAAGACTTTTAAAGGGAAAACCACATGAAGATACTCCATATGCAAGCAAGTAAAAACTGTTGTGTTCTGCCAAGTTCAGTGATTAAGGCAACTCTAAACAATCTTTGGGTATCTGTGTAATCAAGTTACAAAAAAAAAAGCAGTTAGTCATATCATAACAAGTAGATAGTCATGTCTGTAGATTTCTGGGTCAGAGTTACTGAGAACTTATGTTTCAGGGACTGGAGTCAGAGACAAATGGCTGGTGGATAGCAAGGTGGATGCATAGCACAAAATGGAGCTTTTTTAAGCCATGACATTCCCCACTGGCTCTAGATCGTTTGAATCAAACCATCAATTCACATTTATGTAGGGGTAAAGGGTGATATTTTAATTACATGTTTCAATCAGATCCCGGCCCCCATCTCAAGTAACCCTTTTTGTAACTCTCTGATTTTAACAGGTATTTATAATACTGAGGGAGCCTGAATGCCAGCATGAGCTTCGGTATGCTAACGAGCACAAAGAGAGTCACTTGTCCCTTTTGACAATGGTAGGAAAATGGCTCTGGCAGAGGGGAACTGTTTTTCTTTGAATCTAACATTCCAGAGTTTAGCTAATGATAAGGGGTGATCTAGTCTCTTCTATAATCATTTCTCAGCTGAATAGGATGTTGCTGTCAGGCCCAGGAAGGCTGGATTGCTGGGCGAAAGCCTGGAGGGGAAGGGTACTTCTAGTGTGCTGATTTTTTTTTTAACAATTTTTTTTATTAAAAATTTCTGCCTCCTCCCCGCCTCCCCCCTCCCCCGACTCCCCTCCCCCTCCCTCTCCAGTCTGAAGAGCAGTCAGAGTTCCCTATCCTGAGGGAAGTCCAAGGTCCTCCCCCCTCCATCCAGGTCTAGTTAGGTGAGCATCCAAATAGGCCAGGCTCCCACAAAGCCAGTACATGCAGTAGGATCAAAATGCAGTGCCATTGTCCTTGGCTTCTCAGCAGCCATCATTGTCCTCCATGTTCAGAGAGTCCGTTTTTTTTTTAATTTATTTATTTATTAAGGATTTCTGCCTCCTCCCCGCAACCGCCTCCCATTTCCCTCCCCCTCCCCCGATCAAGTCACCTTCCCTCATCTGCTAGAAGAGCAATCAGGGTTCCCTGACCTGTGGGAAGCCCAAGGATCGCCCACCTCTATCCAGGTCTCCTAAGGTGAGCATCCAAACTGCCTAGGCTCCCCCAAAGCCAGTACGTGCAGTAGGATCAAAAACCCACTGCGATTGTTCTTGAGTTCTCAGTATTCCTCATTGTCCTCTATGTTCAGCTAGTCCGGATTTATCCCATGCTTTTTCAGACCCAGGCCAGCTGGCCTTGGTGAGTTCCCGATAGAACATCCCCATTGTCTCAGTGTGTGGGTGCGCCCCTCCCGGTTCTGAGTTCCTTGCTCGTGCTCTGTCTCCTTCTGCTCCTGATTTGGACCTTGAGATTTCTGTCCCGTGCTCCTCTGTCTCTGTCTCCTTTCATCACCTGATGAAGGTTAATATTCATGAGGATGCCTATGTGTTTGTCTTTGGGTTCACCTTCTTACTTAGCTTCTCTAGGAACATGAGAGTCCGGTTTTATCACATGCTTTTTCAGTCCCAGTTCAGCTAGCCTTGGTGAGCTCCCGTTAGATCAGCCCCATCGTCTCAGTGGGTGGGTGCACCCCTTGTGGTCCTGACTTCCTTGCTCATGTTCTCCCTCCTTCTGCTCCTCATTTGGACCTTGGGAGCTCAGTCTAGTGCTCCAATGTGGGTCTCTGCTTCTATCTCCATCCATGGCCAGATGAAGGTTCTATGGTGATATGCAAGATATTCATTAGTATGGCTATGGGATTGGGCCATTTCAGGCTCTCTCTCTCCTCCCCTGCCCAAGAACCTAGCTGGGGACATCTCTCTGGACCCCTGGGAACCGCTCTAGAGTCAAGACTCTTGCCAATGCTAAAATGGATCCCTTAATTAAGATATATACTTCATTGCTCCCATATCCACCCTTCCTTTATCCCACCCGTTTCACTCCCCCAAGCTCTCCCCATCCTTCCCTTCTCACTTTTCTCTCCATATCTCCCCTTTCCCCCATCCTACCCCACCCCCCAGTTTCCAGTTTTTGCCCAGCAATCTTGTCTACTTCCAATATCCAGGAAGATAACTATATGTTTTTCTTTGGGTTCACCTTCTTATTTAGCTTCTTTAGGATCACGAATTATGGGCTCAATGTCCTTTATTTATGGCTAGAAACCAATTAGGAGTGAGTACATCTATCTGACTTTTATTGGACCATCTGAGGCTTGAGAATTGCAGGTAGCTTTGGAGCACTCTAGAATGCCCATCCAATGCTGGGGCTGGAGGTGGTAGGATATTTTGTCAGAAGCCTATGGTTTTCACTGGCTTCAAGTACAGGGCTTGCTAGTGTCGAAGGATCACCTGAGTATGGTGTGTTTGGAGCAGTTTCCAGTCTTTAGCTGTTTGGGAATCTGCTGGGACAATTCCTATATAGACTAGGAATATAAATTAAAATTTAAGAACTTAAAGGACCTTACTTATAATCTACACTAAACACCATATTGCAGAAAAAGCAGCTAACCAGTGTGTGTAAAACAGCGGTGGTAGATTCATGCCTTAAAGTCACATCAGAAGCTATGCCTTTCAGTTAAAAAGTCTGAACATTTTTTCCTCTGTCCAGAGAGTTGAATAAGTATAGATTGAACAAGAATGCTGTCAGTCTGATGAGAAGTACCTTCAAGTCTATACTTAGAAGATAATAAAAAAAATTGAATTTGTGATTGAAAAAGTAAGTAGTCAGTTCTCTACCAGATTGTCATAACTCCTTTTATCAATGTTAAAAGCTGAACCTTTTTAATTGTGTTTTGAGACAGAGTTTTTCTGCATAGTCTAGGCTGTCCTGGAACTAGCTCTATGGACCATGCTGGCCTGGAAATCAAAGAGATCTGCCTGCCGCTGTCTTCTGAGTGCTGGGAAAAACTGAATTTTTGAAATTTTAGTTTACAACAGAATAAAAGGGGAAAAGAAATCTGAAACATTTCTCACTTTTCATATACCTTAAATCATTTTCTCATATTGTTGGTACAATTGCATTTGTATACCTTAAATCATTTTCTTAGATATTCACTATTTACTTAAGCTTTTACATCCTCAGAATTTTATAAACTTTAGAATACTTACTGAGACCCTTAGAACTTGCAATAACATTAAACATTTTTCTTTTCATCTAATCATTTATTGGAGAGAAGAATATTTATTATTGAGAAAATTCAGGAATAGAGACAGTAACAAAGCAAAGGAAATTCTTTTAAATAAAAGAATAGTAAATAGTTACATCTGAAATCTGTTTAACCTTTAATATGAAGCCTGTTAGCAGGACAATCCTATCTGTCTGTTCTCAACAGGATACCTAGTAGCTCTATAAAACACAGGGCCTGATTTTTACATATGGAATGAACTAACAAGGTAGCTTCATCCTTGGGAGAAGGAGCTAGTACTGCTGCTGCGAAACTGAGAAAGTTAGTCTATCCATCTCAGAGATCTGAGAAGGATAAATTATAACAAAAGTATAATTCAAATGGCCTATGTATCAGTTGAAATGACCAAGTCTTGCCATTACCTAGCTGCCATCCCACCAGGCTCCCTTGGTGTTGATGGCTTCACTAGGGACAGAGGTCCCAGGGCAGCACTGGTGTTGGCCACTAGGCTCAGAAGCTCTGAGAGGTTTTCCTCTAAAGGAGGAACTTTGGGAACTGTCCTTTCTTTGTCTAGGCAAAGTGGGGCAATCAACTTTCCAGTGTCCTGCTTGTCCACAGTTTGGGCCAGGTCCTGGTGGCAAGCAAGGCATTTGGGGGTGGTTTTACCCAGTGGTTAGCATCACCACAATCCAGGTGGAGTCACTGTGCCCCATCATCATTTTTGGAGATGGGATCACTGCTAGGAGTTGGGGTTCTATCACATTCAGCAAGTTTTAGGACCAATATCTGTTAAGTATAACTGAACTAAAGAAACTTTGTTGCTTTTTAGTTATTTGCTTTAGGCTTAACCTTGAAAACATATGCAGGAGGCTAAATAGAGCTTGTTATTGATCATGAATTACATTCGTACTTATCATGATGATAAGCATAGTTTTGAACACATTAAGGAATTTGATCATGTATAAGATGACTGAATATTAACTTACATGTCCTAATTATCCTTAATAGTTAACTATGTACTAATTGATTTAATTATTAATAGCTTTTAAGATGCTAGAAGCTTTAATATCATTAGGAATTTACTATTTCATCGCTATTGTGTTTTAACCTTTAAAATTGTAATTTTTGAATTGAGGTACTTTTAGTATCAAAATAAAACTTTAAATCATAAATATAGCACAATTTTATAAAACCATACATATAACCCATAGAGAGATTGGAAATCTTATTTTATTTATTTTTGATTCTTTTATAGTACACTATTACAGAATGTTATAACTTCTTTTATGACTCAGTTTATCCAAATAGTTAAAGTGTAATGAAGTTAACAAGGACAAAGAGGCTAGACATAAATCTTTAAGTCAGTTATTTTTAATCCAAATAGACCTTAGGAATTTATAAACCTCATGTATCAAATATGCTTTATTTATTAAACATATGTTGTTTTTATTTTAAAAAATTTCAGGACAAAAATCATTATAAAAAATTCTGTTCTAATTCAAAATATCTTGGGGACCCATCATTGTCTCCTTAGCCTAAAAAGGAGATAAGCAGAGTTGATTTTAGCTTACATATAAGCATACAATAGTAAATTCAGATTACCCCTGTATAGAGTTTTAATTATTAATCTTTTCATTGCAAGTTCTAAGCTGATTCTTTTGCTTGGAATTTTATAGCTTTCTGCTTATCCATCCCCAATGGCCTTCAGATCCTGAGAGAATGAACATTTTCACAAGAGTCTTGAATATCCATGACCTTGCATGAGGGAACAATTTTTGTAAACAAGAACCAAGGGAGGAGAAGTCAAAGAGCTAGACATCTGTAAGTACATTTGGCCATCTTAATTTTCATGTAAGCCCCTTTAAAAATTGAAATGACATGAGACATAACAGTAACAAATAATTTACCCTTTGCTGTAAGAATTTTTTTCCCAAGGGGTGTTAGACAATATCTGGAGCCTTTATCCAGTGCATGTAACAGCGTTTCCATTGCTGCATAGGCGGATCCCATCCACATTCTTGGTGTTTAGCCTGCACAGCCTAGTTTGTTCCGAAAGCCTTGAGGCTTCGTGCAAACCGGCTGTAATTGCTTCCAACCGGCTCTCAGGAGGGACTGAACGCTTCGGTGAGGGTCCAATGACCTTGCTCATCTCCTTCTTCTGAAGGAATACTAACTTTTAACAAGCTGAGCTCTGATTATTTTAAGCAAGCATATCTAGAGCTATTATTGAGAGATTTCAGACAGAAGATTTTATTTTATTTTATGACCAGTGTGTGTCTGTCTGCAAATGGAGACAGAAAACCTGAAAAGTTTAATAAGTATTCTTTATATTCTTATAAAGTCATTAACTCGTAGAATAACATAAGTATTTGTAACTTAGAGGCCATTAAGCAGAAAACTATGAAAGTCAAAACTTCAAGTATTGTATTGAATAGATATGGAGAGAGTGAACAACCTTGTCTTGTTCTTGATTTTAGTGGAATCACATTGAGTTTCTCACCATTTAATTTTTTTCCCCCAGAGTGCCGAAAACATTTATTTATTTATTTTTATATTAATTTTTTTAAATTAAAAATTCCCGCCTCCTCCCGGCCTCCCTTTTCCCTCCCACTCCCCCCACTCACGCTCCCCTCCCCTCCTCCTCCCTCTCCAGTCCAAAGAGCAGTCAGGGTTCCCTGCCCGGTGAGCAGTCCAAGGTCCTCCCCACTCCATCCAGATCTAGGAAGGTGAGCATCCAAACCGGCTAGGCTCCCACAAAGCCAGCACATGAAGTAGGGTCAAAACTCAGTGCCATTGTCCTTGGCTTCTCAGCAGCCCTTATTGTCCACCATATTCAGAGAGTCCGGTTTTATCCCATGCATTTTCAGTCCCAATCCAGCTGGCCTTGGTGAGTTCCCAATAAATCAGCCCCATCGTCTCAGTGGGTGGGTGCCCTCCTCGCGGTCTTGACTTCCTTGCACATGTTCTCCCTCCTTCTGTTCCTCATTTGGACCTTGGGAGCTCAGTCCATTGCTCCAGTGTGGGTCTCTGTCTCTATCTCCATCCATCGCCAGATGAAGGTTCAACCACTCTAATGGGTCCCCCGGAACAGGATCAGTTCCTTTGGTGGCCAGGAACCTCGCTAAGAAAGGGCCTACCTTGCTGCAGACAGGCTATTGAAGCAAAGCAATTCCCGCCGGCCCCTTTGCCCTCAGCACCCCATCCCAGTGCCCAAACAGGCTGAGCTGGCCGATCCTCTGGCCCCACAGAAGGGAGGAAGAAGGGAGGAGGTTCTTGGGTGCAAACTGGGATGGGTTAGGGAGAGAGAGACCCCAGCAGAGGGGAGCAGCCCCTGCTGCATGACCAGGGAGTGAAGGGGGTTGGGGAATGCCTCTCTCTCCATTTAATTTGGCTCCATTTATGTTGGCTCTTGGCTTGCTATAAATTATCTTTATTATGTTTAGGTATGTTCCTTGTATCGTTAATCTCTCCAAGACCTTTTTTTTTTAAAGATTTATTTATTTATTATGTACACAGTGTTCAGCCTCCATGTATGCCTGCAGGCCAGAAGAGGGCACCAGATCTCATTATAGATGGCTGTGAACCACCATGTGGGTTGCTGGGAATTGAACTCAGGACCTCTGGAAGAGCAGTCAGTGCTCTTAGCCTCTGAGCCATCTCTCCAGCCCTCTCTCCAAGACCTTTATCATGAAGTGGTGTTGGATTTTGTCTAAGGCTTATTTCAGCATCTAATGAGATGATCATGTGTTTCTTTTCTTTCAGTTTGTGTATATGATGGATTACCTTTGTAGTAGTAGGAGCAGCGGGCTGAGTCCCCGCACCCGGCCGCCTGAACGGCTAGCTTTACCCGAAATAATTACACGGAAACTGTATTCTTTTAAACACTGCCTGACCCATTAGTTTCAGTTTCTTATTGGCTAGCTTTTACATATTGATCTAACCCATTTCTATTAATCTGTGTAGCCCACAAGCTGGCTTACCAGGAATGATCTTAACCTGCGTCTGTCTGGAGTGGGAGAACCATGGCGACTCCTAGACTCAGCTTCTTTCTCCCAGCATTCCATTCTGTTTACTCCGCCTACCTAAGGGTTGGCCTATCAAATGGGTCTAGGCAGTTTCTTTATTAATAAGAAATCACTCCCACATCATACCTTGACAGATTTTCATATGTTGAACCATCCCTGCATCTCTGGGATGAATCATGGTGGATGACTTTTTGTGTGTATGTGTTGTAGGAAGAGCAGCGAGCTGTGTTCCGCTGCCCAGCTAGCTTATACCCCAAAATAACCATACAGAAATTGTATTAATTAAATCACTGTGTGGTCATTAGCTCTGGTCTCTTATTGACTAACTCTCACATCTTGATTGAACCCATTTTTTTAATAATCTGTATGTCACCACGAGGTTGTGGCTTATAGGGAGAGATTTTAACCTACGTCTATCTTAGGCTGGAGATTCATGGCGTCTGCCTGACTCTGCTTCTTTCTCTCAGCATTCTGTTTGGTCTACTCCACCTATCTAAATCCTGCCCTATCAAAAAGCCAAGGCAGTTGCTTTATTACCCAATGAAAGTAATACATAGACAGAAGGCTCACCTACTTCACAATGAAAGCAACACACAAACAGAAGAACTTCCTACACCATGTATGTGTGTGTTTTTGGATTCTGTTTGCCAGTACTTTACTAAGTACCTTTGCATCAATGTTCATGAGAGAGACTGGTCTGTAACTCTCTTTTTGTATCTTTTTGTGGTTTGGGGCCATAATGGGATTAGGGAGAAACCTGGTGCTAGGGAAATTCCCAGGCATCCACAAGGATGTTCCCAGCTAAGACTCCTTGCAATTGTGCATACAGTACCTGAATTTGCCTTTCCCTGTAATCAGACTGATGACTACCTTAACTGTCATCATAGAACCTTCATCTAGTAACTGATGGAAGCAGATACAGAGATCCACAGTCAAGCACCACGCTGAGCTCCAGGAGTCCAGTTGAAGAGAGGAAAAACGGATTCTATGAGCAAGAGCATGACAGGGAAATCCACAGAGACAGTTGACCCAGACTTGTGGGAGCACATTGACTCTGGACTGACAGCTGAGAAGCCACAGGGACAAAACTAGGCTCTCTCTGTGTGGGTAACAGTTGAGTAGTTTGGTCTGTTTGAGGGACCCCTGTCAGTGGGACCAGGACCTATTCCTGGTACGTGAGCCTATGAGCCCTGCTACACTGGAGTCCATTCAATATGGTGGGATGCCTTACTCAGCCTTAATGCAGTGGGGGAGGGTCTTGGTCCTGCCTCAACTGAATTGCCAGGCTTTGTTGACTCCTCATGGGAGGCTTTATCCTTTCTGAGGAGTGGATGGAGGTGGTTTGGGGGAAGGTTGGGAGAGGAGAGGGAAGGGAGGGGAAACTGGTTGTATACGAAATGAATAAAAAATTTGAAAACAATATTTCAATAAATTACACTAAAAATGAAACAAAAAGAAAACTATAAACTATAGGAACTAAAAAAATTGGCATCAGTTTTTTTTAATGGAATTTTGTTTTGTAGGTTTTTAATCATATCTAATAAACTTACAAATCTTAAGGCACAGAAAGTTTATATTTTAGCTGTTTTATAGCATTTACATCAGATAGTGTTTTTTCTTGGGCTGTTTTGTTTCTCTCTTTGTCCTTGAGTCAGACTGTCCTAGGACAGAGATTTAGGAGGGAAAATTTAAACAACCATGCATGGGTTGGAAGAGGAAGGCCATACCTCAACTCCAGAGTCAACTTTTTAGTAAGGAGGAACAGCATAAAACAATATTTTAATATTAATCATACTCCAAAGACAACCTAATCCCTGAAAACCAGAATCCATTGACCAGAGAGAGAGACAGGGCAAGCAGAGAAGGAAGAAGGCCAGAGGTAAGAAGTTCTGAGCTCAGGCAGCCGCAGCAGTACAGTGAGCAGCAGGTGGCAGAACAGGGGCTGATGGTGTCAGGGAGGGTTTCAGTGTCAGGGGTGCCCACATTGCCCCAGCCCAGAGTGGGGGAGTGGCTGCAGTCAGAGCTCCATGGGGGAGCTAGTAGAGAGGCAGCCAGGAGCAGCACTCTGAAAAATCCTGAAAGTGTAGCATACAGCTCAGGGGCACTTTGTGCTCAGTTCAAATCCCCAATTCAACTCTGCAACAAAACTTGATAACACAAATCCAACAGACAACGAAGAACAGGAAAAGACAATACAGTGACACAATCAGAAAACAAACAAACAACAAACAAACAAACAAACACTAAACAAAAAGCCAGATGAACTCAGACATACGGTGCCCACCTTCACTCATACACCAAAGCCAGAAGGACAGTAGTGTCCCCTCTGTCCTAGAGACTGTATCTATGATGTCATCAGTTCTTTCCTTTTGTCTGTTCAAATGTCCAAAACAGAAGAGAACAACTCACCAATTGGTCCAAACTTCAGAAACACATTTGTTGGCACTGCTGGCTTCCAATTTGTAAGTGTGGGCCATTGCGGTGTGGGCTTCCCAGGGCCTATCAATTCTGCTTTGGGCTTTATCCCTCTGGGCCTATCCTAGACCCCTGAACCTCGAGTCTAGAGTTTCCTAGGGGTCTCCCTGGGGTTTCCAAATGTTATGGAGTTTGTGACTTTAGGAAAACACCATAGACTCAAGCCAATTATTATTCAATGGTTTATTGATTAGCTGCTAGCAATGAGCAATCTCTGAGCCAAACAAGATTGCTGTGAAGGAGGAGCATGGGGAAGGATTTTTTAAAATTGTTTTCATTGAGCTATATATTTTTCTCTGCTTCCCTCCCTTCTTCCCCTTTCCCCTTCTACCTTATTTATGATCCCTACGCTCAATTACTCAGGAGATCTTTTTTTCTACTTCCCATGTAGATTAGATCCATGTATGTCTTTCTTAGGGTCTTCTTGGTTGTCTAGGTTCTCTGGGATTGTGAATTGTAGCATTTATGTCTAAAAGCCACTTATGAATGAATACATATTATATTTGTCTTTCTGGGTATGGGTTACCTCATTCAATATGATGTTTTCTAGCTCCATCCATTTGTCCACAAATTTCAAGATGTCATAATTTTTTTTCTGCTGTGTAGTACTCCATTGTGTAAATGTACCACATTTTCCTTATCCAGTCTTTGGTCGAGAGGCATTTAGGTTGTTTCCAGGTTCTGGCCATGACAAATAATGCTGCTATGAACATAGTTGAGCACATGTCCTTGTAGTATGATTGAACATTCTCTGAGTATATACCCTAAAGTGGTATTGCTGGGTCTTGAGGTAGATTTTTTCCTAATTTTCTGAGAAACCACCATACTGATTTCTAAAGAAGAGAAAACCACATGAAGACATTTCATGTTTATGTTATCAAGTAAAAACTGTTCTTTCATGCCAAATTAAGTGTTGAGTCAGTTGAGTGAAAGAATATACAAATTTATTGGAAACGAAGCAGAAGTACCCGGGCTCACACACTCCTATATGGAAAATATCGTGTTAAGTTTGCCCCACCCCCTTGTCTCCCAGGTTCCCTTCACAGTGGTGAGGAGAAAGTGCTTGAGGCCCACTTGACCTGGAGTCTGTGTTTGCTGTGAAACCAGAGCCGAGGAGAGTCAATGGACACCATTCCCTAACTAGAGAAGTTCCTTTCTAAGTCCAATTATAGTGATTTATTTCAAAATATAGGCTCAAAATGTTGACAATTTGGTATATAAAACATAGAAATTAAAAATTGTTGGAATTTTGCTAGCTTTCTCTCCACTAAAGGGGGGGAAAAAATCTAGATCAGTTTCTTAGGGATTTTGCCTTGGGAAGTGGTATTCAGTTGTTCAGGTGAGTAATACATCTTAAGACCACTAGATGGCAGAATAGCACTAGTGGAAAAAGCGTTTCTCCCCGCAACAAAGCAAGCTTTTAGCTCAAAGACTCTAGAGAGGGGCAGCTGTGTGTTAGGAGAAAAACTATATGAACCTATTTTTAAAAATGCATACCGCTGGATTACTCTCAAGAGGAAAAATATATCTTAGCTCTTCAGTGTTTTGGCTCCCAAACAATTTAGTTTTATAAACTGAAATAAGCTGAAACAATCTTATAAAACTTCATTTTTTTTCTATTTTTTTTATTTCCTGGAGAACTTCTGCTGCCTCCCAGATGTAAGCAACTCCGTAAAGAGAGACTGGAAGGATTTAAAAATAGAGAACTTCATCCAAACCCAAACACACAGGCCTTCTGCTTAAACATCTGTGTCTCACTGTACGCAGTCATAACCAACTCCTTGTGACCTTGCCCTCACAGGCAGGTAGGAAACTGGCTACTGTCTCATTGGGATGCTCTTATATAGAGCTTGTGTGAGAGTCCAATCCCATTGCCTTGTGGTCCAGTTCTTCAGCCAACAGATATCAGTTAGCTTCTGCTTTGTAACGTATACTGTTACTGTGCACTGTTACTGTGCACTGTTACTGTATACTGTTACTGTGTACTGTTACTGTGTACTGTTACTGTGTACTGTTACTGTGTACTGTTACTGTGTACTGTTACTGTGTGCCGTTACTGCATACCGTTACTGTATACTGTTACTGTGTACTGTTACTGTGTACTGTTACTGTGTACTGTTACTGTGCACTGTTACTGTGCACTGTTGCTGTGTACTGTTACTGTATACTGTTACTGTGTACTGTTACTGTGTACTGTTACTGTGCACTGTTACTGTGTACTGTTACTGTATACTGTTACTGTGTACTGTTACTGTATACTGTTACTGTGTACTGTTACTGTGTACTGTTACTGTGTACTGTTACTGTGTACTGTTACTGTGTACTGTTACTGTGCACTGTTACTGTATACTGTTACTGTGTACTGTTACTGTGCACTGTTACTGTGCACTGTTGCTGTGTACTGTTACTGTATACTGTTACTGTGTACTGTTACTGTGTACTGTTACTGTGCACTGTTACTGTGTACTGTTACTGTATACTGTTACTGTGTACTGTTACTGTATACTGTTACTGTGTACTGTTACTGTGTACTGTTACTGTGCACTGTTACTGTGTACTGTTACTGTATACTGTTACTGTGTACTGTTACTGTGTACTGTTACTGTGCACTGTTACTGTGTACTGTTGCTGTGTACTGTTACTGTGCACTGTTACTGTGTACTGTTACTGTGTACTGTTACTGTGCACTGTTACTGTGTACTGTTGCTGTGTACTGTTACTGTATACTGTAACTGTGTACTGTTGCTGTGTACTGTTACTGTGCACTGTTACTGTGTACTGTTACTGTGTACTGTTACTGTGCACTGTTACTGTGTACTGTTGCTGTGTACTGTTACTGTATACTGTAACTGTGTACTGTTGCTGTGTACTGTTACTGTGCACTGTTACTGTGTACTGTTACTGTGTACTGTTACTGTATACTGTTACTGTGTACTGTTACTGTGTACTGTTACTGTGCACTGTTACTGTGTACTGTTGCTGTGTACTGTTACTGTATACTGTAACTGTGTACTGTTGCTGTGTACTGTTACTGTGCACTGTTACTGTGTACTGTTACTGTGTACTGTTACTGTATACTGTTACTGTGTACTGTTACTGTGTACTGTTACTGTGTGCTGTTACTGTGTACCGTTACTGTGTACCATTACTGTATACTGTTACTGTGTGCTGTTACTGTGTACTGTTACTGCATACTGTTACTGTATACTGTTACTGTGTACTGTTACGGTGTGCTGTTGCTGCATACTGTTGCTGCATACTGTTACTGTGTACTGTTACTGCATACTGTTACTGTATACTGTTACTGTGTACTGTTGCTGTGTGCTGTTACTGTATGCTGTTACTGTATGCTGTTACTGTGCGCTGTTACTGTGCGCTGTTACTGTGTACTGTTGCTGTGTGCTGTTACTGTGTGCTGTTACTGTGCGCTGTTACTGTGTACTGTTACTGTGTACTGTTACTGTGTACTGTCACTGTATACTGTCACTGCATACTGTCACTGCATACTGTCACTGTATACTGTTACTGTATACTGTTACTGCATACTGTTACTGTGTACTGTTACTGTGTGCTGTTACTGTGTACTGTTACTGTGTACTGTTACTGTGTACTGTCACTGTATACTGTCACTGCATACTGTTACTGCATACTGTTACTGTGTACTGTTACTGTGTGCTGTTACTGTGTACTGTTACTGTATACTGTTACTGTATACTGTTACTGTGTGCTGTTACTGTGTACTGTTGCTGTGTACTGTTACTGTGTGCCGTTACTGTATACTGTTACTGTGTACTGTTACTGTATACTGTTACTGTGTACTGTCACTGCATACTGTTACTGTATACTGTTACTGTGCGCTGTTACTGCATACTGTTACTGTGTACTGTTGCTGTGCACTGTTACTGTATACTGTTACTGTGTACTGTTACTGCATACTGTTACTGTATACTGTTACTGTGCGCTGTTACTGCATACTGTTACTGTATACTGTTACTGTGCACTGTTACTGTATACTGTTACTGTGTACTGTTACTGTATACTGTTACTGTATACTGTTACTGTATGCTGTTACTGTATACTGTTACTGTATACTGTTACTGTATACTGTTGTTGGGGACTCAGCGATAGGAGGACTGTCGCCAGCATGGTGCTAATTATCATCTGACAAAGGCAGATAGAGACATTAAATAATTTCACCCTTAACAAAACCCAACCAGTTAAAATATGAGAATGGCCACAAAAAGAGGAAGGCAGCTGAGTTTTGTCAGGGAGTTTAACTTGATTTATCAGCAAACATTGATGGTTTGTACAAATCATTCACCCAACAAACATTTGTAGCAGGTCCTTGTTTGGGCGCCAGGGGGTTCGATAGTGAAGCAAACAGTCACTGACTCTTGGCAGCATGGGGTGTTTCTTCAGTTGGAAGCATCTAGACAACGTATGAGTTGGTTTCATTGCAAATGAGAAGGCAAGGAGTATGGCGAAGAATAGAGCTGGAGAGGAGAGGGCTAGCATGGTGCGGGTATGGAGGCACTCCCTGAGCATGGGGAAATAGGAATTGGAGCATCAAATAAGTCAAGGGAAGAGCTGGATGGACACTGGAGCCTGTTTGTTCTGGTCAGAGATGGGGTAGGGGCTCTCAAGGACCTGGAGCAGAAACTGTGATGAGCTCAGCCATCTGGATAAGGGGCAAGAGCTGCTGGAATGGAAGGAGCAGAGGCTGAGGGTGTCATGGAGGCAGTTGGCCATATGAGACCCTTGCAGTCTACTGAAACATCTAGACAGAACCGGGGAGCTACTGAACACTGTGAGGAAAGGGTGATTTGTAGGGTGTTGGTATGAAAAGGGCTTTAGGGACCAAGCAGGGAGGGGCAGTGATCCAGAAGAAAGATGATAGTGTAGTCCTGGATAGTCCAGGTGGATAGGACTCAGGATGGGTTTTGAAGCCGGGAAGATATTCTCATGGCTTACGTGGAACCTATGGCATAGAGACGGAAATTGAGTGTGACTGCAGAGGCTCATTCCTGACCAGCCGAAGGATGGGGGAGCTCTCAAGTGAGGGTAGAAGACCAAGGTACACGAGGTATGTTGGGCAAAGTACAGTTCTATAACAGACATAGTAAGAGTCCAGAGTCATTTGCCCATTCAAAGAAAAATATTCTGTATCATTTCGAGTGCAAGAAAGAGATTGAGGTTGGAGGTACAAATTTGACAATTGATAGCATTTAGATGGCATTGAAAGCTGGAAACTTTGTGTATGGATTGTGAAGGGGTATGTTAGTTTGAAAGGAAATGGTCCCAAAGGAAGTGGCACTATTAGGAGGTGTGGCCTTATTGGAGTAGGTGTGACATTGTTGGAGGTAGTGTGTCACTGTGGGGGTGGGTTTTGAGGTCTCCTATGTCTCACGCTACACCCAGTGTGACACACCAGTCTTTGCTGCCTGCATATCAAGATATAGGACACTCAGCTACTTCTCCAGCCCCGTGCCTGCCTTCATGCCACCATGTTACACCATGATGATAATGGACTAAACCCCTGAACTGTAAGTGAGCCAGCCCAACTAAACGTTTTCCTTTGTACAAGTTGCCTTGGTCATGGTGTCTCTTCACAGGAATGGAAACCCTAGCTAAGACAGGGGGTGTACGTGAGGAACTGGGGATGCTCTTTGAATGAGTGTGGCTCCAGAGAGACGGTGAGGAAACCAGGAAGGACTCCTTAGTGGCATGAAGAAGAAGAACCCTCATGGAGGTTGTGGATACTGGACGCGATTCTTTAGGTAAGAAAGTTTTATTGGCTCTCCCATTCATAGGGATAGCCTAGAATGTGTCTTGTGAGTGCCTATGGAATTTTAATAGGAATAAAGTGTATTGTTTATGACTGACAATAGCTCCGTGACACCTATCTGTAATAGAGGGCTTTGAACAATTGCCATAGACTGCTTGCATATCTTCCTCTGTTTGAGCTAAAGGATTTTTTTTTCTGCTGTTGGTTGGTGGTTGTGGAAGCAATAGCTAGCAATAGCTGATAAGAACAGTGAGGCTTGGATTTGAATCCAGGCCACCACTTGTTAGCTTCAGAACCTCAGGAAGGCCGTTTTTACACTTTTTTTTTCCTGTTTGTGGTGCTGCGGTGTGAACCCAGGGTCTTGTGTTCTTATGCATGCCACGACTGAACTATATTCTAAGCCTACGTCTCAACATTTTGTGCTCAGCATCTCTCTTAGTAAGACAAACATAAGGCTAGTTTTGCCATAAGGAATCAACGAGGCTATGATTACTCAATGTATCTACAAACATAATAAGGCTTGCATGACTAGTTTCAGTTTGTAGTTTCATTGCTGTGAACCACTGTAGGCTTACTATTTTTTGTTTATTTATTTATTTATATTTATTATTGACAGAGTCTTTCTATATCCCATCTTGATCTCAGTTTATGATGTGGCTGAGAATAACCTTGTGTTTCTGACACCCTGTGCCTCTACCTTCCAAGTGCTTGGATTGCAAGCATGTCCTATCACCTCTGGTTTATGTGGTGTCAGCGACGGGACCCAGAACTTTGCACACTTTAAGTGAGCACTCTACCCGCTGAGCTACACCTCCATCCCACACAGGTTTAATTTTTAAGGTAGAGGATATAGAAACGGTCAGATATATTTGCAGTTGAGGAAACTAGATTGGAATCAATGAGAAAACATCTATTTGCTACTTTCCATGGTTTTGTCTAGCCTCTAAAAGACAAGCTGACGTTGGGTCTCATGTCCTCACAATGCCCGCAGCACATAAAGCTGTTGTTGATAGATCACTTTCCTGTCCCAGTGAGAAGATACCAACCGCTTCTGAACAGGAAGTTAAAAATCTCAGTAGATATGTGGGGGTTCGCTTTGCGTTCCCAGACAGCTTTCCAAGAAACAGATCTGGGGCAAAGGGAGAAACACTCTGTTCACATTTTTCTTCTAGAATTACGTGTTTTTCGGTCCAAAAGGCCACGCTTTGGAGTGCATCCAAGTCGTCGTGTGCATGTCCTTTCTTGACCACAATTCTTGCAACACAAATCACATTTAGAAGCCTCCTATAGTTCCAGATGGTCAGAACTGGAATGTGTCTATTTACCGTTTCCCACCGGAGTTAACGCCAGCTAGCGAGTGGGCTTGTGCTGAATGACAGCTACATTCTCCCCTTGTGCATCTAATTAAAATGTGTAGCTTGCTCCCAGCATCCCTGGCTTTATTCAAAGAGGAAAGTTATCATGTTTCTTTTAATTTAAACTGTATAAAGGTGTAGCATTTTAAAAAAGAGCAGATAGGCCTATACAGGATCTTGTACAATTTCACCTCTTTTCGTTCTGTTCTGAATCAGGCTGTGTGCGAGGGTTTGCAGAACTCGTCGACCCTCCCTCTATATATTTAGTATCTGCTATGTCTACTGACCTCGGTTAACTATTGTGAAAGTCTAAATAAAATGGATGAGCTTGTATTCGCTCCTGTAGGAACTTAAAATCCAATTTTGAAGTAGATATGCCCTGAACAACATAACCCTATCTGCTCCATCAGAATGAAACCATGCTTTGGTAAAGACATGGACATCAGTGGACAGAGGTCTGAGTTCTGAAAGTGTTGTCCCGTCTTCATAATTATAAACAATCTAGGTAATCTTCCCTCCCTCCTTCCCTCCCTCCCTCCTTCCCTCCCTCCCTCCCTCCCTCCCTCCCTCCCTCCCTCCCTCCCTCCCTCCCTTTCGCCCCCTCTTTCCCCTCTGCCCTTTCTCATTCTTCTTCCAGCCAAGGCTGTTCTCGAATTGACTACATAGCTTAGGATAATTTGCTGTCTCAATCTCTTGAGCGCTCGGATTACTGCTGTGCACCACCACATTCATGCAGTGTTAGGGATGACCCTGTGGTCTCATGCATGCAAGCACTGTACAAACTGAGTTCTATCCCTAGCCCCCAAATAAGCAATGTTATAAAACTAGAAACAAAAAAAAACCTCCACAAGACAGAATGTCAGGTGTTTTCATAGAATTGAAAATAAATACCCAAAGGGAAGAGTCATGGATAGAACTAATTCTCTGGGACCTGAGCGGTGTTTTGTGGAGCTATTCAGATGGACTGAGGTAGGTCAGAGGACCTGTGTTACCGAGATGGGAGGACTTAGGCAGCTGAGGTGGGAGGTGATTCCATAGGCAGAGAGCACAGCACTACACATCAGGAGGCAGAGACTCAAAGTTTAGCTCAAAAACCTAAGAGAAAAAGCAACAGACCAAATAGTTTATAGCAAATGGGAAAATTCTTTAGAATCATGCAAAGGAGTTTTAAACGTTTCTTTAAAAAATAACTCTGTGGAAAGAAATGTGGTGTTTTTCCACAGAGTGAGAAGTTATATGTTGTAAGTACATCTAGGTGTTGATCCATGTGTGCTGCATAGATTTGCTCATTTCATTATGACATTTGCAAAATAGGTATTACCATTACTCTCATTTACATTTAGGAAAACTGAGGTACCAGGATGTTGAGAAGCATAGCCAGGGCTGTGGGCTTACAAGCACAGTAGTTCCTCTTTATGTATATGGTGTAAAATTCCAGAAATAACATGCAATCTGTAAGTAGTGTACCTCCTCAGTGGGGCAGGAGATCCTGCATATCATGCCTGGCATGTGAATCACTGCACTGTCTAACGCATTCACGCTGTGTACACGATCTGCCCACTTATCAATCCAAGGTCTGAGATCAGCTCTTGATGTCTTGAGGAATCTCATCACTTCTATTCAGGTAATCCTTCCTATTCTTAGTATTGGCTCTATGCACCAAAAGTAGTGATGCCGACAATTCAGGTGTGCCGCAGGAGCCTCAAAGGGCTTCCCCGAGTGAGAACTGAAAGTTCCTGGTATACATAGTTCATTCCACATTGCTTGCTTTTTCAGGTGCCCACAGGAGTCTTGAAATGTATCCTGGGAATAAAGGATAATGGCTGTAGAAAGGTTGACATGAACCAGCAATCTGGTTGCATGGTCCATCTTTTCAGTCACTGTAGGTTGTAGCCCCTTGGCACTGTGAGGTAATGGGAAGCGAGGGAAGGTCAAAAGAGTGACTAGATCAGAGCCCCTTCTTCTCAATACCTTACCTATGGGGCTACGATCCCATCATGTGCAATTTGGAAAGATACAGACATTCAGATGTCTATCCCTGTGTAGAGACATGGTACTACAGAGGTAGGATGCTCATAGTCGATGCATGGAGCAGAAGGCACACCACAGTTCATTGCACTACTCTTGACTTTTGTGTGGGTCTGAACTTTTTCAAAATTAGAAAATAAACCACGGGAGTCACTGGAAGGAAACACTCTTTTCTATCTACTTTTCGAGTCCCCTTTCTTCCTCTCCTGTTGTAATTCCATGAAGAGAAAGTTTGTTTTGTTGTCTGTTTTTCCCATTGTGTAGCATTTAGCTTTAAGCACTCTGACTCATTGTACTTCCAAGTGGGTGAACTACATGTCACAGTGAGGACTTTGCATTTTAGGCTCTATTTTCTTTTGGCTCTAAACTTTGATTCCTATATGAACTGACAGCAAGGGACCTCAAGACCTTTTTGGTTCTTGTTATTCCCCACAACTGCAAGAGTGGGTTTTGGAGGAGCAGTGAAGAAATGTGGCAAAGGCATGGTACATTCTTCATGGTTCAGGGGAAGGCTAGAAACATCTCTGGAATGGGTAGGGGAGAAATACCTTGAGACCTCTCCATGCATGTCTGCTAAAGCCATCATGTCATAGTGTTTTATAGGGTTTGGTCTTTCTCCTTTGGTTGACAGATTTTGTCAGCCCTAGCATTGTAGTTATGCATTTTGAACAACTTTCAAGGAAGGATGCCTTCTTGGGTCATTTCACACAAAAGAGAATGGTAGAGGGAGAATAGGAGTATTATTTATTTTATTTCTCCACAGAGGAGTAGAACTATATTTGCAACTTATGGTAGTCTCAGATCATTTGAAAACTCAACTGATTGGTAAATATAATTTTATTAAACAATTATCCAGTGAAGAAGGAGAAAATGTGGCACTGTGAAATTCTCTGCTAAATGGCTATTTGAAATAAAAATTAAAGATATTTGTAATGGTGATTTTATTCAGTACCATCTGTGTGCTCCCATTGAATAATATAACTTTATATTACTAACATTTCTTTCAAAAACACCTTTTGGTGGTTTGAATGAAAATGGCCTCTCTTTGGAGGCTCATAAATTTAGATGCTTGGGTCCCAGTTGGTGGAATTGTTTGGGAACTATTTATTGGAGTAGGTGTATCACTGCGGGTGGGCTTTGAGGTTTCAAATGTCCACGTTAGGCCTTGTCTGTCTGCCTTCCTTCATGTCTACCCATCTGTCTGTCTGTCTATCTCTGCCTGTGGATCAGGATATAAAACTCTCAACTACTTCTCCGGCACCATGCTTGTCTGCTTCCTGCCATTATGATTACAGACTAACCCTCTAAACTAAGCCACTACCCAGTGAAATGATTTCTTTTATAAGAACTGCCTTGGTCATGGTACATCTTCATAGCAAGAGAACAGTAACTAACACATACTTTAATGACCTCGTGGTGATGCACAGATGAATAGAAATGGGTTAAATTAATATAAGAGTTAGCCAATAAGAAGCTAGAGCTAATGGGCCAAGCAGTGATTTAATTAATACAGCTTCTGTGTGATTATTTCAGGGCTGAGCAGCCGGGAACAAAACAAGTGGCCACCTCCAACGACCTTCTTTGTTTTATTTGTGTACATATGTATTGTGTTGTATATGTAATGTATACATTTTGATGTGTGTGTAGTGTATGTTCTTTGTGTATTTTGTGTGTTGTGTTGTATATGTGTATTGCATGCTACGGAATATTCCTTTACACTGTGTGAATATATGTAGCTGTGATTGGCTTAATAAACGAGATGACTGGCCAATAGCTGAACATGATAAAGTATAGGTAGGACAGTCAGACACAAAGGACACTGGGAGGAAGAATGGTGGAGTCAGAGAGGAGATGCCAGCGAGTCACAAAGGAAGCAAGACACATAGAAAATTAGGTAACAAACAACAAATTATGTGATAAAGCATATATAAGAAATATGGGGGGCTGGAGAGATGGCTCAGTGGTTAAGAGCATTGCCTGCTCTTCCAAAGGTCCTGAGTTCAATTCCCGGCAACCACATGGTGGCTCACAACCATCTCTAATGAGGTCTGGTGCCCTCTTCTGGCCTGCAGGCATACACACAGACAGAATATTGTATACATAATAAATAAATAAAATAAATATTTAAAAAAAAGAAATACGGGCTAAGTTAAATGTAAGAGCTAGCTAGTAATAATCCTGAGTCATTGGTTAAGCACTTATAAGTAGTATTAAGCCTCAGAGTGGTTATTCAGGGAGAGAAATCACCTATTACACTTGCTTGCCTGCACATGTATTGGAGGCCAGAGGAGGATATTGGGAATATTTTTGTATTGTGCTCAGGGTCTCTCACTGAACCAGAAACTCACCATTTAGGCTACATTGGTTGACCAGATAGTTCCTGAGATCTGCCTGTGTCCACTCCCCAGTGGTGGGGTTTCAGGCATATGCAGCCATGCCAGTCTCTTTTCTGAGTTCCAGAGATTTGAACTCAAGTCCTCATGCTTACACTCTTACCTACTGAACCATCTCTCCAGTTCCATCATTTTTATGTGAGGCTGAATGCCTCACTTTATATTTTTATTAAGTTTAAGAACTGTTTTGGGAATTGCAGTCTGATAAAGGTCTTTGGCTTTCGTTTCTCATCTCCCTAAGTGCATTGACACAGCGCGCCAAAGATTAACGACAGCTTAGAGGGAGCTAGGATGTGCAGACTGTCTTTGATATCATTGAGTAACTGTGTGGAGCAGCACCTTGTCCTGGGCACTATGCTAAGAGATGGCATTCCAAAGAATCTATTTGGTGACTGTCAAGGACACAAAGACGTGCATTTGGAGGAATGTCCTGCTGTGACCGCCTTCCTGGATAAATGTTACTGCTCTCTTTGTACATTAAGTCTATAGACAGAAAGCTCCATCCAACTCCTTCTTGCATTGCTTCAATGTTGTCATATACAATTTATTGGGGAAATGAGTTCCAGATGCTTAGTAAAATTGTTGCAGAGCTACCTTCTTTTCTGGCTCATATTTTGTATGTTGGAATTTGGTGGCTGTATTTATGGTCAACAAATGCTTGCTCTTTATGACTTTTATGTCTTCTTCAGTGTATATACACACACACACGTACACACACATACCTTGATCTATTGAAAATAACTATGAAAATCTTTGTCTTCTTTTTCTAATTAATTTTTTTTCTTATTTTATTTTATTTTTCCATTCAAAATTTTACACTTCCTCCCCTCCTCCCATTCCCCTCCACTCCCCCACTCCTCCACCTCCCTCCCTTCCCTCCTTAAGAGAGGGCAGGGAATCCTGTCCTGTGGAAAGTCCAAGGCCCCCCCCCCCCCCCTACATCCAGGCCTAGGAAGCTATGCATCCAAATAGGCTAGGGTCCCCAAAAGCCAGTACATGCAGTAGAAACAAGTCCCAGCCTTTATCAATGTAGAAACAAGCCTTTATCAATGGCTTCTCAGTCAGCCGCCATTGTCAGCCACATTCAGAGAGTCCAGTTTGATCACATGCTCGATCAGTCCCAGTCCAGCTGGAGTTGGTGAGCTCCCATTAGCTCAGGCACACTGCCTCAGTGGGTGGACCAACCCCACATGGTCCTGACTTCTTTGCTCATCTTCTCCCTCCTTCTGCTCTTCAACTGGACCTTGGGAGTTCAGTCCATTGCTCTGATGAGGGTTTCTGTCTCTATCTCCATCTGTCGCCGGATGAAGACTCTATGGTGGTATTCAAGATAATCATCAGTGTGATAGTGGGGCAAGGCCAGTTCAGGCACCCTCTTCTCTGCTGCCCAAGGACCTAGCTGGGGACATTCCCGTGGACACCTGGGATCCCCTCTAGAGCCAAGTCTCTTGTCAACCCTAAAATGCTCCCTTAATGTAGATACCTTCTTCCCTGCTCCTATATCTGTCCTTCCTCCATCTCCACCCTCCCACTTCCCCAAGCTCTCCCCAGTCTTTGCCTTCTCTCTTCTTTCTCCCCACTCCCCTTCTCCCAACCCCACCCCCATCCCTAACTCCACTCCAACTTTTGCCTGGCCATCTTGTTTGCTTCCAATTTCCAGGAGGATCTATATATGTTTTTCTTTGGGTTCACCTTGTTATTTGGCTTCTCTAGGCTTGTAAACTATAGGCTTAATGTCCTTTGTTTATGGCTAGATTCCACTAATGAGTGAGTACATACCACATTCATCTTTCTGGGTGCACACAAAGTATTTGGCCACACATACATACTTTATTTTTGTAGATTTGTCGTTCTCTTTCCCTCCTGTTGCTCGTTCCCTGCCTCTTGTAGCCCCCGCCCCTCTTCAGTGGCTCCCTTTCTGCTTTCATGTTTCATGGATTCTGTTACCCTTTTCCAGCTCCACTTTTCCATAATCCCTATTTTTTTTCTTATTTTTAACTTCATGACTTGTATTCCACATATAATATAGCGTTCGTAGTCCATCATAATTTTTCCTTCAAACTTGTGTGGCCGGCATTCGCAGCCCTGGGTACTCTTCTTTCCACCTAGTCCTGCTTACTATGGAAGAAAACTGTGAACTTAGTCATTCGAAGGTAAGCAGCTGTTTTCCTGTAACCTCTAAATGGAGTTCTATTATCACCACCAAATAAAACTCTAGCACACGTACATAACATACCCGATATATCTATTTTAATATTTAATATTTATCTATATTTAAAATAGATAGACACTGGGATAATCCAGATCTTGGCTATTATGAATATTACTGATGAAAATATTTCTATAAATCATGATGACCAAAAATATATGTGTTTACCCCTGCAAAGCTCTATGTCAGTCTTCACGGTTGATTGAAAGCTTGTGGAGTTGGTGAGTGGCATTCTAAGATCACAGAGATCTGGCTATGCTGCTAATTTCCTTTCCTCCAGGATTTGAAATCACTGATCTTTTAAATTTCAGTAACTTTATTTTATTTCTTTTATTGCCCATGCAATGAAGTACTGATGTAAATTGCATTTTTGTTAAATTTATTCATCAACAGACCAAGGTAACTTTATGATTCTCAATTATTTCTTCCTTAACTAGATGCCCTTTATAGAAACGTGGCCTATTTCTTGTTAAGGAAAACTTCCATAACTGGTTTTCAAAATAATTTTCATTTGGGCCATTTGGGCTAGCCTAGATGCAGGCAATTCTTATGAGTTTTGCTACCCACTATCTTATTTTATATTCTTTTCTCCCCTTCTTCATGCCTTCAAAATTTTATTTCAACACAATAACCTCACAATACAGTTGTATCATTTGAAAAATTATTTTTTGCATGCTAATTTTTACATTAACTTATATGTTCCATTTCATTGAAATTACATTATCCTATTTAATGATATGCCATTATTTAACCCTATGTTAGACATTTCTTTCCCTTATTCATTGTAGAAACGAAAAATTGGCATAGAAATGAGAGTCTCTGGGTCTAAAAATTTTATATCTATTTGTCATCCTTTCTTCAGATTAGATTTTTTTCTGGGATTACACTACACAAGGATCATGATTATGTAGTAATTAATTATGTAGTAAATAATTTATGTATTAATTAGTACATCATTAATAATGATTATTGTTATTATCATCATCACCATCATCACATTCTTCAGTGATTCAGTACCTCATTGTATGTTAAGGAAAATCACTATGTCTTAATTGCCATATTCAATTCTTGCATATAATTGACAAATTATATGAATACTGCCGATAAAAAACATTTCTGGACTTGTCTCATTGCACAAAGATAGATTTTGTCTTAGTCTCCAGGTATCTTCCTAATGTCAAATTTCAGGACATTTCAGGGCCAGACTGATCCAATATCAGGCTCTACGCTCATTCCAGTTATCTAGTACCTAGAATGCCAGATAATTTTTGACAACAATGACACGAGTTGATCTCCTCAATAGGATGTGTATTTGTTGCTCCATATCCAATCCGTGACATTATTTCAGCAAATTTGTGGTAGGAAATACTATCTCTTTCTGGTTTTAATTTCATTTCTTTGATTAAGAGTGAGGTTGATTCATGGGAGTTGTTTACATATGCTGGATATTAATCCTCACTTGGTCACTGTTATGCTCTGCATGTTTATGTTCTCCTCAAATTCACATGTTGAAACTCTAACCCCAATATAGTGGTAGAAGGAGATCTTGCTGTAATTTGGTTAGGCAGGGTCAGGACTGTGGGGCTCCCATGGTAGAAAACCTTTAGAGAGAGTTGTTTTTCTCAACCAAAAAACAAGAAGGCAGCTGTATACTAATGAGAAAGGGAGAGGGGGGGAGAGGGAGAGGGAGAGGGAGGGAGAGAGAGAGAGAGAGAGAGAGAGAGAGAGAGAGAGAGAGAGAGAGAGACTGTTGCAAACCCCAAATCTGCCAGGGCCTTGATGGTGGATCCCCCAACCTCTATGACTGTGAAACATGAGTGCTTGTCATTTGCCCAGTCCCTGACATTCTGTCACAGCAGCCCAAGATGACTAAGAGAGTTGCTTACGTTACAATTGTCCTTTGGCAGTTTGTGGCTTGTTTTTATACTGCTTGGGGATGTTGTTTTTGGATGAGGAGTTCTTAATTTTAATGTGGTTGACTCTATCGGACTTTTCCTTTATGGTTAATGTCGTGGTTGGTCATTGTGAGTAGATCTATCCAAGCTTCTGGTCAGCCATTACTGTGGGTGTGTCTGTGAGAATGTTTCTGGGGGATAATAACATTTGAATTCATAGAACATAAACGGGCCCCCTGAAGCCAACTGTTGGTCAGATGAAATTGACAGGCTGACCTTCCTGACAGTAGCCAGGGTCTTCTATTATCTGACTGCAAGGATCAGAGACACTAGCAATTCTGGCTGAACTTTGAACTGAACTGAGGCATGGTAGGTTAGCCAAGCCTTTGTAGATGTAGCTCTGTTAGGACATTGGCTCCATAATCACAGAAGGTGAAAAGTTCCTCTGCTCTACAGAACCAGCAGCCATGACGACTCAGTCCAAGAAGTCAGAGCCCTTAGTTCAAAGCTCAGAATGCACAAACATCAGAGGGCATCTTAGTCAGGGCGACTATGACTGTGATGAATACCATGACCAAACCTACTTGGGGAGGGAAGGGTTTATAGGACTCACACATCCATGTCAGTGTTCATCATCAAATGGAGTGAGGACAGGAACACAAACAGGGCAGGAACCTGGGCCAGGAGCTGATGAAGAGGCCATGCCAGGACTCTGTTTACTGGCTTGCTCCTCATGGCTTCCTCAACTTGCTTTCTTATAGAACCTAGGACCACCAGCCCAAGGATAACACAATGCACAATTGGCTTGGCCCTCTCACATCAGTCACTAATTAAGAAAATGCCCCACCGGCAGGCCTGCAGCCCAATCTTACGGAGGCATTTTCTTTTCAATTCGGCTCTGAGGTTTCCTCTTTATTGATGTGCCTTCTACTCCCCCTGCCCCACAATACCAATCCCTTTGGTCTATCTCTCCCAAGAAAGAAGTGAAAGGAAGGAATTGGGTTCTGAGCCCACTGGGCAGTTAGAAAGGAAATAAAAACCAAAACAATCATTGGATGTGACAGAAACTGACAATCAAGACGTCTATAGCAGAGTGGGAAATGAAGGAAAAAAGGAGAAGAGAAGTATAGAGGCTGTGTCTACCATGACAGGTCCAGAAGAAAAAAGGTGTTTTCACCTGAAGGAGAAAGTGGATGTTAAGGAAGGATCGCCACCTCTCTTTGTACATGGACCCCCCCTCCCCCACTTTGGAGATAGCCATTTCACACTGAAGGCAATGTGTAGAAAGAAGTCTTCTTCATGATGCTCCTGGTATACCTGATCCATTGTGGCTCTGTTGGGTATACTGACACTGTTGACAAAAACAAGGCATCCTCAGCATGGAGATGAATTCACTTCCTGATGGAGAAGTAGAATCAACCAATTGTAAGATCAGAAGGTTCTTTTCATCTTCTATCTAAGCTTTAAGGGATTTTTCCACTATCACCAGACCCAGTGTGGGCATTTCTTACAGATTTTCTTGCCCTCTGAGATTTTCCTCTTTGTATACGACCTTCATTCTCTGGAGAAAACTGGCTGGAACAAGCTTGACTGAACATTCACATCCCACCCCCACAGGTTCGACGAATCTGGAGGTATTTTCTTAAACGAGGTTGCCTCCTCTCAAATTTAGTTTATGTCAAGTTGACATAAAACTATCCAGCACAGAGAGTCCCTGGGCGAGTCCGAGAAACTCATCAGTAGAACCTAAAATCCAAGAGAATTTGAAATTCAGGATAAGCAGTATCAGAAATCACATTTACTCATGGAAGAAGAACTGGGAGTGGGAAAAGAGGAGAAAAAAGAAGAGGCGAGGAGGAGAAGGAAGAGAAAGAAGACAGAAGACAGGTAGAGAGATACCTGTTCTTACTGCGTTCAACTCCATCTGTTGCCACCAGAGGATGCAAACCCACACCCTGGGGTCCTCGGGTCCCCTATTCTGTTTACCATACACAAGCCTTAGCTGGAAACAGTCTCAGTGACACTCTGCACCTTTGCATCTTCACACAGTCTTCAGGCGTCCTTCAATCCAGTTGGCATGACGACCCAAACTGTTGGCCACTCGTGTCCTCTTTCTAGTGTTGAGCTGGTTTGAATTCACAGAGCCAGAGGGCCACCTTCTGTTCTCAGGCCTTTCGACTGGGGTTCAACAGCGTTCTGAGCTCTCGTGGGTCCATGGGTGGTAGACCGTAGACCTAGGAGTTGAGAGTTCATAACCACTTGAGCCAAAACTTTGTTAAATCCCTTTTCACATCTCCATGGATTGTCCTTGAAGGATCATCTTCTTGTTAGCCCTGACTTTGTTTTAGAAGTCTTCCACTCTCAAGTCCTGTGGGTTCTTTTCAGCATTGTGCTCTCAATGTTTCCTAGCGTTGTCTTTTAAGCACAATTTTCTTCTTCTGACCTGAATGAGATTTTGCACATGTTATATAGACTAGACAAAATTTCATTGCTCTCCACATGGTGACTGAGAATGTTTATTGGGCAGTCCAATACACATCCTTTCTGGAACAAGCTGCAGTGAGTAGACATTTATAAATTCAATTTCAAATTCTGGGATGGTTAGCAGTTATTGTCACTTTACCTGGATTTAGAGTAACCATGAAAACATACCTCTGGCTGCATCTGTGAGGATCATTCTAGAAAGATTTAATTGATCAGGGAAGCCCCACGCTGTCTGTGGGAGACAGTATTGAGCCGTGTTTCAGACTAAGTACAAAGGTGGAAATGATCAGAACACCAGTATCCATTGCTCTCTGCTTCTTGACTGCAGATGCATCGAGACCAGCTGCCTCTAGCTCCTGTCACCCTGCCTGCCTCACTGCAGATGCATCGAGACCAGCTGCCTCTAGCTCCTGTCACCATGCCTGCCTCACTGCAGACGCATCGAGACCAGCTGCCTCTAGCTCCTGTCACCATGCCTGCCTCACAGGGGGGACGGACTTTCAAACTGTGAGCCATGATAAACCCTTTAACTTGCTTTTATCAAGTATCTTTTTTACAGCAATGAGAGACACTCACTAATAGCTTTTCCTTTAATTTGTTCAGTGTCTTAGTTAGGGTTTTGATTGTGGTGAAAAGAACACCATGCCCACAGCAATTCTTATAAAGTAAAACATTTGATTGGGGTGGCTCCCTTACAGTTTCAGAGGTCCAGTCCGTTATCATCATGACAGGGAACATGGCAGTATGCACGCAGATGTGGTGCTGGAGCTGAGAGCGCTGTATCTTGCAGGCTACAGAAATTCACCTGATACAGTGTATGGTATTCTAAGCATAGGAAACATCAAAGCCCATACCCGTGACACACTTCCTCCAACAAGGCCATACCTACTCCGACAAAGCCACACTTCCTAGTAGTGCCACTCCCTATGTGTTTACGGGGATCAAGTAGAAACTACAAGATTCAGCTTGCCTGCCTTGCGTTCCCTAGCAAACATAGTTTAGCATAGTCTAGTACTAGAGCTTCACAATTGGCTGAACCATGCTCTCTGTTTTCAGAGTGCTTTGGCTCTTCTTGGTTTCTTACTGTCTTAAGTGACTTTTAGGTAATTTTTTCTTCATTTCTCTCCTAGGAATAAAACCCAGTGAGGGGCACATGTTAAAAAGGTGCTGTAAAGTATTGAGTGCTCAGTGTCATGAAAAAAAAATGTAACGAATAGAGTTGACTCCTTCTTCACTGTGGGTCCCTTTCTATTTTCATAACCTAGATCCCATTCTATATACCCATACACAGAAATTTAAAATCTAGAATCCAGACAGCACAGAAAACATGCAGTTTTTTTCTGATTCTGGATTATTTCACTTAATATAATATTTCCACTTCCATCATCTACCTTTCAAATTTCACTTTTCTTTATGGCTGACTAAAATTCTTTGTGCTGTATACCCCATTTTCTTTATCCATCTGTTGGCAGAAACACAGATTGATTCTGCATATTAGCTTTTGTGAACAGTGAAAAAATAAACATGGATGTGCGAATATCTGTATCAGACTTCGTTACTCACCAGTGGGATGATGACAGTCTTGGCACTAGAGAGATGGACACAGGAAGGTCTAGAATACGGGGCCAGCCTTGGCTAGATAGTGAGTTCTAAACCAATCAGAACTACAAAAAGACACTGTTTCATAAAATAAAATAAAAACATAAAATATTGTGGATTACATTTGAAAAGAGTCTCACACTGGGGTGAAGGTAGAGACAAATATGTCTGAAATCAGATTGTATCTATTACTCAAACTGTTAGGAGAAATCTCTGTGATATTCAGAGGGAAACCATGAACTGCTGTCTATATTTTATACGCTCAAAATTTATTCTTTGCTCTTTGATTTTTGTGTCTGGTTATTTGTTGCTCACTTGATTTTTAATATGATCAGAATTTATTTTCTTGGATATAAATTATGTCTTGTATCAAACTGAAGGAAATTTCATTTATTTTTTCTTTAAAATGTTTTTTCTCATTCTGTCTCATTTCCTTCTGAGAACCTAGTCACATGTGTGCTAAATGTTTTACTAATGTTTCACGAACCCCAGAGACTCTGTTCTGTGTGTTTTTCAACACTGCCCCAATTACGTGTTGGTACTGTAATTTCAATGGTTTCATCTTATGCTCACCTGCTCCCTGTTTTCATTATTCTCTTGAAACCATTCTGTCCAGGATTTAGTTCAGTCTTGGTTTTTACAATTTCCATTTGTACTTTTCTGTATTCTTTAGTTTTCCAGTGAGATTTCCAATTTTTTTTGTTTTGATTTGCTTTAATTTTTTGAGAACAGGGTTTCTCTGTGTTGCTTTGGAGCCTGTCCTGGAACTAGCTCTTGAAGATCAGGCTGGCCTGGAACCCAACAGAGATGCATAAGATTTCCATATTTTTAATTTTTTTATTATAAGTTTGATTTCCTTTGTCTCATGAGACAGTGGCGGCAGCTACCTGAAGATCTTATTCAGTGAATCTCATGTTTGGATTTTGTATCTCCATTGACTGGTTTTTCCCATTTGAATAATTTTGTATCATATCCTGGAACTTGTGGATATTATGAACTATTTGTTGATTTTCCTACATTTCATCAAAGAATGCTGGTGTTTTTCTTTGAGTAAGCAATGCATCTTGCATGCAAACATTGTGTCCGTGTTTTTAGAAGCTGATAAAGTATCATTTCAGACTTTCCTGCCTGGTTGGAATGTGTACACTTTTTCTCTTGTAGATACATGGAAAAGCTGTATGTTTGGATAGAATTTGGAGCTCCTTGTCTCTTTCTTCTCAGCTTATACATTTTATTTTCCAGAACCTCTTCTTGCCCTTGGTTCTTTGTTTCCTGCCTTCATGTTGTGTTATGCAGGTTTTCACAGCTGCTGAGAGTCACTGTAGCCTGCCCACATTAGAGCAAGCTGAATGTAAGAAGTTTGTGATCTTCTCTCTCTCTCTCTCTCTCTCTCTCTCTCTCTCTCTCTCTCTCTCTCTCTCTCTCTCTCGATTATGTACAGGCAAAAGAGGGATATAAAGAGAATTTACACATCTAGTTTCAATTCTGTCTTGGTTTATTTTTTTTGTTTTCTTTGTTTTGTGTTGTGCTTGTGAGTTCAGCTTCCTATGTATTGAAGTAGCAAGAAGCATCTTTACATTCCAAAAGAAGCCAGCATGTCTTAACTCCTCTGAGGCAGTGACTGTGACTGTCCCAGTGATCATTAGGGCAATCAAAATCAAATTCTCTTCCTTTTGTTTAGGAATATTATCAATAGAGTCAATTGATTAATGACTTACATGGAAGTATAACTTCCTAAAACCCTACCTTCTGGTTGTCTCTAATTGATCAATCTAGCTGCCAGCTTCAGTTGCAGTTACTACCTGTAATGGTTAGTGTGACTGTCAACTCGAATCATTGAGACAGCAAGCCTATGTTTGGATTCTGTCAGTCTCTGGGTATTGCCATGAGGGATCTTGTAACTGGCTTGATTGGGGTAGGAAGAATAACCCTGAAGGAGAGTGGCATGCTTCCCTGGGCCTGGGCTTGGGTCTTGGACTAGATAAAGAGGGAGGACTGAGAATGAGAATTCACCTTTTCTTTTTCCTTTTTTCCCTCCTAAAATCAGGATCTCACTGTATAGTTGGCTATCCACCAAATCACAATGTAGAGTGGACTGACCTTGAACTCACAGAGATTTCCCTGTCTCTGTGTCCTGAATGCTGGGATTAATGGTGGGTGTATGCTGCCATGCCAGCCTTGCCTTGGTTGTAATGTGACCTGTCGCTTCATACCTATGTTGCCTTGACTTCCTAGCCATGATGGACTTTACTCTTGAGTTGTGAATAGAAATGCATCCCTTTCCCTTAAGTTGCTCTGTCAGGGTATTTTTTATTGTAGTGGCATAGAAATTCCATTTGGTTCAACATTGAAATCTGTTTTTCTTCTTTGCTATTATTTTTAAAGCTTTAATTTTGTTTTGCTTTTGACCAAATATTTTATGATTTATTAAAAACTATTTAAAGGAAGAAAAACATGAAAAATGACTTATAGAAACTTGAATATCAAGTATGAACCAAATTATGGGGAAAGGTAATATTTTTAACATTAAATAAAAAGTACCCAAAGATATTTGAATAGAATGAATTCTAATATTATCAACTGTCTTTAGTTTCTTGAAGAATTTGTAAAAAATATTTTCTGGGGAAATCAACGGACAAGGCACTGGGAATATGGTCTAACTAAAATTGGAGCATTTGTTGGAGATGTGGTATGAGTCAGGGGTCTTGGCCTTCTAACAGGAATATACTCAAGGAATTGGCTTCTCTGGTTTTTTCCTTTACAATTGCATTGGCTAGACTTCAGTTCTCAGAGGTACCTCAAAGTAGAACTATTTTTTAAAATGGAATAAAGAAGAGTGTTGTCAGCTGAATCACCGTCTCAGCATGAAGGACACCATAAAGCTTTCACCAGGACAATGTCCAGACAAGCCAAAGACAGACAAAAACTGGGCAGGCTCACTTGGTTATTGTAAGTTTAGAGTCTTCACTAAGAAAGTAATGTTTATCTATCTATCTATCTATCTATCTATCTATCTATCTATCTATCTATCTATCTATCTTCTATCTATCTATCTATCTATCTATCTATCTATCATCTATCTATCTATCTATCTATCTATCTATCTATCTATCTATCTATCTATCTATCTTCTATCTATCTGTCTATCTTCTATCATCTATCTATCTATCTATCTATCTATCTATCTATCTATCTTCTATCTATCTATCTATCTATCTATCTATCTATCTATCTATCATCTTCTATCTATCTTCTATCTATCATCTATCTATCTATCTATCTATCTATCTATCTATCTATCTATCTATCTATCTATCATCTATCTATCTATCTATCTATCTATCTATCTTCTATTTATCTATCATCTATCTATCTATCTATCTATCTATCTATCTATCTATCTATCTATCTATCATCTATATCTATCTATCTATCTATCTATCTATCTATCTATCTATCTATCTATCTATCTATCATCTTCTATCTATCTATCTATCTATCTATCTATCTATCTATCTATCTATCTATCATCTGTCACCTATCATCTTATAGACAGGGTTTTTCTGTGTAACAATCTTGAATGCCTGGCTATCCTGGAACTCACTGTGTAGAACAGGCTGACCTTGAATTCAGAGATCCACTTGCCCCTGCCTCCCAAGTCCTGGGATCAAAGGTGTGTGCTACCACAGCCAGGGGAAAGCCACCTTTTGTTGGTTATGTTCAATATCTTTTTCTCTTAAATCTCATGTGGTCAGGTTTCTTATAAAGCAGTGTCTAGCTTTGATCCTGGGGAATACCAACCATTCTCATTCTCTTTATCTTTAGTTTTTAGAGGCTGTTTCTATTTTACCTGCCAAAACTTCTACCGGTTTAAAATAAACATTTCCTGTCATGTATCTCTATTCTAAAACCATTGAATTCTCACCCAGTTAAAAATAATATCTTTTTTTAAAATATTTCACATGTATGGGTATTTTTTTGTATAGTTATGTCTGTGTATCATGTGTGTGCAGTTTGCTCAGAAGCCAGAGGGTACTGTATCCTCTGGGACTGGAGTTACTGATGGTTGCAAGTTGCCATGTAGGTGCTAGGACTCAAATCTGGGTCCTCTGGAAGAGCAGACAGCAGTTTTTTTCTGTTGAGCCATCTCTCAAACTATTCTGGTTTTGTCTTTAAGGTTAATTTTGTTATTTTTTTTTTACTTCTGTGTATATGTGTGTATGCATTGTATGTATGTGTGTCCATATGCTGGTATGAGCCAGAAGAGGGTGTCAGATTGCCTATAGTTGGAGTTATGCACAGCTGTGAACTGCCCTATATTGGTTATGGGAATTGCACGAGGGCCTCTGTGAGGGTGGATGGCCTTAAGCACTGATCCATCTCTCCAGCCCAATCTTTTCTCCTGTCTTCGTTTTAGATATTGTTAGTGCTAAGCCTTTAATCTTTGAAATTTTATTCTCCTTGTACAGTCTCAACTTTTTTTCTTTTTCCTGCCTGATGTTTTATTTGCTTAATTGTTGTGGTCTCTATCATCTGCATCAGAAGATAAGCAAGTGTTCCTCTCAATGCCCCTTCCAGGATTTCCTGCTCTCTGACTCTCGCAGATTTCTGCTCCCATGTGTGTCCTTTGAGTTAGGCAAGTACCGATAACTACCTGGGCCTACACCTTGCTTCTGCCCACTGAACTTCCCAGTTCCCCATCCTCTTTCTTTCTGCTTTTTTCTCTACCTCCATGTTTTACCCCATAAAACATATTGCATATCTTATGAGTTCTTTGTTAAAAGTTCATTTTTCTCTTCTTAAAATTTATGTCTAACGAAGGGAGCGTTTCCAGGCGTCATTGAATTTTATATTCTCACACCCTCAAGTCAAAGACTGCCTAAAACACGAAAACATTTCAACAGATATTTGTTGGTTCTGTGACACATTATGGCAGAGTCTGGATGCCTACCTTATGACTTAATTTCCTTAATGGTGTTTAGTTCACACAGTCACTGTGAAGTACGTATTGTTGCTCTAGCCATCTTCTAAATAGGAATTTGAGCATTCATGCTATTAATTTATGTAGTCATAAAACTAAGTACCAAAACTATATTTGAATATAAGCACATTTTAACACCCAAGGCTTATTGCTGAACACTTGATTTTTCACTGTCATCAATGGAAATGACCAAGTGCTGTATGGTTAATTTGTAAGCCCGTGAACCTTTTAGTTTCACAGGTACTCATTCTAAGTCATCAGTGAATCTAGCTTACCTCTGCAGGGTCTGAAGTTTGACCAGAGAAATGTGAAGTATAAACACTAGAAGAAATCCCGAGGGTCTTCTCTCATATTTGTGAACATCTAGCTTGGTCCTAAGAAGGAAATGGGCTCCTTTATAGCGTTATTTTGCTAAGAGAATGTATCCTCATCCAGAGCATAAGAGAGAGTAAAAACATGTCACATGTAAGCCTGTGGGAAAAATAATACTGTGATTAATAATGAAAAGAAACAGAGCAGTGTTCCCACAATAGGCAGTGCACTAAAGCAAATGGGAAACGACACCAAAAACAAAGCATGGAAAGTTCCAGATGCAGAAGAACAAAGCCATAGTTTCCCGCTGGCATAGTTAGCAAAGCCACGGTGGCAGCCGACTAACGAGTAAAGAACAGAGCATACCAAGCACTCGTAGAGACAGTCTGACTGGCCGTGATGTGTTAGAATGAGATGCCGCTTTCCACGTGCCCAAATATTAAGTATTGCAGCAGACAAAGCAATGCACCCATGAGAACACAGACAAAGAGACACTCACTCATGGGTGATAGAATCTACATTTTAAAAACAAGTGTTCAAAATGGAAATTTGATCTAAAAATTTAAAAAATTTTAACCTTAATTTTATCATTTTATATTTATGGATGTGTCTACATGTATCTACATGAATTATATGCATGCAGTGGCCATGGAGGCCGGAAGGGGGAACTGGATCCCCGGAACTGGAGTTACAGATGGTTGTGAGCCACTATGTGGATGTTGGGAACTGACCCCAGGTTTTCTGGAAGAGCAGCCTGTACTGTACTTTCAACCACTGAGCCTTCTATTTAACCCCTGATCTCAATGTTTAAAAAATATATTGCTGGCCTGTCTTTCTTTTACTAACAGTCATTCTAAGAAAAGCTGAAACGCAAGCAAACATTTCTATCCATGAATGTTCATTGAGAGTTTACACATAGTAACAAAGTATTTAAAGTTGCTGAGTAAGATGAGGGACCAAATAAATTATGATACATAGAAGGAGGCTGCTTGTTCCTCCAGGCTGCCCAGAACTGAAAAAAGATCACGCAGAAACTGTATCAGTTAAATCATTGCTTAGCACCATTAGCTCTAGCTTCTTGTTGGCTAACTCTTACATCTTAATTTAGCCCATTTCTGTTAATCTGTGTATCACCGTGAGGTTGTGGCCTACCCACAGAGTTTCAACATGTCAGATCCATGGTGTCTCCTGACTACACTCTTCCCTCTCCCAGCATTCAGTCCAGTCCTCCTGCCTACCTAAGTTCTGCTCTGTCAACAGGTCAAGGCAGTTTATTCATTAATGGTAATCACAGCACACAGAGGGTACTCCCACATCAATGGTAGATATATATAGAAGACAACCGAGTCATTAAAATGCAGATTACAGACATTTGTAGTACAAAAACCTAGTGCCTGCACTTCTGAAAACCTTTGTGATCTGCACTATAATTCACTAAAATAATAGCGTTAGCTAGGCGTGATTACATGTCCCTTTAATTTCAGCACTCTGGAGGCAAAGGCAGGCTTGATCTATGTAACCAGTTTCAGGTCACCCAGGGCTGTGCAGTGCAGCTGGTTCCTCCCCTCCTACTCTCTCTCAAAAATAGAATTTATAAGAAAAGATAGCAAGAAAGCAAACTGTTTGCAACTGGTTGCACCACAGGAGTTATCATAAATATGAAACCTGTAGTATTTTCTTCCTTCTCTCTCTCCCTCCCTCCCTCCCTCCCTCCCTCCCTCCCTCCCTCCCTCCCTCCCTCTCTCCTTTCTTCCTTTCTTTATTTTTGTTTTCAAGACAGGGTTTCTCTGTCCTGGAACCAGCTCCACAGACCAGGCTGACCTCAAATTCATAGAGATCTGCCTGTCTCTGTTTCCCGAGTACTGGGATTAAAGGCCACCACAGCCTGGCCTGTAGTATTTCTTTAAAGGAAGAATCAGTATAACAACTGTTAAAAACTATTGGAGAACTGAGAAATTAAAACTTAACAACCATAGGAGATGTTGTTAGAGTGACGGAAGGACCTTTCTCCCCGTTCAGAGTTAGGAGGGAAAAAAGGAAAGAAGACTAGGAAGAAGCTAATGGATCTGGTACCTGAACCTACGAGTCTGGCACCACTTCTCTGAAGCTCTGAAGAGTGGTGCATGCACAGACCTTTCAGGGCTTGGATAGAGCTGCTCCTGGGATTAGCACGTAATTGAAGATTGAACCACTGTGCTATCAAAGCAAAGGGCTGTTGGTGAGGCAATGCTGGGAGGAACACGAGCACAAACAAGATAATATCTTCTTCAGCGTCTCTCTCCTGTTCAGACCATTCTAGGAAGATCATAAAAGGGACCACAAGTACACATGGTGACACTGAAGAACGGTTAGTGGAATCTCAGCTCTAACACTGTAAAGTCCAGCTTAGGAGGGAAGGGCAGCAGTCAGAATTCTAAGATGGTCTCCTAGATTCTCTCTTCCTGTTTCACATGTCTTGTATAGAACACCTACTCTTGACTGTGAGTAGTAACTGTGAGTTCAATGGGATTGCAGTTTCCTTGGTTAGGTTATGCTAGGTATCAAGTAATACTGGATAATCACTCCAGAGATTGCAGTACACCTCTGCAAGACTCACTCAGAGCCAGTGGGAGAGGGGTGCGGGCCAGAGATGCATTCTGTCTTTGGCCTAGAATAAAGCAAGAATTTAGATGGCGAGCAGCCCATGCAGCCACATTTTGAAGACCTGTAAATCAGTAGCAGTAGCTGAGAATTTTCTTTTATTGACTGCTAGTGAGAAAACTACAGTCTTCCAACTGCTGCCTGCTTGCAACTTGAGTGGACTTGGAAGACAAATCTCAACTTGAAGTGATAACTGTGGTGCTGTTGGCCCCAAGACTGCAGCCTTGCAGTCATTAAGAAAACAAATTAAAAAGACGTGGTGAGGATGTGAACAAAAGGCTAACACTGTTGTAATAAGAGCGGTGTGCTGCGTCCCCAGCACCCGGCTGTCCACATGGCTAGCTCTAGCTTATGCTCCGAAATAATTACTGTATTCTTTTAAACACCGCTTGGCCCATTATATCTAGCCTTTTCTCGGCTAACTCTCGCACCTGGACTAGCCCATTTCTTATAATCTGTGTAGCCCACTAGCTGGCTTACCAGGAATGATCTTAACCTGCGTCTGTCTGGAGTGGGAGAATCATGGCGACTCCTGATTCAGCTTCTTTCTCCCAGCATTCTGTTCTGTTTACTCCTCCCACCTATGTTTTAACCTATGAGGGCCAAACAGTTTCTTTATTGCTTAACCAGTGAAATCAACAGATTGATATATGACACTCCCACGTCATAACACCACACACTTCAACTGGGAATGTAAACTAATTCAGTCCAGCAGTTCCTAGAATCGGTATGGCGATTTCTTAAAAATACTTTAAAATATACCTTTCTTATGACGGAGCTATGCCACACCTGAATGCTTACCCCAAAGACTCCAAGGCATCACAGAGTCACTTGCACAGTGATATTTATTATATCACTATTTACAGTTGCCAAACTGTGGGACCCAGTGTCCAACACCAGAGGGGTGGGTGAGGAAATGGGCATTATATACCCAATGACATTGTTTTTATAAGAAGAAATAAGTCATGTTGCTGGTAGGAAAATTGATGCAACCGGAGGAAATCATATTAAGTAGATTAAGCCAGTTCAGAGAGATGAATAATATATGCTTCCTCTCATTTGTCATTGCTAGATTTTATATAGATCTGTAGAATCATGTATGTACTTGTGACACGAACATGGAAGTGAAACTGTGTCTAGGGTGGGGACAGAGGCAACTAATGGGACAGAGGATGAGTGAGAAATGCGAGGGAAGGAGGCCATGTGAGGGAACAGCTTTCAAAACATACATGCATTAGAAATCAACAAAATCTCCTCCTCCAAATTGAAGAAAAGAAAGAAAAGATAGGAAGACAGAAAGAAAAAAAAAACAATGTAGCCTTGTGTCACCCTTGTCAGAGAACTATTCTGAGCTATGCACAGTCTTCTGACCCTAGAAAATTTGAAACAATAAACGAGTAATGTTTAGGTTACAATATTGTGGTCATTTGTTTTATAACATTAGGAAATGAATACAGGCAGGCTCAGAGTGGAAAGCCAATAATTATAACTTGCACCAATAGCAAACAGAACTCACAAACAACTGTTGGTATGTCAGACAAAACTTTGAACATAGCAGGGTAATTCAGTGTGGTCGGAAGCTACTTAATGGGTATTTAAAATATGAAAACCAGTGGAGTATAAATGCAGACTGCGGATGCCAATGTATTAGATGGAAGTGTATTAGAGTTGGGAGTGGGGCTTGTAGAAATGGCATTGCTGTAAAGGGGCACCCAAGAAGAGAAGTGTGTCTACAAGTATGGATGGCAAAGGTGTGTCAGATCCAGGAGACAGAAGCTTTGCAGGCTTCTTATTAACTCTTAAAACTTATATTAGCTCATTATTATTATCTATGTTAGCCACATAGCTCAGTACATTTTTCAACGAGGCAGTCACATCTTGCTTCTTCTGTGGCTGGGCCAGAAAGGTGTCCTCTTCCCAGAATCCTCCTGTTCTCATTGACCTGCTCTACTTCCTGTTTGGTTGTCTCACCTATACTTCCTGCCTGGCTACTGACCAATCAGTGTTCATTTAAAATATAATTGACAGAATATAGACAATTGTCCCACACCAGCCAATAACAAAACAAATATATAAAATGATGCATTTTTTTCAGATGAGCCACACAGATTTGCTTCAGGGGAAGCCCCAAACACAGTGTATGTATTTAGTAGTTCATGTTATCTATGGATAGTCAGATTAAATTTACATTATAATTAAATACTCACTTATTCTCCTCTTACCCTCATATATTTGGTCATGAGAATTACTGGGCTGGTTTTGACCCTATTTTAAAAACTTGGAGTGATCTAGGCTCAAAATCCAATATTTCTCAGCTCTAGGCATGGAGGCTTACCCTGAACTTTTACCCTTATGCTCCTCCTTATTTTCAAATTAAAATTTCATGCTTTTCTGTAAATAGGATTTGCCAACTTTCCCCACATCCCAGCTGTGACTCCTGTTGCTTCTCTTTGACAAGAAGAGGGAACTTAATGCACCTTGCTTCACTCTTCTCCACCTTCTCTGTGTGCTCACTCCAGGCTCACTGATGTCAGGTACCATCAAGGTGAGCTAATTTTAAACATTTGGGATATGACCTTCTTTCTAAGTAACAGAGGACTCATCTACCCCATGGCAGTTCACACAGTAGGCTGAATAATTTCACTTAAGAAAATCATTGTCAGAAGGTTTACATGGCAATTTAAATTTATAAATTGTGTCTACTTTCCAATTGATAGAACACTCCCATTTTCTTCTTTCTTTATTCCAGATCTCAGGCAGGATTATGGAGACCTTTTGGTACCTAGTCTCAGCTTTGCAGAGGATGCACAGCTGTGGCCTGAAGCTCTGAGAAGACAGAAAATTAGTTGGAAGGTTTGTGAAGTTAGAGACAGATTTAGTAACAAAAAAGCATGGGTCAACATCTAAATAGATGTGATTTGGACTGTGATGTTCAACAAACTTTGAGAAGGCAATTCTGGTGAAATGGCCCAACAGTGAAGAGCACGGCTCTTGAAGAGAATCTAGGTTTGGTTTCCAGTGCTTAAATGGCAGTTCACACATGTGTGATTCCAGTTCCAGGGGATCCAATGATATCTTTTGGTCTCTGTGGACACTAGGCATGTATGAAGTGCAATACATATAAACAGTAAAACAGTCATATATATATATATATATATATATGTGTGTGTGTGTGTGTGTGTGTGTGTGTGTGTGTGTATGTATATATATATACTAAAAAACTAAATCTTTATAAATCTGAATAGGTATGATGAACATGCAGAATCAAGGTTGAGAAGGTAGAATCAAGGTATGTATGTGCATGTACATGTGTTGCTGCGGATCAAACAACCCATGGTCACATACATACTATTAACACACTCTGCCATGGGATTACTCAGTCATATCTAAGAATCAAAGTTGAATGAATTTAATGGGCTGGTTGAAAACCTAGCCCCAAGTTTAAAAGGCTCTACATCAAGCGGACCAAGCTGTTTCTGCTCCCTGGATCCCAACTTGCACAATACAGTCTTGTGTGCATCTGGCAAAATGGCCCTGTAACTGACTCCCTCAGTTCCTATAGCTTGTTTAGAAACGGCATGTTAGAAAAAGATAAAAAACAGCTCACTAGGATCCTTGGTGAGCTCTCTATGAATGTGCCTGGACATTTCCAGCCTCTGACTCATGTCTACCGATTCAGAAATGTCTGAGTGCAGTGTCCATATAGCAAGAAGTAAACACAGCAATATACCAGTTCAGCTGTATTAGCCAGCTGACTAACCTACTGTGTTTCCTAGAACAGTCAGTCTGCCATGCATGTTTTAACAAGTCAGTGATTAAAAATATGACTAATTGAGTTTTGGTAGAAAATGCTCATAATGTTCTGTTCAGGAAACGACATGACTCAATGCTGACTTTTTGGCATTGATAAAGCAGTGACATTGCCCTAATAATGTGCAGCCACAGCTTTATCAGGCTGTTGAGCATGGTTGCCTAAGTCTCACAGCAGTGGGAATTTTGATTCATGTCAGGATGATGTGTTTTCAAACCCAAGTTCCAAGACAAGGTGACATTATTTCTGGGTTTTTGTAATGGTGGAGTTTTAAGAATGCAGGAAAAGCAATCAACAGCTATTGTCCAAGCTGATTAAATGTAAACCAATTTCACAACAAACTACCTTTCCCAAGCTGAGCCACTCAGGTTTAATAAAGGCAGTGCGAGCTATTGCTATAGAGTGAGATAGTGCCGTGTTTGCTTATGGAACACATAGTTTTGAAGAAATGTGGCAAAGCGCAATTATTGACTTTCCTTTGGATTTCCTGTTAAGAATAAAATCATTCAAAAATTTTATTGCATTAAAATGTGTTTTGAAAGATGACTCTTGACATTCAAATAACTGGTCATCCCCCACTTCATTACAACATATTAGAAATAGGAAGCTTTCGAAGGGAAAGAGGTAGCACCTTTCCCTTTGTTCTGTCCTCTTCTGTTTTCAGCATTAATCACAAAATCTAATAGAATGTAAGCAGTATACATTATTCAGCAAGCAGTTATTGAAGTACATGTCAGCATCATGGAGGTTCAGTGACCAAGGAGACCTGATGAAGTGAATCTGGAAGGAGCATATAGATGAGGTGAAGGGGCAGTGAAATATGCATGATGTCCTCATAGCGGCAGGGTGTGCTCTGGGCTGTGACAGAGGTTAACAAAAAGCACTTTTGATAAAACTAAGCCAAAGGAACAGAAAGGTAAGAAGACTATGAAACTGAAGTGGATTTCATGTGAACGGGGCAGCCACACATTGCTAGGAGCCCAAGAGACTCTTAAACCTGGTGAGGAGTACATGGATACGTATAAATGACTCTCAGAAATAATTTGTTGGCTCTCTTTTCACTGATCTTCACTATCATTTCATATGTAAAGAAATGATGTAAAAGAGAATCGTTCCAGGCACTCATTTGATATGCTAATGCTTAGCTTTAAATTGCCTGAATATTTTTAATGTATATTTAAATATGCAAAGTTTTTTATTTTAATTGGGGAGAATCGACTTTTTGGTGATGCTGAAATAATTTTCTATTGATTAGAAGCATTCATTTTCTGTTTCATCTTTAAAACAAGCCATTTAAATAGTTCCATCACCTCCCTTTTCTGGTGTGTGTGTGTGCGCGTGTGCACATGTGCACACATGTGCACTTGCCTATATGTATACATATGGAGGCCAATGACTGATGCTTGGTGCTTTACTCGGTCTTACTACACCCTTTCTAAGAACCAGTGTTTCCTTGAAGCTAGTTTCTCCTAAGAAGCAGTATCACCATTGTCACTAGGCTGACAGGCAGCAAGCCTTCCTGGATCTACCTGTCTCCATTTGCCTCTATAACATCAGGGTTATGGTGTGAGTCACCAGCCAAGGTTTTATGTGGTGCTGGGGATTCACACTCAGGTCCTCATGTTCAGATAAGAAGCCCTTTATCCACTGAGCCATCTCTCCACCTCCAATCCCATCATTCTGGACAGATGCATTACTGCTAATACATATGGCATGCTGATGGAGGACACTAGCTTTGAGTAATTAACTTGGGAGACTGGACAACAGTTACAAGTTCTCTTCTTGACAAGTTCAAACTTTACCTGGGGGAATGGGACACGAAGAATTGGTAGATTGTGTTATTGTCTTAGGATCACCCTCTTAGAAGTTGAAGACTAGAAAGAAGGGAACATATTGGTAAAGGGTGAAGGACTAGGAGGTTATTATATGTGAGAGACAAGAAGAGTCCAAAATAAGGGCATAGAAAGGTGATGGGAGCATAGGAAGAATAGGAAACATAAGGAGCAGCATTGGACATGTGAGGTTAAAAGGAAGGTGTCATGGAAAGTTCAGGTGTTTGGCTTGAGGAACAAGGTGAATGGAAAAGTTATTAAATTTTGGAATAAGGAGAATCAGATTTGGGAAAAATATACGAACTCAGTTCTGTACCATGTTGAACAGATCAGTCACAGATATGGTTTGCAGGAAAATCATTGGCTGGGAAATACAGTTATGTGAGATGAGTCAAGCAGGTAGAAGAAAGGAAAGACTTTGTGTGCAAGCTAGTGCTGAGGTTCTAGGTCGAGGTATCACACAGTCTTCCAGCAGAGTTTGGATCCAGTGAGGAACTAGATACAGCAGTCTTGGAAACTGGACTTGGAAACTCTAACACTGGTTGAAAACAGGGCTTGAGTTTTTATTTAAGACAATCTTTCTAACATTTTATTCAGTAAGTGGTTGTGTTAATGGATTTGAAAGGGGAAGTGAATGGAAGCATTAGCTGTCTGCATAAAGACAAAAGAGGGAGGTTCTCTTTTTTAGACTTGCCAAAGATATAAACTTTTCTTCTTTCAATGGGGAAGAGTGAGCAGGGGATGAGAGAAATGAACATTATTGTGCTACCTGCAGTTCTTACACTGCAAAAAGGCCAGTAGAGATGGATTCCCAACAGCATGCATTTGAGAGGGTGGCAAAGGAAGAGACTATGGAGCAGTAAATGCTGGTTTTGCAAACTACTACAATTTCTTAAATTCACTGGGCACCCACTGCATCCCAGGAGCAGTCTTGAGACCTTTATAACCATCAGCTACTTTGATTCTTCTATGCCGTGTTGGTAGGGAAAAAAGATTGAGAAATGAAGACAAAGCTGAGTGGTGGAATCCAAATTTGAATTGAGACAGTGTGGTTCAAAATCTGAGTTCTGAAGAAATAACATTGCAGGAAGGAATGTGTGAAGATAACATATATGTGTGAAAGATAACACACACATACCTATCTATGTATATATGTATACATACAGACACACACACACACACACATATATATATATATATATTATATATATAGTTGTTTACTACAACAGTGAAGGAAAAGCTAATTAGTATTTAGTTATTATAAGTGACTAATCATAGTAGTTTCATATTTGTTTCAATATTAAATTACTTTTGCTTGGGAATGTTTAATAACTTGGAAAAGAGTTAATGAATTGTGCATTCCAGATGGCTTGCTTGAGCTTGTACAACCAATGTGGATTGTGCTTTAGCTATGAAGATACTGGGAATTGGATCTTGCTGTTATTTAAGGAGCTAAACTGAGCTCCCTGACCCCACTTCTTCCCTTGGGGGGCAGCTATATATTATCTTCACATGTATTCCACAGTCATATTTGGAAAGTGCTGTCAATCCTGACTGAGACTTTACAGTTTGCTGAGGTTCTCTAAGTCTCCTCCCTGTCAGATAGGGATGCCAGGAAATGCATCACCTCATGAACCAGGTTTCTTAGATATTTCTGCAGGGAAAAAATAGGGAGTAGATCAGACATTCCATTTACTTTATGGGATATCTCTTTTAAAGGACCCTGTGGCTCAAATTACACGTCTTCCACATGAAATCTAGACATTTTCACACTGAACCATGTGCCAGGCAAAAATGTCTAGACCTTGTGACTTGTTGAAAGTATAGCAAGACTGTAATCAGTGTGGTGTAATATTTTCCTAAATGGCGATGTAGTGCGTACCGTGCTTTAGCATGCTACCCCAGGACTATCATCTGCAGTTTCTTCTATTAGTCTCAGTTGGGAATTTCAAGATGACATATATCTCTTTGTTTCGTTTTCTTTATTCTTGTTTCATATATTACATCCTGACTGCACTTTTCCCTCCTTCCTCTCTTCCCAGTCCTCCACCACCTTGCCTCTCCCCTAGACCCACTTCTCTTTTTCTTCCAGAAAAGTCATCCCAGGGATATTAACCACACATAGCTTAACTAGACACAATAAGGCTAAGTACGAACCCTCATACCAAGGCTGGATGAGGCAACCCAGTAGGAGGGAAAGTTCCCAAGAGCAGGGAGAAGAGTCAGAGACAGCCCCACCCCCACTGTCAGGAGTCCTAAAAGACCACCAAGCTACACACCATAACCTATATGCAGAGGACCTCGGTCAGTTCCATGCAGGCTTCCTATTCATCTCTTCAGTATCTGTGCACCCCTGTGAGCCCTGGCTAGCTGATTCTGTGGCGGTGTTCTTAGAGCATCCTAAGCAAGCTTCAGTCCTCATCAGGTTGTTGTTTCTCAGAATAAACAAAATGGTTTTGAAATCATCTGTGATTTATAGCATCTTGCTTTTCTGAAGATGTTGGACATAAATATATGAAAAATTTAAATTTAATTTCCACTGCCTGTCAGATGCTATTTCTGCCTGTTGGGGCTGCTTCTGACCATGGGAAAATGATTAATAAGGTAAAGAGCAGCTTTCAGATGGGCACAGGAAAGAGTGCTTATGCTGTGGTGAGAACATCAGGATTAAAAACTTCTTTCTCACTCTTTTTATATGCACTTTCTCACTGAGATGACAAGAAAACCACACTTGGTCTTTATTAGGCACCATTTGATTGGTCATTAAACATATAGTGTCATTGAGTAGACACTCAGCTAGTCAATGTAATCTAATAGACTTTTTCAATACATAAGAATGTACTTATATTTACAAAACCAGTTTGTTTCTGAATATAAAGACCTTTAAGAGATAACAGTGTCAAAGTTTAAATGATACAATGTAAACAAAATGCTAATTATCTCCACAAAATAATGGACTTGCTTCTGTCTCTTACTCTCTGGGGAGAACACTGATATGTAGTTATGTATCTCCTACGTTCCATTACCACAGAATCTCCTATGTTGCCACAGAGGCAGAGATTCTGCAGAAAAGCCGAAATACACTGTCCCATTCATCAGTTCAATAGCCAAATAAGCCACCCTTCTTTCCATGGGGAAGGAGGATGAGGTGGAAAAAAAAAGGAAATGTCAAATTAAGTTAACTATCTTTAGATAGAAACATGAGTACAGAAAAAGTGGTTTATCAGGATCAGTATTTCAGAGTACGGTTGAGGAGGAGAAGGTAGGCCAAGATGATGATGATTATGATGATGATGACAACAACCACTGACCTGTGTAGAAAGTGAGATCCAAACAGAGGGTGTGGCTTATTTCCCTTCTGTGTCTATCCCTAACTTTGTTAGACAGTGCAGGGTGTTCTCAGATTTTCTGGCATGACAGTCACAGAGCTAGTTATGCATCTCTATCCTTTGAAATCACACCTGGAGGAAGGGAACAACAGGTCCTGTACTAACATCTCAACCTGTTCTAGCTCCTCCACACTAACAATTCTGAATCCAAGGAAGGATATTTCTTCTCCTAGTGGGGTGGTAAACGATAGCTTGTCTTATTCAGCTTCCTTAGGCATTTTATGGTAATCTTTCACAATCTCTCTTTTTTTTTAAAATTTATTTATTTATTAAAGATTTCTGTCTCTTCCCCGCTACCACCTCCCATTTCCCTTTCCCTTCCCCCAATCAAGTCCCCCTCCATCCTCAGCCCAAAGAGCAATCAGGGTTCCCTGCCCTGTGGGAAGTCCAAGGAACCCCCACCTCCATCCAGTTCTAGTAAGGTGAGCATCCAAACTGCCTAGGCTCCTACAAAGCCAGTACGTGCAGTAGGATCAGAAACCCATTGCCATTGTTCTTGAGTTCTCAGTAGTCCTCATTGTCCGCTATGTTCAGCGAGTCCGGTTTTATCCCAGGCTTTTTCAGACCCAGGCCAGCTGGCCTTGGTGAGTTCCCAATAGAACATCCCCATTGTCTCAGTGTGTGGGTGCACCCTTGCGGTCCTGAGTTCCTTGCTCGTGCTCTCTCTCTTTCTGCTCCTGATTTGGACCTTGGGATTTCAGTCCGGTGCTCCAATGTGGGTCTCTGTCTCTGTCTCCTTTCATCGCCTGATGAAGGTTAATATTCAGGAGGATGCCTATATGTTTTTCTTTGGGTTCTCCTTATTTTGCTTCTCTAGGATCACTCACTATAGGCTCAATATCTAAGACACAAAGGCAACCCACTGACTGGGAGAAGATCTTCACCAACCCCGCAACTGACAAAGGTCTGATCTCCAAAATACATAAAGATCTCAAGAAACTAGACCGTAAAAGGCTAATTAACCCAATTATAAAATGGGTCACTGAGCTGAACAGAGAATTCTCAACAGAAGAACTTCAAATGGCCAAAAGACACTTAAGGTCATGCTCAACTTCCTTAGCGATCAGGGAAATGCAAATCAAGACAACTTTAAGATACCATCTTACACCTGTCAAAATGGCTAAAATAAAAAACACCAAGGATAGCCTTCGCTGGAGAGGTTGTGGAGAAAGGGATACACTCATCCATTGCTGGTGGGAATGCAAACTTGTGCAACCACTTTGGAAAGCAGTGTGGCAGTTTCTCAGGAAATTCAGGATCAACTTACCCCTGGATCCAGCAATACCACTCTTGGGAATATACCCAAGAGATGCCCTATCATACAACAAAAGTATATGCTCTACTATGTTCATAGCAGCATTGTTTGTAATAGCCAGAACCTGGAAACAACCTAGATGCCCTTCAATGGAAGAATGGATGAAGAAAGTATGGAATATATACATATTAGAGTACTACTCAGCAGTAAAAAACAAGGGCTTCTTGAATTTTGCATGCAAATGGATGGAAATAGAAAACACTATCCTGAGTGAGGTAAGCCAGACCCAAAAAGAGGAGCATGGGATGTACTCATTCATATTTGGTTTCTAGTCATAAACAATCTCTTTATTCTAATCCTTCACCACGGCTTTTTAGGCTACAGGAATTCTTCTTCAGAACTTAGGTCTTGCTCTGAAATGAAAGCTGGGGCTGTTTTTATAACTCTAAAGATGACAGTTCTCTTTGGTACTGGGTTCTGTTTCTTTCTAAATGACGAATACCTTAGTCCTATCAAGAGACTACGTATTAGCAAGAATTACCAGACAGGAAATGATTAGATGACACTTCATAGCGTGTGACTGATGGAACTCAGTGAAAAACAATATCCCTTCCTTCTTACTCCCTGAATAGAAATCAGTGACAGTCGCTTCCTGATGCACATTGCATCAGTGTCTCTGCCAAACACTAACCCTACTCTAGTGCCTTTAGTGCAGTTTTTGATGGAACACACTATATCCATACATAATGATGATCTGTTTATCATGGTGATGATAATAATGTATGAATACATTATATATATATAACACATACATGTGTGTATATATAAATTATATACCTAGAATAATAAAATTGGCATTGGACCTAAGGTCCTGAAAATGCTAAGCAAGCATTGTACCACTGAGCTGGATCCCAACCCCCTAGTTTGTGTTCATTTATCTTAACCACATCATGTATATATAAGGCTCTTGATTCATTTCCAGAAAGATTCAGAAATATTCTTCATTATGTAGGCCTAACTCACTCAATGCCTATTATGACTAAATAGAAGAGATCTAAGACCTATTTAGCAAAAACACAAATGCCTATTAGAAAAATTATTGAGCCTAAGACTGTGTAGTGGCTCAAAGAGGGCTGTAGAGAATCTGTTTTGATTTTCAGAGCCTTTGAGGTCACTTCCTGGCCATGTGACTAGCATTTGCCAGTGTAATTAATTCTCCTGGCAAGGAGTTAGTTCAGGCAATGACCGCACATCTGAGAAGCACATTAAGAGTAGGGTTTTAGGAGTGAAGCATGTGAAATCTCACGTGGAGCTGGCCTTCCTTTTGCCCTTCTGGATACACACCTGTCAGCTGGAAGCCTGGGCTCTGTGCCAATTTCAGATGCGGCTAGAGGTCTGCCGGGGCCAGGCCGGGTCACTGTACTCCCCTCATCCCACACAGCCTCTTCTGAAGAGCTGGAGAGGCAAGTTCTATTTCTGTTTATTTGGGAAAAGTTTTGATTTTCCCTTATTGGAGTTTTTTTTTTCTGTTTGTGTGTGTGTGTGTGTGTGTGTGTGCTCTTAGTTGGAGTGGAGTTACATACATTGTGTTACATTCCTTAGTTCTGGTCCTTCACAATCATGCCCTGAAGCCCCAGCAATTAGAAACTTTAGCTTTCTACTCTTTGTCCATCATGCATGGTCCTGTCTTCATAGGATGTAACTAATCATCAGTGTTCTTTTATGCTTACTCTCTTCCCTGGCTCATGATCCCCATGAGGAACTATCTTGAAACTCCCACTTCTTCCCCAGCATTGAAATTGGCAACATTTACAGATGGGCCAGGAAGAACGGGCTCTCCTCCATCTACCTTCAGGACAAAGCCTTTATTAAATCTCACAACATTTGGATATGGAAATTTCATTTCTCTACCAGATAGGATGTGAATTTTTATCGTCATTTAACTTTTTGTTAGCTTGTAAGAATATGATATCTTCTGCCAAAGTTTAAATGATTAATAACCCAGGTAGGTATTGTGGCTTATGTCCCAGAGCTTAAGATGCTGAGGTGGGAATACAATGAGTTTAAGGCCAATCTGAGTTACATAATGAATTCAAGGCAAGCCTGAACTACATGGTGAAAAAAAAAAGGTCTTAAGCAATTTGAAACCAAACCAAACCACCATCACTGGCAAAGGTTAATAGTCTAAGCATCTACCCTGGGCTATTGGCTAGTTGGAATTTGTTCTCTGGTAAGTTTAACGAGCAGAAACTAAACCAAAGCAACCATTTCTGTTCATATTCCTTTAAGAAGAAATAACTATGAATCTTCCTAAGTACATGTGCCCTTAAGAAACCAAAGAAGTAATTACTTTATCCTGTGTGCACAGCACTTCATAATTATCAATAAGGCAAATGACTCCTAGAAGAACCCTCTGAAAAGCCATCAGTAAGCATTTCCACTAGCGTCCCATCAGCTGGCATTTCAGCGAGCCCCATCTGCAAAGTGCCTACTCTATGTTGTTGAATCTTTTTCTTGATGGTCATTCCTCGCAGTTCTTTATCTTCATCTCCCCCTTCCTCTCATCTCCTCTTATTCTTTTTCTCCTCTCGACTCCCGTTCTTCTTGACACGAGTTCTTCTTGACCCCATTCATTGTAGACTGGCACTTCAGTTGTTTGGTGGCACACCTGTGCCTTGCCCCCACAGACTGCTTGCAGTTTTGTTAATACTCCCTTCTTTCCTCTGTAAGCAATATTATGTCCCGCCCTTCACAGGCAGCTTCGTTATTTGCAGAAACCTCATCTTGGTAACTCTAGTAGGCTTTTACTTCCCTGGATATTTCTGAGCTGACTTTTGGCCAACTGTGTCTTACAAAGTCAGCAGGTTTCTCCCAAATATTATCATTAAGTGTTTCCTGTGTGAAATCCTGTCCTTTTCAATGTACTTGGATGAAGGAAGCAGAAAAAAACAACATGGGTATTTATATAGGATCTTTTCTCTTTACAGCCAATTGCCCTTAGACAGTTTCAGTGAGCACAGAGAGCAGATAGGAGCTGGGCAATAACAAAGAAAGTGGTTGAAGTCTTTCCCAAATGTTCCACAGGGGCCGATCTGGTTTGTGTGACCTCCATAAAACTGAGTCAATTTCCTTGGTGTCATTGATCCAGATGAAGTTTTTAGAATTCAAGGCACTGACTGCCCTGTGTATAGAGAAGGACTAGACTCTAGCATCCCACCCCCACCCCAGCTCTCTTGGCAAATGGCAAGTGGTTATGTAAAACCTGAGTCCTGGGAAGGGTTGAGCTTGGCATAAAAACACATGTCACACAGCATCTACTCTTCAGAAGTTAGGTATCTGAAGTGGAGTGGGCGGGGTAGTTCTTAGAAACTTAAAAGTAGGATTCACATACGAGAGAGACCGTGAAATTTAGTTTTCTTGAGCTTGCATTCCTTCACTTACTATAATGTTTTTTGAGAAATGGCACAATAACTTTTAAATGAGCATGATGTGGTAAGAAAGCATCAGGGAAAAATTGGACAGGAATTTTCGATTCAAGCTATTATTTTAAAAAAAAGAAATATTGAATATGGGACATGAAAGTAAGCTTGAAAAGCTGAATTTTGAAATTTAAGTGAGTCTGAGAAAACTACAATAAGTCTTCCCTTTCAGTTCACTGCATGCTTTTTTTAGTACATTGCATTCTTATGCAAATCATATTAACATAAATTATGTATAATCACTTCCTAAAGCTTTTATAATAGTTAAGAGATATATTTGCTTATATTTTCATTTATTAAGTAATTTTTTGCTTTATTATAGTTACATTTAACATTTGAAATAATCTCAAAAATTTCTAATGTGCTCAACTTTTATAATGTTAATATATAAGTTTTGTCCTGTTTTTCTCCAGATTAATTTGAATAAAATTAAGGTTTATTATGCTAGTAAAAGAAAGAGAAAGAATGTAAAATCCTTAATATTTTGTTATACAAAATACAATTATATAGTAGGACTACTTTCTTTACTCTTCCTTTTTCTTTTTTTGATTTTTGAGACAGGGTTTCTCTGTAGCTTTTTGGTTCCTGTCCTGGAACTAGCTCTTGTAGACCAGGCTGGCCTCGAACTCACAGAGATCCACCTGCCTCTGCCTTCCGAGTGCTGGGATTAAAGGCGTGCACCACCACTGCCCGACTTTTCTTTACTCTTTCTTAAGGAGAGTTTCTAAACTTATTTTCTCCTTTTAAGGTATTATTACCCAATCCTGGAAGAATTACTTTATAGTTTATTTTTTAAACTGTGTTGAGAAAATATATCTGTAGGCAAGGGGAGTATATTCAAGAAGAGGAGAATATACCACGGGGAGTCCATCCCCGTGAATGGGTCCTATGTACAGTGAAAGCAGGGGGCAGATAGGACACATAGCTCTTGGGATTGCATGTCCTGATTTTCCTGCCCATGTTTAACATACTATAGGAGACCCTAAGGAAAAGGAGTGAGAACTCTAGAGAAAGAGTGTTTCTTGTGAACATCCACCAGCAACTTAGTTCTTCCATGATGGAGATGGAGTCTTAACAGCAGCTGAGGGTAAGGAGGGGAACATTGTGGATGAGGGGTGTTCCAGCAGGATAAGATGGCTGTATGCTATAGCTGCAAAGCAGGTTGCACAGCCCTGGCCTGCATGTGATCTTCAGTCTTTGGAGAGAGCTAGTGAATCAGTAGAAGCAGTGAGGTACGCCTTGGTATGGAGGGTCTCCAGGAATGTGTCTGAAACAAGAGGTGTAGGCTTCATGGTTGCTGTGACTGAAGGCTGCCAAGATGTCTAGCATCACTAGATCCTGGTACAAGATACTGGTAAACGCTGTAAGATACTGGTCTCTCAAAGTACTCTCATTCTTAGATATCAGCTACTATTAAAATTATTAGGTTGGATTTAGTGATTGTTACTTGGTCTTTTTTCATCCCTCTTTTTAAAATCAATTTATTTCCCGCCTTTAAAAGGGAGAACAGATTTACTCTTTTGCATTTCCCATTTCTATTTTTTGGGTTGTAACTCTTTCTCCTTTCTACTGTAGACCACCTTCATAAAGAGTCCCAGTGTAATCTCTATACCTTCTGTCTCATGATAAAACAGCATTAAAGTCTCCCAGTATTTTCCTTCACATGGAGATATTTATACATAACATTTGTAAAGGAAGGATTCAACATTAAAATTAAAGAAAGAAAGCAATAGCAAGCTTTGAGATTTCTCCAGTAGTTAAGCAAAGAATTGAGACAGAGTCTTTCTTTCAAAACTCAGCACATAGGCATATATTTCAGTGGGGGAATGCAGCACCTACGAAATGGTTATTTATTCCAGACCACAGGAATTTCCATTATTTCAAAGTTTTCATTTCTAGAAGATGAAAGGTATTTGTCTGGGTAGCTGTATTACGGGATACACATGGCTAGCCAAACGTGGGGGAATAGGAGCCAAGTACAAAGCATTCTGGTCAGAAGGATCTGACCAGAAGGGACGGCATCAGCCCTGGTCTTTCCCAAGGTGGTTTTGTGGATGGGATGTCATCAGGAGTGCACTGATGAATCCTTGATGAGGAGCAGAAATCAATGCCATCCATCTGGCAGTGGGTGAAGGGAGCTGAGGGCTTTGCGATCATCTGGAAATACATCTTCAAATATCTTTAGCTATTATGCAGATAAAGTCTGGATAACCTTATGAATGTGTGAATCTCATTAATTTTTTACAAAGTGCAAATCTAGGGTTATTGTTTGATCTTTGTTGACCATAAATAGTAAATGTCAACCTAAATTATTACAATTCTAAGTTTAATAAATAGAACATAAAGAGTAACAGGGGTGCCAAGGTGAGCAAATCCTGCTGTCTTTGTAGTCATAAGCAGGTAGATAAAATTCCTAGACTATAATTACAGAATATATTCATTATGAACCACGAACAAAGAGATCATAGAACATGTTAGAGGAGTCTCAAAAAAATTTCTAGTAATTGGTATATTAGTACATTACAAGCTGAAGTGTTCTAGAATAGTGCACCTTACAAATGGGACAATATGTATACATTTTGATGTTCTAGATTTAAATTCCAGTTTGAACTCTTTTATTGGATGAATCAATTTATGCAAATAACTTAAATTTTATGACACAGTCTCTTTTGCAAAACTAGTGTTAGCAATTATTAATTATTGTTTAACCAGGCAGTGGTGGTGCACACCTTTAATCCCAGCACTGGGGAGGCAGAGACAGGAGGAACTCTGAGTTTGAGGCCAGTCTTGTCTATGGAGTGAGTTCTAGGACAAGCTCCAAAGCTACAGAGAAATCCTGTCTTGAAAAACAAACAAAAAGAATTGATTTTGCTGCATAGTTTTCACTTATAGACTAGGTAATTGACTAGGGAATCATGAGAGATCTACTCTGCTGGCATTTAGAGAAACACACACACACAGACACAGACAGATGGACGGACGGACAGACATACACACAGAGGAAATCCAGAGAAGTTCATTCAAAAGTGGACCAAAAAGTTGGCAAGTGCTATGAAGAAAAAAATTGTAGGATACAGAGGAATAAATATCATTAGTTGTAGGAAGATTTTATAATTTTCAAAAGTGGTATTTAAGAGAATCCTAGAGGAAATAAAGGATTGAGCCATGTTAATCATTGGGGAAGGTGTGATACGGAAGGGGTAATATAGAGAGATGTTTCTTGTGTCTCAGCAACATTACTGGACACAAGTGAGCAAGGATGCCTGGTGTCGCAGGATGTGAGAACAAAGAGGGATTAGATATTCTGAAGCCTTGCAGATGATTCAGACAATTTTGGCTCTTCCTGTCACTGAACTAGGATGCAATTAGAAGGTTTTGTTAGGATTTCTTGTATTTTAGCAAGGTCAGTTTGGCTGCTACACTGAAAGAAACTCTAAAGAGACACCCATTGAAGTTACGGAGTCCTGGTGGGAGGCTGTCAGTGATCTACACAGAAGGTGAAGCTGTTGGCGGAAGAATAGAAAGTAGTTTGTACGAGCCCAGCAGCAGCTTGGTGTGCTGACAGATTGCTGTGTATTTTAATGGGAAGAGAGATTTCAATCCAGGCAGAGGATGGAGTCCATATGTATAAAAATGGGGGAGAAGGGCTGTGAGGGAAGGTGAAACACTTAGGTTTAGGATATTAGTTTTAAACGCCTGTTAGACATTCAAGTGAAGTTATGGAGTAGGTGTTTGGGTGTATGAATCTGGAGTTCAATGGAAATGTCCCAGCAAGAGAAATAAATTTGCAAACTGTCAGCATATAGATGATATATAAAACCATGATGTTGGATGAGATCATCAAAGGAGTGAGTATAAGAAGAGAAATGGTCCAAAGACTGAGCCTCAGCACACACCAGCATTAATATGTTAGAAAGGAGGGGGAAGAGTAATAGGGAGTCAGAACGAATGGCCAGCATGATAAGAGGAACGTCAGGTGAATACAGTTTGCCAGACATTAAGTAAATAAAATGTTAACAAGGAAGGAATGAAAAATAGTCTCAAATCCTGCTGAAAGCGAAGGAAAAGGAAATCCTAGTATTTAATCGTACTTTTGGCTATTTTCAATTTTTCATAAAAATTTATGCATATATGTGGACTCCTTCAAACATGTGTGTGAACCAGGTAGAAACCTGATGCTGTGGAGGTGCAAAGAAGGCATAAGGTCCACAGAGAACTGGGACTGCAAGCGGTTATGAGCAGCCTCATGTGGGTGCTGGGTCCTCTGCAAGAGCAGATGTGCTCTTAACTGCTGGGCCACCTCTCTGTGTTGCTTTTCATAACTGAGTGGTTCTGTGTGAACTTACCTAACTGTGGGCCCGAAGAATGAATGCAAGAGGGAATAGCATTTTATTGAAGAAGGACGATGAGAAATGGAGCAGGAAGTTGAGATGTATATGTGCTCAGGCAAAGCTCTCAGTTTAATGGGAGACATATTAACATACCAATGTGCTATTGGAAAAGACCCATGTAGGGAATAAATGGGATGGACCATGAACTAACACAGAAAAACTTTCAAGCAGAGGAATGGAAATGGGAGTTAAGATTACTAAGTGAAGTATTTGGGCTTTGGTAAGTAAGACAGGGGCTGTTCGTTCGGAAGTTATACAGGGAATAGGGACAACAGCGTCACACAACTTGGGAGGTGTAATGGAGCAGAAGTTTAGGAAGTCTTTTGTGATTTATTCTGTTCCATAAAAGTAAGATGAAGCTTGGGGAGATTAGGAGTGTAGAGGAGGGGAAGGTCCAGAGAAAAACAGAGGGCTACTGGCAAGCAATTAGGCACCTCTCTCTGAGTCTAGAACAATGTCATCCACTATGTAAACACTTTGTCCTCTGTTCTAGGAGTAGCCAGCCTATGGTCTAAGCCTGAGGCATGGTGGACTGCATGCAGCCATGAGAGCTGTGAGTTTGGCTCAATACATCTGTGGGTAAGAAAGTCATATAACAAAGTCAGATGGGTTAGTCTGGTCTCATTCATTTGTGTCAATGCACACAGGCTTATTAGTGTGTTAGATTTAACCGGGATTAGATGATTGCCAAGAAAGCATGAGGTCACAAGAGAGGCCCAGTAGATTTGAAGACATAAGCAAGGACTGACTGCAGTGAGTGACTGTGAGCTTCAAACGGACTATAGAAATGAACAAGAAAATGATGGACAGTGAATGAGGCTGTGGTTGATGGATTATATATCACAGTGGGTCAAAATACCACAGATATGGGAACCAAAGGGAAAATGGAAAGACATAAAAACTGGTAGGTACTGACATCAATTCTTTCTATGAAGATGGGTAAAAATATTTTATGTTTTCTTCTTAAAGTAAGGTTTGTTTTTAGAGCTTTTAAAAATGAAAATGGCAAGCCCTAACTCTTTTTTTCCTAACTCTTTTCTTTAAAAGAGTCCTTGCTGCTCCACGGAGAGTGTATTGTAGTAGGGCTGGAAATAAAATCAGCAGTAAGTGGTGATGGAAACTGGGAAGCTTGGAATATACTTTTGGGTGAATTTGACAGAGATGATGGTGATTTGCTGGGGCATGAGCAAAAGTGAATAATCAAGTATCATCTTTACATTTTGTGGTACAGATATTGGGTGGCAAGAATTATTGTGATTTCCTCCAGGAAAAGAGCAAAAACTTCCTTTCCAGGTTACACTGGCATATTTCCCAATGGCAGAGATTCACTTCTAAAAGAGAATCATTAGGGAATTTTATCACATGAACAGTGTGGAGAGTATATTCACAAACATACATGGGAACCATCCTAGAACATGCATGGATTGTATGGTGTGCCAGTTGTTTCTAGCACACGTGGTATACTCCTACACACATGTATGATATACCAGTTATTTATAGCGCCATAATGAATGGAACAAGCAATTCGACAGAACATTGAATAAAGCTTGAGGGAAACCATTGCACATAGCAATAGGGTAAACATGAGGTGTAAAAGGCCACCCTAGCACAACATGGCATTTTTTTTTACAGCAAGCTTGTTTTGTGGGTAAAACTAAACTTTGAGATAGCTGTAAGATATGAAAGAGTTTATCTGGTAAACAGCAAGCAAGAGAATACCTAGCATTAGGTAAAGAGAAGCAGCAGCTAGGCAGCAGAGCATCAGATCACATACTCACACCTCTAGCAGAGATGAATCGAGTAAGGGCCGCACCATCAAATTAGGGGCTTCCAGATACCCAGCAGAAGTAGACCAGGATGTCCTCAGTTAGGCTGTCATCTGGTACTGATCAGACCAGAACGTTCCCTCAGGTGAGGCTTCCAAGCGAAAGAATGGATAACAACAGACGGCTGCACTCAGATTTGATACTTATGACATCCAGCAAAACTGCCTGGGGTAGTTGAGACAGTAGTGTTTATAGCTTTCTCGTGATTGAGCTTCCTATGGATGAATTTGCAACTTCTTTTTTCCACTTGGGTCTCTTTATAATATGAGATAAACCATAGTAACTTCTATTGGATATAGTTTGCCTTCTAGCTATTCTTAAGTGCACAATGTTTTTAATACCCTTAGTGGATTTTCTGTTTTTATTCTTCCCTATCACAGAATTAGGGGCAGGCAGCCCATCTGTAGACAAGTGGCATTGGAAGATACTCTGAGATAAACATGCTAGGGGCTGGAGAGATGGCTCAGTGGTTAAGAGCACTGACTGCTCTTCCAGAGGTCGTGGGTTCAATTCCCAGCACCCACATGGCAGCTTACAACTGTCTGACGATCCACACCAATTCACATAAAATAAAGTTAAATAGACCATAAAATATTAAAAAAAAACATGCTAGAGTATGAAATGAGAGGGCAAGGGCAACCTCACTCCTAGAGCCAGATTCTCAGTGAACTCAAACAGTACATGACAATTTACCAAAATAATGTGCATTGTAGTTTTAACGAATGACAGCATTAAGTTTGAGAGGCTTGTTAGATGTCCATAATAAAAGACAAAATAGTTTGGCATAGTTCAGAGAAGGAGGTTGGGCTTGCAGTTTGCGGGTGATCAGGAGTGTGCTGTGTAAATTGTAGGCCTGTGTGAGGAGTTCATTCAGGTTTGGGAGTGGAGCGAGGGGAAGAGCGCCACAGGTTCTTCAGTGAGCAGATGTTTGTGCATGAAAAGGAAGAATGAATATCTCTGAGCAAATATAGAGCAAAAATAAGTAGCACTGAGAAGGAGGCTTAAGGAAGATATTCGATCTCTTCCTTAATTCCTTCAGGAAATGAAAAGAAACTGCTTTCTGGGCCAGGTAGAACAGGTGGGAAAATCTACCTTTGGCCTCTATAAATGTTTCACAACCTTAATATTTGCTTCAGCCAGCTGGCACCAGTCAGAGTCACCTAGGAACTTACTTTAGACCTCCAATTTTGACAGTAGAAGCTTTTGGGTGTTTCTAATATATAATGTTTGTTGAATCATTTGACACTTGTACTCATTGTGTCTAATGTTCAGTTTTAATTTTATAGCATTATTTTAAATTAATTATGAGATTAATAAACAATAATATTTAAGTTAATATTAGAATTATGAAGACATAGGCCAAAGCATTGGATCACCAAAACAATGAAGTATATGAAGATAGAACTCTTAGCATTTGCGTTATTTATCATCTAATAACATCTTCACTAATGATTGCTTTTACATGGAGACAGAGGAATCTTGTAAAATTTCATAAGACAATAACAATTGCACACACCATGTTCCTCCTTCTCCACATAGAGAGCTTACCTTTATTTTTTAAAAGTTCTTTTAGTAGTAGCCTATTAATATAGCAATGTAATATATTATTATATATTAATTATATTATATATTAGATATTAATATATCTAATCACAAATATATTTATTTGTAATTAGATAATGACTTCACTCAAAAGACCTCTAAGAATTTTAGTCATCAAACAACATTTGACTCTCCTATTTGCAGCAAAACACACAGAGACACTTATAGAGAGATTTTTTTTTAATATTCCAAAATAAATCCAATGCAAAATATTCTTCTTCTCTCCTTTTCTTCCTCACTCCTCGTTTCCTCTTTCTCTTTATTTCTTTCTTTCCTCTCTCCTTCCATTTTTGTCAGAACACTTCTTGCTCAGAAACACCTATTTACAGACTCACTGGAAATTATTTCCTCCTTTAAAAGGCTCCACAGAGAATTAAGTTCAACAAACCTGTAGAGTGTACTGCAGTTGGTATTGTGTGGGTTCAGTCATGGTGGAAAAAAAGTTCACATATGAATATTTCCTAGTATGATAAGTTTCATAATGGAAGAAGAAAGGAGTTGTGTTGTAGAGATTAAGTGCACAGATTTCAGAGCCAGAACGTGTGGTGCTCATATGTGATGTTAGGCAAGTTAGTTAGCTGCAGTGTGACTCAGCTTCCTTGATGATAAAAAGTAATATTAATACTTGAAAGATTTTAGTGGAGTTTCAGTAAGATAAACATTAGGACCTTATCTGGTGTATAGTAAGGATTATAAGTATAGGCATTGTGTGTGTGTGTGTGTGTGTGAATAAAAAGTTACAAAATTCTAGCCATAGCATTTTTTAACTTGCTTGACATTGTATCATGCTGGTGCATGTTGGGAATATGAGCCCCTCCTTCTCTTTCACGTGTCCTCTGCCTGACTGTCCATTTTCACTGATGTGTGTCTGTAGTTTATGATGGTTGGTACACTTCCTCTTAACTCTTACCTTTCCTTACTCTATTTTCTCCACCAGCCTCTCATGGCTCCAGCAGCTATTGCAAAATGATCTCAACTCTACATCAAAATTCTCAATGTCTGTCTTATGTATTAGATTCCATCTTTGTCCATATATCTGTGATCTGTGAATTATAGGGGACATATGCCAGGAGGCAGCATAGCTTTCTCTCTGTGGTTCCTCCTAAGGGCTTCCTGTTAAATACTTCTCATCTGGTATGGTTATAGCTGAGTGTAGAACACAAGGATCCATGCACAGAATGAACTTGGAGGGATGCTGATCACTCAGAGGTTGATCATAGCTGCAATGAAGAAGTGGGCTATCTTCTCTTGGAAGTGGGGAGGCTGGGTTGTCCAAAGACTCTGTAATGCTTTCTTCTGTTCCATTCCCATTCCCTCCGATGCTGTCATCCCAGCTTCTGTGCTCAAGGGCAGCCCCTCTGCTGCTTCCAGGGTAGCATGTAAAGCAAGGTCCATCATCTGTGTAATTCTATTACTCTGGCCACCATCTAGATGGGGACATACACTTGTTAAAAGTCAATTCAGGGAGTTGTATAAGAGCTATTGGGAAATGGCCTGTATTGCTAAAGTGGGGACTTTCAGGATATTACTTCGACATGTGAAACCTTAGGAGAAGAAAAATGGTGTCACTAGGCATGTCCAACCTGCAGCCTGTGAGCCCCCCGCAGCTACATGTAACCTAAGATACCTGTGAATGCAACCCAACACAAACTCATAAGCTGGCACAAAATATTATGAGATTGTTCTGTAACTTGATTGGACAATTCTCAAATATAAACTTTGTAGAAGACAAAATAGTGAATCAGTGTTAAAAGGTCAGGCATGCATGGTTGATACTTAGATTAAGCCATCCATGGAATCTTGAGGTATCTCCTTAATGTAATACCTATGACAGTACATTTTTTGTCACTTGCCAAGTATAGACTGTTAGCTAGTATAAGAGTATATTATACATGAAACCCAAACTTTTATTTCTTATGTGCTTGTTCATGCCTATGTGGACACACATGCGTGCATGTTTGTGTACACATATGTGTATGCTTGTGTGGAGGACAGAAGCCAACCCTGGGTGTGACTGATAGTGCTTTTCACCTTATTTTGAGAAAAGGTCTCTCACTAGAACCTGGAGCACATTAATTCCATTAGGTTGTCTTGCCAGCAAGCTCCAACCAACTTGGCCTCCTCAGCACTGGGATCATAAGCACACACCACCATGCCTAGAATTTTATGTTATTGCTGGGGTTTGAATTCTGGTTCCTCATGCTTGTGTCTTAAGACTTTACCAAAAGAATACCTTCTCACAAGCCCCTCAAAGGCCACTTTTTAACATTCCATGCAACTAGCATTCCTATCAAGGTTATTTTTAGCTACAAATTAAATGATAAATAAACATACCTCATAACCTTAATGTTGAAATGCAGCAGGGCATGGTGGAGGCAGAGGCAGGTGGATCTCTGTGAGTTGCAGGCTGACCTGAACTAAGTGGTAAGTTCCAGGTCAGGCAGTGACACAAAGCAAGACTCTGACTCACAAAAATTCTGGAATGTAAATATTTCCTGTTTTGTTTAATTCATTGGTGCACTAATGTTCTTAAGCATCCACATTTTCCCTAGTTCTCCAGGCCAGGCCGCTGGCCCAGTTGTTTGATCTTGTCTCAGATCCACAAGAAAGTTACGCTCCAAGCCTTGCACCCAGGCAGAGCAGGCAGAACAAAAGAAGATGTAATATAATTTCCTCAGTTCTTAGTTGAGAATGTGAACATACGTCTCAGGTGTTCGCTCCCTTTTCAATGTCCCCTAACTGGGTTACATGCCTACTCTTAAGACACTCATCCCCGAAGATAACGGGCTGAGACTTGCCGTGACTTAACTATGGTTTGGGGGTAGGATTACCTTCCCTTGAGCTGAAACTGAAAATAAAGACAGTGTTAAAAATGCACAACTAAATATTAGAAACTCTCTTGAGAAAAATTGATATATCATGCTCATCAAAAGACAATAATCTTTAAGAGGCAATTTATTCCCTTTGACCTCTTAAATCTCACTAAAAAAAAACATTCACTAGGAGGAAATGTTTATATACTAGGATATATTTATTACAATGTTATTTCTAATAAAAGAATTGAAGCCATTGTTAGCAATGCCTAACTGGCCACAATGTTAAGTAGCCATGAACCCCTTATTATTAAACTAGGTGTGGCTTGCATCTTTTATTCCAGTGCTTTGAGGCTGAGGCAGAAAGGGCGCTGTGGGCTTGAAGCCAGCAAGTTCCAGGAAAGATAGAGCTGTTACACAGAGAAACCCCGTCTCAAAAAATCAACCAACAAACTAAACAAACAAAAAAACAGAGCCCTAACTCATTATTAATGTATTTTGAATGAGCTTGAAAAATACCATTGAAATTGGTTAAGCAAAATATAGAAATCAGTCTCTATTTTGCTAAAGATGTGTGTGTTTGGATAAACAAGTATAAGCTACTTTGTAAAATATAGTAGTATGTAATTATTATCTTCATTACTCTCTGAACGTCTTTTAAACTTTATTGAGTTACCATGCATGGCAGTTACACAGAGAAAGTTATGTATACATATCACATTTTCAAAAAGGTAACAAATGTTATTTATATACCAAAAAAAAAAGCAGAGTTCTGTTATAAGGCAGGAGGAGAAAACGGGTGGAGTGGGCTACCACAGAGAAATGCATGGTCTTCAGTCACATACAGGAGTAAGTCACTTGTGCCCCTGCTTCTGAATTCCCACCTTTCTTCCATCTTCTCTCCAAGAGTCAGAATGACCTTTACATAAATGGCTTTGTGTGCACAGTCACTGTCCTTGAGAACAGTGTGCCCATAGTTGTAACAACTTTCGCCTGTGTTGAGCTTGGGCAGTTTTGTTTTTGTTTCTTGCCCCCTTATCAGATTTAAGTTAACATCTTTCCTGTCATCAGATTCAAACATCTCCATGTAATTCTCCCCTAAACATGTCTTCTACTGGTGTCCTCCCATTAGACAAATCTCCCTAGCAAACTTGGGAATCCATGCACCCTGCCACTGTCCAAAGCTCACACAGGACTCTGTCCAGGGCCTCCCAGGATCTGATGACTGCTTCCCTCATGCATGGGGGATGCTCCTGCTCCCTTCCTATGTAGCTTGGGCTAAGCAGCTGGAATTGATACTTCCTTGTGCTTTTAGCTTTTGTAGGCCATTATACTTGGCTCTCGTTGTAAATCTATCTTCTTTAAGACCCAAGTAAATATTGTAATTAGTTAGCTTCTACTTCCCCTTCCAAAAACCTGGACAATAGTATATTTATATCGAGACTTTTAGTACCCATATCATCCTTTTTCATTCTTATCTTAGCCAGGACTTAGGGACTTCAGCATAACAAATGATTATTGTTGGAGCTTGTCATAGCCCCCCTCCTAATTTTTCTGTCTCTTTCCTCTTTACATCTCTTACCACTCTTCTTTTCTTTTTAACTGAGTGTAAATTGATGTGCGACACACTGCACACACATTTAAAAGATATAGCTGGATGCATTATAAGAGAAACCTCCTTGGAGGATTTCCACTGGCCTCGCTTGGGTTGAGTGCCCATCCCTGTTAGTCACCCAGGGTCCCATGACTCATGGAGCTGGAGATCATGGTTAATGGTAACAATGGAAGCAGACCATGTGGAGGGGTGTGATGCTGCCCAAACAAGCAGAGAGAAAAAAAAATCCTCCTGTGTTCTACAGCTCTTTGGTCTCGAAGACACTCTTTGGTCTCTCTTCCGCTCTTGCTACAACTAGCAAATACCCTAATTAAAATCATAATTACATTATAATTGTGTGTCTTAGCCCTATCTGATTCCTCCTATGAATATAAATTCTGTGAGGGCAAAAGCTACTTATTTTCATTTCAAGATCTCCATTGAAAAGCATAATTTCCTGTTTACAACTGCTCCATGAATCTTCATTATTGGAAATTTGTTTATTTAATTTCATCTCACGAATTGTTCTTTTGCTGGGGATATCTCTCTCTACCCAAGTCTTTTTCAGGTCAGTGACTTTTGGGGGAAAAAAACAAAAAAAATCAAAAAGTCATGTTGAAATTTCATTATTTTCCTTTTGCCAGTATAATGACTATATTACTAAAACCCAAGTGACTGGGTACACCTGTGAGATATTTTTTTTAATTGCATATTTTGAAGTGGGAAGACTCACCATAAATCTGGGCCACACCTTCTCATGGCAGCCTATATGAAGGACACAGAAGATAGAAGCTCTTGCTGTTCACTTGTTTGCCCCCACTCTTGCTGGCATTAGAGCCTGCTTCTTTGAGATTCTAGTATATACTGAAGACCAGCTGTGACATCCAGCCTGATGGGCTAAACATCTACTGTATTCTTGGATTTTCCTTCCAGAGATAACCACGGCTGGAATAGTCAGATTATAACCTGTAAACTACTCTAATAAATCTCATGTATATATGAATTCTATCAGTTATGTTTCTCTAGAGAACCCTGGTTAATACAGACAGTGTCTCTCTTTTTTAAGTTTCTCTTTAAAGTTTCTTGGAAGAGTTTCTCCAACTTTCTTCTTTGTTCTATTTATTTTTCTCTTCATTGTCACCCAGCATCCTCTACAGTCCACCAACAGTTTCCATTCTTGGTCCCTCTCATGATATGACCAGCGTGAATTGCCTTTGACTTTGCTTGTTCTCTGTGTTTCTGATCCTCTTCTTATACCTCTGTCTTCATATTAGTGCTTGTTTGTTTGTTTGTTTAGGACAGGGGTCCACTACACTTTCTAGGCTGGACTTGAATCTTGATCCTCAACCTGTCAAAGAACTTTCTTGGCTGCATTGATTTTTCTTATACACTACAAAGGATCAAGGGTATAAACAATGATCCTGCTACCAACAGCTTTAAAACTAAATTATTTATTATTGTTAGTGTGTGGTATGTATGTATGTATGTTTAGCATACACTTGCAAAGGTCAGAGGACAATTGAGAGTCAGTAGCACTAGCCATTTTTTTTCCACAGTTGATCTGTAGACTGAAATCAGGTCCTCAAGATTACACATCAACTTCCTTTACCCTCTGAGCTATCTTGCTGGCCCTAACAGAAAGTCTTAAAGTAGTTATTCCTGCTTTATTTCCAACAAAATTTTGTACCTGAGTTGGTAGTTTGGTCTTCAGGTCTTAAATGGTGGATGTGGTCCTATATGATGTTTTATAACTGAGTATGGTGCTCGTGAAGAATTTGGCAACAGTAAAAGGCTTCTAAATGGTCAATGACCAAAAACTGACTCAAAATCACACACACAATGAATCTGACGGTTGATTGTGTGTGTGTATGTTGTGTGTATGTGTCAGAACTCATGCCTGTTTCATATCTCGTGACTTCATTCCAGCTCTAAACACACAGCATGCATAAGAGGCCACTCAACAGCAAGACGCACTGCCTGGAACACTCTGCTAAACTAAGACTCTGGACTATTCTATCTTGTGAAGTGTACTGTTTTCACTCTATAACCCAAGCTCTCTGCTTCTTCAGATAAGAATTTCATTATGGAAAACAGACCTAGTATTTTTCTACTGCCAATCCTCAGCGTCTAAGCACTGAGTGCAGTTTTGAATTGAATTGTGTCAGGAAGTTTGAATTTAAAAAATGCTGTTTTAGTTGCTAACTTGAGTTTTACTAAAATCAGGAAGTTGCTTTTAACTCGGGATTACAACAGATTTTTCAGGAATTTCTGAAATGACCCTAAACATACTTCTGCTATTCTGTGCTATGTGTTTATGTGTAACAATGTTCTCAGTATTAATGAAAATAAAACCAAAACATCAGCCAAATCTGAAAAACGTTGAGGATGGTTGGTATCCTGCATAACAAGTATTCATCCAAAATTAAATTCTTTTTTTTTTTTTTGTGGTTTTTCGAGACAGGGTTTCTCTGTGGTTTTGGAGCCTGCCCTGGAACTAGCTCTTGTAGACCAGGCTGGTCTCGAACTCACAGAGATCCGCCTGCCTCTGCCTCCCGAGTGCTGGGATTAAAGGCGTGCGCCATAAAGTAAAAATTAACAAGCACCTCTGTCTCACTAATATCCAAATTTGTTTTTATCTTTACCAGATGGCAAAATTATATAGCTATGAAAGAATTAACAGTAATTTTCTGTATAATTTCCTATTCGTAAATGTTTCACTTGTATTCTTATTTTATATACAGTTAATACCAGAAGTTGAATAAAAAGTCCTCTGACAAAAACAGTTGGTGAGTGGGAAAAAGAAGTAGTGATGGAGTAGACCACCAACTGAGTCTATCTATTTGTCTGTCTGACTGATTGTCGATCTATAACATCTCCTTACTAGCCCGGAACTTGCTATGCAGACTAGGCTACACTGAACTCCTAGAGATACCTCTGTCTGTCTCCATAGTATCAGGATTAAAGGCATGTGCTCACAGGCCTGGCCCATTAACTACCTCTTGCGTATGCTGAACCTATCCGTCCAAAATGTTAAACAATATATCCTATGCAAAGGATTCTTAGCTAGGAACCTTCTCTGGATTCTCACTGCTAGTAAATAGAATCAAACCATCCTTTGGTATTTTCCTCCTCCCTTGACAAGGGTCACCTTTTTATGCTTCTTATGCATATATGTTTTCTAGGCAAGTTTATATAGATCCTACTTAAACATTTACTTTCTAAGTTTTGTATTTTTGAGTACTATGATTTCATTTTTAAATTAAGTAAATTAAATCAAGGTCGAGTTAATGTATAATATAATTACTTTCATTAGTACATGAGATAAATCCGCATCACTGCTTTGCTCATTTCCTCTTTCACCATCCCTTTTTGCTTTTCCCTAATGGACACCTTTCTGCCACCACATAGTTGCACATGCTTTCATGCCACATTTGTGAGTGCATGTGTGTGTGCACATACATACACACACAACCTGCATGTGTGTGTGTATATACATACATACATACATATATATTTATATATTTGAATTTAGATTCTCCATTTTGTATTCTTTTCCATTATCCTCTCTTGTCTCCATTTGGATCTTACCCTCTCCTCACAGAACTCTCTGACTTCCATGTTACATGTATTATCTAAATGTAGACTCTGCCAAGGAGAGGAAACAGGCAGCATTGGTTTTATCTGAGTAGGATGCATTTTTCCTACCACAATGCTCTCTGGTCACATTCATTTCCCTTCAAATGACATTATGTCATACTTCATAGCTGAATAAAACTCCCTTAATTTTTTGTGAGATTGTATCTACATTTTATTTGGTCATCTGTTGATTTGGCAACTAGAAAATGCTTTTGTAAATGTGAGCATGCCTGTGACTTAGTGTGACTCAATCCCTTTGGGTACGTCAAACATTCTATTATTTATACACATAATTTCAGACATTAGTTTTCATCACAGTTCTACATTTTATAGGATTTTCAACCAATTCTATGTTTCCTTCTTGCAGGCTCCCCCCCTGGGCTTCCATTCGGAAGTCATTATTCCCTGCTGGGAATGACAGTGTGTGGATTATGCTACTGCAGTGTGTTAGGAGTCTGGAGGAGCTGTGTTTCCAGTGTGAGTCTAGGACCCAGGCGGGCAGATAAAGAATAAAACTAAATGAGAGCATTTGCGGGGTTACAGGTTATACCTAGATGAATATGAGATGAGTATTTGGAAACAGCCCTGCAGGAGCATTCCGTGTTTGTCTAAGGACGCTTCAACTGGCCACAAAGAGCCCAGACAGCTCTTTCCCATGCTGCTCTTAGTGTGGTGCCAGAAACAACATAAATCAGCTACCACTGAACACAGGCCTTTCACAGACAAAATAAGGAGAAGCTGGAGAAGCAAGCAGGACTGTACTATGCAGCTCCAACCCTCTGACCTGCTGAGACTCCATCATCTTCCCCTGTGCTCCATCCCTCTGACCTGCTGAGACTCCATCATCTTCTCCTGTGCACCATCCCTCTGACCTGCTGAGACTCCATCATCTTCTCCTGTGCTCCATCCCTCTGACCTGCCGAGACTCCATCATCTTCCCCTGTGCTCCATCCCTGTGACCTGCCGAGACTCCATCATCTTCCCCTGTGCTCCATCCCTCTGACCTGCCGAGACTCCATCATCTTCTCCTGTGCTCCATCCCTGTGACCTGCCGAGACTCCATCATCTTCCCCTGTGCTCCATCCCTCTGACCTGCCGAGACTCCATCATCTTCCCCTGTGCTCCATCCCTGTGACATGCTGAGACTCCATCATCTTCCCATGTGCTCCATCCCCGTGACCTGCTGAGACTCCATCATCTTCCCCTGTGCTCCATCCCTCTGACCTGCTGAGACTCCATCATCTTCTCCTGTGCTCCATCCCTGTGACCTGCTGAGTCTCCATCATCTTCTCCAGATGGAAGGGAATCAGGAGCAGGAAGTCATGTAATCATTCACTCTGGGATGTTGGAGCTTTAACAGTTAGGATAGGCTGGGTTGTTAACAGCATCAAGTGAAGTAGTGGGATTGTCTGGCATCATCAATATAGAAAAGTCCTGCTTAGAGGGTTGTGGCTTAAGAGCTCAATAGAGCAGTTTTCTTTTTAAAAGATGATAACATTTTTACATCATCTAATTTAAAGGATAATGTAAAAGTAATCACATTGACTACAATAATTAAAATTACCTATATCACGTGACTCTAAGAATAAACCCGCACTATGGGGTTCACAAATCCCTTCTCATGGGGAGTTTATAGTGGCTCTCTGCCTACTAATGGTGAAGGAGTGAGCCTTGGTCTTGCTGGCATTTCAAAGCGATGGCTGTGACCTGTTGTGTTTCTCTGAGCTCATAGCCTTCTCTGTGAGGGAGAATTCTTTCTGTCTCCTGGTGCAGTGTGTGCCATTTCTCCTCAGCTCCGATTCTTCTCACAAAGCTTTGTTGTCTTTGCTGCGGACCCCAAGACATATGCAACCCCACTTTGTCTTGTGTTTTTCATTTCAAGTTGGCTTTATTTCTCTGCCTTTGCAAGTCCCATTTTTTTTTACAGCTCCCCCTTCCTTCTGCTCTGTGTCCCTCACAATAAAATATAAGAATTTCCCCCTCTAGGCTGCCCTTTCCCAACACACATTGTTGTCTTTTTATTCTCTCATCTGCTTTTCAGTTCTGAGCCTGTAAAACGTCTTCCTGTGGCTACTGCTATTTCTCTCTTCCTAACCACACCTAATTTATGCTGACAGCATTCACATGAAGACTCACACACTCCACACATCTCTGTCAGCCTTCAGCGTCTTCCTGACTTCCTGCTGGTAAAAGGATTTACTTTCCCCGAGGAAATAGGGTTTTGAAAGCAAGACTGGCATTTGACAGAAGATTGAAAGAGTCCGTGTTCTCGAGAGACAAGCAAGCAAACAAACAAGCAACAATCACTTCACAGGCTTTTTTTCCTTTCTTTTCTTCTGCGAATTTTAAATGCCCCTCCCCCACTGAGAGCACACCAAGGCTGCAGCCAAAGCAGGAGAAACAATACAATCAAATAAGCAGGAGTACCCCCAAGGGTGGCAGGCTTTCTTTATGCCCTTCGCAAAGTTTATAATAACAGTCTCCTGGTGTGTGATAGCTTAAAGTGTAGCACAAAGCGGTCAGGTCTTGATCTGTTAGTTTGTTCTGTGCGATCCAGTAGAGGCTCTGGCCGCACTTCACTCCCAGTTTGCCTGCACACACTCCTGCCTTCAGCAAAGCATTAGCCCCTGAAGGTTAGAGTTAAACCCGTCAGCTTCATTCTGGTTAATCAGGTCAATGGCTCTAACATGTTTATGTGAGGAGAGAAGAGCATCTTTTCACTGACTGTGTGAACTGCTCAGATGACCGGATGCTTCATGGCCAATGTTGTAATTAAACCGCATGGTAAATCCATGAGGAAGTGCGAATATGCACAGAGCAGAGCTCCTTGGGCTTTTCATTCAGATCTTCGGGCTGCTTAGGACTGGGTCTATTCTCTTTTGAAGAACTGCCCATCAAACTCAAATACATAATGGTTAATGTGGATGAAAGAGCAGCATGCATCTTTACAAAGCCACAAGGTGTCTTTTCATCATTCACCTCTATCTGGGATTTACATCGAAATTCATCAAAGGATAAGACAAAGGCTGTGAAAGCATTATGCTCTTTAAAAACTTTAGCAGTTGATTCCAGAAAAATGAACAAAATGATTTAATTGTGCTTCAATGAAAAAATAAAAAAATAATCTTTTTATTTTAAGCAGACAGACATTCTATGCTGAGACATTTGTGTGCAGAGGCATCACAGAGTATGTGGTCTCTCACTCCCATCTGACTAGAAGATAGAACTTGCTTGTGCATTCATTTTTTTTTCCTGAGCCTGGGTCTCTTCTACAAGATTTGCGATAAAAGGTATGTGCAAATTTATTAGCAGTTGCATGCTAATTTATCAGAGGTGGCTTAGAAGGTATAGCGTGCACAATATTTGAATGAGATCACAAAAGTGAAACAGCACTAGGTCTCATGCAGATCAATCACCTAGGTGCAGTCAACAGAAGAGGGAATGGCTTGCCATGCACAGAAGACACAGTTCGTGTGGAGTCTGGGGTACCACCTTATGCTTTCTGTTCATAACAATACATGGCTATATGTTTGAATTGTCTGACCTGGGCATGGTGGTGCTTGCCTGTATCCCATTCAAGATTCAGGAGACTGTGGCAAAAGGGAAGTTCCAGGTCAGCCTGGGCAGCAGAGTGATACCCTACCTTTAAAGGAGAAGCCCAATTGATGAACAAAGACAGTTTGTAATGCAAAGGGAGGAATCCAGAGTCACTTGTAGGGCCTGCCTCTAGCTTAAGGCAGCATTAGTCATCCCTTGGACTGTAAATGGTGTCCCTGTGTCCTCCTCTCTAAGTTTCTCTTTTTATAATGACACCAGCTATACTGGATTAGGGTCCATCCTAATGACCCCTTTGAATTGGTTGCACTCAATGACATTGCCACCGCCGTTATTAAGGAAAGGTTCGGAGGTGCTGGGATTTGAGCCTTATGTTTCTTTATAGGACAGACTTCAGAGTGTAGCAGTATAGCATGAAGAGTTGTGCACTTGTTGCTGGAAATGAGGCTCCTTCAGTCACCAAGGGTTTCAGCTTGTGTTGGCTTCATGTGCCTCTGACGCCTCTCTGCTTCCTGCAGGACAAGAAGTGATTGGAATGCACTTTATTTGTACTCTCATAGGCTCCACAAGTGTGCTGGGCAAGGGGTTAGTGGAATGAAGGAATGCTCCTTGCTGCACGAGAGGAGATGGTTTATCACTTTACCCCAGTTAACACAGATTTTTCTCAATTACCATGCCTATTGCCTTTAATGGTAAAATAAACAACTATTTATAAAATAGATGAGTAGAATGTACCCAAATAGAACAAGTGTATAGAAGACACAATAAATCCGTCTTTGGTTCTCTGGCAGTCCTCTTTGGAGGCATGAAATATTGAACGTTTCTTGTATTTACTCTCAGAATACTTTACTATCATTTTCCCTTAGAAACCAAAGTGTAGTTTGTGATGTGGGAGTGATTTCTTATTAATAAAGAAACTGCCTAGACCCATTTGATAGGCCAACCCTTAGGTAGGCGGAGTAAACAGAACAGAATGCTGGGAGAAAGAAGCTGAGTCAAGGAGTCGCCATGATTCTCCCACTCCAGACAGACGCAGGTTAAGATCATTCCTGATAAGCCAGTTCGTGGGCTACACAGATTATCAGAAATGGGCTAGTCCAGATACGAGAGTTAGCTGAGAAAAGGCTAAATATAATGGGCCAAGCAGTGTTTAAAAGAATACAGTTTCCATGTAATTATTTCTGGTAAAGCTAGCCATGCAGGAGGCTGAGTGCCGGGACGCAGCCTCGCCGCTCTTATTTCAACAAGTTTGGATTTCACCAAAGACAAAGACTCAATCAAGTGTTCGTGTAGATATGAGATAAAACATAAACTTACGATTACTATGTAACTAAATGCTGTCTAGGGGCAACCTAATACCAACTTTTGGATCTGCCATCACAGAGAAAGCCAAAGCCTTTTTAAAAAATGCGGAGCATGAGCAGTTGCATTGACTGCACAAGGCCTTAGGAGGGCTGGGGTAGAGCTAGAAAGCAATGAAGAGGTCTGGGTGCTACTGAGAAGTTTTTGGAGAGCCAAGAGTGAGGCCAGGAGGTTATGCTCTTCTTAGAGCCAGAGAAAGTAGTATCTCTGGCTCATGATTCTCCACAGACCTCCTTGAGCAGAATTAGATGTGTCACAATAAGAGTCTAACATTCAGTAAGATCTTCCAAAACCTAAGGAGAAAAGAAGGAAAACTGCCAGAATTCTCAGCTGCAGCTGAATTGCCACAAATTTCAAATAGAAAACAATAGTACGAAGAAATAGAACTTCAAAAACAGCAATTCTCAACTTGTGGGCCATGACCCATTTGGGGTGGCATATCAGATATCCTGCATATCAGATATTTACATTATGACTTACAGCAGTATCAAATTTACATTTATGAAGTAGCAGTGAAAATAGCGTTATCATCATAACACGAGGAACTGTATTAAAAGGCTACACAGCATTAGGAAGGTTGATAACCTCTGTTTAAATGGATGACTATGATGCCTTTGTTTTCAAAGATGAAGCTATTACTCCACTATCTATTAAGAATAGTATTGATGTTAAAGCCATATTTAGTAGCTAGTAGAACGAGGAAAAGGGCACCTGCTCTGGGGAGGGATGTTATCGTTGGACAACATATCACCCCACAGCCCAGAGCCATCAGCTTGTTACCTGAGTTGACTTGGCTGGCTCTATTCTCTTTGTACATGTTCAAAAGTCAAAACATACGTATTGTAGAAAAGAGATCTGTTTCTTCTAATAGATTAAATAGGGAAATACTATTAAAATTATTAAATTAAATTATTAAAATTATTAAATACTATCAAATTTAAATAGGAAATTTTTTCTCTGGTATATTTTTTAAAATCAATATTCTATGCAAGCATAGATTGAGGAGTTGTAACTTTGCAAGCCAGCAATTTTAGGATACCAATAAGCAAAGTGGTCCTTCCTTCCTTCCTTCCTTTCTTCCTTCCTTCCTCTCTCCCTCCTTACATCACTCTCTCCCTCCCTATATTTCTCTTTCTATTTCTTTTATTAAAAATAGATTATTTTTGTGCATACAATATATCCTGATTACAGTTTCCCCTCCCTCTACTCCTCCCTGTTTCCACCCCTCCCATCTGGATTCACTTCTTCTCTGTTTCTCATTAAAAAAGAACAGACTTCTAAGAGGTCATAACCACCAAACATAACAAAATGAATTATAAAGAGATAAGACAAAAGCGATCACATTTGAGTTGTACAAGGCAAACCAAGAGACAGAAAGAAACCCAAGAAAACTCAGAAGAATTTGACTTTCCTCTTTTGAGAAGTATTTCTTTAGATCTGTACCTCATTTTTCAATTGGACTATTTGATTTTTTTGGTATCTGAGTAATATATATATATATATATGTATATATATATATATATTAGATATTAGTCCTTTATCAGATGTGAAGCTGGTAAAAACATCTCAATGAAAATGGCTGTTACTTTGCTTCTTTTCAAATGATCTCTCCACCAGAGCCAAAAGTTTAGTGGAGAAAGGTTTGTGGTAGTCTCGCTAATACATGATACACAATACGCGATAGTATTTCTAAGTCATGCTCTAAACATCCTTAAATTACTAACTTAATTGGAAATTTTTCTTTCAAGATTTCTCCCTAAAGATTAACAAGGATTAATTCCTACAAAAATTCCCCATGCCCAAATGTGTGTGAAGGATTTTACACATCCTACTCTTTCGTGATTAGGTAAAAATTGAAATAGTTGCTGAATACTCATAAGCTATTGTTGTAAAAGGAGTGGCGGGCTCCTTCCTGTCGCTGCCCTGCTCTGGGCTAGCTTTACCCGAAATAATTACATGGAAACTGTATTCATTTAAACACTGCCTGGCCCATTATATCTAGCCTCTTCTTGGCTAACTCTCATATCTTGCTTTAACCCATATCTAGTAATCTGTGTATCACCATGGGGTCGTGGCTTACTGGGAAGATTCTAACCTACATCCATCTTGGGCCAGAGCTTCATGGAGTCTGCCTGACTCTGCTTTCTTCCTCCCAGAATTCTGTTCTGTCTACTCCACCCACGTAAGGGCTGGCTTATCAAAAGGCCAAGGCAGTTCTTTATTAACCAATGAAAGTAACACATAAACAGAAGACCCTCCCACATCATTTCCCCTGTTTTTGTTTAAACAAAAAAGAAAGGCTTTCACTTTAACATAGTAAAATTACATATAACAAAACAGTTATTAAGAAAGAATTACGGTTACAATGTTTATATCTACTTTATCTTTTATCATAACTAAGGAAAACTATAACTATCTATTTATTCTTCAACTCTATCAAAGACTCCAGAAGGATATAATATTACTTAAGTAAACAAGAAATAAGAAACTTCCAAAACTCTAGAAATGACAGAGACATATTGCTGCCTGGATAGTCACCCAAAGTTCTTTTCTACCATTGGGGCATCCATCTTTAGGCTACAGGCCCATAGTATCCCGCAGACATTTCCATGAAGCAGGAAAATTCAAATGCAGTTCAGTCACTATCTTCTATGTCCTACAGAATGTCCCACAGACTCTTTCATGAATCAGGGACCCCAAAAGACCATCTCACCTTTAGGCAAGTTCGGCAGTCCTCTAAGACCCTCCCACATCCAGCTATAAAATTTTATTTTTGTTGTAGATCTCTACAATGGAATTTGATTTATGAATATTTATTCCTACAGGCTTCTTACAGCCAATTTGAATACCTTATTAGGGTCTTTTGTGAGGAAAATGTCCATTGATAAAAGTGATTATCTAATTCAATTAGCAGTCTATTGTGATAGCATAAAAAAATAGAGGACTGTGCCTATTCTGGAACCAACTTCTCCCTGCATTGTTGTGATTGGTGGAATTGTTAAATGGTTTCTGAGATGTATGTCTCGCCTCAACTGCCCCACCCCAAATGTGTACATCCTAGGAGTTCTTTGCTTGATGGTATATGTGACCTGTGTAAGCAATGTGCCAGACATTCTAGTTATTATGGTATTTTATAAAATGTCCTATTCTTTTTAACTGAGTTAAGTTAACATTGTCTGCATACTTATGGATGTAAAGCCTCCTACTTGAGTATGTGCCACCTGCTACTGGCCACGATTCTGTAGTCAAGCGATTCCTCTTTCCTCACTAATCCCTAACAGTCAATAGCTCCCTGGCTGTGGACTAGAGCCTCAGGAACTTCTTCTCCATCCATGCTGAGATGCTGACTGGCTTGATCTCGTGTGATAGCTGCTCTGAGTTCACGAATGTCACATCCATGTGACAGCACTTGCAGCATTCTCTCCTATCCTCTTCCACAATATTACATGAGTTCTGGGATATGTTTCTTTGATATAAGTGTCCAATTTAGGGCTGAGCACTCACAGTCTCTTATTCTTAGCACGTTCATCAGTCTTGAGTTCCTGCATTGACTGCTACCACTACTCAAAGAAGTTTCTCTGACCATGATTCATACATAACGCTATGCATGATTATAGAGCTGTGTATTTAGATGACAGTTTGGCAACATGTTAATTTAGCAAAGCAACAGTAATTGGCTCTCCCTTGGGCCCTCTGACCTCCCTCACCGTGGGCCTTTGACAGGTTTACAGTACTGCACATAAATTTCTTCCTGTTGATCAAACTAATCATAAAGTGGTTGGTTACTCCCAAAGCAATCATTCCAGTTTTCTTTTTATTTCTCTGTGTCCTGCAATCAAAGTATATCATTTCCTATGCGACAGGGTCTTATGGTTAATTCTAGGGAACAACTAAGAACAACGACAATAGCTTGCATTGTGTGTGTAGGGATTCTATGAGCTCTCCCTGTGTGTGTTGTTTTACTCTACTAAGTGTAATGTTTGGTGAGTTATATGTAGTACTGGAAAATTAGCACAAGGTCTTATTACGTGGACACAGTACTTATCACAGATCCTAAAATTTGACCAGGTTATATTTGGTTACTATAGGACACCGACCACTAATGCTAGTGCTAACTAAAGGGACTTGCGATCAAGTATTATGCATCATTTTGTTACTGAGGGAATATAAAGATAAACATCCAAGCCAAAGGCAGAAGAAGCATGGCTCAGCATTCTGTAAAGCATAACACTGACAAAGTCCATCGGTGTCAGAGATCTCTAAGCAGAACACAAAGTTTCATTTTAAACCTTGCAATAATTTTTTTTACATTAAAAAAGGAGAAAAAGAAACACGGGGATTAAAATGAGTGAGCTTGAAAGAGTGAGGATAGTGAGTCTTCAAGCATTTCAAAGAACATAGTTATTTTCACTTACCAGGATGTTGGAACAGCCTCGATGCCAGGATTCTGGGTGAAGAGAACTAGAGGAGTTAAGAAATGGGCCTTTGAGTTTGATTAGACTTTAGCCTGGACACTTTGAAGTGGGGCTAATGCTGTTTAAAGTTCTGTGCTCAGATGGAAGGGAGCAATAGAAATCCAGTCAAGTGTTCATCTAAATTCTTGATAATCACATTCATAGTTTTTAAAAGTTTGTTCTTCAGCAGCTTTTAAATTCAAAATGTCACTTTCTTAACTGCTATGAGTCACCACCCCCTGAGGATGCTGATGCTTGTATCGACTTTATTCATAGGCAATTTAATTATCTTCTCATAGCCTTTTTCTTAAACTGCAGTATAGGGTGATTATTATGCCTACTTCTGTCCTTCCTAGACATACTGGAGAAAATAATTGAGGAGTAAAAGGGATAAGTAGGTGGGTAGAGAGTGTTGACCTGATATGTGGCCATGGACTGTTGGAAGAAATTGCCAAGATATGCAAGTTAAACCTTGTGTTTTATCTGAGGAGCCGACAAAGAAGCGAATGAGAAGACACATGGCGTATAGGATATGGCACACACAAAAAAAATAAAAAGAGTCTGATAATCCCAGCAGAGTAATAACGATATGTGACTCAGCAAACTGCAGACAGGAAACCAGCTTCCTCCAGGTAACAATGTCTTTATCTGGTGGGAGATAGTGTTGGCAGAGGGGAAGAGGGCTCATTGGGAACTTGAAGAGGAAGGAATTGTCACAATCAGTAAATATTTGGGTGACAGGGTCCTGATGCAGATCTTTGTTAGGAAGGAGAGGTGAAGAAGTCTGGGCCACAGCTGAGTCCTCAGAAGCGCTCATTGTTTTGGAAAAAGGAAAATGATAATGATGGACAGAGATCTGGAAAGAGGATTAGAAACATGGGGGCGGGGAGGTGCGTGAGGAAAGTTTCAGATCCACGCACTGGAACTGTTTAACAAAAAGAAACAAAAAATAATCTTAGGAGAAGATTAAGAGGATAAATGTAACCAAGTCTGCCAGTGTGAGAAAGCTGGGTAATTAATATTGCCGGATTCTTTCCCACAGAACAGAGTGGACACAGCCCTGTGACAAGGGCACAGGAGAGTGCAGTAAACTTTGCACTGGACTTGGACCTCCCTGCACACTGTTCTCACTGCCTTCATCTACTCATGGATGCAGAACTGTTGAGGCTGAAGATGAAATGATTTTGCACTGTTGATAATGCAGAGTAATGTCAAGGAGGAACTTGCGAGTGTTTTGACATTATTTTAATTAATTCTTTGAGAGTTTCTAATAACATAATTTGGTCATTTTTATTCCCTACTTTCCCCCCTACTCTCTCCAGACCTAACACCACCTCTTTTCTCACTCAGGCTTCATGTTCTCCCTCCATCTCTCACCTCTCTGTTGGTCCCCCCCTCTCTCCACACACTTAAAATCTACCTAGTTCATATTGCTGTCCGTGCAGTCATGGGTGGGAGAAGGCATGCACTAGAGCATGGGAGACTTACCAGGTGTCCCACTTGAAAATGAACTCTGTCTTCTTCCAAAGCTATCAGCTGTCAATAGCTTCTCAGTTAGAGGTAGGTGGACTCTTCAGCCACTTCTTCCTCCGTGCTCGAATGTTGACAGCCTTAAACTTGTGCAGGTCTTAAGCAGATAACCTCAGCTACTGTGAGCTCTAAAATGAGATTTATAGACCTAATTTATGCATATTAGTTTTATCTTATAAGGCTAACTCATAAATTACTAAGAATTAGCTATAATTTTTATTTTAGTAGGAAAATGTACAAAATACTAGAATCAGACTGAGTGATATGATGTAGGATGTCTTTCTGTATATGTATTGCTATTATTGGTTAGTGAATAAAGCTGCTTTGGTCTATGGCAGGGCAGAATATAGCCAGACTGAAAGAGATGTTTATATATAGAGAGAGTAGGTGGATTCAAGGAGTTGCCATGTAGCTGCCAAAGGAAAAAGGTGCCAGAATACCAGAACCTTGCCAGATAAGCCACAGCCCTTACGGCAATACACAGATTAATAGGCATGAGTCAATTTAAGATGTAAGAGCTAAGTAAAAATATGCCTAAACTGTTAGCTAAGCAGTGTTGTAATTAGTAGAGTTTCTATGTGATTATTCAGGTCTGGGTGGCAGGGAACAATGAACAATCTCTGCCTACAAAATGGCACCCACCATCTGGGGCATAGATCCACATAAGACCAAAAAACGCTTATGAAAAAAAGAGGACATCTAGACACAAAAATGGGAGCCAAGCACAACTTCTTGGTAGCCATATTTTTTCAGATAGGCTCTGTTTGTGGGCCACAAGCAGATGTGTGGCTCCTTTAAGAGAAGGCTTCCAGACTTAGCATTAGCAGCAAATACTGCAAGGCTTATTTAAGGGAACACTTTCTCTTTGACTCTTCTGGGAGGTCCTGAACCTAAGTGGGGTTTGTGAACAGTGTGCTACTAGTTGCTTAATGGTGTCATAGACCCGCTGTGTCCCTGAAGCTGGGGCAGTGAGCTTGGCTAGCAGGGGCAGTGAACATACCTCTGCCATGTTGGGCAGGGCAGAGCCAACAGGCAGGGCTGTGGAGTTGGTTCTAGCCATGCCTGCTTAGCATTTAGGAAAAAAAAGCACTCCTGGTCAGAAATTATAAATTCATAATATAGATTATATGTCATTATAGATTCACAATAAAGACAGATTCAGATCGAAAAGACAACTGAGTCACAGTGTTGGATAAATGTACAATGGGCTTATGAGAGAGAAGAAAGAGTACAGAAAGTCATAGATTAAAGTAGTAAATATTTTAAAAAGCCACATAAAGATGGAATATACACAGAGAATCTGGATTATGTATATTATTGTGTTTTCTTTGAATTTTTTGACCATTAATGAGCTAACTACAGAGAGATATTTCATTGTACAGGCTGCTGAGCTAAACCAAATATATATTTTAAAGGTATTTTGACTTCAAAATTTGAGTCTAAGGATATGTTACTTTGGAAAAAAGGTTCTGTTTTTGTTTCTATAGAAGATGAGAACCTGTGGATTCCTTCCTGGCTAATTTGGTTTGATGGAACAAGATTCCCAGTAAGGTCTCCATGAACCCTAAAAATACTTCACCCAACAAAAATCAGGAAGCAGTTTGATGAAAACTATGCCCAGATTTTTAAAATAGTTGTTCATAAATGTTTGTTTTCACTTAAATGAAGACATGATATAGAAATGAATACTTGACATTATTATGGATCTTGGTCTATAGATACAAATTTAAGGTAATTTTTTAAAACTTTGTATATGTATTTCTGCTCTGATTTAAGGTATTATGTTTATTCAGTTCAATTAAAATGCAATGTATAATTAAAAATTACAGATTAATAGGTAGTCATAATGGTCAAAATTGTAGTCATGTTAGTTAGGTTTTCTAGATATATAAAGATGTATTTCAGTTAGACAGATAATCTTCAACACTTCAGAGACCTACAGAATATGGCATTTAAAAGGGTTTAAGAACTTAGACTATTTAGACTTTTCTTGACAGTGAGACATGACTTCTCTGGTAGCAACCATTATTTCAAGAGGATGATGGGCATCTAAGAGGTTCCATATAGAGATAGTTAGCCAGTAGGGCAAGAAACTTCTCTTGCCTGAGCTGCTTGATGGTTTGCTGTATAAGCTTAACATGCATGGCCCACAAAAAAATGACTGTTGAACTTGCCTAAAGAAGGTGAGACAGTCCTTCAGCATTCCTGCTTCATGAGAGAATCTGCCAGACATTCTGCAGGACACAGAAGAAAGTGACTGACAAACTGCCAATCTAGGCTAAACAGTCTTTCAAATTTCCTGCTTCATGGAAAAGTCTGCCAGACATTATGGGCCTGTAGATTTGAAGATGCGTGCCCCAATATTACAGAAGAACTTTTGGTAACTCCAGGTAGCCAGATGTCTCTGTCAATTCTAGAGTTTATTAAGTTTACAATGTACTTCCTGTTTACTTAGGTACTATTATATCCTTCTGGGGACTTTGATGGAGTTAAAGAACAGATAGTTATAGTTGTCCTTAATTATGATAAATGATAAATTAGATATGAAGCTTTGGATTTACAAACATAAAATAGACGATAAATATTTTCTTTAATTTTGCTAGATGCAGATAGACTAGATATATTATAATTCTTGCCTAATACTTGTTTTGCTATATGTAACATTACAATGTTAAAGTTAAAACCTTCTTTTTTATTAGACAGAAAAGGGGAGTGATGTGGGATTACCCATTGTATCCTATGCTTTATTACCATTGGTTAATAAAGAAACTTCTTTGCTATATGGCAAAATAAAGCCAGGCAAAAAATCCGAACAGAGATATGAAGAGAAAGTAGGTGGAGTCAAAGAGATGCCATGCAGTTGCCAAAGGAGAAAGATGCCTGAAACCTTTCTGGTAGGCCACAGCCTCATGGCGATACACAGATTAATAGAAATAGGTTAATTTAAGATGTAAGAGCTAGTTATGAATATGCCTAAGTTATTGTTCAAACAGTATTGTAATTAATATAGTTTCTGTGTGATTATTTAGGTCTGGGCTACTGGGAAACAAACATGTAGGGTCCACTTTTTGTGTGTGTGTATTTATATGCCTATATATGTATACATATATATATATATATAATACATCATATTAGAATCTATATGTGATATCTATCTGTCCATCCGTCCATCCGTGCATTCATGCATCCGTCTATCTATCTATCTATCTATCTATCTATCTATCTATCTGTCTGTCTGTCTGTCTGTCTGTCTGTCTGTCTGTCTGTAGCTCTAAAACCCTCAGATATTTAACTCCCTTGTTTATTTCCGGTGCCAGCAAGAAATTTGTGCTCTATACAAGTGGAGACAGTTCCCACATGCACATTGGCTATAAGGACAATTTCAAAGCTGTGAAGAAAATTAGAAGAGTAGATTATCTCACTTTAATTTAGAAATAATGAAACAGGGGCCAAGGGTTAATTCTCTAAGTAAAATAGAAAAATTTCATTGAGAAATAATTTGCAATGATGATTCCTTCAAGATAATAGAATTTGTATTACTCTGTCAAAGAAGTTATATTCTAATTTTAATTTAGAATACTCTTTTAATTTTATTCTTTGTTGATGAAGTTTCCTTTGGGTCACCCAGCTCACAGAGATTTATTATTAATTATAAAAACTTGACCTATTACTTAGGCTCATTCCACTAGCTCTTATAGTTTGAATTAACCCATTTCTATTCATCTACGTGTTGCCACATGACTTGTGACTTTTACTTCCCCTGCTGTATGACTTGCTCCCTCTGTGTTCAGCTGGTTTCTCTGCCTTTCTTCCTCTCCCAGTCCTCTCTTTTCCCAAAAGTTCTACCTAACCTCTTCCTACCTATCTAATGACCATCCAGCTCTTTATTAAATCAATCACAGTGACATCTTCACATAGTATAAAGGAATATTCTTTAAGAGAGCTCTTTGAGACAAGGCCATGCTATGTAGCCTTGGCTAGCTGGGAACCTGTTACGTAGATCAGGTTGACCTCAAACTTCCCTAGATCTGCCTGCCTTTGCCTCCTGGGTGTTGGCATTAAATTCTTTAGTGGAAGAAAATCATGAGAATCTTGATCATTTCTTCTTTCTTTCCCTCCTCCTTCTCCTTGTTTTCCTTTTGCTTGCTTTCCTTTCCTGTCTCTGTAGAGGGTAGAAGGCTGACCTCTAACTCTCTGTGTAGCTCAAACTGGGCTCAGACTCGTGTTCTTTTTTCTATAGCTTTTTTCTAGGTAGTGCTGAGATAACAGGCATGAACTATCAGGCTACCTTAGTAGGTATTCCTTCCCTGTAGCCTAGTTTCAGTCTTCAGTTCCCAAGTACTACTTTCTCCATTCTATCTAAACCTCAAATCTTGTTTTCTGAATTCACTTTTTTGATTGCTTGCTTTGAAATGATAAGATTGCAGTTTAGTAGCCATTCTTTGGAGTGCTTAATATTCTGTAGCTTTGAAATAAAATGCCTTCAAATATTTGAATGTTGGCTATCATGTGGATGAATTCTTGCTTTTATGCAATTCTAACTAGCAGAAGTGATTGGAAGTTGTAATGATGCCCAGCACAACTCAATAGTTAGGATCTAGCCAAGCAGGACATGTTTCTGATGTTTAGAATTTATAGCATCTGGGAATTAAATGGTAACAAAATTTACTCTGTTTCTTTTGTGCTTGTATTCGGCTTGTATCACCTAATTGAATGATAGACCAGATGACAGTAATATTATGAGAAGACATGAAGAGCAGCAGGAGAATGGAAAAGGCTTGTTCATTTCGTCTGAGCAGGTGACACTGAAGCAGAGATCTGACTGTATGTAACAGTCATGCAAAGAGCTATTTCATCAGCATAGGCCAGAGCAAGTAAAAGGTCTTGAATGAAGAGTTTGGTTTCTTTGTGAGTTAGCGGATTCTTCCTCTTAAAGCAGTTGAGTGTTTGAATTACTTTTCAGGTTGTTTAAGAAAATAACCTCTGATACTAAGAAGTTAAAGTTGTTAGCCTTGAGGTTTTTTTCCAGTTTGGAGATCCTATATATTTGCCTTGCATCACAAAACAATTTAGAACTTACAACAAGAGAAACTTAAAAAGAGAGAATGTGCAAATTCTGTTTTGGGTAGGAAACAATAAAACTGTGTGTTGAGGGCTATTTGTGAATAAGCTTGCTAGGCATTGACATTGCAACTCGGCGAGAAAAAAAATAGAGCTAAATACAAAGATAGGATGGGGCGTGATGAATCAGAAGTTAAAGTAATTTAGATCATCCAGTTAGACACAGATGCGTAAGTACTCTCCAAACGATTCAGTAATTGTAGGAAATGACTTATAAGAGCTGATAGGAAACTTTGTATGGGAAGTAATTTTTCATGAAACAATTGATTGCAACTGTGTCATGATGCATCATTTTAAACCAGAAAATCATAAATGCTTCCAGGAGTATTTATATTTCTTTGAGCTTCTCTAAGGACAAGCGTTGCTCCAGATTCTCATTTTAATAATAGATTTCATTTCATATGTAAAAAAATCATTTTTTGGCTTTTGCTTTTATTTTTTAATTCAGGCATTTCAAGAAGATGATTCAAATTCAAAATTGTTTACTGTTGAAATGAAAAAAGGAAAGTCAATTCATTATTTTGGCAACTTTATCAGGGGACTAAGAGAAGGAAATGTATTTTTAAAGTTAAATGGAAGGATGTTGACATTTTTGAGAGAAATTTTGAGCATTAAAATGCTTGGGATATAAAAGAAATCCCACCAGCATGAGATAAAATGATGAGCCAGATTTCTGCGCCAGATTTTGGCATCCAAGATCAACTTTCATGGATAGAGTTTGTAGTCTGCATCCTGACTTAAATCAGGTTTTTCCAAACAAAAAAGTGCATTCTTTTCTTCTTACAGATACATATCTTCTTCCTCTAAATGGAACACCTTTCAAAACCTGTGAAAACTGCACACAGAAATGGGGAAGAACTCCTAACAGGATAACGGGGGCCAGAAGGCCATTATTGCCACTAGATAGAAGAGAACAATTGAGCATCAAAAGAGTCAAGTATTGGTGAAGCAAAACATTACAAGTCAAAAGAAAGTGCCAAGACTTGAATGCATGAGAGCTTCTCATCATTGGGTCAGCTCCAATCTAATTCTGTTCCCTAGCTGATGTTTATGGAGAACAGATGTGGTGCCACTGTGGTCTATGTGAAATTAGTTCTGCCTACTTCTATTCTGAAAGCACATATGTATTACACATGTATATTTAGCTAAAATGGGCCATATTTCATCAATTTCTCATGTAACATCTTTTTTCTGGTAGCACAGGGAGTGACTAGAAGAACTTGGGAATGAGGCCAATGGAAGATAAATGAGAGGGGCCAGACCAATATGAAGGTAGGAAGATGTAATGCTTTTAGCACGCATGGTTGATAATATTGTTTTTGTCTTGCTTTTGTATTTTGAATGAGGATATTGTCAGGGAGACCAATGAAGCCGAGTCATATGAAATATGAAAAGTTAGAGAAGAGAAACAGCTGCTCAACGCCAAATCTGCTCTCAAGACTGGCCGTTTGTGGACATGTTTGTGTCCACCCTAGGCTGTTGATGTAATAAATGAAAGCAGTTCAGCAAGTGCAATTAAACAGCAGATCCATATGGAGTCAGGCATTATAGGTGAGAAAGAACGTTGTTTTGGTTTTGGGGTACAGCCACACAAAATGTGGTACATAAACTATTGCCATTTTAATTTAAATACATGTGTATCTTATGGTTTGTTTGGGTGTAGAAAATCTGTGGATCTTAGGACTACCTAGAGGAGCAAAGTTCGAGTAGAGAACTCATTTTCCCATCCACTCACTGTGACTGGTGTTTGGATCCCACAGGCAGATTGAAGAAACAAAAGAAAGTTTGCAGTGTGCAAAGAACTTGAGGCCTTCACAGTGTCCAGAGAGCACTTGCTATGCACTTACTGTGCCTAACACTTAGGCATCTCTCCCTGTTGCTTTAGACATTTTCCCTGGAAAACTCTTTTTTTTTTAAAATTTATTTATTTATTAAGGATTTCTGCCTCCTCCCCACCACCGCCTCCCATTTCCCTTCCCCTTCCCTCATCAAGTCCCTCTCCCTCATCAGCTCGAAGAGCAATCAGGGTTCCCTGACCTGTGGGAAGTCCAAGGACCGCCCACCTCCATCCAGGTTTAGTAAGGTGAGCATCCAAACTGCCTAGGCTCTCCCAAAGCCAGTACGTGCAGTAGGATCAAAAACCCATTGCCATTGTTTTTGAGTTCTCAGTAGTCCTCATTGTCCGCTATGTTCCGCAAGTCCGGTTTTATCCTATGCTTTTTCAGACCCAGGCCAGCTGGCCTTGGTGAATTCCCGATAGAACATCCCCATTGTCTCAGTGTGTGGGTGAGGTAAGCCAGACCCAAAAAGAGGAACATGGGATGTACTCACTCATATTTGGTTTCTAGCCATAAATAAAGGACATTGAGCTTACAATTCACGATCCTAGAGAAGCTAAATAAGAAGGTGAATCCAAAGACAAACATATAGGCATCCTCCTGAATATTAACCTTCATCAGGCGATGAAAGGAGACAGAGACAGAGACCCACATTGGAGCACCGGACAGAAATCTCAAGGTCCAAATCAGGAGCAGAAGGAGAGGGAGCACGAGCAAGGAACTCAGGACCGCGAGGGGTACACCCACACACTGGAAAACTCTTTTTGACTTTCAACGGCATTTGGTAATCACTGTCCTGAGGTTGTTGCGTGTGGCTCCTCTCATGTATAATAATTCATTATTTCCTTTAAGGCAGGCATAGTTAACTGCAATAATCTAACAAAGCTTTCAGATCTTCTTGATTGGTGGGGGTTTTAGAGTTGGTGAAGTTTGGAGTCAAGGGGAGGAATGGGAAAGAAAAATGAGATCAAGGGGCTAAAAGGATAGAAGTCAGCGAAGCACCTACGTCACAGGCATGAGGGCCTGAGATGACTTCCTTAGAACCCACATAAAAGGTGCGCTGTAACACCAGCACTCGGGAGTAGGTCCCCTGAAGCTCATTGGTTTAGCTCAATCAATGAGCTTCAGGCTCCCTGATAGACCTGATCTTAGAAAACAAAAGTGGAGAATGATTGAGAAAAGATGCAGCCTTCACCTGCCTGTGTATACATGTGCATGTAGAACTGCAAGCACACTAAAAAGGACATATAGCACACACATATAACAGCACACATGTAAAGACCCTCTCAAAACCTAAAAAATTAAAGTAACATTGAAGAGCTCTATTCAATGTAAAGTCCTGCTTCTAGCAATGCTAAAATGTTCTGTTACTTTACATTGCTAACAAGTCAGAGGAGAAATGACACAAAGATTAAAACTGTATTTTGTGCTAGGCTACATGAGTCCATGGGAGCCACTGAACTCTGTGGTACTTCTCCTTTCATGGAGCAAGTTCTGACATTTTGTGGAAGGGTCATCTCTCTGTATGCTGAAGAGGAGGTGATCACTAAGTGGAGGGTAGTCTTGCTTTGTACCATTCCCTGTCTTCTCCTCCCCCTGCTTTAATAATACTACATGTTTTGGAGCCAAAGGCAATGACCATATTTTCATCTGAATTCTTTTTTCCTTGCCCTGTCAGCACAGCCATTTGCTCGTGTTTATACTTGGAGGTTCACTGTTAGTATGTCTACTCTCTAAAAGGTTGCTTTCCTAGTCACGCATGGCAGAAGAGATCATAATAGAAGAGTTGCGTGTTTTAGACATCCAGTGAGAGCAGCAGTGAGTACCTTTTGAAGACTTGGACTCATGTCTGTTTTGAAGAACAACATATTCACCGACTTCTGTTATTCTAATTCATCTATATTTCTTTTGTCTCTGTCAACCTCCCATGACTGGTAAGAGTGTGGTTTTAGTTTTCATGGGAGTTGTATGTGTTCTGCTACGGATTGTAGGAAGCAAATTTTAGCCAGCTCTATGAATTCTGAAGGGATTAAAATATTTTTGTTAATTATTTGGGAATTTCATATGATATATTTTAATCGTAGCCTCCCTAATTCCTCCCCTAAGTCACATTCTCAGAAGTTCATGCTAACTGTGGTTTAGGTCAATTGAGAGAGACATAAATCTAACAAGCTCTTCCCACAACAACTAAAAACAATATGGTGGTTGAGAACAATAGCCCATAAAGGGTTAGACGTACTGGAATCCTGCTGGCTTTGACACTGATCATTTAGGAAGCTCCAAGGAAGTCCAGATGGAGGCAGTTTCTCGTGCTCCCTGCAGGAGAGGAATGAGGGAATAGCAGAGTCTGAATCACTTTATGCAGAACAGGAAATGTTATTGAGGATTTAAAGAAGTCTCTCAGGTATAACCTAGAAGCAACAGCTGCAATCACTGCCTTTGGCAAATATAGGCTCAGATTTGCTCTTTGTTCTTTGAAAGTTCTCAATAACCATAAAATATCATTTACAGGAATAAAAGAGAAGCAATTGGATAATCACACACTGTAAAATGTAAAGGCTAAATTAAGATCAGCAGAGTTTTTCAAAAGTATTAATGCATGACGTCTGTAATTATAATAAATGAACTTTAAAATTAGCCCTGAAAGTGGAGGAAAGACAAGTTCAGATTAAGAGGTCTGCCCTGTGACCTATGAGAGAACTAACCTCTCCCCAAATTCAGGAATTCAGATAGAAGACTAGCTTCTTGGACACCGTGCATACATTGTTTATAATCAGTTCAGTAATGTTAAACTGATGTGGGTTTTTCCCTCAGTATGCTATGATTACCATTAATGAATAAAGAAACTGCTTTGGACTTATAGCAGGGCAGAACTTAGCTAGGTGGAGAAAACTAAAATGAATGCTGGGAGAAAGAGGTAGTGTCAGCCCAGCCAGAGACAGATGCCAGTCAGTTTCAGACTATAAGTCTTAAAAACAAATCTTCTGTACAATAAAGCACACTCCAATTTACTAAATTTAGATAAAAATTTATTCCTAAAGAGATCACAAATACAGATTTCTTTTTATATTAACTCTCTGATATATTTTTATCTGAATTTTTAATTTTAATTTTTGAGAGAATTGGTATCAAAGAGTTGTAGGTTTTTTCTGTATAGGAATAGACAAAAGGAATGAGCCAATACAAATTTGAATTTCTTCTATCAATATCTAATAATCACCATGTTTATACTATGATACAAAAATAGTAATGAACATCAAGACAGTTGTTAAACATTATGTTCTAGTCATGAGTATAATCTGGGTATTCCTATGTTCATATTTAATTTGTTTTTAAGCGCAGCACACAGTGTGCAAAGCTAGGGGCACATGGTTTTCAGCGCAGTGCTGGTGACTTCATCAGCAGGACATCCTGGCACTGTCCTTCCACAGCTCACACTGAGCTGAGAGCGCCTGCTCCGAAGGGTTTCTTTCTCGTTCACTTACACTTTTTGCTTTTCACTTGCACTCACATTGTTTGGCTGTCCTAGTGTTGGCCACATGTTTAAGGCTGCATTTAGCAATTTAATCGTTCAATTTAACAAAACGAAATTTTGGAAAGTTCCATCTTTGAGAAATAAATGTACACATGTATTCTTGTTCAGTTCATTATCTTCACATAACTCCCAGGTATTTTCCCAGCGTAAACCTTTCTGTCTGTGTAAAGTTCTCTAATAACTTGGTAACTGTGCTCACATCGAGTGGAGGAGATGGTGTATCTGTGCAGAGATTTAAGCCACGGGGGCGTTTTTAAAAATACTCGATGAATGACTGACCTCAAGACTCCTGATTAGGAACATTGTTTCAGACAGACAGAGCAAGCATGTGAGCATCAATGAACAGAGCTGACTTCGAGGTTGGAAGCCGGAAGCTTACATCCCTGTTCCTAAATTTGAGCAGTGAGTAAGAACTGGGGGGTCTGGTCTGCTCTGCTTTGGCAATGTGGCTATTGTAATGCAACAGCCACATTGAATGGGAGGCAGAATTTTAGGCTTTCAGCAAATGTACTAGTATTCTGGGTTGGGTGACTTCTGGCTCATTTGTTTATATTATTTTCCCTAGAGAAAAAGACTCCTGCTGTTGAACCTTAGCGTCGTCTACTTGAAGTCACCAATAACTTGAACATGAAGCATGTGATCCCTGGGTCGTCTTCGCAGCATGCATGATAGGTTGTAACCATCGAAATGTAAATGAAACTCCTTCCACTTAGTGGGGAAAACTGGGAGTAGTCCCAGGTCCTAGCAATGACCTTCGCTAATGGCACAATTTGCCTCTCTAGTGCTGGGACATTGATTGGCAGGACAATGTCTTAGTCTGTTTGTGCTGGTATAACAAGATAATCAAGCCTGAATACTTTGCAAATAATATGGATTTATTTTCACCTAACTCTGGACGCTGGGAAGTCCATGATCAAAGTGCCTATGGATTCAGGTCTGAATCCAATGTTAGGGCTAATCTTGTGTCTGTTGTGGCTGCATCCTCATATCACAGAAGACATAAGGAAGAAATAAGCTGTCCTCAAGAGATAGAAGCCATGTAAGGACAAAAGAAGTCCTACATCCGTCTCATCATCCCTTTTACTAATAAATAATCTGTCCGTGGGAGAGGATTTCTCTCGACACACTCACTTCCCAACAGACCTTCCTACTCTTAATGCTACAGAGAGGATAAGTTTAAGCTTGAGTTTTGGAGAGGGTAGAAAATTAGCAGGGTATGGAGTGGGTGTGGATGGTGAGAACAGCATGCATGCAACTTATTTCACAGCCAGAAAGGCTGGGAAAGCTGCTTACCAGGTGAGGTGATTTGGTTAAAGCTCCAGGCAGGGTAATTAGTAACAGCCACTGCCGCATCTTTCTATTTAGAGATGAGACTTTGGACAAGTCATATATAAACATTTTGGACTACAGCTTTCTACTGCAAGCATCAAGTGTGTTCAGTTTCGCTAGTGTTAAATAGAGACTCTGTATGTCTGAGAGCCTGAGTTTAGAATGTGGAAGCAGCTATGTTGCCTCATAAAAGACACACTTGGCAAGGAGAAGACAATTATTTCTTAATGATAAGTGGTCTTATGTAACAGAAATAGAAACAGGCCTTGTTTTATTTGCACTCATTCTCTGGGCAATGGATCTGCTTGCCAAATCCCTGGGACCTGAATCCAGATGCTAATCATTGGACAGGATTTACCACTCGTGGGTGGATCTGTATCAGCTGCCTTTTGCACATGGCATCCTGGGATCTTCTCCAACTCGGGAGCCTTTGGCTTTGAGTTTTATTCTAGGTGTCCCTTTGCCAATCAGCTCTGTGTAGACTTGTTGGGCATCGTAGAACTCAATTAATTCTGTTCTCTTGATGTCAATAAAGGTCCACGAGGAGCAAAGCCTGGGTGTATGGGACTGGTTTATATCAATTCATGCAATTCCTTCTTGTTCTATAGTCAGAGTGACAGAAGACACAAGTCACAAGGACTACTCTAAAGGCTGCATTCTCTAGAGTGAAACATGAAAAAACAGAGACTGATCTCAGTATTTCTTAGCATGGTAGTTTAGTTGTGTTTAGTAACATGTTGCTTTAATTTTAATATTTATTTTTTCACATTAGAATAATGCCAGGATAGCTTGATTTTACTCTGTGTAGTTAATGTGACTACTGTTACAGTATTACAAATGGTATGATTGTCTTATTGAGCATAGCTTTGTTTGTAATGATTCCTTGGAGTTTTGTATAAATTTGGAGCAAGGTGGAATTGCTGAAGTCAAGTCTGGCAGTGACTCCAGAGGCAGGTTGGTGAGTGTGATTGTCATTGCTTTGACAGGCAGCACTGGCATATAGACAAAGAGTAAATACAAATCTCAAAAGATAAATAGGGATGGAAGGGGATTGGTAGTTATGTAGCGATAATTTAAAATCAGGAGGCTGTTGTATTAAAGGAAGCTGTCCCTAATAACATCAGTTAAAAATAACTCAAGAGATTTTTCCTATGATTTATATCCTGGCACTGGATAGTAAAGATTGCTAAACCAAATAAAGCAACATCATCTGAAGATTTGGAAACTCTGATTGGGCCATCTCAGGTAGGTTATAGATGGCAGAGCAGCAGATGTGAGCTTCTTGGTCAAGTTCATGCATGGACATTTCAGGTCGCAAAGAGGAGGAAAAGAATTTGTCTTGTTAATGTGGTAGGTTACACAGAGAGGGGAGGGATACCACCTCCATAGATTGTGAAGTTCCAGAACAACATATGTAAGGCTTATAATGATATTGGAAACAGGGGGGACTATAGCTTAAGAGAAAACCCAAGTTCTTGAAAAGCACTGAGTATGTACTCTGAACATGAGGGCAACAGTCTTGGAGGAACACCAGCCCTTAGGGGCCAATGAAAAGGAAAATCAGTTGGGGAAATATACTCAGTAGTGTGCTCTTTGAGTAAATGTAGACTCCATATTTAAGGAAATAAAATTAAAAACTTAACTTGCAGCTGAGAGGTCAAGGAGGAAGACTGTTGAGAAAAATACCAGAATTTGGAGATGGTTTCAGAACATCAGTAACAATAGAAAAGCTGGTTGTAAGCTCTTAATATTGATGTCACAGTTAGCTTCAACTGTCAGCTTGACATGAACTAGGGAGAGGGAACCTGTGACCATGACTGTGAGAGACTGACTTCACTGATGATTGATGTGGGGGGCACAGCCTACTATGGGTGGTGCCATCCTGAGGCAGGTAGGTCTGGGCTGTATATGAAAAGCAAAACAAACAAAGAACGAGACCTACCTTTGACATACCTAGGTATGACACAGGCAGTAAGCTAGTGGGTAGCATTCTTCCATTGTTTTCTGCTTCAGCATCCTACCTTGAGCTCCTGCCTTGGATCCTCTTGATGATGACGATAAACTGTGAGCTACTATGAAGTTTTCCAGGTTGCTGTTGGTCGTGGTGTTCTCTCACAGCAACAAAGAAACAAGCAGATATGAGGATGTAGATGAGAACGGAGGCTAAGAGCGGCTTCTGTTTGAGGAACTTGAGATCCACGGGTCATTTTCATGCCTCACTATACCCACTGCGGTCTCTTTCTCGTTCTTTGCTGTGTTGTAGGGAACAGCAGTTTGTAGGTAGGAATGAGTTCATTCCACTCATTTGCAACCACCAGTTCTTTTTCTCATTCCTTTTTGCAGGTCAGGATCTTCTCTGAGGATTACAAGTTAGCGACCTGAAAGGGATGGAGTTAGCTTAGTTAGCCTGTGAAGAAATCAACTTGAACTTGACCACTTTCCTCACCTAGGAAATTATCTGCCAGAAACTGCTCTGCATCTGCTCTTACTGTGTTTCTCTCCCTAATTCTTTGTTCTGGGACAAAAGAACTGGGGTCTCTTTTCCCAAGGGCTGTCTCTGAACCCCCTCACCAATTCCTGTACTCCTAGAGAGAAATGCTCTTATCTCCTCCAGGGCTGATTTTATCCCAGTCTTCAACAATTTTTGGAATTATTATGGCATTATTAATATGGTATTCAATCTCAAAGTATATTAGCTGGCGTCATATGGTTGTATTATGTGTTTATGTATTTGGTCATTTGATTGAAAGCTCTCTTGTTTATTCCATTTTTTGTAATATTGATTCATTTTTCAGTTAAGTGAATTTATTTAATGAACTAAATGCATTCATTTTATCATATATTTTATACATCAAATACTTCTCAAATAGGATTTTATATTATTTTTCATTCTAAATTCTTGAAAATATTTATAAACCAATGCTAATTTGGTTCTAAAAATAGCTTCTTGGTCTTTTTGGTTTGTTTATTTTCGTTAGCTTTTGAGACAGGGTCTTATAATTCAGCTTGGGATGACATAACCCAAGATGACTTTCTGGAACTTGTGACAATTGTCCTGTCTCCGTCTCCTGAATGCTGGGAATACAAACCTGACCTGGCTAACATTCTCAGCAGTCCTCTCTGATGCTGAGTTTTCTCATTAGCTCATCTGCTGTGGGTTTAGCTGATGGAAACTCCGCCGCTGCCTGATCCGCCATCCTCTCTAGAACCGCGCTGACACACCAGTAGCGAACAGTCCTAAATGTTACTAAGTTTCCTTGTTAACTTGAAGTTTTGGACAGGAACATTAATTGCAACTCCGAGACATCGATTTTGAAGGCTTGTTGACCTGTTGACATTCTAGTAAGTGCCTCCACACGGCAGCATTTCTTCTTGCCTGTCCCTTCCCTTGCATTAGTATACATTTGTTAAAGCTACCTTTACCTCCTTCTCCAAACAGTATTTCTCTCTAGATATTGTGAGTTCTGTCTGTTATTGACAAAAGATCTTGCTGCCCAACAAAATATGAGTAGAAGAGTTCTGAGTACAACATTTTCCCTTAAAATCAGCAGATTCATTTTTTCCAAATGATGATAATAAAAGAAATTGTTCTCATTTGCCTATCACCAGTTATGCTTCCCTTTTATTATGATTTTTGGTACTGAGGATTCAACTTGGGACTTAGAACTTGCTAAGCATGTCCCTCTTCTGAGCTACACCCTAGCAGAGCATCTTTGTTATTGCTTATATGGTTGGGATTTCCAAGTGAGAACCCCTTTCAACTGTCTTTTTTCTGGCCTGTGAGTGGCTTCCTTGCAGACTTCACTGCATAAAGAGACAAATCTTCTTTGGCGTAGAAGCTGAACCTTGCTTCCCTGCCCTGTGAAGTTGAAGGGATAATGAACATTGCATCCAGTGCTAATTCATCCTGACAGACTTGCCCAAGTCCTGGAGACGGGTGCCTCTTAGGAGCAAGCTTCTGTGCCCTATGCAATATGTTGGGAATTCTGGAAGTTCATATGGTGTCTCCAAATGACTCAGCTGAGTGTTTCCAAAGCCCTTTGGCCAGTATCTAGGTAAAAACCCCAAGTTTCAAACTAAATGATGAAAGCAACTTAGGACATAGTCAAGAAAATCTGAGAGTGAATTAATCAACTAGTTTTATTTGGAAAACAAGGATGAAGAAACTCAAGGTCAATTAGAGAAGACAATAGCGGCAGCAGGAAGGCTGCCACAGACGGTTTTCCTACAGGAGTGCTTTCCTATAGATGCATTCTTATTCCTCTGGGCTATGTTTGGCACAATTGAATGAAAAGCTCCAGCTGTTCCAGTAACTACTACTTAATGAGGTCATTAAGGGTTGGTAGTATAGCTTGTCCAAGACAAAATGAAAAGAAACTGTTGACAAATGTATTAATACAGGAAAAATAGAGAATGGCTTCACATATTGGATGTATCATGGGCTTAAATGCTTTTACTTTGTGTTATCTGGAAGTATGAGAGCTAGAGGAAGAAAAAAGAATGATACATTTTTTTCCAGGCTAGAAGGTTAGAGATGGTGTGCAACACTTTGACCATAAACTATAGCCACCAATAAAAATGACAAAATAAAATGCTGAATCTTAAGCATTTATTATATTAAATTAAAATCTTAAGCATTTATTTATTAAATCTTAGGCAATTTATACACAGAACACCAAGGGAAATTGTACCAAGTCAATTTAGCATGGTATATTTTAAGACTATGGGATTTGGAGGTAGACAAAACTATAGCTGAACCATAACTGTGCAACTGTAGAGTTTCCCATCAGAGATGTTGGATTAGGATAGACTCATGGTTCTGTTTTAGTCAGGATTCTCTTTTTCATCTGGACACACCAGAAAATTGACCACCAGTACCTCAAATATTAAACAAAATTTTATTCAATGAGGATATTGAAGGACAGGTCATTTTGGGGCTGATGCATTCAGGAATTTGACAGTCGCCTGGCTCCAGTTCCTTCCAGTTTTGCTCTGCTATTCTCATCTTCTTTTTTTTTTCCTTTCTCTTTTTTTCTGTTCTTCATAAAATTTCTTCATTGTCACTCATGTCCTGAGGGGATAAAAGTCCTATGGAGGTGCAAACTATTTCAAAAAAGAAATGACTCCTACTGTAAGCAAGTTGTCAGCAAAAGGAAACATTTATTGGTATTCAAAATGGTTTCTTTGTTTGGGACTTTGTCAGTTGCCATCTTTAGCAGGTGGGGAATGGGACTGTTTTATTGAGTTGTGACCAGTTATGACACTCCTGTGCCTGGAGAAGTCTAGCCCTTCAATATCTCAGAGGGCCAGTACATAAACCGGCTTGTTTCTGTGTGTGTCCAAGGCTATGGGGAAGACAAGAATTACTCTTACAGTATGTGATTTCTTAGTAAGCCTGAAATAATGGATACATGTTAGTATACCCTTTGAAGAATTTATGTTTAATGGATATTATATTATTTAAGAATAATGAACATGAAACACAGACAGGGAAGATAGATGAACTTCAGTGCTAAGGTCTAAAAATTTATGTCCTCAGAAAGCACATGTGTTGAAGCTGATGCTCCAAGCTAATGGTTAGGGTTAGGAAGTGCATCATATGCAAAGCCCACAGAGGTGGAATTTGTACCCCTATTCAGAAAGTCTGAGAGGGTGTAGGGACACCTTCTGCTGGCAATGTTCCAGTAGAAACTTGAAGCAGACCCCACCAGACACAAACTCTTGCTGTCTCGGCCTTAGACTACCCAGCCTCTAGAAGTGATAGACAAAACTTTTGTTTATCATTCACCTACCTCTTTAGTATTTTGTTATAACAGCATGAATGAATTAAAATAGTCAGGGGACTGATTGCCAGGAAGTGGTGTGAGCAACATTCTCAGTACAGAATAAGCCAATGAAATTAGGAAAGAGAGCATAGCTAGATATGTTGATATAGTAACACAGAATGAGTACTAAACAATGCCACCCAAACTGATAATTTTCAGATTATATCATTTTGGTCAACTGTTGGTCACACCCACCCATTCTGGTGCCTTGTATCTTTCCTGAAAAACAAAACCAAAACCCCTATAGATCAGAGATGTGGCTGTTTATTATTGGTAACTTCAGAAAGAAAGAAGTGTTTGTTGTAGACACCTCTCATTTGTTAACCCCTTGCTCAAGGTCAACTCTGCCTTTTATAAGACAGAGACTATACACTTAGTGTTGTATGAGCTGACCCCCAAGACCACCCTGAGAAGACTTCACTGAGAGTTGGAACACTGCCTGACAACATTTCATGGACACTGAATATATTTTGTTAATTAACTATAAAGGATTAAATATGAATTTCATACCTAAAAGAATTAGATTCAAGAATCTCACTTTATTGATAAACTCTGAAAATAACATTTTGATAAGCAGAATGAATTTTTAGTTGCTTTTAAAAATTAAAAATAGTGATTTATGGCCCTGATAAAATCAAGAATTTACCTACAACTCTTCTTTACATTAATGCAAGAAAGACTTTGCCCCTTTCCCTTAGGAGTTACAATGATGTAAATCACTTACTACATGTTCAAGTCAAAATACGCTGCCTTATCCTGTTTGATCCCCATACAGAGGTAAAAATAATGGGAAAGTGAACATCTGTAAAATCAAATTGAGCTTGTCAGAGGCTGTGCAGTTTTCTTGAGTCAGAATTTCAGAGTATCCATTCATTTCTGTATCTATAGACAGAACTGCATGCAAATTCCTGCTACGTGTGTATAGGTCAAAAGTAAATACTGAGGATCTACCCACATTATTTTTTGATGCCTGGTCTCTCACTAGAACCTGGGTCTGCCTGATTTGATTTGGCTGGATGCTCAGAGAGCCCCAGGGGATTCCCCTACCTCTGTCTTCTCATTTAAAGAATTACACACTGGTACCACTATGCTCCCATGCTCGCATGCCCAACTCTTGCCTTTCTGCTCATGTCATAATCACGTTATCAAGTCAGCCCCTCTTTCCCCATCCTCACTCCTATGTGACTTTTGAACTAATAATAAGAGCCAGTGAATAGCATGGTTTACCAAAGAGTAATTCTCAAACATAGGGAAATAAAGGAGACTTGCTTCTCATTCCCAATTTCATTCTTCATTTTTGACTCAATGATTCAGAAAAAAAAAGACAATGTTAGATAAGGCTAAAGCGAAAACTGTTCTTGGTTGTAAAGCAAGACAAGCAACCTTCAAGAGAAATCATAGGGTTTGCAGTTTATAAATAATGGGAAGACATTTAAAAAACTAGTCATTGTCATGGTGGAAGGTGGACATGTTATGTGCTAGCATGATGAGGGGCGCTCAAGCACATTACCTAAAGAAATGTCTTCGCTGGGTGGAAAGAAGGCTCGCGGCAAAGCTAGAAGGGAATTAAGAGAAGTCAGTCTTTTTTAGGGTAAAGTTGAGTGGGGTTACAGTTTTAAAGGAAGAGCCAGATTCAGTCCTTTTAGCCTCATTGTTCTGCCACAGTTGTCCACTGAGGTCACTTCCTCCCTAAGGTTTTTTGTCTTCTTTAAGCTCTGCTCTGTTGGCGTGTTTAGTGTTGCTGGGTACAGCTTCCTTTGGCAATGACAATGAAACTCAACCAGAAACACTGCCCTTTTGTGGGTGAATTTAGCCTCCCCTTATTTTCCGAATGGCAAAGAGTCTTGACTTCTAATATAACATAGGAAATCCTTAGTAAGAGCTTTATCATCTCATTAACTCTCTATTCATTAGGAAACTTGGACAGGCATCCTGTCACTTTTGTATGTGCTCGCCCACTGTGCCAATTTGTCTATCCATTCATGCATTTGACATATTCATAGGAATTTCTACACAGAGCATGAGAAAACTGAAGCAAGAGTTCTTATTACACTGATAACAGTAGACAGAACAAATCACTTAGAAAACTTCAGTAGGGAATAACACTAAAAAAAATGAATAGTTTTTCTGTAGGTCTTATGCTCTTTTGAAAATGCCTTAAAAATGGACTTGCTTAGGGTAAGTGTTGAAACACTTCAAATAAATGATTCTACATACTAAGTTGATTTTTCTGACCCACCAGTAGAATGAAGACCACATACTCAAGACAGAGGATAATGGTCAAGTTGCATTAAAAATCTATGAGTTTTGGAAGTCTTAACAAGATAATTGATAATTTCCCTTTGCACTTCTAAGTTATGGTTTTCCAAGCATTCTCAAGTAACCCAAAGGGCTAAATTTAATGGGAGTTTGAAAATTACGTTTGCACGAAAAGAATGTTAATTGACAAATGTGCCCTTTAAAAATCATAATAAAAAAGATTCAAATCCAAATCCAGAACAATATTAATACAACTATCATCTTCTGGTTTTTGTGTATATATTCACTTCTTTATAAATAACAATCAATAAAGATGTATACCATAGTGTTAAAGATTAATTAGGATAATTTTATTATATTCTGTGATTTTTCCTTTTCTATATACAATAAATAATTATTTACTTTATGGAAAATTGTTATTTATATGTAACTTTGCCCATTTGTCAATTTGATGGTGAAAAGAGTAAGAATCTCAAGAAAAACAGTGATCCACTGTCATTCTAGTGTTATGTGAGGACAGCTCAGAACTCTACCGCTGTATTTGCCCAAAGGTAATTTCTGCTTGACTTTGTTAATGAACTGACCTTGGTTAAAAAATATGTTATCTGGGTTGGATTTGATAAATGTAGAGTCCATTATGTCAGGGATGTTTTTATTTTGAGGGCTATGGAAAAATCATATGCTTTATAAACTCCTCACTTACCTAGAAGTTGGAAGACTTGAATAGAAGATTAAAATAGACAGCAAAGTTGTTCTTACAGCGTAAATTTAAGTAACGTAATCAAGGGAGACCAGTTTAAGTTGTACTAGGTACCGCCCTCCTCCGTGTGTGTGTGTGCATGTGTGTGTGTGTGTTTGAGAACTCATTTAGGTACACATGTATGTGCATGTGTATGTGGAAGTCAGAAGTCAACTTCAGGTATTCATCCTCAGACGCTGTCCACCTTGTGTTTGGAGAAAGATCAGAGACTTCAGACACTAAGTTTAAAGCCCAACACTTAAAAATAACTCTATCACTCACATAATTTGGGGACCAAATGTAAACTTGAGGATTTTTTGCAGTGCAGAGTAGAGAAGATATACGTATAAGCCCCATTGCCTCGGAGCTTATGCAGTAAGCTGTGCTGTGTGGGCAGGGATCTATCCGTGTCCACCTCTCCAGCACAGGGTTTACAAGTGTGGACCACCATACCAGCCTGCTCTTTAAAATGATCTAGGTTTCAAACATAGGTCCTTATCCTTGAACATCAAATACTTCAAAGATTGGAATATAAACAACACTGTCAAATCCACGTTAGAGATGCAATAGTTGAGAGTATTTATAGTGTATGTAAATACAGTTTATTTACAGTAGCAATGTAACCAAACAGCTGACAAGATGCAACTCGGGAAAATGAGGTTTATTTTGGCTCCTGGTGCAAAATAGTACTACAGTCTATCATATCAAAACAAGGAAGGCATGGGGACAGGTGATTGTGAGGTGGTGTTTGGCTCTGGAGGTATAGATAGTGCTGGAGGCATGGAGGCGGGTGGTGTCTGGTGTTTGGTACTGGAGACACGGAGGTGGGTGGTTGATGCCGTGGAGGTGTTAGCACTCAGCTTCTAGTTTTCCATTTCCTAATTTTATCCAGTCCAGACCCGAGTCCCAACCCCACACTCTCAAGAAACACTGCGTAGGCATACCCAGAAGTGTGCCTATACATCTCAGGCATTTCTTAACCCGGGGGCATTGACATCAGAATTAACCATCACAGCAGCGTATAGTTTCATCAAGTATCACTAGAGAGATTTCACAATCCCAGAAAGATTGAGGTTGCTCTCTGTAGCTGGTGTGTTTTAGTGATTTCTCCTCTTGGTGGGATTCTTTGGCCCTTACTATATTGCTGCAATTGTTTGCTCCCTTCTAGTCATGTGATGGCATCATTTACAGTCTTTATTTCTATACGCTGATCTCTTGTTCCCATTTATATATGTATTTTCATACACATGAACATACATGAGTCATTTGGGGCAAAGTGTACATGTGTGTGCAGGTAAACTCAGCTAGACTCACAGATGCGTTCATTCGATTCAACAGTTCAGTGAGAGCACAGTGGACATGGTCCTTTCTCTGCTGATAAAGAAAGAGAATGTTGATTGATTTAAACATGGTCACATGGCTGGTGAAACAGCCAGGGCCAGGGTAGATTCTAGCTTTCCTCCCAGATCACCATGTTACTTTTTTCAGCAGCTATTTTCAAAGGAACATCAAAGACAGTCCTCTTTTCCTTAAAGTGTCTGAGAGGTTTGCCCATCATGACATATACTCATTCAGTGCCTAAGTTGTCAAAATGGAAGAGATGGGAAATTCTAACATTTGTGGATTACACTATATTCACATCTATTCAGCATGGGGGAACCCTGGTGTTTCTATTTATTGTACAGTTGTGTAAGCAGTAGCGTTTTGATTGTTTTTAGTGTTAAGAATGAAATCTAGGGTCTTCTACAAGCACTCTACCACTGAGCTATTTTCCAGAGCACCCTTTCATTTATTTATTTTTTAGGGTAGGGCATCATTAATACTCCAAACCAGCACTGAGCTTATGATACTTTTGGCTCAGTTTTCCAAGTAGCTGGGATTGTAAGTCTATGGCCACCAGGGATTGCAAATTTTTTAAAAAAACAAAACAAAACAAAAAACCCCAAACAAACAAATAAACAAAAAACCAAAACCTCCAAGATTTTAATTCACCAGTATAGTTGGCTTTCAAGATAACTCTGTCTTGTAATTTATCACGTACACTCCTGACATTAAAACACAGGATTCACAGTGAGACTCAATGGCTAAAAAGAATAAAGTGGGCCATGAGTAGCTTCTGCCTTTAGCAGAGGCATTTAGTGGACAGGGATGATCTATTAACAGTTACCTTTTTCCTTGAAATGAACTACTCTAACTACAGAGAGGAGTACCATCTTAATCTATAACCCATTAACCATATAAACGATATGTTGGAAAATTATGAAAACGTCTTGTGCTTGTTATCTTAATGTCAACTTGTCCCATAGTACAGTTTCTGGGGAGGGGGGCTTCCATCAGATTGACATTTACATAAGAAATGTCCACCGGGGCATTTTCTTGATTAATGATTGGTGTGGGAAAGCCAAGTCTGTTGTGAGTGATGCTACCCATGGGCAGGTGGTCTTGGGTGTGTATAAAAAAAGCAAGGTGAGTGAGTCATGAGGAGCAAGCCAATAAAGAGCGTTCTTCCATGGCCTCTGCTTCAGTTCCCGCCCCCAGGTTCCTTGAATTCCTGCCCTGATTTCCCCCAATGATAGGCTATGTCATGAATGTAAGCCAAACAACCTTTTCCTCTCCAAGTTTCTTTTTGGCCAGCATGGCTTTTATCACAGCAATAAAAAGCAAACTAGGACACTTTCTTAACAATTGCACAAAATGAGGAAAAAGTGAAGGCAGGGATGCTCTGACATTGGATGATTGAAGAAAGCAAATTGGGGACTCACTGAAAAGGCCAGTGTCCATTTTCTGCTCCCGCATTGACATACGCCTTGGTGTCTTTCCTGCAATAGTAACATGCTGCGATTTTCTCTGAAGCATACAACACTCTCTGGACAAATTGTCAAATTTAATTACTTTCATGGAGTACGGGAAATCCTCAAACTTTAGAAGACGTGTACAATTCTTATCAGAAACCATGCAAGTGATTGCTTCTCATGGTGCGGTGGCATGGGTTTGGAGCAAACTGGGTGCTGCTATGGGTAAATCTTGTGTGGAGGGACAGCAGAAGCCGTCGGACTCTGACACTGTTGCGTTAACTGGAGGACTCTTTCTCTGCAGGATGTTCGGAGGCCAATTGCTAGAAGGTCAGCCAGGGCTGCCCTGGGCCTAACATTTTCCATATTTGTATTGCGTGGGCTCTGTCACTTTGCGTATTGGCTCGGAAACCTGTTCTCTTTGGTTTGAGAGTTTTTTTAGTTGCTTGTTTCTCAACTTAAGCAATAATCCCCTTTTTCTGACAGCATGTTAGTTACTGTAGAAATGATTATGTTGTCAGAAACACAGCTTTAGGGTTTCAGGTCGAAGGGAGGCGATCAGAGGGTGCTGAGAACGTAGCTCGTGTTTCCACCCAAATACACCCACCTAAATACTTACAGAAGGTTTGGGGGAAACAGAAGCAGAATTCTCTTCCCCGTCTACTTCCCCAAGTTCTTTTTGTCGATGGAGTCAGATGTTTTTAATGCATATTTCAAAAGGCCCCATTTAACCTCTGAAAATAAACAAACCACAATTCTGCTCCCATTGCTTTCTCTCAATTTAATGATTTGTTCCATTTTTTTCTACCTTTGAAAGCAGATGATGCAGCTCCCCTTTCTGCCTTTAGTTTGGCATGATCCAAACGTCAGTAGCTGAGCTCGGTTTCTCAGCCGTCCTTATTTTTATATCTTAATCACCTTCGTATGTGCCCTATCTTTCTGTACTTCCCTGATGTGATGTTTTTAACTTTGCATTCGACCTGTTCTCTCGGTGTGCGCATTTCCTCCTGTGTGTCAATCCGCTCTTCGTTCTCACTCCAAGGGTCAGAGCCTTTTGCTCCCATGGCCTCAACCTTCTTCTTTTAAAATTGTCTCAACTGGGTTCATTTTATATTTTTAATTCAGTAATAAGATCGTATTTAAAGCTAGTTTCGGATCCCTTCTTTTTTAAAGAAGTTCTTCTCTACCTAATCTGTTTTTGGCTGGTTTCATTGTAGCTACAGCCCCACAGCTTCCCCCTCTGGTGTAACTGTGTCTCTGATAAAATGTTGAGTTGCTTCTGTGCCTCTCTATGTAGTTTTCATGGTATGCACTCTTCATTTTTGTATTAAATTTATAGATTATATAAGCAGAAAAGTACGGCAGTTAGTAAGACAGATGTGTGACCAAAGTCATCCACTTTTACTTGAACACGTATCGATGTTCCGCCACAATAGTAACAGAGAGTCATAATAGAAAAGTAAAATTCTTGAGATTTGGTTCACCTTCTCTTCCACTGTTGCTACTCCTGTCTCTCCTCTTCCGAGACAGCACCGCGGTGGTGCTGCTCCTCAGAACTCTGGTCATTTTCACTTTTGCCACACATCCAGATAGATCGTGAAACATTGCCCTGTGTATTGTAAGTCGTGCAAACAAGGACATAGCATCTCTATTTTCCCTCTTGTGTTTTTGTTTAGTGTTGTTTGTTGACTTGATCCCATGTGCTGTGTCTTACGCTTTCTGCTTCATTTCTGTTGCATTATAACCTACCCACTGTGTGAAAGTGTCACAACTATGTTGCATTTGCATAACTAGGTACCATGGGCGGTTCCAGTCTCATCACAGATAAAAACTGACTTTCTGCTCAGTTGTATTTTCTAAGGGTATTTGGGAACCCAAAGGGGAATTTGGGTCTCTTCTTTTCCAAGGGGGAAAATATTGCTTCTACTACTTAAGAAATCACGCAGTGTTGATCCTTGCAAGGACCTAAGATTTCTCTAGCGGGGGATGATTTGACCTGTCGATAGTCTAGGTGTATTTCCTGGTGTTCTAGGAGAAGGTGATTTTTGTTTTGTTTTGTTTTTATAGAAAATTTTCTTTAGGTGAGTTAAGGAAGATAACATAGGTAAATAGTTTGGATATATTTAAAATATGATTAATATATGGCTGTTGTGAGTTTTTTATTAAAGAATTTATGTATATGTAATTATCTACATGAACATTTTTATGTTATATCTTGATTTGAGGGTAAATAATGCTCGGATTTATTTTTGTTTAATAGACTAAATGACCTTTTATATGTGCTCAGTAGGTGGAATGGGAAGTTTGCTGAATAAATGCCAGTAACACACTAAATCCAGCAGCTAAGACTCATTTCCAGTTGATAGGATTTTATATTCAAAAAAGGCAAATATAAAATATACAGACACTCCAGTTTAGTCATTTAGTTACAGTTCAACATTGTTTGCTATGTATCACAGTTGGATAGCTGGGAAGGCAGGGAAACACCTTCTCTGAAGGTTCTGTACCATTTAGAAATTGGAGCAGGATGTAGAGAGAGCCTGGGTACGATTGATGGGCATTCTAATAAAGACATATGTCATATTTTCCCCCTGGTGGGTTTCTTTTTTGCCTGTACAGGTTTGGCTGAAGCATAAGCAACTTTTGTGGAATTAATGGATAATGCTTCGAAGATTTTCATCTCTTGAGAATGAAGCGTTATTTAGCAGTAATTTCCTCTGTGAATAGGTATGGACCTCTACTGAATTCTTTCCACCCTCAGTTATTGAACTAGAGATTGGTCTGGGAAGCTGATTTTGTAAATTATTTTTTCATTTCAGTACAGAAACGCACACGTACACATTATGTGTGCGTGTGTGTGTACGTGTGCACTGGAAATGTTAACATGAGATTAAATGTGCATTGCTTGATTATTGATTTTAAGAAAAGTTTCAAATTTCCCAGATTTAGGATTCTTTTTGCAGTTAAATGTAATCAGAAAAAAACTTTGCTTATTAAAATTATGGCAACAGGGATGGTGACCAGTAGAAAGGCCGCCATTTATTTGCTAAATGAACTAAATTACTTGCTTGTTCAATGTAGAGGGGAGAGCTACTGAAAAAGACTTTAGTTTTGGGTCACAAGTCATTATATAACATCACAAAGTTGTACTGTTAAGAATCTTTCTGGTCCTGGTCTAGGGAAATAAATTGTATGTTGTGTGAGTGCTACTCAAATTGTGTCCTTGTACGGAATTGTGCTTTAGAAATAAATGCCCTGGTTAGCTATGTGTTAAAAGGGAAAAAAGAATGAAACGGAGAAAGGAAGAAGGCGGGAGGAAGGACTGTCCTTTGTTGAAGTTTGGTGACCAGAGAACAGAAATGTAACTGGAAAGACATACAAAATTCAGATACTCTCTCAGAGTCACATGGGCAACACTGCAGTTCTTTATCTATAGGTTTAAAAAGGTTTATTTCATTCTCAAGTGGCAGCAAGGCCAGATGTTACCTGAGTCACAGCATGTTTGTAATGTAATTGTTTAGCCTATTTATGGTGGAAGCTCCTCAGAAATATTTTACTTGGTTGCAAAATACCATATGATGGTACTATCTCTCTAAAGAGAAATCACTAATTCTGAATTTTGAGAGGCGTGTACGTGTGCGTGTGTGTGTGAAGGAGTACACAGGTGTAGACTGATTCTTTACTCTTTGGAACAACCTTGAGGGGGTGGAGTTATTATCTTTTCTGTGTTAGAGAGAAATCAAGACAGAGAGGTGAAGGAAGGGGTGTTTGCCCATAAAGGCCCTTTTCAAGTCTACAATCTTCTGGTAAGAAAATTCCTTGCAAACACTTCTAAAACACTTTCTCATATTTCATTGGTTTTCACAGCACCTTTACTAGAAGGAAAAAGGAGTTTTTATCTCCACAACTCATTTATAATCTAAAACATCCGGGTCTGGCACAGGAGCTTAAAAAAAAAGGGGGGAACACGAGGACCCATGTTTGATCTAAAGAACCCACACAAAAAAGGTAGGCATGTTTGGTGTGTGTTTACAGTCACAGGGCTGTGAAATTAGAAATCTTTTTTGATTGGTGACTTCTACAGCCAAGGTTTACCAGTTCTTTCCTATGTGGAGTAGCAAGAAGATGACACGAGAATGCAGCATGTGGCCCACACTGGGTCATGGCACTCACATCTGTCTTTGCCTTAGCTTGGTATGTTTGCCAGGCCCCACCCTTGGTCACTTTGTATATGTTACATGCATCCACATTGTACTAGACTGTGAGAAGATTCAGAAAAATTGCTTTTGACAACTAAGTAGGATTATATAATTCATGGTATAATATTAGCATGTACTTAACTCATGGTACAACATGAGTCTTATTTATTTAATTTAAGGCCACATATCCAGTAACTATACGCTTTTAAATGTAGGTATTTATTGAAATTTAAGTTTGTTTCTTTTTTTTTAGTGTTTTTAAATTAAAGTTTGAGTAGCAGTGTTCTTAAGTTTTAATAACAACTTGAAGCATTTGTCTATGTGTACTGGATACTTTAATGTTTTATGCCATATTTCTTTCAGATTTTAGTGTTTAAATATCCACAACTAAATAACCAGTTCCTCATAAATTCTTACAGCTTGTATGATGGTGTGTTTATCTGTATGCACCCTTGTTTTTCAGAGACGACAGGATGGGTCACTCTCCCTAGCCACCCATTCCAGCGTAGAACCCTTGTCAAAGCAGCTGCTGCGGTGCTTTTGTGAGCTGTGGATGGGAAGAGAACAGGTCTCGCCTTCAGAAGCCTGTCTGGTTGACTGGCTGACGGTGACATGCTAGCATGCTCTTGGTTGCTGTTGTGTTAAGGCCTCCAAAGAACGCAGGAGGGAGAGTGCAGTTTGGTTATCAAAGACATTAAACCTGTTTTGATATAATTGCTTTAAATCTATCTGAAAGCTGTCAATGATATGAGAAAATCATTTGGTCTGCCACAGCTATTTGGTTTATCCTATGTGAGGAGACTACACCCTCCCTGTCTCCTACCCATCCTCTACCAGATTCACACTGTTACAAGTTCACATCTGACACCATGCAAGGAAAGCGATTCTGTATTTTTCTCATCTTTCCGCATCCCCTTTTCTGTCTTGTGCATTAATATATTTAGGCGCACGCACGTGTGCACACACACACACACACCAGACTTATTCTAGCATTATTCTTTAGTTTTAATGTTTCTTAAAATTTGCTTTTGGGAAGTAAATCTTTTGAAAAGTTCCAATTTAAAATTTCTTTAAGGAAAATGAAGTTGACAAGGAATGTTGGTCTGGAGGAAATCACTACTTCTGCATGTGAGGGCTGTTGAAATTTTACATGTGTTAAACCGGATGATGAAACACTGCATGAACAACTAGCTACACATGTCGTGAGTGATTATTGATTTAGAAGCCGGTATTAATCAAGGATAATGGTCCAGATCTGACAGCGAAGAAGGCCAGAAAGGAGAGGGCATGCTGTACCTCTGTTGTCAGCTGTGCTTCTGGGCCAAAGGATGGTTACTTTAAAAAGGACTCTTACTTTAAGAAGACCAGTATAGCTTTGTGTGTAGCCCCCAGAGACTCTTAGTGAAAACAGTTCCTGGACAGATAATATCTAAGATTGCCGCTGATTCTCTTTTAAACTCTAACATTCATTCTTTTTTTTTGGGGGGGGGGGTTTTTTTTGAGACAGGGTTTCTCTGTGGTTTTGGAGCCTGTCCTGGAACTAGCTCTTGTAGACCAGGCTGGTCTCGAACTCACAAAGATCCGCCTGCCTCTGCCTCCCAAGTGCTGGGATTAAAGGTGTGCGCCACCACCGCCCGGCTTTCTAGCATTCATTCTCGGCAGGTTTTCAAAACCTAAAGGTTTGACCAGAGAGAGTTGCAATGTTACCTGCTGTGTGACTGCCCTGGAAGGGAGTACATATAGAATAGGAACTGTATTTCCTCTCCACCAGGGTACCAAGGTCTGCAAGGCGCTGTAGCTAGGAAGGGCAGTATAAGGTCTCAGAGGAATGAAGACAATAGTCAACAACTACTGCTTTTGCTAATAAGGAACTTAGGCCCCTCACAGTATGACCTAATGGTCACGCTTCATTCCTTTTACAGATTTCATATCTTTATAAACCTATTTTTTGTGATTTAATTAAACTACTAAACATTTTAGTTTTGTCTATGGGTTTTTGTGAAAAAACTTGCTGAAATACTAAAGATGGCATGAGATTAGAGTCTTTTGTGCATTGGCATATCTGTGTGTATATATGCATGCATGTGTGTGTGTGTGAGTGTGAGAGAGATGACAGACAGAAAGAGAGAGCATATAGGTACACTTGTGGTGTGGGAGAATTGTCTGTAATATGTCAATCATGTTTTAAATAAACACTGATTGGCTAGGCAGGAAAACCAGACAGGAAGTAGAGGTGATACAATAAGAACAGGAGAATTCTGGGAAGGAGGAAGTTGATTACTCCCACTCCTGCCCAGACTCCGAAGAAGCAAGATGTGAAATACCCCTGCTGAGAAAGGTACCAAACCATGTGGCTAGCATAGATAAGAACAATGAGTTAATATAAGATACAAGAGCTAATAAGTAGCCTGACCTAATGGGCCAATCAGCTTTTAACTTATAGAGATCTCTGTAATTTTCTTAGGGGCTTGTTGGCTGTGGGGTACTGGGCAGCACAGAAACCCCAACAAGCAGGCCCCACTCATGTTACACATATGCATGGGCACAAATACATGTTGTGCATTGGTATAGTTGTAGAAATAAACAAGGGAAGGTAAGGGGGTGGTAGATATAATAAAATATATATTATATGCACGTATGAAAGTGTCCTAATAAAATCTATTATTTTAGATGGTTAATGTGCATGAATGAAAAAATGTATTCTCTTCTAATAGAATTTTCTAAAATCATCATTAATTTCAAATATTGGGATATATCCCTCTCACATCTGTAACTTATATTTGCTGAAACACATCTGTTTACTTGATGGCAACTTAGTTGAAGTGCAAATCCAATAGGCTGGATGGAGGCTAGAGTTTACCCCTCATTAGCATGGCTCGGAAATGACACCATGTTCTTGATCTTCCTTCAAAGCTCTTGAGATTAAGAGTCTTTAATTTTACCAGTTTGGTAAGAAGAGCTCTGCTCTTAAGAAGTGCAGTGTCATCATGGTTCTACCTCAGAACTCATGAGTTCATGATCTCTCTAGGTAGACAACAAGAGAAGGTTAGTGAAGGAGATACTGAGATCACAGATGAACACAGAACCTGAAAGAGGAAGTAATTTGTGTATCAATTTTATAATTCTTTCCCAAGATGCATAATGAACACCCTCAGATGTACTATAACAAAATAATCTTGTTGCAAACCATGGTATTGTCTAAACAACCAATACTCTAACAACTTAGAATTGAGGATACAGTTATCCTACTTGGGCATGTGGAAGAAGCTGACATGAAATTGGAACAAGCAAGAAGCTTCAATAGTGGGGTAAAATGTTTGGGGCTCAGGCTACACCTACCAGCTTCACACTGCTCTCCCAGAAGACCATCTCTGAGCACTTGCTGGCCCTCCCCTCATCTACAGGGTTCATTATCCTTTGCTCAGTAGCCCACTTGCTGAATTATGATTGTCACATATGATCTGAGAAATGCTGAAAAGCAAAGCTTCTTGTGTTCTATGATGCCTATTACAATCTATAACAGTGTGTGTGTGTGTGTGTGTGTGTGTGTGTGCGCACGCGCGTGCGCATGTGCACATGTGCACATGTGTGTGTGCATGTGTGAACTTTGGAAGAAACTCAAGTGCAGCCCTCACAAGCCAGTGAGTACAAGCAACAGTGTTCTTGACTTGACATGGCTAGCATTTGTCTCCTGATGTTACCAGACTTTTTCTTTAAGATGCCTTAGGCATCTCATCATTTCATGTTAAGTAGATATCTATTATCTATAATTTCTTTCTTTTTTTTTTTTTGGTTTTTCGAGACAGGGTTTCTCTGTAGCTTTGGTTCCTGTCCTGGAACTAGCTCTTGTAGACCAGGTTGGCCTCGAACTCCCAGAGATCCGCCTGCCTCTGCCTCCCGAGTGCTGGGATTAAAGGTGTGCACCACCACCGCCCGGCTTATCTATAATTTCTTATACACAAGGCTCACTTCACATCTGAGGCATCAATCTCAGAGATCTTTAGACATATATGGACTTAAGGGGCGAGCATGGCCAGATGTGACTCACATAAATATTTGAGAGTGATAACGTCCTGATCGTTTTTACTAGATGAAAAATGAAAAAGACACTTTTAAAAATGCAGTTCGTACAAATAAGAAATCTACTGTAGTCAAAAGCAAAGTTTGTCTGCTTCAAATCAGAAGATGAGACTGAAGTCTCTCTAACTGATCGCTCTTCCTAATTGTTTTCTCTCAAAATATTTTTGTCTTTTTCACTTAGCAAGTGTAGAACTTTGGGGACACCATTGTAAAAAAGTAGAGCGAATTCCTGGAGAGATGGCTTAGCATCAAGAGCAGTTGATACTCCTGCAGAGGACACAAATTCTGTTTCCAGCAACCACATCAGATGGCTCACACTTGCCCGAAGCTCCAGCATCAGGGAATTTTGTGTCCTCCTCAGTCACCATTGGCACCGTCATGCATGTGAACATACCAACACACATTTTTACAAATGAAAGTAAGTCTCTTTTTAAAAAGAAGGATAATATAGATTGCCATATTATTGGTAAATTTGTAGAAAGTTCCTCTACTTTTCTAGAAAATATCCCTTTTACCATAAGTCGTCCCATTTTCAGCATTCTATATAGTAATTTTGAGTTAGTGTAGGGAAGGGGTTCTTGCAGACTGCTACCCAAGGGCCAGTTCCAATCCACCACTTAATTCTGTAAATAAAGTTAGACTGGATCACGGACATTTGCTTTTGCTTCATCTACAGATGTCACAATGCAATGGCCGGATTCAGAAGTGACAGGATAAGCCAGAGAACGTGAAGTGTTTACTGTCTGTTCACTTAAATAAAGTTTGCCAGAAGAATATTACCTGGGAACCTTATGATGGTGCAAGATATGTTAACCTTAAAGTTCTGAATTGCAAATCAGCTGTGAAAGATATTAAAGTACTGGTCTGGTTTAAATACGGCTCTCCACTGTTTGCCCCTCTAGAATACATTGACATTTAGTATTTGCGCTGAACTTTTTACTTTATTCCTCTTTTTCTGTTTTTGCTTGTTTATTCTGATAAAACCATGTTTTCACCTTTCGAGTTCCGTTTCTAAGAAAGGCTAACATTTCCTGTTGATATTCTCAATTGTAAAAGGGCTTTGCAGTTCCGAAGCGCATCAACATGATGTAAAAAGGAGCCTGGGGAAAGATCTCCCTCCCCCACTCCCTCTTTGAGCAGTTCCAGATCAATGTACGAGCAGCATCCTTGCTTTTATCCTATATGAAGAAGGTCGGCGTGCTGCTGGATTCTCAAAAGCTTTCCAAGTTGGCCCAAGATGAAATAAACTCTTCCTAAAGTAAAATAAATGGTACCCCACAGTGCTACTGTATAGCACACACCATCAACAATGCCCTTCCATTTTTAATAATACATCATAGCAGAGAAAAGCGGTTAATAGATGGATCAGCTCTTACTATGGAGACCGGCAAGGGATTTGGCTCGGTGTTTCACTTTAAACAAATGCTTCCTTGGACCCCACTCTTCAAGAAATGCCAGCAACAGATAATCATAAGAAAAGGAGCAAGCATTTGTTGACTTTCTTCAGTTAAAATGCGTGTGCAGTTGAGTCAGCAGGATATTTTAAACTGGTTAAGGATTTGAGTAAATGTTGGATTTCTTTTCTGTTGGATCAATAATTTCTGTTTTGTTTACAGCATGTGAAAACTAAGACACAGAACATTACAACCCAACCTGGCCTTGTTTGTTTTTAGTTACTAAATAGTCTTAAGCTATATCGGACAAGAAGAAATTATAAGAAAACAAAGAAATAATGCTAATCTCAGTGAGTGTGGCACAGTTGGGAGACCAGTGTCAGGATTTTGCAGATATACAGATATACAGAAAGTACAAGCGACACTGTTACAGTAATGACCTGAGTGTCTTCTGGCACCAACCCCTGTGTTCTAAGGACTTCTTTAGCTGTAACTTGTATAAACAAAGTCTTATTGTCCTTAAGAATGGGGGTAAACACGTGTTTCTCACCCTCTCTCTGCTATTCTTTCCTCCGTGCAGATTTTATTTTCTATTAGTTTTGTTTCAACTTGGTGACAAAACACGGACCTTATTTAAATCTTGCAAAAGGCTCTAAAGGAAACATCCAGCCTCTTGGGAATTATTAGACTAATGAATTTTAGTCTAACCATCCAGGCTGGGAGGACTCTGAATAGTCAGCCTGTTGCGTATCCACTTATTAGAAGAGGAAAATTGTTTTTATTGATAGCAGTCCCAGGAAAAGCAGGAGAAAATAAAAACAAACAAACAAAAAACTGTTTGCTATAAAAAGAGGTGGAGCTGGGTGCCATAGAGATGGCTCAGCAGTTAAGAATACTTGCTGCTTTTTTCAGAGGACCTCAGTTTATTTCCCAGAACCCTGCCTGGTGGCTCACAACCACCTGTAGCTCTAGCTTCCAGGAATCTGGTGTCTTCTTCTGGCCTACTCAGGCATATACTTTCTTATACACACAGAACCACATACACAAAAATAAATAATAAAACAAGTATTTCTTTCAAAAAGAGAGGAGAGGGAATGAGGGCAGAAAGCAAGCACAGATTATGTTTTCCACTACTGAATTTAAACTACTTTTATGTTATATATATTGTATATGCCATCAAGTTAGCATGATCACACTAGTTTGAGGTGAGCCTGACTTCAATGAATCCCAACAAGGAAAGAGAAGCTGGATAGACTTGGAGAGGAGAATGGCCTGTGAAGATGGAGCCATAGACTGCAGATTTATCTCCAAACCAAAGAACACCAAGGATTGCCAGCAACTCCCTGAAGCCAAGTATGAGTTAAAGAACACTTTCTTCTCTGAGCCTCTGGAGGGGGCACCGCCCTGTAAGCGTCTTGACTTTGGAATCCTGGCCTTGAGAACTGAGACTACATTTCTGCTGTCTTAAACCACTCAGTTGGTGGTAATTTGTTGTGGCAGCTACAGAGAATTAATGTAATCACTCAATTACTTATTTAGGAAAATTTCTGCGATTTCATACATTTGCCTAAGATTAGCTCTGGTTTTTAGTGACATCCCGACAAAAGGACACACAACCAAGTGGCCTTGGGTGTAGAAACAACACGATAAACTGGGAAGAAAAAAAAATTAGATCTTTAAAGGTACAGGAATAAGAATGTTGGGGAAACAATAAGTTGACTGCTTTTATTTATAGCTTCTGATTTTTATTCTGAAATGGAGAAAGTAGGGGAAAAAGAAAGGGAAGGTCTGCTCGAGCTCATCCTTTATTTATAACAGTTATTCTGTTGTCTAAATTTGCTTTCTTTTCTTCTAAAACTGAACCTCATTCATCTCTTTTTACAATTATAATCCAAATTAACCATGACCTCTTGAGACTTCACATCACTGAAAATATCAGTACCTACAAATGATATTCAATTGCCAAAGACTTTAAGATGTAGTGTAAATAAGGAACACTCAGATATTATAATGTAGTCCGGATTGGTTGAGCATCCAGGAATATTTGTTCATTGGATCTGATGTGAGGTTAAAAAATTGGCATGTCTATTTGTTTTTTCCCACAAAACAGAAAACCATCCAGTAGTTTTGATGCTAGAGATTCATAACCACACTTGGAGACTCAGCCGGTCCATCCTGCTAGTTCGATGGCAGCCAGCCCTCACAGGAAATCCAAGTGTGCATGCCTTCAGTCTCAGTTTGTAATTCTGTGGATTCCCAGCTTGATTTCTAAGGGAATAGACCTGATTTCTTTTCCTGTGACTCCGAGAACCACTGCTGATTTCTAAAGTTCTCAAGACTCCTTAGCCGTTTACTTTGTTTCCCTGGTCAGGGGCTTTGCAAGGAGCAGATGAAGGATCACCTCCCTTTGCGAGGTCGCCCAGAGATCTGTACCCTGTGCCTTTACCGTGTCCTCTCCTCTTTCTGCATATCCCAAGGTGAAGAAATATGATCTCATTTATCCACATAATCATCAGAATTTGGCATGTGACCACCACACCACAAAAATAATCAAACCCAAGGTGTTTTTCTAGTACTAGGGCAAAATAGAAACTAGAAGGGTAAGCTATTGTGTCTAAAATTGCATTTACCTTCTGTGTTGCTGTTTTTTTTTTTTCTGATTAAAGAGACCAAATCCAGAGCCTTGTGCTTGCTGGGTAAGTGCTCTTCCACTGAGACAAGTCTCAGACCCTTCATTTCACATTCCCTGTGTTTTAGAGACTAACAAGAGAGTGCCATTTAACAACGGCTCGGGCAGAAATCCATATATTACTTGTAGTTTTGGGACTTTTATTGGGAATAATGACGTCTGTTTTTGACTTCCAAGTTTTAACTGAAGATGAGTTTGTGTTTAAATACATGAGGATACACAATCTCAGCTGGCTCACATCTGGATGCTGGAGCAGGCATTTCTAGCATCGTGAAGTTTGTTCCAGGAACACAGAATACTCATTATTTACCATTGTTATTTTCTCTGACTCTCGAGAAAAGTCAGTGCTGTGCAAAGTACAAGCTTAAAGAAAAATCCCGAGTTAAAGACGGTAGAGTTCACAATACTTACATTTTCATTATGCCTCGGATCCCCACCGAATTGGTGGTATCTTTTTCAGGAAAGAATAAAGGAAATACGGCATTAGATCAGTTTTCTTCCTTTTTATTTAGACCATAGTATTGACTTATTCTGAGTTTTCTCTTTTTAAGAAGCTCTTAGACTGCATCAAATGATCTTCATGGGACCTTCGAGATGATGGAGCCTGTGCCTTCCAGGCAGTTCAGAAGTGTTTCTGTTGAGTCTTTGGCATATGGTCACCTAGACTCTCCCTGCCTAATGGCCGCTAATCACAGGATACACTGCCTGGATAAAAACCAGCTTTTCCTTGGGCTAGTCTGAAACCAAGTTATAAAACACCATTAATAAAATGCATAGTGGTTGTAATTAATCATTCATTTATGCATCCATTCATTTGTATATCTGGTTCCAAAAACTCTTAATGCCTTCTTGTGGGAGTAACTTTTCCTTGTATTTTATGGTAGAAGTAGTATAAGCTAGTTTGCTTTCATAAACTTCTTTTAGGACACTAAGCTAGATACTTAACATTTCTAAGCCTAATTTATCTCACATGATAACAGGGTTTTAATAACAGATTTAACCTCATTGATTTGTGAGCATATGTTTGGAAATCAGTAAGTAATTCATATTTGTCACTATTATACTTTTTAGTAAGTAATCATTTGTTATATATAAGGAAGGAAAATTATGAGATATTGATAATACAGAGGAATGATAGCACGATATATTTTTTGCATATTTGCCGAGTTTTCTAAAATTCCCATTGTTCAAGGAAAAGAAAATTATGACAGAGATCTAGATCTACTTTTGGCAAGGGAGATCTGAGAGACGGGAATAGAAATAGTGGCTTATCGGGTAGGGGGGAGCTAGTGGAAATAAGCCCACAGCAGCAGCAACTTGGTATGTGAGGGGAAAACAATACCAGAAAAATGAAATATAGCCATTGGCAAGTTACCCACATCCAGCAAAGAACGAGACCCATGCCTCTCCTCATGCAGGACGTAATTCAACTTAGCGGGTCACACACACAAGAGAAAGTCAGGGGGACTTGCTAGGAAGAAAGAAGTTTCCACAGGAGAGAGTGGATAGAGGATAATGAGGAATGAAATGACCAAACTTATTCAGTATATACACATGAAATTGTCGAAGAATGTAAACCTAACCATGAAGATAAAGACCCTTCCTTGTCCTATTTTTTAAAAATACTGTAGAGGTTATTCATATTTGTGCTACAGCAAGAAAAAGACAATCCCATGATAGTGCTGAACATGAGAATGTTGAAATCAATTGTTTAATGTAAGATAAAAGTAACAAAAGGGAAACATGATTATCTTTTAATTCAACAAGTATTTGTTGAGCTCCTGTCTGTTGAGGTTTCTGGGGTGAGTCCAGAAAGGGAAAATGAAAAGTATTTTTTCCACTACGTTTTACTATCATGAGGAAGAGCAATGGATACATACATTGCCGTCTGGTAATAACTGGGATTTCAGGGGATAAAGTGTGATGCCCCATGTGTCCAAGACTTCTGTGACAGCCTGAGGATGAGCAGAGTTTCAAAGCATGAGGTACTAGGTGAGACTGGAAAGCAGCGTATTCCAGGCTGAAGGAAGAACAGACCCACCCACCCCGGTCACCTTCTGATTAAAACATCAAAATAGCTTGCATCACTGGAACATGATCTAGGAGGCTTCAGGAAGTGATGTCAAATAAAAAACCTGGAGCAGCCGAGACAGACCAGATGAAACTAGGATAAGAACAGAACTTGAAGAATTTAAGAACTGAAATCTCAAGGTCCAAATCAGGAGCAGAAGGAGAGAAAGCACGAGCAAGGAACTCAGGACCACGAGGGGTGCACCCACACACTGAGACAATGGGGATGTTCTATCCAGAACTCACCAAGGCCAGCTGGCCTTGGTCTGAAAAAGCATGGGATAAAACCGGACTTGCTGAACATAGCGGACGATGAGGAAGAATGAGAACTCAAGAACAATGGCAATGGGTTTTTGATCCTACTGCACATACTGGATTTGGGGGAGCCTAGGCAGTTTGGATGCTCACCTTACTAGACCTGGATAAAGGTGGGTGGTCCTTGGACTTCCCACAGGTCAGGGAACCCTGATTGCTCTTCGAGCTGATGAGGGAGGGGGACTTGATCGGGGGAGGGGGAGGGAAATGGGAGGCGGTCTTGGGGAGGAGGCAGAAATCTTTAATAAATAAATTTAAAAAAGTAAAAAAAAAAACCAAAAAAGGATAAAAAAAAGAACTGAGAAGGGAGATCTTTTCACTGTGATTCACAAAGAGGATGGAGCAGTCTATGAGACCTGTTTTAGGGAATGCTTGGGAAGTCATATCTAGATGACAGGGGTCAAAGGTCAGGACTGAGTGACCATCCTCAGTCTTGATTCTTACTTATTGGCAGGGCCTTGCAGTCTAGAGTTCTCCAACACCAACAGGAAGAAGAAACCTAGGAGCAAAGGCAGAAGCAAGTGAATCATCTTAGATATGCTGGCGGCAGTATATTCTAGGGTAATCTCCCATTAAAAACCGCAGGTACCCATTCAGAGGCCAACAATGCAAAGAAAAGAAAGAGAGCACTATATAATTAAGCAAATATGCTTCTCAGGTTTGGGGTACAGTCCATAGGGGGCCAGGAATGGAATGGGAAGATAGTGAGCATTAGTGATAGGTAAATGTTTTGAAAAATTAGGGTAAATTAATCAAGAATTCTACTCTAATCAGTGATTCAAACTTAAGAGAATCACTTAAGCATAATTAGTTTCACCGGTAGGATGATGGGAAGAAACTTGGACAAATACTATTGTTTTCCAGGAGGCAGCAGGGAAATGATTTAAAGTAAATAAACTGAAAAGGGAAAATGACAACACTTTCAGTCAGCAAATAGTCTTTCTTCCTCTGATGACCGAGGGGCAAAGAAAGGAACTGTTTAGAGCAGTCCAGCGCAATGCAATTAAGGCTAACATTGAACCTAAACAAAGGAAAAACTGAGCTAAGTGAAGGACCATTGAAAAACTTCTAACAGCCAAGACTGGCTCTAAAAGGTACTCCCAGGGGAAGGTCCTTTCGCTACTGCAAAGTGAAATGTTTAACATGAAAATGAACTGTGTGAGATCATTTATACTACTAAGAAATATGCCAACCATTAAGTGATAATTGAATAGGGAACCAGTTTCTGTGTCTAGTGTTTAAGAGCCATATAAGGCTCCAAGGTTCCTTTTCTTAAGGCAAGAAAAGAGCCTGTCTTAGCGACTGCGGTTACTAATCTCACTGGAGATACTGAGAACTCTAAGAGAAAGAAAGCCCTGGTGCAGCTTGGCTCATATCCTGCTTTTAATCTGTTCACTTTATTTCTGCCTGAAAAAAATTGCAGCAGCCCGTAGCTAAAAGGCCCACGAATGCTTTCCTAAAAGACTACTTTACACAAGACATGATTCAAATGGGCGTCTCCATTGACTGCTGGAGGAGACCAACGTGAGATAGTCTGTGTCTAGTATGGCAAAAGCCATGTAAAACTTGTTTTGTCTGGGAGAGGCCAGAAGATATGGTAGAATTTTGATGTCTATAGATTTATAATCCTCTTTTGGTTTGGACAGAATAAAAGCATCACATGGAATAAAATATTTGGACACCCGTCTCAATTACTGTGCTGCATATCCGTGGGTCTTCTTGTGCCAGTGAGAACTGGCAGCTTAATCGAGCGGTGCTGGCGACTCAGTGTGAGGTGCTCCCTCTACCTTGTTGGGAGGAAGGGATGCTGACAGACTGCAGAGCTAGAGGCGCTGGCTACAAATAGAGCAGCTGATCCTTGAAGACCCCTGGCCATGACCGTCCAAGATGACTGTTGAAATCACATCAGATAATTCTATTTTGCTTGTCTGGTGCCCCTAGCAGTTTTGAATGGGGGGGAGTGGTGTCTTCATTTTCCATCAGAAATTGCTCAGCAGGTGAAGTCCTGCTTAATTAAACCCCTGCTGCGTGGGTGTCCACAGATGGGATTGCTGCCAGTGGTCAGCGAAGGGATTTATCCCCAGGCTCAGGCCAGCCATATTGCCTCAACGTGAATTCTCACCAGGGAGTACTCTAATCCAAGGGCTCCAGCAAAGAAAACAAACCATTCTTGATAAAATAAAGAAGGGTTTAGGAATTTAAAAGGATCATGTGTGTTTTAAGAGACTTTGCTTTTATTTATGTATTTTTTGGAAAGATATCTATTTCCCTTCTTCCTTACCTTTTGCCCCCCTCCTTTCTGGTTCTCTTCCTCTCTTTTGCTGTTTCTTTTGAGAGGACTCCTATCTGGACTGCTCTGGAACCCTCTGTGTAGTTGAGGAGCCCCTGAGTTTGTGAACTGAGTGCCTCGACTTCCCAGGTGTGCCACTGGAGATGGAGATGCAAAGATCTAGGGCTTTGAGCACGCTAGGCAAACACTGTGCCAACTGACCCACATCCCAGTTTGCGTTCATTCATAAACAATCAAGCAAACAAAACACAACAAGCAGAAGGCTTGTATGTAAATTATTCTTGAAGCTTAATTAAAACTACATCATTTCCTCCTCCCCCTTCACTCCTACCATTCCTACTGGACCCTCTCCCCACTTCAGGGGCCTCCTCTTCTTCAACCATTGCTGTTACATGCACATATAAATGAATAAATACATGAATAAAACCTTTTGAGTTCATTTGGTGTTGGGTGGAAAAATAAATACGTTTTAAGAGCTGACCAGTTGGCATGGGATAACTAATCATGGTAGCTCATCCCTGTGGAAGACTAATTCTCCCCCTCTCAGAAAATTGTTTGCAACTCTTAATCTAGCACAGGGCTCTGAGACTTCCCCATCCATAGTGACAGGTCAACTGTTGAAATCGCTCAGGTCTTGTTTTGGCAGCCATGATGTTAAGATTTTTCTGGGTACAGCTTTCCTGTCCTAGCTACAATTGGCAATCTTGCTGCAGAATTCCCAGTCCTCTGGCTCTTACAATTTTCCTCTCCCTTCTTCTAGAATGTTCCTTGAACCTTGGATACAGGGGTTGTGTTGTAGATGTATTAACTGAGGCTGGAATCCCCCCGTCAGTTGTCTCCGTTTTGAGAGTTGGATCTTTCAGTAATGGTCTCCTGCAATGAAAAGAAACTCCTTTGGCAAGGAGTGATGGTGACACTTCTGTGGATATAAGGAAGTATTTAGGGTGCAGGAAGGAGATCATACCCCTTCCTTTACCAGAATATCAGCACTTCTTTCCTCTCACATACTCTATGCCCTTCAATCTTAACCGCCTCCTCCTCATTCTTTCTTCAGTGTACGGACCACTTTAGTCCGGGTTGTCTATTTTGTTAGCTCTGTACAGGATCCTGGGATCAGGCTGTCTTGTAGGAAGTGTGAATGATGGGTGGGGTTCATGTATTTCACTTCCTTCCAAGGATCTGGGAGAACTTGGATGCCTACACCACCAGGGAATCCTTAGTCAAGTTTCCTTTGTTTCACATTTACTAAGAATGTTCTCAGCTAAACAGTTTCACTAGACAGAAATCCAGTTGGCAATCTAGATGGCCAGTATTCAAGAAAGGCAGCGCCCTGAATTGAAGGCCAATGTCATACTGCAGAGCTTTTAGTGTTATTTTGAATGAGTTTCAATAATGAATTTTTCCATGGGTCTAGAATTCTCTTGTAGAAAAATCTCTACCTACTTAAGAATAAAAGTCATCTTCATAGACTTACAATCTAGAATAAGTAGGATTAACTTTTTATGTGAGGTATATTTTGGTGGTTTCTGTTAGTGTGGTAGTATAAATATATTGTTTAACCTTATCTTTTATTAACTTAAAAAAATTCTTCTCTCATATATTGCATCCTGCCACAGTTTCCCCTTATTCCCCTTTTCTTCTGCCCCCCCTTCCCTTTCCCCCAGATTCACCATCCCCCCTACCTCCTCCCAGAAAAGAGCAGGCCTCCCAGGGACATCTACCAAACACAGCATAACAAGCTACAATAAGACCAGGCACATCATTGCATTAAGGCTGGCCAAGGCAACAGGGAAGGAAGAGAAGGGTCGCACATGTAGTCAACGAGAGAGCCAGATACAGCGCAGCTCCTATTGTTAAGCATCCCACAAAAGCACAACCTACTCACCCATAACATATATGCAGAGGACCTAGGTCAAAGCCATATAGGCTCCTTGATCTCTGTGGTCTCCCATGAATCTCCATCAGTTGACTCTGTTTGCCCTGTTCTCTTGGTGTCCCTGAACCCTCTAGTTCCTCCAATCCTTCTAACCTGTCCTCTGGAGAATTCCCCAGGCTCTGCTGAATGCCTGGCTGTGGGACTTTGCATCTGCTCCCATCAGTTGCTGGATGAAGTCTGTCTGGTCTTTAATGACAAAAGAACACTCTGCAGGCAGGACAAACAAACTGTAGGTTGAAGGTTTTGTGGCTGGGTTGGTGTCCCAATCCATCTACTTGAGGACTTGTCTGGGGACAGGATGAGTGTTAAGTCTCTGTGTCTCCATTGCTAGGAATCTTTGTAGGGTTACTCTTGTAGATTCCGTGGCCTTTCCATTGCACTAGGTTTCCACCTCACCCCTGAAATACCTGCAAATTTCAGTCATTTCTCTTCCCTCCCCGACTTGATCCCTTCTGTTCCAAACCCTACCTGCTCCTAGTCCACCTGAGAAATCTATTTAATTTCTCCTTCGCAGGGAGATCCTACAATCCCCCCTTAAGCCTTCCTTGTTCACTTAGCCTTCCAGGGTCTGTGGATTATAGCATAGCTAGCTTTTACTAATATCCACTAATGAGTGAGTACCTACCACATTTGTCTTTCTGGGTCTGTCTTACCTCACTGAGGATGTTTTATTTATTTATTTTTTTGTAGTTCCATTCATTTGCCTTCACATATCATGATGTCATTTTTAACAGGTTAGTAATACTCCATTGTGTAAATGTACCACATTTTCTTTATTTATTATTTGATTGAGGGACATCTAGTTTGTTTCCAGTTCTGGCTATTATAAATAAAACTGCTATGAATACAATTGAGGAAGTGTCGTTGCGATAGGACTGAGCATCCTTTGGTTATAAGCCCAGGAATATAGTATAGTTGGGTCTTTGTAGTAATAAGGGGAGCAGCGGGGCTGCATCCCCAAATACCCCAGCCGCCTGCCCGGCTCGGCCAGCTTATGCCCCGAAATAATTACACGGAAACTGTATTCTTTTAAACACTGCTTGGCCCTTAGCTCTAGCCCTTACTGGCTAACTCTCGCACCTGGACTAGCCCATTTCTTATCATCTGTGTAGCACCGGTCTTACCGGGAAGATTCTAGCCTAAGTCCATCCTGGGTCGGAGCTTCAGAGCTTCATCGCGTGTGTCTGCCCAGGAGCCGGGAGCATGGCAGACGTCTGCTCCCGAGAGGAGAGCTGTGGAGTCTGACCTCACTTCCTCTTCCTCCCAGCGTTTTGTTCTGTTTGCTCCTCCCACCTATCTCCTAACCAATGAGCCAAGCAGTTTCTTTATTGCTTAACCAATGAAATCAACAGATTGATATGACACTCCCACATCAGGTCTTGAGGTAGATTGACTCTCAATTTTTTGAGAAACAGACATATTGATTTCCAAAGTGGCTGTTTAAGTTTTTACTCTAATCAGTAGTGGAGGAATGTTCCCCTTGCTCTGCATCCTCACCAGCAGGAGCTGTCACTTCTGTTTGATTTTAGCCATTTTGACAGGTATAGGACAGAATCTCAAAGTCATTTTGATTTACATTCCCCTGATGGCTAAGGATTCAAACCTATTTTAGAAAGACAACTTTTTTATATAAATAAATTGAGAGCTTGAACCAAGAGACTCTTGCCTGGATACAGTCACTTTTGTTCATTGGTAATTGGTGTTGTAGTAATTTAGTTGTAGTAAGCACAATACTGACAATAATGTCACGTCTAGAGATTTTTAGATTACTGTGAAGATTATCATGGCAATATCATCGATACAAATTGCTATGTTGTTGTTGAAGAATTGATTTGTAAAGTCACCATTAAAAATATATTCTTAACAATTTTTGCGGCAATTTTATCCATTTATAAATGAATTCTGGTCATATTCATTTTCCCACCACCTCTTATTTTCTTTCTCCCTTCTACAGTTCCCACCAAATAAAAACAATGTATTAGTTCTCATGTATAAAATGGTAGCTTTACAACTAGTCAAAGAGCAGAGGATAACTGTCAGTGGAATTCTCAGCCATAAATGGGACATCCATGTCACACTCCCAGCATTTCTTCTGCACTGCTTTTTGTTGTTACCCACACTGACATCTGTTTTTATGTTTTCCAGCAAATACTGGAAAGAGAGTCAGTTTCCAGTTTGTTGCTACGGTGGTAAAACCCTTTCATGAACAACTGAATCTCTAGTATCTGGGGAAACAATCCCTTCAGCAGCCTAACCTGCTACTCTTTCTAAATGATGAGACAGTGGCCACCAGGATTCAAGGGATTTCTCGTTGCCAGGAAATGCACGTTCTATGATATAGTCCACACTTCTCTCTTACACTACAATTTCATTTATACACTTGCCCTTTTTTCTCAGTCCCAGAAAACCATTCAAATGGTTTATATATCTACAGAAAATAGAACAAAGTAATACTGAACGAATATGAATACCTGAGTGAAGAAAAGGAGATTAAGGGAAGATGAGAAAAGGGAGCAAACTTTTGGAGGCACGATGATGGTGACAGATCAGTGTTTCAGCAGCTCTTTGTCAATTCTGGAAGGGAAACATGGTTTACACTTGTGAATAGATCATAGACAGTTGAAAACAATAGTTTACTCTGGAGAAGCTCAATCATTTCTGACCCTGAAAATGGCAGTGCTCCCTCCCAAGAGTCTTATCAAGAAGACAGTTGATAAAAAAGCATCCTTTGACGACTAGAGTCTTTGGAGCATCCTCACTTTACATGAGAAAGGATGGTAAAGTTAAGAGCTACCTGGTTAGTGCTCGATTTCCATCTCACTTGTAGCATTGGTAAAATGTCTGCCTCATCGTTTCGACTAGACTTGTACAGGACTATTCAGACACAATACCCAGCGAGTTGCCCAGCATGCTGTCAGAGCTCAATAAATGTCAGTTTTTATGAATTTGTTAAGTATCGCCTTAGGGAAGAGCTTACCAAGACACTTCCTGGTGAGCTCTGACAGTCAGGGTTCCACAGGCAGTTCAATATCATAATGTGAGCCAGAGAAATTCCACGTTGGTGTGTGTGAATATACATACACAAATACAATTTTGATTGTTTTATCTGTCCTTAACCATATATTATACAGTAACTTTAGCCTACTCATCTGGCATGTGTTGAAGAAATTTTAGCATTAATGTTTTACCCACTCCCTGCTTCACGATGAGAATAAACTTTATTTTTAAGTTATCTCTATTAAGTGCTGAGAATGGATACAAGGTGTTTCCAGAGTCAGCAAAGTTGAGGGTAAGGAGAGAATTCAGACCAGCGAAGCAGACAATAAATGCATCCCTTTATTGTTCTATTTTTTTCTCTTTCTACAAATCATTTCCTCATTTTAAGTAAAGAAGGAAATAGAAGGCTGAGAACTTTGGCTGGAATTGCGTTTTTTTCAAAGCATTTCACACAAGTGCGAAGAGGAACTGGAAGTTGCGGGGTTCTGTAGGAAGAGCGAGGCAGCCACGGCCACACAGAGATGAAAGAACCACATTTTCCTAAGGATTTTTTTCTGTGATTGGAGTTTCAAAGAGCGATGGATTTAAAAGGTCAGCGGCGGATGCTTGCTTTGTGGCGTGGTTCTGGCTGGGAAGCAGTGTGCTCAGAGAGGGTGGAACACTTGGCAAGTCAGCTCTGAGTCTTCCGTGGAAGTAACTGCAGTCAGAAAAATAAAAAAGTGTAGAGGAGATGGTGGATCTATTAAGTTTGTTCTATAATTAATTTGGCATCCCAAGGTCTGTTAAACCAATTTAGTGATCTCTTAACAAGATCTGGTTTTAACTTCAAATCAATACCATGGACACTGAAAAATTTGCAGATTTTTTTTCTTTTCTCAAGCCATAAAGCAGCACACCACTTAACTACGTTTCTCTCCCTTTACCTTACTTAGGCTGGAGACTTTGGCGGGCCTGTGCATCAATTATGGTTGGCATTTCCCCGAGGCTTTCTTTTTGTAGTTTTAATAATTTTCTTTTTTGTGGTTCTGGGGTCTGAGCAAAGCCTTCATCACAATACACTAAGCTATAATCTCTGACTTTTCTTTTCTTTCTTTTTTTTTCTTTTGAAACAGGTCACCCAGGCTGGGTTTGAACTCACTCTGTAGCCCACACTGCAGAACCTGAAAGAGTTTGTCTTCCTTCTCGGCCTCCTGAGTAACTGAGATAGGCTTGGGTCACTAGGCCTGGGATTTATTTATTTATTCTAGTTTTTACTTTGTCGCCCAGACAGGCTTTGAACTCACTATGCAGTGCAATTGGCCCTGAACTTGCCTGAGTGCTAGGATTCCAGGTATGTGCTACTGTACTTGGCACAGAGCTATAGCTGAGCTTTGCTTCAGAAACATTCTGTCTGCTTCCTTTCTCAAAACAGAGAAAAAAACAAACCACAGCACAGTTCAAAGTCACTCTGGCTCATGTCCCATTGCTTGGACAATGTGTCTTCAGTCATTCTGTTCTTCCTCTTCTAGGCAAATTGAGTGGTCTTTATAAAATTTCTATTTTTTTAATCAGTAAATCATTTGGAATAAAGAATTTTCTTAGGAAGCCACCATGGAGATTGACAGTTAATGGGCTACGTCATGTGTTTTGGTCTCCAGAGTGACTGTCATCTCTACTTGGTTCTGTCAGCTGGGGCCTGGCCATAGTTGTAAGTCCACTGCAAATACTATCATACATATTTCACCTCCCTGCACATAAAAATCTTGACTTCTCCAGGCAACAAAATAAAGATATTTTCCGTGCCCTTCAAATGAAAATCATTGAATTTGCATTATGACTTTTGTATCTGTAGGTGATCCTTTTAAATTCTTTGTTGATGAATGTAGAGAAATTTCCATGGGAGACACGAAATTAAGCCAAATTGCTTATGCTTAACTATATTGTATGTTTAACAAAGTTGTGTATATGGCCTGTCAAACTAAACTTGAGTGGGCTGGAGGGAGAGCCCAGACGCCAATATGTGCTTCATTCATTTCTCACTTCCATCTCAACCGCCACATGCAGTTCAGCAATTGTACACAAAATGTCAATGCCAAAAACAATGTTATTCCTAGCGAATGGAGTTCTTCTCACATAGGGAATAATAAAAAAGAGTCACAAAGTTGCTGCCTCCATCTTGGATGTGTACAGTGTATTAAAAACACAAACCAACTTTAGAATTTGCCAAACTCAACAACTGTAACAGCTCCTAGGGTGTTGGTTTCTTAGCTAAACTGAATTGCTGAACTAAACATAGCAACATTTTTACCTAAAATCTTATTTTAGCTTTACCTAATATCGTATTTTACTTTGCCACCCAATCTCTGCTGGCTTTGGTGGCTGATCCCTTGTATGGAAATGCACTCACATTTTTATGTTCTTAGTCTTCACTTTAGGTCAAATGCATTTGGTAGTAGTGCTTGTGTGTCTACAGGCGGAGAGGGCCATGAGTCTTGCTGAAGTCTTTTCCTGCTGAATTTCTAGGTAGACATCCGAGACGTTAGTGTTCCTGTCCTAGTTGCTTTTTGGTTGCTGTAATAACAAAATCAAATGAAAGAGGAAGGATGAAGAGTTAGACAGATTTTCTGACAGAGAAAACAGCCATAAATAAAATGTAAAGATCACAAACTTCAAGCGTTTTTCCTACCCTTTTGACCTGAGACTAAGGCTAGGCAGGCTTTGCTCCTGCCGGTACCTCCCCTCTTCTGGCATGGTTAGCCAGTTCAGGCTGGTCAGATAAGCTCAAGGCTGGATCTGAATTTATACACACACACACACACACACACACACACACACACACACACACACACACACCTTGGACAGCACCACCAGCAACTGGGTGTCAAGTGTTTAAAGCAGAAGCCGAGAAGGGATATTTCACATCCAAACTATAACCTTTCCTAAGAAGGCCTCTGGTTCTTTTACCCAGATGCCTCATCGGCGTTATTCCTTGAGTTAGTTTGTAATGATATAGATCCTGAACTTCAGGTTTCTAGATGCAGAGGCCTGGATTCTTAATTTCCTGAAAGTAGCTCTCTCTCTTAGAGATGGAAGCTGCAGACACACACACACACATGCACACACACTCACTCACACATGTATAGCAGTGACTGTCTTATCAACTGTTTGCAGCCCTGTGTGATATCAATTATCTTATGCACTAAAGATCAATACTTACCTGATTAATCTGTACTTATCAATACAATATTCCACAGCTGTGTGCCACGTGTTTGCTTGTGAATAATGGCAGAGTTAGGTTTATGATCTGAATGTTTCAAGGCACCGAATAAAGAACACGAGTGGGCTTGACGACCACTGATGCCAAAGATAGAGGGGGGAAAAAGTACTGTTTCATCTGTAGGATGCTCCAGTGTTTGCTACTTTTATCTTTAAAACCTCCTGCTTCCCTTTGTTTCTCTAAATATCTTATTACATACCTTCCAATGATTCTGCCTCATTTCTACTTGAAAGCCCAAGTTGAACTTAAAGTTTATCCTCCGTGGAAAAACACTATTTACCCTATTTTCCACTTGTCCTCTACGGAGGGGTGCCTGTGGAGCCAGCTTATTGTGCAGCACAGCCTCCTGGCAAAGGTGCGCCGTGAGTTCACTGAGGATTGATTAAAGGTGTCTGTATGCTGAACATCTTCAGAAGAGTGCCTTTTTTTTTTTTTGCTAGAATTGACAAACACTGGCTCGTTTTCCTTGTGGGTTCTGAACGCTCTTATTTTCTCTTGCTGTAGAGAGGGATGCCCTGCTTCTCCCCAGGCTGCATCTTTCTCTGTAGGTGGGCCGAGAGAAAAGATAGCCATAGGCTTTGAAGATGAAAGTTAAGAAAGTAGCTCCAGAAAACTCGCTTGGCGTGTTGCTCGCCCGTATAGCCTCCCTTTGATTTACTGAATGCGGACTGTACTCGGCGCACCATGCTAATTGCTTTCTGTTAGCTGCCAGCTGCCAGCTGTCTGGGCTTCCTCAAGTCTCAGCTTGTGCAAAACTTTTGATCCCATGATATTTAAATAAAAATGACTTGAGGTCCCAAGGGGTGGCTCACAAAATTGACGGCAATTTCTTAGTCACTCTTTCCTTTAAATTCCCTTTTCCATGGATGCTTCTGTTTTCCTTGGGTTGTGTCACTGCCAATGGTGGCCTCCTTTCTTCTCTCCGTCAACGGGATAAACCCGTATTTTCATCTCCTCGACTCCTCTCCTGGGATAGAGTAATGGTCTTGTTAGAAATGATTTGTAGATCATAGAACAGACTTGGGAGCTAGATTTGAGAGCAGTTTTCCTCTTCTTAGTTGTTAAATTCTACAGAGTGGTTGATATAAAAGTTATTTCTTATTTTATGAACATGCGTGGTTGTTTGCGCATGTGTGTGTGTTTCTGTACCATGTGCACAGCGCAAACAGTGGTACAGCAAATGCAGTGTTGAGAGAAGAAGACGGTCCTCTAGACCTGAAGCTACAGATACTCGTTAGCCTCCAGTGGGCATTTGGAACTCAACCTGGGTTTTTTGGAAAAGCAAAAAGTTCTCTTACTGCGGAGCCACTTCTCAAATTTGTCATGTAACATTTTATAAACTTTTTTTTTAAAGAGTAGAAAAAATATTTGGTAACTGCCTGCAGTAAGCAGGGAGAACACAGGAGTTGCTTCCAAACAGAGGAAGGATTGGCTCTGTATTTTTGTATTTCTATATTAATTTAAGAATACATTTTATTGGCAGGCACATTCTTAAGCATGCTCAATTTAAGGTTATAGCACAAGAAGGAAAGATGATGAGCATATATTTGGCAACTAAAAAAGGTTCACGTGACAGACAGGAACAGTTTAGGGCAAGCTAAGCTTACACCATAATGATAGAGGCTAGAGGCATCTTTGGGCCTGTCCAGTTTTCTCCAGTATTGGGTGTTTTCTTTTAGGTGGGGTGGGGTGGGGTTGGGGGTGGTCTTTTTTCTATTTCTGTTAGCTAATGTTAAGTATATAACAATATATTAGCTTATATTAACTCTATAATGCCTTGATGACATTTCTGTATGTTCATATAATGTTCTTTGATCATGAAATGGCACTTTGAATGGGCTTTCCCACATGAAATAAATGCCTGTTCCACTTAGTGTTTGGTAAGCATTTTGCCACTGGAACACTCTAGAAGCATCTCAACCACAAGCAGTAGTGTTTTGTGCCTGTGATTCCATCATCTGTTCCTTTCTCCAGCTTTGGGTATAGGAGCAATTCTCTCATCTGTGCTTTGACTGGATTGGCTTCTCCCCCCCACTGCATCCATCCCTTCCCTCCATCCTTCACAATTTTTTTTTCTGAGAGAGGGTTTCTCTGTAGCTTTAGAGCCTGTCCTGGAACTCACTCTGTAGACCAGGCTGGCCTCACACTCACAGAGATCAACCTGTCTCTGCCTCCTGAGTGCTGGGATTAAAGGTGTGCACCATCCCCACCTGGTTGTTTGTTTTCTTCTTTTTTTTTTAAGATTTTTTAAAAAAAATATTTATGAGCACATGTGTACATGTGCATGCAGGTTCTCACAGAGGCCAGGCAAGTGCACTAGATCCTCTGGAGCTGGAGTTTCAGAGGTTTTGAGGTACCTGATTTGGGTGCTAGAAACTGAACTTCATTCCTCTACAAAAGCAACAAGTGCTCTTAACCACCAAGCCGTCTGCAGCCTCACTATTTTTTTGCATGTTTGTTTTCATGAGTTTTGTGTATTTATGCTATGTTTGTGTAAGAGTTTTAACATGTGCATACAGGAGCACGAGCACATGACTGGGCATGACCATGGAGGCCTGAGGTCACTATCTGAGGGAGTCTCCTTTTGATCCTTCTTCTACCTTACCCTTTGAGGTAGTCTCTCAGTCAAACGCAAAGCTCTCTGTTTTGACAAATCTCCTCAGGCAGCTTAGTAGGGGGATCTGCTATTTCTATCTTGAGAAGCTAGCATGACGGGTAGGTTGTCCAGCCCACTTGGCCCTTGTACAGGATCTGGGGATTTGAACTTTGGCCCTCAAATTTGTATTCCAGCACTTTAACCACTGAGCCATCTTCCCTGCTCTGTATCATCCTTTACAAAAGTTATTTAAAGCCTGCTCCATGCTGTGGGATCTATACAGGCTTTTTGATGTTTGTCAAAAAACAAACAAACAAACCATTGAACGTTATTGTCCATACTCTCAAAAGCCACTAAAGCAGCAAAGATATTATCCTCTGTTTTTTTTTTTTGTTTTTTTGTCTAGTTTTCTGTCGAGAAGGGAAATAATGTGGATAACAAAAATGTCTGAAGTGTATAATTGTGACTGTCACTAAATATTTATTAAATACCTGGGCTTCTTTTCTTTGGCTACTCAGGAATGTAAAACCTTTCCAGCTTTGGCGGATGAGGACAAAAGGCGAACTGGGGGATGCGGTGGCTTTGTGGGTCAGGGCAGTTGCTGCCTGAACTGGAGCACTGCTTTTAGTGGCCTGAATCCACAAGGTGCAAAAGAAATTGTCCTCTGACCTCCACGTGGGTGCTGTGGCTCGCATCTCCTCCCTGCAAAATAATAAAAATATTTATTTTGAAGAAAGCCTATTTTTTCCCTGCTTTTCTTGGTGTGATTAGACTTAAAACCAAAACATGAAAGTGCTGGGCTGTACAAAGCAGCAACTAATGAGATTTCTGAGGACCCTCGGTGGGGGAGTCACAGCATCTAGGGAGAGTTATGATGCTTCATTCTGGGGCATTAAGTTAATTTGTGGGGGATTCGTCATGGTTAGCCATGACGCTCAGGGGAAACACAAACTGAGAACCTCAGGGACGTAAGGACTTAGGTTATTGTGCCACCAGGGGAGCAGACACCATTAGATTAGTTAAGGAAAAGTACACTGACGCGGGTGAGCTTGCGCACATCGTGAAAAGAAGCAATCTGATTCCTACACGAGGATCTGGGAGGAAATTAGGGTATTACTTTGGGCAAGTACATTTTCATATTTCTAGGGTTTCCTTCCTTCACCACTTTCGTTTTTATGATTGCTGTAGGGAGCTACTTGAATAGCAATGGAGCTGAAACAAGAACACAGCTTCCAACATGGGCAACCCAAGAGAGCTGTCTTTTGTTGCCGGCTCTTGGCTGTGGTCTTTGGGGATTGAGAGCCTTTGCAATTGAGTCAAATTATGAAACATTTGGGGCGGTGTTCACAAAGTGCTTCTCACAGAATTTAAAAATGGTTTTCCAAGAGAACATTTTTGCTGCACATTTCAATAATGCACATTTGTTCATTTATGTGCCTCGGGCAAAATTATTACTAGCTTTTATTAAAAACTAATTTCAGAATCTTTTCAATTACCCATCTGGAATATTGTATATTTGTACTTGCGTTTTTTCTGTGGGTAGGTAACTCGATCACAGTCATTATATTGTAGACAACTCATTGCCTTCTTCTGGACCAGGGGGCCCTGTTTCACCTGATCAGTTTTGAGTTCGGTATATTATTGAGAGTCGGAAGGCACAAAATGTTTTCTAATCCCATTATTATGCGGCTACAGGATGTTTCTCCATAACCCCTCACCCAGTTCTGCACCATCTAGACAATATGCCTGGTTTCTGAAAGATATCCTTAAAATGAAAATCATAAATACTTACGACGGGAAAATTAAAAATGACCCTCTTTGACTACCTCTCTTCATTTCTCCTCCCGGTCACCGTCGGAAAGTCTTTTTTGCTTTCTTTTAGTGTCTGAATGTAAGTTATTAGTAAGATAAGAAAGTAAAAGGGGGATGTAAAACGTGATCAGATAGAAAGCATTCTAACGAGCAAAGTGAAAGTTTACTACCCCTGAGTAGGAAGAATTAGCCAGGCCGTTGAGCTCTGGAACGCTAACTGTCCCCAGATGAGGCCGCAGCCTCGGGAGCAGTGAGCAGAGAAATCTGGCTTGTCTTCATGGGAATGACTCTGCTCTGTATTTTGTGAGGCTTCATTCTAAGAAATTAAATTAATTTGCGAGGGTTAGTCATGGTTAGCAGTGATGCTTAGGGGAAGCATAAACTGTTAAAGACAGCTATGCTGCAGTTTTTATTATCACTCGGACAGTTTTCTAACCACATAAAAGTCCTAAGGCCTTAAAATTAAAATGAAGGTGGAATGACTTTTATTACTGAAGAAATGATGTAGGGTGTGTAACTCGGGCATTTGAGCATCCTTGATATTTTAGAAAATTAAGGTTTATGAATAGGAACTGGAGTATCCTATCTAGACTTTACAGTCGTGGAAGAGGAACTCAATAGGTTTGCACTGTACATCTAATTATCATGAACCCAACGCAAGCCTATAGCTCACCACTCAGGGACAAGTCATTGGTTGTTAAATAAATTTGCTTTGTTGTTAGTGTTTATTCTATATATTTGTATCTATTGATTCTCTTATAGATAATCTGTCCTCATTATATATAAATATGAATTTAAACAACATAGGCATAGTCACACACATAATTGCATATACATTGATACATGTGTGTCTTATATATATGTGTATATTTATATATATATATTTGCCTCATTAATTGACACTTAACAAATTTTAGTAACTAATGGAGAATTGCTTGCTAATGAGATAGTAATCTTCTGTGCTCATGAACAGTAATCAAGAAAGCCCAAGTAGTGTAGTTCACTGTGAACACAAGTCATTCATATATTGAACAAAGGATAGGCAGGGTGTTGTGGCTTCGTGGTCTTTCTCTGAATCATGATTTACAGCATTCTGACAGGTATCCTGGATGTGTGGAGAAGTGATTAAATGGCTTCCTCTTATAGTTATATATTATTGGCAATATTAAATCTTATTTGAGAGTCAGCCTTTGGAAGGTGACACACTGGTTTTTCAGGGACTTCATCCTGCACTGTGCTAGAAGAAAGGCCCAGTTTCTACTCATTCATAGAGCTGGGCATGGTTCATTCATTGGCTTTAATACTTCAACCTAGTTATGAGGCAGAGATTTAAGGGAAGTTTTATTTTAAATATTTGGAGCGTGTGGGAGCACAATATGGAGGTCTGAGGCCTACCTACATGCAAAAGTTGATTCTTTCCTACCATGTAGGCTCTGGGGATCTAACTGTGATCCCCAACATTGACAGATAGTGTTGTTGTTCATTGAACATTCTCACCAGCCCAGAATCTTTTTTTCTAAAAGAAAACATGACTTTGCAATGTCACCATCTTTTCAGCTTCCTTCATTTAGAAGCATAATAAAATGTATTTCATCTCCCATCTACATATGAAGGTTTCTGTTACAAACATGTAGGCTATGGAGCACCTAAGCAAATGCCTTGTAGTGATGAGTCAGTGAACATACCTTCTTTGAGAAACCCACCAGACAAGCTGCCTTTGAGCTGTGAGCACAAGTCATTCATATATTGAAAACTTTTCATCACTTGAGGGGATGCCAGTCATGACTGATACAAACAGATCTTCACTCTGTGAAACCATCAGGTGGATGCCAGTGCTCATGGGTAGTCTAGAGATTCTGCATTGTCATATGTATCAGGTTATAACGTGACCAAGCAGTTCAAAACAGTGATAATGTTGAAATGAGGTCTCAAAGTGTAAGTACTTCTGGCAAACAATGTTCCTTCAAGATGATTTTTGCTTTTCATGTTGAGCGCTTGAAAAACAGTTGACAGAGGTCATTCTGTTTGAATCCAGAAGTAATATCCCTTAACAACTTGGGCTGGAAAGGTCTTTGCAGAGAATAAACATAGCCAGTAACTGCTCCAGTCCTCTTAACATGGTTCCAAGGAAAGTCTGATTTATGGCTCTGTCTCTGGTGTTGGAAAGAGGCCTCAGCCACTGGAAATCTCCAGAGCCCTGGGAGGGAGCAGAGGCGGTGGCCCACTGCATTTGAGGAGTTCCAAGTCCCCATTTTCTTTTGGCCAAGATTAAATGTTAATGGTTTGCTGGGCTCTATTTACCAACGCTAGCCCTGTTAAGAAGTGAAGGTTGGACTTCACTTGTGGGGCCGGGATAGAGACCACTCATGGGTGGGATCACTCATTCTGTAACGGAATCAGTATGCCAAGGTGGAGCTGCCACTGTCGTGGGGCAGCAAGTCTCTAGGAGAGCAAAGCAGGGAGACTGAGAAGGACCTGGCTGGAAGCAGAATGAGAGTCAAGCAAGAGGGAAGGGAAGCTGCTGGCATTTCACGCTAGCTTGAGGTTTCATAAAGAACATATGTCTGCCTGTCCTTGAACTCTGAGATGCACTAAGGTGTCTCCCCTGGCCTAAACTAGTTTGAGTTGGGTTACTGGTTAGAGAAGTGCCAATATAGACCTCAGCTATAGATAAGTGCAAGAAAAATGACCCACAATAAGAATTTATAGAATCAGGTTGCTACAGAACAATTAAACCTATGTTTTAAGAAAGAAGAAAAACCACGAAATGTCACTACATTGAGAGACGATTGAAGATTGTTGTTAAGGCAAAAGGGCCTCACAAGTAAGAGAGGTGATTCTTAATGAAAAGCCCAAGAATGAAATTTGCTAAAGCTTAGAGATTTTTTGAATAAATTAAACTTTTTTTTAATATTTCAAACATTTAAAAAAAACCTAGTTAAGAGAGAATGATGCATTTTTAGTTGTGTGAGATTTAAAATAGTGCAAAAATGTTCCAGTAAAATGGGCTAAATTAGGCTCCTACAACACACAGTCACAGCATCTCTGGGATTAATCCAGCAAATATTTAGACTTCGCTGTTAATCTAAGCACTGTGGCTTCCTCCAGGGAATTCTTCAGTGTGGCATGTGGATATCTATACATGCTGGGGGCCAAAGAAAGATGCCAGAAAGACGCTCTGCCAACATGGGATGCCACTGTATAGGATCCCAATGTTCTTAATTCTTAGTTCAGTCAACTGGGCTACCCCGTGTGTATCATTAAGCCTCAATCTCTCTACATGCAGAAGAGAGAGGGTGTTTTTTTTTAGATGTTTCTAGTGTAAGAATTATTAGGCAACAGTTTCAAAAGAGAGCTTTGGAAACAGGACACTGTTTAAGTATTGGATATGTAATGGCAATGATATTTGCCCTCCTCTCTTTGAGCTCAGGGAGATTTCCATTCCTAATTCCTCATGAGCCACTCTTTCTTCCTGATAATCTCTAAGGGGCCCCTTTTACGTGTGAGAACGTCTCCTTATGAAAGGACGTTCACAAGAATTAGCCATCACAGTTCTTTCTTTATAGTGTTGTGCCTCAGAACACAGTACTACTCCTCATTCAAGCAGCTGAAGGAGTGTGACCTTTGTAAGCACAGGTTGTAGAGAGCCTCGCACCCATTAATTAAAAAGCATGAGATGTGTCCCTGGACTTTAGTGTTGAGTTATTCCTTCTTCCTGGCTATATTTCTTTTACTTCAATCTAAAGGAAGTTTAGCACAGTTTTCAAAAGAGGCAATCTGCTGTTTTTTTAATGACAATTTCAGGTCACACCTCACTGATTTATAAATGTCAGATGTCCAGGACACAACTTTTGTTGTGTAAAACATTCTTTGTTCCTAGACTGCGTCTTCAACAGTTTCTTTTAATTATGATGAAGATACAAATGAGGCAAATGGTTATGTCTTCCCTAGACTCCCAGGAGGAAACTCGTGCTGGGGTTCAGGTGGTTGCATTTTGCTATGAATCACTGAGACTATTTCTACAGATTTGTGACAACATATCTTAATCCCGTGGGACTTTACAGCTATGATTTATAACATTGGGGTTAAAAGACTCATTTTAGTAGAGCATTAAAATTACACATAAATATTCTATGAATTAAAAAAATAAGCCAACACATTTACAACAAGCACTTTTCACATATTGAAGAAATTATGCAAGGAAGTGATCTTTCTGTGAGTGATTTAGATACATCCAGAGAATTAGATAATGCGGACAATGGTTTCAGAAAATATGTCTTCTGTACCCCCAGAGTTTTCTAAGTTTCTATTATTTCCACTTGAAGAAAATATTACTTCTGACAAGTATATTTTATTGCCCTTTCTATTTTCTTACTCATTTTGCATTTTTTTCTTTCTGCTATTATATTTTCTTACCATGATTCAATCTTCTTTACTCCTGAAGTATTTGTTTCTCTTACTTCCAAAATATTGTCAAAAGTAAATAAATGCTGCCTGGGGTGGTGCATGCCTTTAACCCCAGACCCCAGGAGGAGGAAACATGCAGATAGATTTCTGTGAGTTTGAAGCCAGGCTGGTCCACATAACAAGTTCCAGGCCAGCCAGGGCTACAACCCTGTCTCAACTAATGAACTAAATGATCGAAAGCATTTTTTGTAAAATAAATAAATAAATAAATAAATAAATCAAAATTTGTTCTTAATCATGTTAAATTTTGTTACATAATATAACCAGTACATTTTTTTTCCCTCGGCTTCTGTTACCTTCCTTTTAAAACTCACATTTATTTTACTCTATTTTTTACAAAATCTTCTAGTTTATATGTCACTGTAGGTACCATGTGCCGCAGTAGATGCGTGGACGTCAGAGGACAGCTTTAAGGAGGTGCAGTTTTTTTCACCCTCCCTGTGTGAAGCAGGGTCTCTCTTGGGTCTGTAACAGTGCTCTCGGGCTCCCTGCTGGCTGGCTCCGGGGATTTTAAGCCATTCTCCTATCTCTGCCCTGTCTCTCAGGAGGGGTGTGGGGTGTGCAGTGCAGCGGGAGCATCTCACCTCTCTCTGGGGGATGGAAATCCTGTCATCATGTTCATGCAGCTAGCATCTCTGCTTATCCTCTGAGCCATATTCCTGACCCTCCACCATCTTTGTTGCGGCAGTTGATAACTGTTGACATACACTCTTCGCAATCTTGATATGAATTTCTTTAGTGCTACACATGAGAACTGTTAGTAAAGACTGAATGTTCTCTACCCATTCTGTCAGCTATGGTAGCTATCAGTCAGCCATGACTACTGAGTGCTTAAAATGTAACCAGCAACAGAAGAACTGCGCTGTTAATTTTGCTTTTCTGAATATGCTTAACTGTAGGCAGCTAGTCACCTGTAGATTACAGATGATTTATAAGTAAGGATCCATGCTTTCGTATTGAAGTACCTTAGACCCCTATCAAGTATCCTTGACATTACGATCTATTTTTACCAATATTACCATGAAGAAATTTCACAGGGTCACTGGAGGAAAACATTAGAGGTCATCCAGTGAATTAGCCAGTTGAGATGACGCCACCTCCTCCTTGCCCCGTAGCTTACTTTGTAGATGTCCCTGCCCTGTTCGTGCTATAGTGGGCACTTTCCTCCCAGTTCTGAGCTCTCATAGTGCTTGCTGCTTCCTATTCAAGTTCTTGTCTGAATTACCCCATGCCATTCTTATTTATGCCCCTGTCTTGTCTCCTCTTCTGGCTACGTGGAAGGTAGAGTTCAGAACAGATGTCTGCCCAGTCTTTACATCTGCCACAGCAGGGGAACTTCAGTCACTGATATTGCTCAGTGGTTAAACGTAGGAGATGGAAGCTAATATTCTCAAGGTGACCATCTGTTGAAGGTTTGAGAGCCCCCACTTTGTGGCCAGAGCTCAGATAAGATGCATGATCTCTGATGGGAAGCTTTCCTTTGATTTCTGTTACTCAGTAGCTCTGCTGAACTCTGACTTTACATTCATTTGACACAGCCTTCCTCTGGGATCAGTTTGAATATTTCCTTTGCTTTGTTCTATTTCCTCCTCTTGTTTTTTTTCCCCCCTTGACATTCATAGCTCTCGGATGAGCCTTTGACTTCTAAAGCAAATTTCTTTTGGTGGGATGGATGCTGACTTCCAATTCACATTTTTATAGTATTGCAGCAAACTAGGAGCGATGGCTAGGACCCATCAGAAGAAACATGGTGACAGTCTGGTTATTCAGTTTTTTCCATCCTGAGTTTCCATCTTCTGTGTCTCAAGAGCAACCTGTGGCAGTTATGACTTGGTAAAACCGTGATGTCACTGGAAAAACAACCACGTGGAAAAAGATAAATAACCATACAGTGACTTAAATGCTGCAGATCAGAGCAGACAGATGATGAACATCGTCTAATGACATCTCTGTCATTAATGGTTGCCCTGTCTGAGAGTTTAAACACATGATGCTTCCATATTAGTTACCCAGCTGCCTCTGCTGAACATCTGTGTGCACAGAATTATCTGTGCTAGATCCCTTTGACCTGTTTCATTTGAACTGTTTGGACGTGAACGTTTTTTTAGGCATTAAATCTCAGTACAGGGCGTGAATCACAGCTGGGCGATGATAGGTAATTGGACAGTGAACTTACCAGGGGCATGAGAGCATCAGAGATCCTGCGTTCTCAAAGCAAAGGACTTTCCTGAAAAAAGAAAGTCATAGTGGGAGGGGAACATTTTTTTTTCCTGGAGAAATTAAGTATTTTTTAAGAGAAATTCTATTTTAAAACAAGGCCAAATGTTTTAAGAAAATGCTTAAGGTTTATGCAGCCTGATCACAAATCTTATTATTCTCCTAATACTTTAATTAATAGATATTTTTAAAGCTCGTGTTATGGGAACTGGATATGTGAAAGGCACATCTTTCATTTACCCATGGGATATTTTGCTTGGATGGAAATCGAAAGGCTCAGTGGTTATGTCCTTTCATGTGTAAGAACGCAACACAATTTTAGTACCGTGCCTACAGTTAACGCATAATCTCTTGTTCGTGGGAGGTAGAGAAGATGATTGTTTCTGGCCCAATTACAGAAGAGAATTTGTGTTTCCATATATAATGTCCAAGTGCTTGAGTTTAAAGAAGAGAGCTAACATAAAGTATATATCATTGCATAAAGAGCTCTCTCCAGTCTCGGTGGGAAGTGGGTGGAAATTAGAGTCTGCTAACGAGGGTTCTAACACATCTAATAGAAAGTGCACACTCGGCTTCATCCAACAACTTTCAGAACCCTGGCCTCGATCTTATAGTACTGTGTTGGACAAAGCTAAATAAACCGTATGTTGGTAAATGAAAGATATCAGAAGTACTTCATGTAGGTTTCAGTTTGCACAACAAATATGTATACAATTTTCAAGTAAAATATTAATTGCATTAAAAATTAAATAATTTAGAACAGTACTTACATGTTTATAATATGATTCCAGCATCAGGCAAAACTCACATCCATTCATGTAGGTCAGTGTTATAATAATAGCAACCAAAGAAGTCGTTTACTGTATGATAGATAGAGAATCTCAACTGGAAATAGATTCTCTGCAGTTCACTGAACTTTGCTTATACTAACTTGCAATGACTCTTTCTCTGTCCCACAACTTAGTTAAGTAATGACATGGATACTTATTATTAATTATGAAAGTTTGGAGTTTAGCTTAGGCTTGTCTCATAACTTAAATTAACCTATGTATATTAATCTATGTTCTGTTCCATGGTGTGACCTCCCTTGCATCTTGCACCCCCTGTTTCCTCTCCACGTCTCCCAGCTTCTCTGTCTTTCTTCTTCCCAAAGCTCTCCTTGTCTCTGGAAGTCCTGCCTAACTTCTTCTTGCCTCCCTATTGACCATTGGCTTTTTATTAAACCAATCAGAAGGCAACTTGGCAAAGATACATTATTACAGAGTGAACAAATATTCTGCAACACTAACTACTTTCTTCCCAGTCTCTCTACTTTTGTTTATATTAAGTCATTATGAGAAGAAACACTTAGCACACAAATTAATAAGATATTTTAGTAATTCTAATTATTTAATTTTTTCGAAAACGAACATGAGTCAATGGTGGAACAGATGTTAAAAAAATGGAAAGCTCATGGCATAAACAGGGGCATATTCACAAGACGTGCTGTGATGCCCTGAGAACTCCAAAGTCCCTGATAAACTACTAATTTTCCCACAAAAGGAGTGACCAAGAAGACAAAAGACTTAGGAGCCTTAAAAATGTAATGGTTTATGGAAGAGGGCATTTAACAGCTCAGTAACATATAAATTGATACTACTATAGCTATTTTCTTTAAGTAAGTAAGTATACTATATTTATATTTACCTATAAGTGGGGCAGTAGATTTGCTTGACTTTCCAACCAGTCAGTAGAGTAGGGCTGAAGGTTGAGAGATGGAGGGGAGCAGATATTGGGGTTGAAGGTAATGACAGAAATGAGTTAAATAACTGTGAACTCCTTTCACAAAGAGTCTGAAAAGTTACCAGTGATTTCATAAAATATAACTCATATATTAGGAAATTGCTCATACTTGATGGCCTCCATCCTCCCAACTGTAATATTCCATTTGATTTTTTTTAGTAATCTTACGTTAATTATATTCTTCAGAGAAGTTGATTTCATTCATTCTATTAAACTAAAAAAGAGGAAACAAATGGAAACAGCACATAGTTGTGCAGCACAATTATTAAAAACCCAGAGACAGAAATTGGGGTTAACCTGAAGGTCAGAAAAGCAAAACAGCCAACCATTGGCACTTACCTTTACTTCTGTCAGAAATGGCAATCCTGCCTCCAGGAATCTCAGAATGAGACTGTGTGAGAGCTGTCTTCTCCCATTGTACATTACTCTCCAGTTCTGGGGTTAAAGGCATGAACCACTACCACCTGGTTTCTCTGGCAAACTAGTGTGGCTACTGGGATTAAAGGTATGTGTCACCACTGCCTGGTCCGTAAGGCTGATCAGTGTGACTGTTTTACTCTCTGAACTTCAGGCAAGCATTATTTATTAAAATACAAATGCAATATCACTACTTAGTTGCTCAAATATTTAAAGTACTCTATTTTAGTTGAATTTTTCTTGTTCAGACCTGAACAACTCTAGGATTGTGATTTGTCCCAGCAAGTCATAGATGAGAGAGCTGGGTGGAAGCATAGGATAGGTCTGGACTAGGTACACTGTGCCTGGGATGCCAGAAATATCCAAGTGTCAGGGAGGTAAGAGCAAAACTGTCAGAAAATGGGTCTAGAGAGATAGTCTCCTGGTCCTAAATCATAATACAATCCTTTGTCTCAGTGAAGGATGTTCTACTGCGATCTGGAAAGGGAAGCAGGAAGTGCATGAACTGGGCAGTGGCCACCTGGGCGGGTCAGAGTAGTCTTCGCTCCAGCTGGACGGACTGCCAAACATTTGACAAATTGTTTCATCCCTGGGATTCATTGAGCTACATTTTTTAATAAAATATTTTGAAATACCAAAGTCCTCGCGGAGAAGGTTTTCCAGAAGCAATTGAATATCATGTCTTCCTGTGCCACTGCTTTCCCACAGTTCCCCGCGGTACTACTGACACTGGACCCGGACACCAACACTGATGATAGCTGGGAGGCCCAGTTACAATATGAGGCAGTGCATGCTCTTAAACATCATATTTCATGTGTTCTTGAGCCCCGGGTAACTAACTTGGGTTTTATCTTGATGTAGAGCCAGAGAGAAAACAGAGGCCACTGAACCGAGGTGACAGAGTCCTCCTGGTCCCTGACCATGGTCTATTTTTACCTTTTTGATTTCTGCTGTTAATCTAGGCTTAGGTCTAAAGATTTGAAGCCAGGAACCACAAATGCCAGCATTTTTCTTTCTGGATTTGGGTTACCTCACACACTCTAACATTTTCTAGTTTCATTCATTTATCTTTGAGCTTTATGATTTGGGGTTTTCTTTTCTTTTTGTTTACAGCTGAATAGTATTTCATTGTGTATATGCACGGATTTTTCATATGCATTCATCAGTTGAAGGGCACTTGGGCTATTTCTACTTCCTAGTTACTGTGAATAGAGAAGCAATGGACATGACTGAGCAGGTAAGATGTTGAGCCCTTTGGTCTTATGCCAAGGATGTCTTAAACCCCTACCCTAACTATGCCTCTCTACTGAAAAGCACCCCTTGTCCCTACTTATTCAGAGTCAGATAGACTTCAGGTCTTTAAGCAGCAACCCTCTGCCCCATGTTCCAGATATTATAAACATACTACTCCATTCACCTGATGTTCTGTTCAGTCAGGAGGTCAGAGGAAAGACAGAGTAAAGAAGGCCAGTGGTGAAAAAGAATTCCAAGACCAGAAACCTGCATGAACAAAATAATAAATAAATAAATAAGGCAGTGATGTTCTTATAAAGCAGACAACTTATCCTTCCTTATGAAACACAAATTCATCTCTCTTACAAGCTGTAAAACAACTTTAAAACAAGCAGTCATGTGTCCTGAGCCTGAACTGGTTGGAAAGCATCATAACATTTTGGTGCAATTTTACTCTGCGTGAGCTTATCTTCCTTGTAGACCATGAGCTCCTTAAAGGTAGGGAGCAATGGCATTTATTTTTAGTTCACTGTCAGGTGTTTACTAGAGATGCGGCAACAAATACAATCCTCGCACACTACGTGGTGTTAGATGCTCACCACGTTGTATCTGTTAAATGTAATCATTTCCCAAGTGTTTGCTGGTTCTAGAATTTCGTGGATTTTATTGAAGTATCCCAGGGGTAGAAATGCCATGCCATTCAGATGAATGTGGTACTACTGAGATTGTCTCGTATGTGATAAGTGAAATTGATTCTAGTTTGTTAACTAGGAAAAGTAACTTCAGAAATGACAAGACGTTATGTCTACTTAGCGTTCACTGGCCTCCCAAACTCTATGCGACTTCTGGTTATTGGAAGGAGGTAGCAGAGTTGTCCTTCTATGTAGTATTTTTTTATAAGCTTTGTGGACAGAAGCAGCGATGCGTCATCCAAGGAGGGCAGTGTTCATGTATTTTGTGGGGTTTTCCCACTTGTTGCCTTCTTATCACACTACAGTGTCAATGGGAACCTAGTGTGAATTTTTTTTTGGGAGGGGGCACGCTATGGGCTGCTTGTCCCACTAGTAAAATGAATTTCCCATGGGTGGATACAGTATCGTAATAATATGAAATGAACTTGGCAAGTGCTTATTAACATCTGACTCATGCTTTATGATTTTATATATTTATTATTTCATATATTTATTTTTTAAGTCCTTAATGTTAGAATAACCCTGGAGAGTCGCCTGGAAATCAATGCCACCTTTAAAGTATATATCAGAGAAAGATGATTTTATAGCATTTAGCATATACACCAGGTCTCAACTGCACAGGCATCTGTACTTTCCCGTATTCATGTTCTCTCCGAATAAGGGAAAGTTCCTACCTGACATCAAGTGCTTCCTTTTGGGTTTTGCCTACGATCCAGCTTATTTCTGGTGTCTTTCTCATGAGTGCCCTGTGGTTTTTGTCCGTGATGGTGCTGGCCAATTGGAGTGAGTGGATTTCAGGAACTCAGGGAAGGAGTCTTGTCTGTCAGGCAGCACCCAGTGGTAGGCATGTTCTTTTCATTTCAAAACTCTTTTTGCTGAGAAGTCTGAACTTGGATTATTTTCTATTTTCTTAATGTTATCCTTGGAGATACTGAGCTGCCAGGCTAAAACTCCCAGAAATACTGTTTGATGATTCATTTTTTATTGATTTCAGGGGAAAGGAATTAAAGCTCAGACTGCTGAATGGTTTTCTCTTTAAAAACTGCACAAGTCGGAAAGTGAATCACATTTCAAAACATAAGGCAGACAATACCCAACACTGACATATGACAGCCACACACATGCACCTGTAAGGACAGGTGTGCCTACATATGTGAACAGACACACGAATGCACACATGTTCACAAACATGCTTACACACAGACACTCCTCCCCATGGACACACACACACAGACCCACACAGAGACACACACACCATGTTTGAGTAAAAGTACTTAGAGATGTGGAAAGAGATTATGAGCTCAAAAGAAGAAAATAACATTGTAAATCTGGGGGCTATTAAGGAAGAAATTGTTTTACACTCTTGAAGTAGATAGAAAGGAGTATGCAGCAAATGTTTCTGGCACTAGGCTCAATTGAATATATAAAAGAATGAGGAGAGAGCATCTGTTTAATACACCTTCCGCAGATAGTAAAGTTGATGGCAAAATTAAAACAGTTGACCCATGGGGGACAGTTCCATGATTTTCAGTCTATCCTGCTAGTCCTGGCGGAAATACTTTTAGTAAGTGAAAGGCCCCATTCCTACTTTTAGTGACCTCTCATCATAATCTGTACAAGCCTGTTCCAGTTCTTTCTATACCAGTTGCTGTCAAAATAAGAATGTGTGAAGGCTGCAGTGTTTTCAAGTGCCTTCAAAATTTTATTATAACATCGTTTAAAATATAGATGAGGCTCTAGTTCTATGTTTACCTCAAATCTCGACTTAAAAGATTTGCAGTAATCCTGTTCTTTCCTTTCGTGAGGATTTCCCAATTTGCCATCACCTATGCATATGGAGCATTGGGGTGGAAGAGTGGGGAGGTGGGGGTAGGAGTGAGGGGGTGGGAAATGGAGGGGTGACTAGGAACAGAGTCAGGAGCTCTGCCTCCTCCCTCATACCTACTAAATCAGAAGCCAAATGGTGGTGTCCATCCAGGTTTACATTTGCAAATATTACAAAGGATCCTGTTGCAGCCAGGCAAGCTCACTTGGAGATGCTACTTTACAAAACAAAGGCTGAAACAGGAGCCTTTCCTCTGTCTTCCAATGTAAAACGACCAGGAAACTTCCTACCTGTGTGCTTCCTTTACTGGAGAACTCTGCACTAGATGGGTATCTAATTTCTGTGTTATGTTTGAAACCAGACTTGATGATGGATGAGAAACAAGAAAGGTCAGTGGTGGGCACTGTGATGGTACCCCAGGTTTCATGCCAGTGCCAAGAAATGTGCCTACAAAGCATTCCAGGTCCTCAGAATTCAGTGTCTGGGTCTTTCTTACTCCCTACTATGATCAGATTGGTCTCTAAGTTTCACATGCTGGAACTAAATCCCAGGAACATTCAAGTCAAGGAAGGAATCCTTTGGGTTACTACAGCCTTAGAAAAGGTCTGCTCCTCTGCCCAGTATAGACACAGCAGGAAGGCACACACAGGATGCTGGTGGTTTGATCCTAGACTTGGATTTAGTTTTTCCTAAATTCCCCAGTGCCATCCTAGTGGATCAGCACACAGTATGGTTGAATCCTCTCTTCCAGATTCTGTCTTTGTGACATTCCCCATGAGGAAAGCCTAACAATATGAGGCTGGGGTAGTTCAATAAACTCATGTATTTGAAAAGTGCTTCTATTGCCTGGGAAGATAGATGGCTAGCTAAGCAAATTGCTTGCCACATAGGCATGGGGACCTGAGCTTGATACTCAGCTTTCACATAAGAAGCCAAGCATCTCAATGAAACAAAGAGCTGGTTCTTTGAAAAAATCACAATAGACAAAACCCGTATCCAAACTAATCAAAAGGCACAGTGAGAACATCCAAATTAACAAAATCAGGAATGAAAAGGAGGACATAACAAGAGATACTGAGGAAATTCAGAGAATCATTAGGTCATACTACAAAAACCTGTACTCCACAGAATAGGAAAATGTAAAAGAAATGGACAATTTTCTAGATAGATACTATATACCAAAATTAAATCAAGACCAGATGAGCAATGTAAATAGACCTATAAACTGTAAGGAAATAGAAGCTGTCAACAAAAACTTCCCAACTAAAAAAAGCCCATGGATGGATGGTTTTAGTGCAGAATTTTACCAGAACTTTCAAGAAAAGCTAATACTTATACTTCTCAAAGTGTTCCACATAATAGAAACAGAAGGGACATTGCCAAACTCTTTTTATGAGGCTACAGTTAGTTACCCTGATACAAAAAAATACACAAAGACTCAACCAAGAAAGAGAATCACAGATCAGTCTCACTCATGAACATGGATGCAAAAATATTCAATAAAATACTGCAAACCAAAAAATCATCCACGATGATCAAGTCGGCTTTATACCAGAGATACAGGGCTGGTACAATACATGAAAATTTATCAATGTAATCCATCGTATAAATAAACTGAAAGAAAAAAAAACATACAATCATTTCATTAAATGCTGAAAAAGCATTTGACAAAATTCAACACCCTTTCATGATAAAGGTCTTGGAGAGATCAGGGATACAAGGAACATATCTAAATATAATGAAAGCAATATACAGTAAGCAGACAGCCATCGTCCAATTAAATGGAGAGAAACCTCAAAGCAATTCCACTAAAATCAGGAACAAGACAAGGCTGTCCATTCTCTTCATATCTCTTCAACATAGTTCTTGAAGTTTTAGCTACAACATTATTACAACAAAAGAAGATCAAGGGGATTCAAATTGGAAAGGAAGAAGTCAAACTTTCGCTATTTGCAAATGATATGATAGTGTATATAAGTGACCCCGAAAACTCTATCAGAGAACTCCTATAGCTGATAAATACCTTCAGTGATGTGGCAGGATATAAGATCAACTCAAAAAAATCAGTAGCCCTTCTATATACAAATGATAAAAAAAGCTGAGAGTGAAATCAGAAAAACATCATCTTTCACAATAGTCACAAATAACATAAAATTGTTAGGAATTTTCCTAACATGAGCTCTCTACTGACTCAAATTCCCAATCAAAACAAGCCAAATTAAGAAATATCCTGGTTTAATGGAAGTCCTGTGTTCTCAGGTGGCCCTGAGGGGGAACTGGGAGGAGGAACTCGACCACCAGGAGGAAGGAAAAGGGACCATGTGATCCTCTTTTGGGAGTTCACTTAAATACTCTGTGGGAGTGGTCCTGACTCCTCCCTGGGACCTGGCTGGCTGGGATTTGGAGTCCAGAACAATATAGCTCTCAGGCCTGGGAGCTATGCTCCCAACTTAACAAAAATATCTTTGGGTAACACTAAAGAAAGAAGTAAAAGACCTATTTGACAAGATATTAAGTCTTTGAAGAAAGATATTGAAGAAGATACGAGAAATGGAAAGATTTCCCATGCTCTTGGATAGATAGGATCAACACAGTAAAAATGGCAATCCTACCAAAAGCAATTTATAGATTCAATGCAATCCCCATGCAAATCCCAACACAATTCCTCACAGACCTTGAAAGAACAATGATCAACTTCATATGGAAAAACAAAAAACCCAGGATAGCAAAAACATTCCTGTACAATAAAGGAACTTCTGGAGGCATCACCATTCCTGACCTCAAGCTATAGTAAGAAAAACAGCTTGGTAATGACATAAAAACAGAGAGGTTGACCAATGGAATCAAATCAATCCACAAACCTATGAACACCTGATTTCTGACAAAGAAGCTAAAATTATACAATGGAAAACAGAGTATCTTCAGCAAATTGTGCTGGCATAACCTGATGTCAACATGTAGAAGAATGAAAACAGGTTCATATCTTATTGCCATGCACCATACTCATGTCCAAATGGATTAAAGACCTCAATATAAATCCAACCACACTGAACCTGATAGAAGAGAAAGTGGGAAGTAGTCTTCAATGCATGGGCACAGGAGACCACTTCCTAAATATAACTCCAGTAACACAGACACTGAGAGCAACAATAAATAAATGGGACCTCCTGAAAGTTCTGTAAAGCTTCTGTAAGGCAAAAGACACAGTCAATAAGACAATAAGGCAGCCTTCTGAATAAGAAAAGATCTTTACCAGCCCCACATAAGACAAAGGACTGATCTCCAAAATATATAAAGAACTTAAGAAACTAGACATTAAAATTTGAAATAACCCAATTAAAAAATGGAGTACTGAACTAAACAGAGAATTCTCAACAGGAGAATCTCAAATGGCCTAAAGATACTTAAGAAAATGTTCAACATCCTTAACTATCAGGGAAATCCAAATCAAAACAACTCTGAGATACCATCTTACACTTGTTAGAATGGCTAATTTCAAAAACACCAATGATAACCTATGCTGGAGAATATGTGGAGTAAGGGTAACACTCATTCATTGCTGGTGCGAGTGCCAACTTGTACAACCACTTTGGAAATCAGTATGGTGGTTTCTCAGAAAATTGGGAATCAACTTACCTCAGGATCCAGCAATACCACTCTTGGGCATATACCCAAAAGATATTCAATTATGCAATAAAAGCATTTGTTCAACTATGTTTATAGCAGCATTATTTGTAATAGCCAGAACCTGAAAACAACCTAGATGCCCCTCAATGGAAGAATGGATAAAGATAATATGGCACATCTACACATTAGAGAACTACTCAACTGTAAACAGCAAGACATCTTGAATTTTGCATGCAAATGGATGAAACTAGAAAATGCTATCCTGAGTGAGGTAACCCAGACTCAAAAAGATGAATACGGTATATACTCACTTATAAGTGGATACTAGCTATAAACAAAGGACACTGAGCCTATAGTTCATGATCCTAGAGAAGCTAAGAAAAAAGTTTATAGACTCACTGGGAGATTGGAAACAGACAGGATTGACTGGCAGGGTTGGGAGCATGAGAGGGTAGGAGGAGAAGAGGAGGGGAGAGAGGAAGGGTAGAGGAGAACTTGAGGGAATGGGATGGTCGGGATGGAGGAAGGACAGCGATGAGAACAAGGAGAGAGATATCTTGATTGAGGGAGCCATTATAAGGTTAGTAGAAACTTGGCTCTAGAGAAATTCCCAGGAATCCAAAAGGATGACCCCACTTAGGACCCTGGGCAATAGAGAGAGGGCCCTATTTTGACTTGCCCTGTAGTCAGACTGATGAATATCTTAAATATCACAATAGAACCTTCATCCAGCAACTGATGAAAATAGAGGCAGAGACCCACATTGGAGCACTGGACTGAGCTCCCAAACTCCAGCTGAAGAGTGGAAGGAATGAGAATATGAGCAAGGAGGTCAAGGCCATGATGGATTCACCCACTGAAACAGTTTGTCTGTACGTTGGCCAGTCTCATGTGTCCAGCCCTAAACACATGTACACACGACAGACACTAAAACTTGTATGTGTATTTATATGTATATGCATGCAGGCATATGTGCAGCAATAATAATTGTAGAAGAAATAATGAATTTGAGACGGAGTTGAATGGAACATGGAAGGAGTTGGTGTAGGGAGGAAAGGGTGGAAATGTTATCATACAATACTCACGTATGAAGTTCTCAAAATAAAAAAAAATAGGGCCACAAAATATCCTAGGCACGTGTATTCCCAATCTTAATTCTATGAGGAAGATACATATGAGTTCCTCAGTTCACTGCTCAGCCATTCTAGCCTAACCAATGAGGCTCAGTTCCAGAGAAGATCACTGTTTAAGAAAACAAGGTGGGTAGTTCCTGAGTAACGACAAATAAACTTGCCTTCTGACCACTCCACACAAGTGTGCATATTTGATATATATGTTTTCCACACACATACAAAACACTCACACACACACGATTTTGAAATGTATTTGATAAGTCTAAGGTTGTCTTTTACATATAATAAGAATGGCATATTACAAAATAGCATAAAAGTACAACAGCCATGTCCTTCTTTAAATTGCACCTTGTAGCCAGCTAGTTAGTTCCATGGGTAAAATAGTCTGCTGCTGAACCTGATGACCTAAGATCAATCCCCAGGACTCAAGAGGAGAAAGCAGAGAACTTCAGAATTTGTCCTCTGAAAACATGCATGCCAAGGCACAGGTACACACAAACACACACACCTGCACATACAGTAAAGAACTAATAATACACGATTCAGATGTGCACCTCTGTGTTTCTGGTTGTTATGTTTTCCTTGTTTGGCCAAACAGAACTTTCTGTGGGGAAGTCTTCAGGGCTGCTTTTCCTGGCTGCACAAAATCTCATAGCAGTCTATGCTCTGGCTTGGCTGTTCCAGGATTTTGTATGTTCTCTCATCTTTTAGGACCTTATTGTTCTATGTGCTTGGCACTCTTTGTGCCTAAGGATGCTAATAAGTTGGGAGCTCACAGAAGAGTGCTGTTCTCTCTTGCACATGTGCCTGATGGACCTCTGAGCACCAGAGTGGTTCTTTTCAGTAAACAGCCCTATTAATTCATCCGCACACAGGACCAAAGATGCCCTAAATTCTTCCTGAGTGTGACAATTGCTTTTCCACTACTGCTCTGAGAAGAAGATTGCCTGTGGGAGCTGGGACTTGCCAGTTGGATGGGGTTTTCCACTTGAATTTCCTTTGTCACTCCCAGGAGGCCCTTGGAATATAAAGTGTGTGCTCAAAACCATTATAGGAGGTTATATTCTCTTTCAGGGCATATTAAAGCATTTGTGTGAGCAATTACTATTAGACATTTCCTGCTGCGATGCTCCCAGGTGCTAGAGACGCTGACTTACTCACTATGAGAAAACACATTACTCACTATAATAAGTACCATAATTTTTGTCAAACTAAATTTCTTGTGGAATGTTATAAACATCCAGAAAAACACAGAAACTGTAATGCAATAAACAACCATTATGATACACACATAATAAAATTTACAGATGAATATTAAATTCATTTGAAGGCCTCAAGTAGCTTTTTTGTGGTCAGAATCATCTTTATCCTCCTCAAAGGGTACTACTGGCCTTACATTGGCTTTTCCCTTTCTAATGCACAGCTCTATTTAACTGTATATGTATGTTATAAAATACTAAATGATGCATATGTTGAAACTTTATATATGTGGGATAATACCAGTCGTGCCTTTTTATGACATTTTGAAAATATGTTTATATGTAGTACACAGTTTTTTATAACTTAACTCTTGTTTCTTATGAATATTTATGTACCTCCGCTTATTTATTCTAGCTTCCCCCTATATTTGCATTATTATTTAAACTTCTGAAATAAACCTTTATTAAGATTTACTCACTGGAGTAATAGTGGCAGGAATGTTATGAATCTAATCCACTATTTTCTGATTGTATTTAAGGCATGGTCTACAAGATGGAACTCATACCCTGTATTGTTAACTGGGCTAAGAACACATAGCTGGTTGGAACTTAAGCCCTAAGACAGAAACTTCTGTTCTTTTCCTAAGCAGACATTGCATGAAGCTTCCTACTAAGCACTTATCTTAGTATCCATAAATTAGTGCATTGCTCAACTCTCCTCAGAGAAGTTTCTTTTTTCAGTAGGTGGTGATTAATACACCTATCCACAACTGCCCAATACATAACCAATGAGAGACGGTGGAGTGCTCAGCTTTAAATAGGAAATCTGGGCTACACTCTTTACTCCCATGGCTCAGGGATTATCATTGAAGGGGGACAAAACATTTTTACGAGCCAGAGGTATTAGAATATTACAATAAAAATGTGTGTTTTGGACACGATAGGGTCATTTCACACTTCACACATGAATCCACAGCAGTTGTGATTTCGTTATTAAGGCCTGCATAAGATAAAGCTAACACAAACCCAAGCAAAGAAAGGGGAAGGACTAGCAAAGTCCCATCTGTAGCTTGGCAGTTCAGGGCTGCTGGAAGAAGAGTCAGGTTTATTTAGGGTTGTCGTCCCTCAGAGGCTACCTAGACTCCAGTTGATAGGCCTACCCCCAGGGACATGTTAATAGCACAAAACTGAGTCAATGGATTTGAAAGAGATCACATGAAGTTGGAGAGGAAGAGCAGTGATGGGAGAATAAAGGAAGAATTGGAGAGAAGGGAGTTGGGGGGGTTAGATTTGATCAAAAAATAGTAAATGCATGTATGAAATTCTCAGACAACATAAAAAATAACCCAATTGGTACACATCTTCTTGTATATATGAGCACAAATTCTTTTAGGATTCACATGTAGAAATGAAATTGATTGGCTCAAGTCTGTCTTTATGAGGTCAACTTTCCTGGGCCATGAATATCTCTCAACATGCTGTCTCCTAAAAGCTTAAAAATCCACTTTGTACATTTTAAATCAACCTAAAATCAATTTTCTGTATTGCATGAGGGATGGATCATTATTTTGTGCAGCCTGGAAATCACTTGTCCTAGCAAAATTTATTGACTGGCTCGTTCAGGTCCCACTAAGATGATTCCACTTCTGTCATTCACCAAATCTCCACATTTCTGAATTCTCATTTCATTTCTTTGTCCATCTGTTTCTATGCCAGTACCACATGGTTTTAATTATTCTAGATATATAAGAAGATTTTATATACTAGAGGCAGTGTAGCCTTTTCAAATTTTTAATTATTCATGCTTCTTTTATTATTCCTTATGGATTTTATCACTGTCCTTGCAAGTTCTGTGCATATTTCTTGTGGGGTTTTTAATTAAAATTCAGTGACAAATAGATCAAGTTTGGGACACTACTGTCTTCAGTTAGTGAAATTTTCTATGCTTATAGGACTTTTGTTATGCCTTTTAATATTATTTATTTTTATAACTTATATAATAGTTTTATGGTCTTGAATTTATTCTTATGTAACTGAAAGTAATTATTATTATTTTCTTTCCTCATAGGCAGAATTCATCTTATGTCTCAGAAGTCAATACTTTCCTCCTCCTTCAGCCCCATAATTATTTCTTATTAGGTCTTAATTATTTTTTCTCATATTTCTTTTCAGTAGATGTTGGAATTCTTGTTTTCATTCTCAGTGTCCCTTAGTTTCCCAAGCTTTTCCTATCTGCCATGTGATTAGAAGACTTTCTTGACTTTGTCATCTGAATTCATCTATTCAACTGTGTGTCCTTTCTTTCATCCAATCCATAGTTATTTTAATTTCAGTAATCATATTTGCTTTTATCATATTTGTAATTTACAAAATCACTTTTCTTGTTCTTTTGTGTCTATGAATGTGTTTGTGTGTATATATGGAGAGAAACAGAGAGACACAGAGACAGTGCACACATGTACTTATGTACTTGTGTGCACGTAGAGACCAGAGTTTGCTAGTAGACATTTTCCTCTGTTGTTTTCCACTCTAGTTCTGAGGCAGGGTCTCTCATTGAATCTGGAGCCTTTGGTAGACTGGTTGACCAGCAAGCTTCAGGCTTCCTCCTGTCTGTGAGTCTCCAGCACTGTGATTACAGGTACAGGTCATGCTGCCTTTTCTCTGAGTACTGGAGATCAAACACTTTACTGACTAAGCAATCTTCCAGCCCTTCTAGGTGTCATCTTCTTCTTTTTATGTTTAACATTAGCAAGCATTTTATCTGTGGATTAGCTATGTTCTTTTATCACTTGCGAGTAGTATAAGAATATTTCAAAGGTCTTTTGCATTCTCTTTGTTGTTTATTTTCCCTCAGGATCAGATATGTTAATCTTGATGTTTTTTTCCAGATTGCATTTTCTCAAGCACTTACTGTTCTGTAAGGCCTATATCTTTGTATTAAATATTTGCTGGTTAGGATAAATGGTAAATATGAATTTCCTCAGCTGCCTGGATGCAGGACTGGGCTAAAAATATCCTCACCTATCTCCATAGTAGGAAGGTCCCCGAGCTCCACCATCTTATAGACTTCTCCCCCGTTTCTCCTTCTGTGGTTATTGTTAGACCCGAGTTTCAGACAAGCTGGATGCACAACTTTCAGGGCTTCTATTACAGCTCCACAAAACATGTGTTATATGACCTTGGGAAAGTCTTTTCTGTTTCTCACTGAAATGCAAAAAGTATCAGAATCTACACTGTAGAGGTGAAATGAGTTAGTGCTGGCACACTGGGTGACATAAAGCCTGGTATTCAATAATGCATTATAAGCATTGGCAGTGTCTGTCATCACCATGATAGCGTGGATCTGGACGTAGCGTTTTGAAAAGACTTGCTTACTATTATCTGCCTTCATTTTCTTTTATTGAGGAATGTTCAGGTCAACGGTGGGTGGGGTGGCAGTGAAGACACAGACATTGTGACCATCTTTTTAATTTTTCACTTGAGGTATTGATGCGACTTTGGCAACTTTGTGCACTATTTTAAATGCTAATTTCTCTATTCTTCTTTACCCCTCAGTCTCCTAGATTTTCTGTTGCCCTTTTGGAAAAAACTCAGTTTTTCTGATGTGTAGTTCTCCTCCTGTCTCATTTCTTGTTGAAGCTATATTTATTTTTCCTTTATTAAAAGTCTTTATGTTTTCTCAAGAATTAAATTATAGGAAGTAAGCTATAAAATTATGTCTGTTTACAATCTTGGTCCAGACGCCATTTGTGCAAGTTAATTTGAACTGTCAGCTTGATACAACCTAGAATCAACTGGTAAGAGAATCTCAGTTAAAGAACTGACTTGTTCAGAATGGACTGTGAGAATGTCTGTACAGAATTGTGTTTATCTGAAACTGATAGAGGAAAAACCTCCCATTGTGGGTGGCACAATCCCCTTGTTTGGGTCCTGCGCAGTAAAAAGGTAGAGCTATCTAAGCAGTAAGAAGTTAGCATGCAAGAATGCTTCCTTCTTCTTTGCTCTTGATTGCTATGTGAATGTGAGTAGCTTCTTGCCCTCCTTTGTTGACTTCCTCCTCAGTGATGAGCTGGAACTTGGAATCATCAACCTTTCTTCCTTAAGCGGCTTTTTGTCAAGACATTTTGTCACAACAATATCCACAAAGCTAAAATATTCATTTAGACTTTTGTCTTATTTCATCTTCTGTTGCTACGAGGAGACACCATGACCAAAGTAACTTAAAGAAAGAGGAGTTCATTTGGGCTGACAGTTCCAGAGAGTAAATCCATGACTATCATAGCAGGGAACAAGGTAGCAATCTGGTAGGCATGGCACTGGAGAAGTAACAGAATTACATCCTAACCCACAAGTACAAAGCAGAGAAGAGAACTGGGAATGCTGTGTGCTTTTGAAAGCTCAAAACCTCCACACAGAGAAGTACCCCCTAATACTTACCAAACAGTTCCACCAGCTGGGGACCAATATTTCAAATGTATGAGCCTCTGGGGGGGGCATTGTCATTCAAAGCCTCACAACTTGGTAAAACAGAGAATCTGGAGTGACTTTTTTGAGAACAATTTCTTTTTTTAATTATTGCTATTTAATTGAAATTTTGCATACCAATCCCAGTTCCCACTCCTTCCCCTCCTCCAGCCCTCACCCCCATTCATTCCTCAGAGAGGGTAAGGTCAACCAAATCTAACACATGACTTTGAGGCAGGACCAAAGTCCTCCCTACCATATCCAGGATGAACAAGATATTTCTCCAAAGAGAATGGGCTCCAAAAAGCCAGTTCAAGCAGTAGGGATAAATACTGTCCCCACTGACAGTGGCCCCACAGACTGTCCCAGCCATGCAACTGTCACACACATTTAGAAAGCCTAGTTTGTTCCTAGGCTGGTTCCCTCAGTGTCAGTTTGGAGTCAATGTGCTCCCATTAGCTCAGGTAAGCTGGTTCAATGGGTATCCCCATAATGGTCTTGACCCCTCTCCTTATACCATCGTTCCTCCCTCTCTTTGACTGGACTTTGGGAGCTCAGCCCAGTGCTTTGCTGTGGATCTCTGCGTCTGCTTCCATCAGTTGCTGGATGAAGGTTCTATGATGACAGCTAAGGTAGTCATCAACCTGATGGCAGGGGAAGGCCAGTTCAGGCACCCTCTCCACTATTGCTTAGGGTTTTAGCTGGGATCATTCTGTGGACTCCTGGGAATTTCCCTAGTGCCAGGTCTCTTCCTAGCCCCACAATGGCTCCCTCAATCAATATATCTCTTTCCTTGCTCTCCCTCTGGAGGACATCATGAGAGAACAGGATGGCCGAGATGGGGGTGAGAACAGTTCTAATAAGGTCACGGAAGGAACACAGATATTAGAAGCTAAGAAGTGGGGAGTGGATGTAGAAGCCAAAGCAGCAAGTCAACTGTAGAAATGTTTCCAAATTCATTTGTCTTCTAAGATGTTGCCATGTGATCAGAATATCTGTATGTGTACACCAGAAGGCTCATGTATTATTTTAGAGGCACTAACTGCATGGAAGTCAGTATGTGTTTTGTAACTGCAGAAATGTGGACCTTGTACAGAGAGAGGACACGAGAAACCAGAGGCTCCGGTGCCAACATCTGTTCAAACACAGATTTGTTAAGTTATTTTGAACAAATTACTTAACTTCGTCTACAGAATATTATTTCCTGCTCCCTTCCCACTTCAGAGTTGTTTTGAGAGTATTTATAAGCAAAATATTTGCATTATTTTGATATATATATATAATATTCAGGGCTCTATATTGGCAAGGCTCCCATTGCTCATTTCCTCTCTGAAAAGGCATTTCCAAGGCCAGTGTTTCTTAAAATGTTTGGCCCGCTTGCATTGTAATAACTGAGCTGCATGGTTAAAACGATTTCTGAATTACAGCTCTAATCCTACTGAGTCAGAATTTCTGTGGATGGGCTTGGCATTTTCCTCCTGACTTACATACACGCCAATTGCAGGACCAGTGCTTTAGGTCAGAGAGCTCCAGATAGAGGGTCTCTAAATATCTGCCCAATAGAAGGTCTGATTAGTGTGCTTGTTTGGTCACATTCATTTGTATATCAAAGGATAATCACAGATTAACAAAAGAAAGAGTTTGGGAAGAACATAATTAGGACGCTCTGAAGCAGGGGCAAACAGACATTTGGTAGACTTGGTTTGCTCTGCTATATCCATTATAGACAATCATATTAAAGGGTGGGAATTTCTACTCCCTCTTTTTTATTTTAGAAGATGTTGCTACGTTGTTGAATGGAGTTTTTGAGGGAAATTTTGATAGTATGAGAATTAGTGATTTCAAATGTATTCAGTGACTTTTGTCATGGTAGACCAGTGGTAGGAAAGAAGAAAGTTGATCTGGCCAGGTGAGCCTTATCGAGGAGTCCAGCCTTAGCAATCTCTATAGGAGTGACTGTGGCTCATTTGAGGCTTTTCAACCCAAGGAACCTGGAAACCAGAACTCTGAAATTGTGTGGATGTGCAGAGAAAATTCCTGTTACCTCTTGCCCATTTTGTGGTGTGGCTATAAGTTCTCTCTGAGAGTCCTGGGTCTCAGCTCCCCTTGGCATCCTTATGTGCACAGTACCCAGGCTAAGGGTCTGGCTGGTGATAAGATGGAGCATTGGAAGTAGAGGACCCCTTGCCTCTATTCCAATCTTATTCCTTTACTGATGTCTGAGAACACTCCAAACACTAGGCCTACACTATGAAGGTCTTTTAGTCTTTACATTATTTTTAACATCAAAGAGAAAGTAATAAATTGGACATAAATACTTTGGCAAATATTTCTGTATCTTGTACTTCATAATTTTGTGTCAAACACAACTATTCTACCATCTCAATAAAAGGAATCCTCTACTCATATGAAATGGGAAGGATTTTGGAAGTGATTGTATTTGAGTTGCTGTTTTTACTCTTTTGGAACCTCTCATGGAATTGTCACCCCAATAACATAGCTCTTCTTTACACAAGAGTAATACAGTCTTGATAGAAGACACTTAGTTGCCTCTTAGATCTTTATATTCTTGCCGAAACCCTCAAGACATTTGCTACAGAATTTATGAATATTTCCTAAAAATCTTATTTTATCTTGAACCAAAGCCAAGTAATCCACAATGCGCTCCTCATTACACCATGACATAATTATTGTGCAGATGGAGCTTTGGAGCCCCCCAGGACTTATTCCTGTAAGGTATCTGCTTGTGATAGATGAGAAAAATCACTTAGGCACGTCGACGGTGTTTGAAGTGCTTGTAATTATAGACAAAAGTCAAGTGCATTTCTTAGTCATCTGGGGGCTTATATATTGGGTCTTTTTTTGAGAACATGTTTTTTGGACTCTCTAAAGAGCTAAATACTCATTAAAGTGAACTTTGATTTTTCTTTCTAAGAGTGAGGACAAATATTAGCTAATCAGAAACTTGATTTAAGCATTTTCCCAGGAGCTGCTCAGAGGAAGGAGTCCACAAAGCGGGTATTTTTGGTACAGGGGAAGCACAGAGTTGTAGAGACCTTGAATGAAGAAGTTGTCTGCTGTGTCAGTGTTGAGTACCAGCTTGTAGTAATTAGCAAACTCTAGCATCTCAATGAATCAATCACAGCTTTGTCTTTGTCTTAATGAGTCTCTGTGTATAAATGAGGTAGTTATTTTCCCAGCTCTCCCCACCCCTTCAGCCTTCCAGTAAAACTCTTGAGTTTTTCCATTGCTCATGTATAAACTCTCAGGTAATGGGCAAATCAGAAGGAAAAGGGCACAAGTTCAATTAGACAGGCTATTTATGAAAGTAGGAAATTATGTTTTCATCTGTCTATTTTTATGACAAATTGTATTATGCAGCTGATAACAATATTGTTAGTGTTTTAACCACTTAAGGTTATGTGAATTATGAGGTTCTTCAATATGCTAACAAAGTTAAGTTTTCCACTCTCTCCATATTACCTTGCTTTATGTCTGGCACATGGAAATTATTTCTGGGGTTAATGAGCATTTACCACTTCTTGTCTTATCATTCATTTATATAAAAACATTTGCTAGTTTAGGTACCAGGTAACAATGAGCAGCTCTTGAAAAATTAAAAAATTAAGGTTACAATGTTCATTTCTGAGTTCCAGATGATCAAAGTTGTAGAACCTTTGAATGATTAAATTCAATACAGGCATTGTTAGTGGGTAATTTTGAAAATCTGTTCTTGCCAGGCTGGAATCTGGAGGCCAGAGGGCTTGAGATAATACATAGGGAACAAATTGGAAGTTTGACTTTTTATATTTCAAGAGTCTGGATAATATGTGATCATCCTTTGGCCATGATGACAGAAAGTACTCTTACTTTAGCGTGAATCCTTTAGCTTAATGTGTTTCTCTTATTCTGCTATGTTTTGTTGTGAGCCTTTATGTATTTAGGTTTGTAGCATGCAAAACATCATTACCAATATTAAAATCAACTTCGGTATGTTGGGTGTTACTTGGAAGTCTAGGACTTTTACTAGGTCTAATGTAATTCAAATTTTAACTTGTGATATCATTTTTAGAATTTTCTGGAACTCTATAAAGAACATGGTGTCTTCTTTGAGGAAATTCTTCTTATTTAGAATATCCATTTTCAACTTTAAATTTAACTGATCTCCATGGAGATTTCCTAACACAAAGACCCAAATTACAGTACAATGTGGGTGAAAAGACCAGAATGTCCATCATCTACCTTTGTGTCCACTAATGTCATGAGGAATGTTGTCCAAACATGGTGAACATTCTTAGTAAAATATCTCTGCCACACACAACCAAGGCTTGCCTACCTCTGTATCTCATGTTGAAGTAATTATTCATGAGCAAAAGTATTTTTATATTTATTTTAATCACATATTAGTTACTTTAGCATTTTTTTTTCTGTGAGCAATCCTAAAGATCATGGAATATAGCAACTTGTAACTATAGGAAGACCAGTATCCAGTTACACTTAATAGGAAGCTCATAGTAATGGCAAATAACTTCACACTTAGTGAACTTTACAGTTACACGTCTCCACATCCCTACATGTCATCTCCACGTATTTATTTATGGTGTGGATATTTATGCACATGTATGTATGAGAGTTAGTGTGCCTGAGACCAGAGGTCTCCACCTGAGTTTGTAGTCAGACTCTCACTGAACCTGGTGCTCACAGATTGAAATAGACTGACTAGCCATCAAGTTCCAGGGATACATCTGTCACCGCCTTTTTAGCATTAGGACATGGACTACTTCATCTATTTTTTTTTAACATGGGTGTCAGAGATCTAAAGTCAGGTCTTTATACTCATACAGAAAGAACTATATTGAATGTATCATGTCTTAGTCCTCTGTTTTTATTTTTACACCAGTACTATATATGTTTGTAATTTATATATTTCACTATAGTTATAGTCTGAAAATAGGAAATGTAATAGGTTTATTCTACTAACAAATAAGCAATTTCATCAGGTACCCAGTGCAGATATATATATTTTAAATTTGTGACCTGTGTTCAGCAGTGTAATTGGCCCGCATAATCTCATACGGAATGGCACTACTAGGAGGTGTGGCTTTGTTGGAGTAGGTTTCATAGTCTTGTTAGAAGAAGTGTTTCACTGTGGGGACAGACTGTGAGGTTTCCCATGCTCAAGATACTGCCCAAGATTTCAGTTGACTTCCTGTTGGCTGCAAGATGTAGCACTCCCAGCTGCCTCTCCAGTACCATGCTCCCCACAATGATAAAATGGACTAAACCTCTGAAAGTATGTGACCTACCCCAATTAGATAGTTTTCTTTATAAGGGTTGCTGTGGTCATGGTGTCTCTTCACAGCAATAGAAACCCTGATTAAGACAAGAAGTAAGTCATGTGGCAGGCAGCAGGGACATTTCTCTAAGCTCTGTCTTGAATTTGGGGTGTTGCTGATATATTTGCTGCATTCCACCACAGCCTTTCCCTCTAAGATCTATGAGACTGGTAGTATTTTTATGCAGAGTCACAATATCACAATAGACCTGGCTCATTCATTTCAACAATGGGCTTGAGCTGAGACTGTGGCTTCTCTCAGAAAGGCTAAGAAAACTGCCTGGTGCCAAACTTCCCAACAGTGGCCCCTTCTCAGAAAGTAAATCATTTTGTGTTTTCTTTAAGAGTCATTGCCAAAGTTTAAATATTTACAGCTTCAGATGAAGTGGGAATTGTGGTTTGAAGTTGCAAAACACGCGGCAGAGTCCTAATCCCTTGTAATTAATAATAAACTGCATATTTATGTAGATCTGGCAGGTGTGTGGAAGACCTGGGCTACCTGGCTGACAAAAAGTCCAAACTGGATTGTGAACCCTGCAGGATGATTTTCCCATGAACCAAATGGGCAGTTTTAAAAATGAAGTTAATTGCTCCATCTCAGTGTTTGGAGACATTTGCCATCACAACTTTAGAGAGAAGAGAGCCAGACAGTTCAATAGAAACACTGGCAGAAATGACTCTATGGCCTAGTGAGTAGTGTCACCGTCTACTCAGTCACTGGCTACAGAAATGGGTCATGGTCATAGTCTGAAGTCCCTAACAAAACAAACCCACCCACCCATCCAGCCAACCAATCAAACAAACAAAGAAAAAAGTTCTCCATGGTTCCCACCAGAGTGGAGAGAACAGGACAACTTGCATGATAATAGAAAATCTGTAGCAGCATAGGCAATAGAAAGGGCTTGAAACACTTGCTTCCTCTTCCTCTCTGCACTCTCTCTGTTTCTTAGTTCCCGCAGAATTTGACAAGAGGAATATGGGTGACATTGTTCTCAACTGGAGAATAGAAGGGCAGGGAGAAGTTGTTTTTCAAGACATTGCTCTAACAATTTGAAGAAAGAAGCACAAACTTAGTAACATTAAAAGCATTTCCTCCCTTAAGTCAAGTTTATCTCCAGCTAAGGAGATCGTACGTTTCTGTGCTTTGTGAACACTGGCCAAGAATCTAGCTGTTTCTTATATAGAAACTTCCATAAAAATGCAGGCTGTGAATGATTGGGTCCTGTTAGATCCATCCCCAAATCATCCTGTTCCTCTAAGCCTTCCTGGATGCGGGATCCCCTAAGCCAGCCTTCCCGTGAGGCTGTCAATCTTCTGGGAAGGGAACATCCTCCTTCCCAGGACTGCAGATGATGCAGTCACCCCTCACACCCTCCTCTGCCTCCTTCTACCCTGAGGCTTCCTGTTTTTGTTTCCTCAACTGTAGTAACTCCAGACTCTTCCTTCTCAAGGCTCTCCATCAGCCCTTCACAAGAAGAACATTAAAAATTATTTCAGTTTCTTTCGTCAACTCAATCCAGCGCTGTCAACCCATATTGCCCCAGATAGACTAGGAGAAGTTAGACTGCTGAGATTTAGAACTGATGTCTGGTCCAAAGCCAGAGTGAGTTCTGAAGAGTTAAAGCAAATGTCTCTGTGATTCAGGAAGAAATGACTGCCCGTCTAGGGATCTGACGCAGCCTGATAAGTGCTGTGTTTGCCATCGCGCCTTCTTCAGTAAACAGCTGCCAATTAGTTAACTCCCTCCAGACCATAATGAGCTAGGAACACAGATCTGTGTTGTCTAACAAAAACAAAAAGCAAACCACATGTATAATTTAAATATGAACCACATATATAATTTAAAACTTTCACTTGGATACGTTTAAAAATGTTAGACAGTAGCAACAAGAAAGACCAAACACACACACAGACATACATAAATAGTACATTTTACTTAACTTAACATGCTTAAAATTTTCTTCTTAACATCCAATCAGCAAAAAACTTATTATTGAAATACATTACTTTTTTTGTATGAATTTTAGAAAGCAACACACTTATGGCAAAGGCATGTTAGGTAATCACTAGTGGCCAGTGGCTAAGATATTGCACTTAGTAGCTTTAGACACAAAAAGAGGTCCAGAATGATGATCATCTTTTACCTTTTAGATAGTGGGTTTCCTGTGTGTCTTGCTAGGCCCCCTTGTAGCCCCCAAACCATTTAATTGTTTTGTATGTTTTAAGATGTGTGACAGAGGCTTTCAGCCCCTTTCCCACTGATGGTGCTTCTGCTGGATCCAAACTCATGACCTTTTACCTCTTCAGTGACTATGTTTGCAGGTCTAGTACATCTTCCAACTTACTCTCTTCCCTAGTGAAACATTTCCCACAAATTCCAAGGTTACGATTTGTTGCCATGGCACCAGCATCTGTGTCAGACAGTGTACTCAGCTTTTCCTTCTCAATCAAACTGGAAGAGAGATGAACCATGTTCTGTTTTGCTCAATCTTTGGGGTCCGGGATGAGCTTGCTCTGGGTTTAGACTGGAAGAGCTGCAGTGCTGGCCACCAGTTTGTAGGGAATTTGTATCTACTCTCCCCTAGAAAAGATGTGTTTGCTCAGGTGACAGGACACCTGGATCAACTCCCACACAAAGGAAGCTGCTCTGTCCTCAGCCTGTTGGGGATTAGATGATACCTGTGGGGGCTACACTTCCTGTGTGTATTTGTGTTATAATTCCTTCTGTTAACATGAGAGACAAATCACTGGTTTATTTCTTACTTTCTTTTTACTTTTTAATTCAACTTAATTTTAGTATAAACCAGTAATCCTCCATAGAAATTTAGTATCAATGACAAAATTTCTATGACAAAATATGCAGCATTTTGTGAGTTTCTTCTCTCTCTCTCTCTCTCTCTCTCTCTCTCTCTCTCTCTCTCTCTCTCTCTCTCTCTCTCTTCCTTTTTCATACTTTGAATTCTAGGTCAAGTGCAAGGCTTCTGCTGAGCTTTTTGACCTCCCAGGTCTCAGACTTCCCGTCGACAGCAGAGAAAATCCACCCCACGAGGAGCAAACAGAAATCTTTTTTCCTGAGTGTAAACGTCCTATGTTTTCATCAAACATCATATGAAAACAGCACCGTGGCGTCACCTGAACACATAGCCTTGCCTTTAAACAGGAAATGTCTCCTTACAGAGGAATGCAATTTCCTAACTGTTAGGGAGATCCCGAGCCGCCAGCAGGCAACCTAAGTGTTTCTGTGGCTGCGAGAAGACAACCCAGAGTGCCTGCACAGAAACGGGGGTTGCTTTGGGTTTTGTTCAAGAATGCCCTGCAGTCGGGCAAGGACAATGCAAGGGAATCTAAGAATGGCTATGGGTCAGGCTTTCTAAAGCCCAATGGGCTGTCTGCAACGAGGAACTGAAATATTGGTGTCTGCAGTTTTAGATAAGAGAATAGAGGTGGCTTCATTTTGGATGGAGACGGCAGATAATGGGAGCAGTTGTTTCTCTGCTGTTGGTGTTCCAGTGCAACACAGGTAATACCAACTCAGTAGGAATGCAGGATAATCAAAGGGAAGGAAGTTCACCTACTGGACTAGAAAGGATTTCCCCCATGGTGCAGAGGACTGCCATGCTTGCCTTCTAAGATTCCATTATGCGACAGATTAACATTGACACACGCAGGAAATAGAGGACAAAAGATGCACCAGCTCGTTTAAAATCTGGCCTTTTCAAAGTTTTGCTGTGAAATTACTGCAATATTTCCAAATAATTTGGTAGGAAAAGGTTTTCTATTCACTGCGGAAGGACAGAGAGAGCGTAAGAACCAGGTGACCCGGGAGTTTGTTGGGAGATAGTGTCTCCTACTAATGTCAGATGTTATGTCCATAACTTCTCCCATCAAATCTGCCTAGGCATGAGCTGAACAAAGACAATAATAGACATGCTGAAGTGGACAGGGAAAATCCATGAGGCCTCGACCCTATACAAAGAACTGCAGGGAACTCAGGAATGCAGAGAGCAAGAGAAATAGTCTTCACCTGGGAGCAACACATCAATTGGTTGTCCAATGCCACATGATCAGCCCTGAAAACATATGTAAAGTAGCTTTATACAGACTAAGCAGATTGTAGTTATGCATTTAGAAGTGTATCTACGTGTATATATAATATATATGTACACATATATTTATAGAACAGCAATTTGAAAGAGAGCAAGGAGGAGTATATGGGTGGGTTTGGAGAGAGGAAAGGGAAAGGAGAAAGGGAGTAATTATGTTATAATTTCAAAAATTAAAAGAAATACTATTTTTAAAAAATGTCCACCGTACTCCTGTTCAGATTGTCCAACCTTCCACTCATTGAAGTTGAAGGAAGATTGGTACAGGGACCTTTAGTAGACGTCAGTATTAATTGGGCAATTTCTAGCTGGTTAGTTGGCAGCAGCTGGGTAGAAATGGCTTGAATATAATTCTCAAGTGCTTATGGGAAAAATCATTGGAAAAGCATATGACATTAAGTATTTTCAGATGTATTTCTTAGTGAAAAACCTCCTGAAAGGGTTGGGAAAGTGTTTTAGGCAGAATGCCTTCACAACATTCTGCAGGATGCTGTGAAGGAAACTAAATGAATAGGGATGCTTTCGTCCACGTGAACTCCTTTCTGATTTACTGTGCACCCACTGGAAATCTCATCTATCTCTCTTACGGTTTGCTTTGTTGTGTTGTTAAAATGTTTCTGAATGCATTTGGCACAGCAGTCGTGTGTTGGTAATAGTATGAGAAAAGCAAATGCTCGGAGAGTATGGGGGCCAGGGAAAGTTTACAAAGGTCCCATTAAACCCGGAGTGGTTGGCCTCACTGAGAGGAAAACAGAAGAACACTGGGGTTGGGGTGGGGAGAGTGGCTGAGGCCTTAGTCATGCGTTCTTGGGATGCCCTTTGGCCAGGTGTGTGATTCTGCAGGGCTGCATTGTTCTGTTGCTCCCTGCCACACAGTGCAAACCTTACCTGGCATTTGTGTGTCAGAAAGGAAGCATGAACAAACGATGAAGCACAGCTGTATAGCAGCAAAGACAAAAGGTGAAGGATTTTTATAATACAATCATTTTTTTTCTCTAGAGCCCTTTCTGTTGTTTTCTTATAACTACATTTTAATCAAATATAAATAAAAGTATGAAACTCTACTTTCTGTCCTTGCAATGAAAACAATTATTTTGGTGAAGATTATTCTTTTTATATGAAAGCACATGCTGAATTGTATATTTTAATTGAGAACAAATATGAAGGGGAGATTACTTTTAGAGAACTCTGGGTGACATAGGATTTGTGAAGGTTTAATTAGCAGTTTGCTGGGTATGAGAAGTAATTATGGACAAACATGATTAGATGCTGGTCTATTTAAACACAGTCCAAACTTTCTTATAAGTTGGAGTCAGGGCACAACACATATATACATGCAAAACGACTTTGCCTTGGTGCCTGTCCAACTTCTGTATTACGACTTCACAATTGGAATCTCACAGAACAAGATGGTGAAAATACTCAAGAGAGAGAACTGGCCACCTGATGGGACCTGATGATAGGGCTTCACTACTGGTTAAGGAAGCCGTGTTAGTGATGTCAGAATTTATATGCTGAACTAGATTTCTTAGATTCTGTCTCTGCCATTTTCTACACTTTCCCTGGATTTACTCTCCATTTTCCTCAAACTCTTAGATCTCCTCCTGAAAAATAAATCTCATAATAATTCAGAATGCTAATGATGTAATAGATTCTAAGTGCAGCTCTTAGATTGTTGCATGTGTTAAATAGCCCTAGGGCTGAGGTTTTAGCTTTGCCTTTTACTTTAACTTAGTGAGACAGGACTTCAGACTTCCCAGGCTGGCCTCAGACTCTGTTGCTGTGATGAATTTAGACTCCTGTTCTTCCTGACAGACCCTCTCCCAAGTGCTGGGATTACGAGCTCAGCTTTGATTCTTTGTGGTTGTTGTTGTTTGGTTTTTGCTTTTGTTTTTGGAGACAGGGGTTTGGCTGTCCTAGAACTCACTTTGTAGACCAGGCTGGCCTCGAACTCACAGAGATCCACCTACCTCTACCCCCTGAAAGCTGGAATTAAAGGCATGCACCACCATGGATGGCTCAGCTTTGATTCTTAATCTGAATTCCTCACCATATGAAAGCGTATCATCTGTGAACAGAGGTTTGGAAATAGCTATAGTAGAGAGATGAAGGGTAATCTCTAGTTTATCTGTTCTTTTTATTTCAGTACTATTATGTAATGAACCAGAAAGCAGGAACAAAATACCTCCACGAGGCACAGTGCAGGTAGGTGTTGTACATCCCTGCAATCCTCTCAGCACTGGGGGAGGGGTGGAGACAGAAAGATTGAGAGATTTTTTCTAATAAATGAAGTTAATTCATTGACAGTTTTGTACACACATAATATTTTGATTACTCTTTCCCCACACCTTCTCGCTTCCCCCTCCCACCACTTTCAACCCTTCTCTCTCAATGTTCCTCACAAACTCTTGGCTTTTATTCTGTTCTATGACACATTTATTTAACTATGGCCATCTGTGTGAGCATCAGATTGAAATTATCCACTGAAACTTGGAAGAGTGTACAACTGAATGAGTGTAAAACTGAAGGTGATGACTTTCCCTCTCCCCAAACCTATCAGTAGGAAATGGCTCAGCAGTGAGGGCCAGCGCCCTCTGATCCAAAGATCAGTTTAATGATGTCATTGACTGCATAGATTCATATCAGCCTGTGCTGCATAAGAGACCCACACAAACAATCAATAACCAACTAACCAACCAAAACCAAAAGACTTATAGTGGAATGAAGGACCTTAGTTATTCAAGTAAGAAATAATCTTAAGCATTTTCTTGTCCTGTAGTTTATAAATTAGGGCATTACGTTCCAAGAGGTTCAATGATTCTTCCAGTACCATATGGTAGGCTAGTGGCAATGTTTAAAGTATTGCTTGGAAAGGATGTTCATGATCCTAGAGAAGCTATGTAACAAGGTGAACCCAAAGAAAAACATATATAGATCCACCTGAAAATTGAAAACAGACAAGATCACATGACAAAATTGGGAGCATGGAGGTGGGGGGGAGAAGGGAGGATAGAAGGTGAAGAGGAAGGGAGAAGCGGAGGGATGAAGAGAACATGAGGGAATGGGATGGTCTAGATGGAGGAAGGAAAGAGATGAGAGCAAAGAAAGAGATATCTTGATTGAGGGAGCCATTATAGGGTTAGCAGAAACCTGGCTCTACAGAAATTCCCAGAAACCCACAAAGATGACTCCAGCTAAGACCCTAAGCAATAGAGGAGAGGGGGGCTGATTTTGACTTGCCCTGTAGTCAGACTGATGAATATCTTAAATATCACCATAGAACCTTCATCAGCAACTGATGGAAACAGAGACAGAGACTCGCCTCAGAGTACTGGACTAAGCTCTCAAAGTATAGTTGAAGAGTGGAGGAGTGAGAATATGAGCAAAGAGTTCAAGACCATGATGGGGACACCCACTGAAACAGTTTACCTGAGCTAATGGGAGCTCACCAACTCAAGCCAGACTGGAAAGGAACAAGCATAGGGCCAAACTAGTCCCTCTGAATGTGGTTGACAGTTGCATGGCTGGAGCAGACTGAGGGCCATTGATAGTGGCACCAGGATTTATCCCTACTGCAAGTACTGGCTTTTTGGGAACCTATTCTCTTTGGATGGATACCTTGCTCAGCCTAGATAAAGTAGGGAGGGCTTTGTACCTTCCCCAAAGCAATGTGTCTTACTGTCTCTGAAAGTGAATGAGGGTGGGGTGGAAGGGTATGTGGAGGGATTGGAAGGAGGGGAGGGAGTGAGAAGTTGGATTGGCATGTATCATAAAATTAAATTAAAAATAAGAAAAAATTGCTTGAGTTTTCTACTTCCCATTCTAATTATGCTGTCCAACATATATCTACAACTGTGAAAATGTATCATTATGGAACTACACAACATGTCATTTTGTATGCCTATGCATGTATATGCTACCCAGTGTGCATATACATGTACATATGATAATGTTTCTTAAAACACAGTCCTGGGATGTGCAGACTCTGAGTTGGCTCCTAACCCAACAAAACAGCAACCAAATATCAGGTGACAAACTGTAGGTTTTTTTTAAACTTTTTTCTATGTAGTTTTCAACTGTTCAGTAAAAGACACCACAAACACACACACACACACACACACACCTCTATTTATTATGCAGAAAACCATAAATATGAACATATATTTTCTTTGAGAATTTTATATACAAATACAATGTTTTGTGATTATATCTGCTCCTCCCTCCCTTGCCAATTTCTACTGGGTTCACCCCACATTCCCCTCTTAAATTCATACCTTTGTTTTCAAATATATAACTTTCAGAGTCCAGTTAGAGTTTCCTGCATACACGTGGGTGTAGGGTTGAGCACAGGGGCATGGTGAGCTACCAGTGGCCACCCCTGAAGGAGATTAGCATTCCACCCCTCAGCAGTCACCTATCTACTACCCGAAGCTCCTCAACCAGGAGTAGGGCCTTGTGAGCCCTCCACCCACTCACCTGTGCCTGGACATTGACCAGTTTGATGTCAGGCGTGTTCTGTGAAGACACGCTAGCTGTTGAGAGTCCGTGGGTGTGGTGATGAAAGCTTAAACTTTTAAAGAAATAAGTAATCTGTTAGTAAATGTTAGGGCACTTGAAAATGAAAATAAAATTCTGTCACTAAGCCAAGCAAAGAATGTTAGCAAATGTCCCAGATGAAAGAGTTTCAGTTCCAACCACTCCGAGGCTAGTCTGCATTTCCTGTATCCAGAAGGGCATTAGAAGGTTGATTTTTCATTCTTTTATGATATCACACAGAGTGATAGTAAATATTGGTTTGGAGTTGAAGCCCATCCTAAAACAGATCATGTGTGACCTTGTACATTGCTCCCACAGTCGAATGGTCCCCCCTCCAATTTCCAGCCCCCATGGCAGACCCCTCTGAAAATCCCATCTGTTCCTATTTTGCAAAATCCAATTCTTGTATATTTGTCCTTGAATGTGACAGTAATGTATAGTTTATTTTCCAGATGGAGAAAGTCTGTCATAAAAATCAATGACTTTAAAATATATATTTATATATTAGTTAACAGTAACTTGGAACTGACTCAAAGGAAAAGTGAAGCTATTTTCACCATTAGTGAATCCAAGTGACTCATAAAACTTTCAGTGGTATTTGGATCAAAATAGAGCCCACTTTCTCTTCAGCTGATGGAAGTCACATAAGAAGGAATGCCTTATTTGAGAAATGTTCTTAACAATTATTTATACATATACATATATATTTATCATCTATCGCATTTTTGTTTAAATTAGAAGAAGATGGTTAATGTATATTTTTGAATCTGAACACACAAGAAAAACATTTCTTCCCAAATGTCAAGAGTAAGGAGTATTGATTTCAGACACCCGAGGCTCCATATTGTGTTAAAATCATGAAGCTTTCCCATTTAATTCTCACACAAAATTAACTTACAGTTAAATAAAATAATCTTATATTTCAGGTGGTAATTGTGACTTATTCCAATCCAAGAAGAAAACACTTGAAAAACCTAATACAAAGATTTCTAAGACTTGCCATGACAGTTAAAACATGCTACACTGGAACCACTAAGGTATCCAGGAAAAGACATTCCATAGCCCGAGTTCATAAAGAGTTGCCTCAAAGTGTATTCTGATATGGAGAATGTTTCGGCATGTGCAAATCCTTTTTAGTCCATGTTTATAATATGACTTCTTTGCAGGAGAAACTGGTTAATTATGCTCTACTATTAAATCAGAGGAAGGCATTGAGACAAGAAAAAGCAGGTAAGGAGTTGACTAGGTGTTGGCAGATCAGCGTCCTTTTCCATTTGTCAGCTCCTTTTATTTGACTTGTAGTTTAATTATTTAGCAAAACAATCATGGCAAAAAAATCAAACTCTTTTGCTAGCTATCCCATTTCTTTTTGCCCATACCGCTTCCATGTGTTCCCTCGGATGGAAGTTAGGGAGACAAATGAGCAGGGAAAGCATGGCAGCAAAGGGGAAACTTTCCCAGCAAACATCTGCTTTGGGTAGAACAAGTTAATTGAAAAGATCATGGTGGTATTGACAGGATTTATTCCCGAGGAGAGGGAGGAGGCAAAGAGGGCAGTGGGAACCCTTGGCACTCTCCTTCCTTGCTTCCTTGTGGAATTTTATCATCAGCCTTAAAGGGGCCAAGTAAATCCTCCCCCCCCTCCCCCGTCTCTCTCGCTCTGTCTGTCTCTCTTGCTTTCCTTTGTATCAGCTTCCTCTTCTCGAATAAAGAAGTGTACACAAAGCAGCTTGCACTTAGAAATACTGCATATGTGATGTAGCTTTTGTGAGCATACACACCACACAGCTATACATATCATCCACCTCTGAACACATATATTCTGGTTAGGTGTATCACATATTCTTTCTGAGCAGTGAATTGCACCTTAGAAACACAGAGACTACAATTTTCCGGAGAATTTCAACCTAACTCTAACCTCTATACTAGATACAAGTTGTCTTGTACACACACACACACACACACACACACACACACACACACCACACACAATACAAGACATTATAAATGTCTAGGCCTAAGGAGATGACTAGGTTGGTCTATGCTGATACTGTGAACTGAGCAGGCAAAGTCAAACAAGTGGATCCCAGGAGAAGCGAGCATTTGCTTAGGTTCTCATAGCCTCAAGAGAACTCTGACAGAATAATGTATCTTTTGTGATTTATGTATTAACCCATTTTTATTATTTTGTGTATTGCCACTGTAGGTGGAGACTGATCATTCATTTCCTGAATGCCCAGACCCAAAATAATCACACAGAAACTAAATTCACTAAATTTAACCTAATAGCTTATGATTCTTATTAACTAACTCTTACATCTTAAATTAACCCATTTCTATTATTTTGTGTATTGCCACAAGGCTGTGGTTTACCAGGTAAAGTTCCGGCTTCTGTCCCCTTTGCAGTGACTCGGCATCTCCTTGACTCTGCCTACTTTCTCTATATATCTCTCTTTAGATTTCCTGCTTAGCTTTATTCTGCCCTGCCATAGGTTCAAAGCAGATTCTTTATTAACCAATGGTACTAAAACACATTCACAGCATACAGAGGGGAATCCCACACCAAGATGCTCTAAGTCAACAATTGTTACTTGATGTTGTATCCTTTGTGGGTAGGGTTTATCATTCTGCTGTCCTTTTAAGGAACCAATGTTTTCTTTCTTCAGATCTCTTCTTTGCTTTGTACATAGATGACTTGGCTCTAAAAGAGAATGCTTCCCACTGCATTTAAACTTATTACACAAGCATTGACTCTTGGGCCAAGGGGTAGAGAGTCATGAAGAGGGATTAGAATCACAGCAGAGATAACCAGCCTTGATGTGCACAGAGGTGCAGTTGACCATGCTCAATCGAAGCAGAAAAGAAGGAGGTGGGCTTTCAGAGGGTCTACTTGGGTATCACTCACCCAGTTCTGACAGTAAATGAGTATTCAGTGCAACATGGTCTGTGATTAGAAGCTCACAGAACTCAGGGAGGAAGTCCAAGTCCTCACCACCAGGTAAACTGTTCAGAGGCGCAGAAGTGAATGGTCTATGGTGTGGACCAAAGAAGAAGGAGATACACAAGCATTTGTTGTAGTCTTGAAACCCACAGTGTGGGTCATAGTGTGTCCCATATCTTTCCTAGTTGTTCCAAGGAAAATAATCATGGAGGAGTTAACTTCAGTTCTTCCTCATGCTCCGATGACCTCCTGACCCCAACCCAGGTACCGATGCTGTGTTCACCTGTGACTATCTCAATCTCACCAACACCTCTACTCTGGCCCCCTCCATTATCTACCTTGGACAGGGTTCTCCGTCAGTAGACGCCTGCAATGTTATTTCGCGGCTGAATACCTTGCAGCGGTCTCCCATTCCTCCCACAATCAACCTCCTTCTGTGGCTCCAGACTGATGGCAGACCTCATCTTCCCCATGACATTCCCCCTTGCTCTCTGTCCTTTCACTGGCTTTGCTTTTCTTAGTGCATCCAACTCCTTCACATACGAGGATTTGATTCTATATTCTTCTTTCCTTTCTGTTGGAAATGCTTTCTTCTGATCTCCACATGGACATCTTCTCTTTTATTGGGGCTCTGTATACATGTCATTGAAAACATCTCTGTTATATCACCAAAAATCTAACTGCTTAGTTGGTTTAAATTTTTTTGAACATGCAGCAGTCTCTCATGAGATAGCTATCAGTGTTAACTTGTTTTTAGGCATTGCGTTTTATTTATGGAATACCATTTAGAATTTCCACTCAGTGTGAACTGTTTCTGGATGAGTTTTCTCTTGTATTTTGTTCAGTTTTATCTTTCTACCACATAGATCATTGCCTGGTACATGTTCAGTCCTCAGTAATTATTTGTTGAGATAATGGATGCCACAAATATTTATTAAATGTTGATTTCTTTGCTTTCTTTCTCCTAATAATTAGGAAAACCAGCAGTTAGTTTTAAATATATTATTGCTATAAGACCATGACATTCTCTATATTTTAAAGATAAGCTTTCTAGTTTAACAGCTGGGATGTAAAGTGTGTTCCTTTGGACATAAGTCTATGCAGCTCTCTTTAGAAGGGTGTTTGAGATGCTTGGGCCAGAGTTTAATTATAAACTTCATGTGAGTCATACTCACCAGGAACATTTATTCTACCTATCTCCATCACCTCCTCTGGAGAGGTTAATCTAAATTCTGGTAATGACATCCAGGGCTAAGCTCGAGTTCTCTTCTTATTATTAGTAAGTTGAAATGAGTTCTTCGGAAGGTTTCCTTTTGTTTGGAGCACATTAATTGTGACCTTCAAAACTGAAGTCAGCTGTTAATATATAATTCAGAGCCTTACCCATTGACTTTCTTTTGTGAATGCCGACACTGCTAGTCCCACTCACAATGGCACAAAGCACTTTGGAAGTGAACTCCAGTCTATTGTTACAGTCAGGTGCAGCCATGTCATCAGTTATGCAAACTATCGTGTCATTTGTGCAGAGAACTTGGAAAAACTGAAAACTATTTAGCTAATTAGGTAACCTGAGAGTTATTATTTTGTAAAAATTTGGCCAGCTTTACACTCAACTTAAATGTTAAATGACTTATTTTAGAATTGTTGGGAATGAAAGTCAACCTTCAAACTAAGACTTTTCGCTTGCCAGCAGAGCCCTTGCTCAGCGCTTTCTGATATGGCAGGTGAGATGAAGTACCATCATTTAGGCTGAAACGACCTCGGTGAAATCTCAGCATGGTTTCTTTGCTCTCTTTGTTTCTTGGGACAAAAGTCTCAGACTTAGAAGTATCTAGTTAAGTTTTACCTCAATATAACTTGGAAGGCAGGACAAGCCTTCATCAATTGCAGTAGACAGAAAGACGAGTCCCCCACAGACATTTACGCTCCAATCCTAGGAGCCTCTTGCTATGTTCTCTTGTTCATCAAAAGGAGTTTTGTCCGCATGATGATGGGGTTAAGAACCTGTTGATATTTTCCAGGTAGGATTAGTTTGACCACAATGGTCCTGAGAAGAGGTCAAAGAGATGGTAAAAAGGAATTATAATCATGAGGTGGAGCAATGTGGACAGATGCCAATTCCCTAGAAACTGGAGACTACAAGGAACAGCTTCTCCCCAGAACATGCAGATGGGGCGGACTAACGCTGTCGTCCTCATTTCAGTCTCAGAAGATTCACGTTGACCTTCTTACTCTCTGGCTAGAAGCACATAAATGAGTGTTTTTTAAATCTACTATGTTTGTAGCAATTTAAAAGAAAAATAGGAAATGAAAACAATATTACCAGGACAAGTTAGGATAGATTGTGTACTTAACATTCCCATTCAAAACTCTTTCATCTGTGTGGCTTATCAGAAGGAGCCCTCAAGTTATGGTTAAATTGCCAGGAATCACTGGGTGTTTTGCATGCTGCAGAAACAATTCTAGGCACTGGGGTGATGGAAGCAAGAAAACATCCCACATCAAGGGGACAATCGCAGCCTGCAACCTACCTGCTAGGTTTTGGCCTGAGAAAAAGCATTTCAACAGCTGAATAGTTAAAGAGACTGTACTAATATATATTAGTACATTAGAATGCTTCTTTGTTTAGCTGTGAAGAAAAAGGAAAGCATGACATTTTCTGGAAAATTTTTTTTTATTTATTTTCGAGACAGGGTTTCTCCGTAGCTTTTTGGTTCCTGTCCTGGAACTAGCTCTTGTAGACCAGGCTGGCCTCGAACTCATGGAAAATTTGTTAAACTGAAAATCCTGCTGTCATGTAAAGTGGTCCAGGCAGAGGAAAGTTGATGTGGGGAAGGCTGCACTGGAGCTCCTGGCATTTGGAGTGCTGCTTCCATCTCCTTTGGAGATGTATTTAGTAGTGGGATTGCTGGTTCATGCCAGGATTCTAGCTTTAAGGGCAACTCCACACTTTATTCCACAATCAGCATACCCATTTACATCCCTACCAGCAGTGGGCAAGGGTTCAGTTTCCTTCTCAATTGCAGGAGGGCTTTTCTTCTATCGTTTAACGTGTCAGAATGTTTGGTCTGCATATGGCTAAGAGAGTGTTTGATCTTCTGGAGCTGGAGTTACAGAGGGTTGTGAGCTGCTTATAGCATATTAGGAATTGAGTGCATGTCCTCCGGGAAAGCTGCTACTGCTGTTACCTGCTGACGACAGCTATTGTTACTTAGGGTGACAGCTCACCTTGGTTTTGATGTGCACATCTATGACTATTGATTTTGAGCATTTCTGACACATAACTGTGGGATATTTACATATCTTCTTTTGGGGAATGAAAATTTGAATTTATTGCCCACATTTGTTAGTTTTAGTTTTTAAGAAGATTTTATTTTGGTTTTCGTTGTGTGCTTGCATGCATGTCCGTGTGTATGAGCTTGTGAGGGCAAGTGTCCACAGAGACCAGAGGCATCTGATTTCCTTGGAGATGGAGTTGCAGGTGGTTGTAAGCTGCCTAGTATGGGTGCTGGGAATCCAATGCAGGGCCTCTGCAAGAGCACTATGGGTCTTGTACTACTCATTTAAGGTGACTGATTGATAGTTACTGTGAGCATATGTCTTTCCTAAGAAATTTCTTCATGTTGAATGTTTCTTTCCACTGCCGCAGTGACAGCTTCCTATAACAATAGGCTTAGGTCCTCAGGACATCACCGGTTTGTCTGGGATGAAGACAGTATCTTAGTCATCCAGGCACTCCACACGGTACGATGCTTACTGCTCAGCATGTGCTCAGGACATCTCTGGTTAATCTGGGATGAAGATGGTACCTTAGTCATCCAGGCACTCCACACAGTACGATGCTTACTGCTCAGCATGTGCTCAGGACATCTCTGGTTAATCTGGGATGAAGACAGTACCTTAGTCATCCAGGCACTCCACACGGTACAATGCTTACTGCTCAGCATGTGCTCAGGACATCTCTGGTTAATCTGGGATGAAGATGGTACCTTAGTCATCCAGGTGCTCCACAAGGTATAATGCTTACTGCTCAGCATGTGTTCAGGGTATTTACAACAATTTGAATTCTTATTCTGGGAGTTTAAGATCCTTTGTTTTGTAATAATTGTCAGAGAAGCTTTTATACTGCTGATACTAGTGAAAATAACCAATATTTCTTATCAATTAATTTATTCATTAACAGCTACATACTTGTTATGCCCTTGTGTTACATTTTCATCTTCCCATCATTTGATGAGTACTGTTACTATTTTTTTTTCTGGAATGCTAATGGGGAAAGTCTTTAGAAATAGTTAACTTATATTTCTGTAAAGTTATTTTCTTATTGATTGGCTGCTTGTGCTGATTTCTATTTTGTGCTTAGTAAATCACTGAATTAAATCATAGAAATATTGTTTATGTCTTTTCTTTCTATTTTATCCCTTCACCCAAGTGAGGATTGAAGAAGATCTCATCTCTTAAAAATGTCAATTTATAGCAGGGCGGTTGTTGCAGGAGGTCTTTCCGCTCCTCCAGCCATAGCCGCTGAGATGCCAGCCCATTGGGGCGTGGTCTCTCTCCCTTTAAAAAAGCGGCCACTTCCCTTCTTGCTCTCTCTTACTTCCTGCTCTGCTTCTGGCGACTAGATTTCCTTCCTGGTTGCGCAGAGGGCTGTTGTCTGGGACGGTGATCTGTAAGTTTTTTCCCCTTTAAATAAATAACCATTCTATTAATCATAATTCTAAACTGGTGTGGGATTGTTTTTGACTTATGCCTTCACCTTCAGGTGGTGGTGGCGCATGCCTTTATTCCCAGCACTTGGGAGGCAGAGGTAGGCAGATCTCTATGAGTTCGAGGCCAGCCTAGTTTACATAGAGCTAGTTCCAGGACTCCAAAGCCACAGAGAAACCCTGCCTCGAAAAACAAACAAACAAACAAAAACAAAAACAAAAAAATGCCAATTTATAAATATCTCATTTCCACAATGTACTCATTTTGTTTGTAAACGGTTACATTTATTTTATTTGTAAACTATTTAAATTTATTTCAACTCTAGATCTTGCTATGTGACATAGCCACTTTCAGTCACAGTAAAGCATCTATTGGAAAATATAATTTTTTTCAGGAAGTTTCAACCTGTTTTTTTCTGAGGTAAAGCTTTTTTTCTAAGATGCAAATTGTGAGGTTACTCTCTCCTACACCTTCTTGTCCTTAAATCTAGATATAGGAAATAGCTCCTTCATATATACATAGGTGCCTATACACATCTAACATGTGTTTGTAGAAAACAAAAGCTCCATTGGATCTTTAACTCAAATAGGTATACATGAGAAAAATAAATATTGTAAATTTTTCATAGAGTAAGTTCTGTGGTGTCATGATGGAGCAAAATAAGGTCTAGAAAGCTGGGGTCTTGATAGCAGGCAAGGAAACATTTCTGAGCTAAAATCTCTGCTAATCCCTGAGAGTACATTCACTTCTTAGAGTCCTAGCTACCTTGAACACATAGATTTTTTTCTTTTTTTTTTACTTAGTATTTTATCGTTAGCAGAATTATTATTCTTCTTATAAGGAGAGTTTGTAGAATATATTTGCACAATAACTTTGGTCTCTTTTACTCATTAAATAATTGCTGAACGGGAAATGACAATCCTACCAAAGAAATAAACAAAGGAAGAATAAAATCTTTCTAAAATAAAGAGGTACCTAATTGTGGGAATGTACTGGGCATAGTAGTAGCAACACTCCTTTAAATTTAATGCTGACCACAATGGTTTGTAATTTTCCTTACAAAGCCCAGATTTTCCCAGCATGACACCCAGTGCTGGCATCGGCAACAGACACTGAAAACACTCACGCCAAGGAGTTAACAGGAAATATCTTGGTGAATTCAGAGTCAAAGGAAAGCACAAAATTGTCAGACCGCATATCGTGTTTCTCAGAATTATCTGTATCACATTGGAAGTTTTTATACGGAAGTGTGTGTTGACACAAATGATTAAGGCCAGGATTCCTACAGTTGACAGGAAAATGACCTATAAATAATGACCCGTGATGGACTTGACATACAGTCATTAAGTGAAATAGCCTAGTAGCAGCTTCCTCCCTCTGGTGTCCCCGTTTCCGGCTTCTGTGAAGTACTTTTCCTTTGAGAAGACCACTCGTTTTATCTGAGACCATCAAGTTTTCTTTGGGTTTTATCAAATGATAATTTCACTGTTGGTCTCAGCAGATAATACTAGGTTTTTCTTTCACATGCCTCTTCAGAACACATTTGCTTGTACAGAAATTTTCTCCGGAAAGCCTTTTATTTCCATCTCTTTATAAAACGCACAATAAAGTACATGGCGTGTTGAATGCTTAGAACTCTAAAGTTAAAAAACAAGTTTTTTTTTTTTGTTAAGTACTCAGTTTATTCCTGTTCCGCTCTCTTAATAAAGTTGAATGCAGCATTTTGGGGAATGGAATTCATGAAGGTGGCTGAGTTAAATAATATCTTGCTGTATTATAAATTCAATATAAAGTTTTAGAAAATGTATTCTATTCACCACACAAGGATCTGCTTTTGAAGGCAGTGGGAAAGTAATTTGTGGATAGTAAATGAAATTGTGATTACTGTTCAAGTTTGGGGGCTCCAGAAAAATAGTTTTCTTCTTCAAGATACTCCCTTTTCAACCCCAAACAGCTGATAGACTGAGATCTGTATTTTTTTCATTGTTTTCTTTCTTCTCCATTCCTTCATATTGGCAGGTAGGAGATCACACTGGGAAAGCAGTGTGTGCTATGTACTGTCGTCCGAACTCACAAACAAGGCACTGGGATTTAAGAAAAGGGAATAATTTGAAACCATGTCACAGCATTATTATATTTGAGCTCAGTAGATAATGTGACAACAACGGACATGTCTTTAAGGCTAAGAAGAAATCAGATAAGGATTCTACCACCCAATCGATTCAGCACCCTGAAAATTCTGCATTAATGATTTCCTAAGGTGCCTAGTCTGAATGATCATATTAGGAGAACTTAGTTTTTAGAACTGCTTTTAAAAATGGTTAATCTTGACGCTCCTACATAACAATTTCTGATTAAAGAATATCCGTCATTATTCTTAAACAATGTTTACAACTTTAAAGTTGCTGGACTGGCTCAGTCAGTAAAAATGCTGTTTGCAGAATCATTAAATGACCTGAATTCAGACTCTCAATTTTGATGTAAAATCCAGGCAAGGTGCTACACATATATAACTGTGGAACTAGAACTATGTAACTGGGTTATAGCTTTTGGTGGGTCCCAGAAGCATATTGACCAGCAAACCAAGCTGAATCATGAGTTACAGGTTCATTGAAAAATCTTTCCTAAAATACTGAAATGGAGAGTGGCTTATGAAGATATTTAAAGCTAACCCTTTGTCCAACACACACACACACACACACACAGAGAGAGAGAGAGAGAGAGAGAGAGAGAGACAGAGAGACAGAGAGAGAGAGACAGAAAGAGAGACAAGAGAGAGAGAGAGAGAGAGAGAGAGAGAGAGAGAGAGAGAGAGAGAGAGAGAGAGAGAGAGGAACATAGAGACAGAGATTCAGTGGTAATAGGAACTTTAGTATCATTTCATTTAAAATTTGCATCTGATAGGCTGAGTGAACTTGGGAGGAACAAAGTACACAGTGGTCAGAATGAAGGAATTAAGCTGGTTTTTAAAAGCTAATTCTAAAAAGACTAATACTCATATTTCACTGGGCCTGGCAATTTCTAATTTCTTTCTGTCATCCTTGTATACTTCTTTGCATGGTATGTATATTGATCAGGATTGCTGTATGGTTTATGCTAGAGTATGAAGAATATTAAAAAAGGCATTAGTCATAACTTACTAGTCTATAAAAGATGAAGTTGTAACACAGAGACTGGCAAACATGCGTAAGAGGAGGTAGGGATGCTAATTCTTCTCACTGAATCCCAATTGATATGTTCCTTCAAAATGTACTCCAGGAACCATCTCCATTAAGCCTTCTTGAGTAATCTTTCCAAGGCAGTGTTTTGACTATATTCTTTCTATACTTCAAATCATCAGTCAGTGAGTGTCCTTCCCCTGAATGTCTATCAGATCCTTCATATACAGACTAATAGGCTTTCCAAATTTCCTTTTCTAGTCTTAAGTCTTATTGCTGGGGCTGGAGAGATGGCTCAGTGGTTAAGAGTACTGACTGCTCTTTCAAAGGACCCAGGTTCAATTCCCAGCACCCACATGGCTGCTCACAACTGTCTGAAGATCCAGTTGCAGGGGATCTAACACCGTTGCACCAATGCACATAAAATAAAGTTAAATAAACCATAAAATATTTTTAAAAAGTCTTATTGCTATTTTTCTAGAACTGAGGTAATTTCTCATCAAGTTGCATGGAGCACTATTTCCTGACACATTTAAGAAAGCACACCCTTTTGTATATTATGATGTTTCCTATTTCTTAAATTTATCATCAAACTTCATTCATCATCTGTTTCTGCCCAGGCAGAGTACTGTTTTTATTTCATAAAGTCTTCTTTATTCCACTCAGCAGTGATCTTGTAGTGTTTACAACTCTTTAGACATGTACTTCCTTAGAGTCATCTTCCTAATATTGTTTTTGAAGAAGGCTCACTCATACCTTAGATTGGCCTCAATTGCCCATGAACTGAGGATGACTTTGAACTGTTGATCCTCCTGCCTCCACTTCCCATGAGCTGGGAAGACAGCATGCACCATCACAACCAATCACAGACTACTCTTCTTGAGCTGTAATACTTGACTTTCCTTGATACTTCTCTTAACAGTTTGTATATGATAAGAAGTGTAATTTCAAAGTAATCATAGATAGGCATAAAACACACATGCACATCAGAAAGTAATTTTAAAACAATACTAGCATAGAAATATTTAGTAGATATTTGGTCTGATTACCAATAAATAAAAGAAAACAAATGGACCTCAATGTTTCAAATGAAGGTAGATTTCATTTTGAATAGTTAAAACTGGAGGAAATCTTTGAGCCATTAGGAAAAGTTTCAGCCATGCAAAATTTATAAGTTGGAGTTGTTAGTTAGTTAGAAGTTAAAAAAAATTCCCATAAAACCACCTGTAAAAGAAAACTGGAAAGCCATGTCACAGATCGAAGACCATGTTCATAACACATGTATCTGATAAAGAGCTTGAAACCAGAATATAGAAAGAAATCCCAGATCAACAATAAGACCAAAAAATGTGGGGAAAAGATTTGAACAAACACCTCACAAAAAGCTAATAAGCTAAGAAACAGATGTTGAAATTCATTAGTCACTGGGGATATACAAATTAAAAATGCCACAGGATAGTACTTCATACTTCATAGATTCATTAAAAGTATAACAGTAAAAATATGACCACACCATAGATGTGCAGCAATTGGGACACACAGACACTATTAGTTGGGGAGAAAACAGCAAATCATTTTGAAAAACAGACTAACAATTTCTTGAAGCTAAATAAATTCCTAGCTCCTTTGAAATGGATGGGTGGGTCTAACAAACCTCTTCTAGGTATCTATACAAGAACAAAATGAAAACTCCACTCAAGAAAGACATATGTGAACACTCAGAGCAATCTGGGAACAAAGAAAATGCCCACAATCGGGCAAATCGTTGAATTATGAACAAGTCAACAAAAAAAAGATACCAGCTCCTGAAAAACTATAACTATTCAGATCATGCTGAGAAAAAAGAAGACGGACTAAGTGAAAGTCATATTGTATGGTTCCCTTCTGCTATGACTAAGACAGTTCCTATGTTGAGGGTAGAAGCGGAATTATCTGTGGAAGGCTGGAAAAGACTCCTGGTGTGTGCAAATGTTCTCTGCTTCATTCTGGAGTAGAGAACCGGGAAATCTGCAGCCTGTACCGCATGAGAGGTTGTACTTCATGAAAGGCTTTACAAAGACTGCATTTCTTTCTCCATCCTGGAGCTCTCTTTAATTTCATAACCATAAAATATGCCTCATTAATTCAGATTAATTGTAAAGCTATTGACTTAGTGAAACCTCACCATGTAACCTAATCATAGTGCTTAATTACCATGGACCTAAATGTGAAAGAGAACCATTTCAGAACCAATTTTTAAAATACTCTTGGGGCCAGATGTGTCTTAGTATTTATGACTCTTGGATTTTAAAATAATAATAACATTAGGATGTAATACTGTAGCGTGTATAGCATATGCTAGGTACCATAGGCAATGTTTTTCTTAACTACAGTCTTAATATTTCTGTTCAGAACATCTGAGCATTCACACAAAGAAAAACAGAAAGACCGCAGACAGCCACATGTGAGTTTGAGAATTTTCAATTGAATAACTTCTGGTATTATAGTGTTAGCAAAGTTCGAGTTTTAGAGGTTTTGGATTTTTAAAAGACTTTTGGAATTGAGGTTACTCAATGAATACAGCCTTTTTTTTTCTTATTCAAATATATAAAATGTAGTCAGGGACCATTTAAAACCTGATGCTGTGATGGCGTTTTCGTTATCTGAGAGAAACTGGATTCATTTTATAAAAGTTTGGTAACATTAGCTGATGAGGCATGAGAGAGTGTGTGTTTTATTGCAAACTACAAACAGTCAGAGTCCATTAAGTCATGTACTCTGGAAATCCTTCTTTCAGACTGAATACTTGAGTATTGAATGCAGTTAAGCAACCCAGTTATTCCCCCCCCCCTTTTTTTTTTCACTGCTTAGTTCTTATGGGAAATTCTATCCAGGTCATCAAAACACAATTGAAAACAACTGATAATGCAAGGAATGCTAATTGGTTTCCTCTCCCTCTTATCACTGATCCGTACACAGTAAGTCTTGCTTCCAATTCTTCCTCTTGTTTGTAGACAGCCGCTCTCTATAGCTAGGCATTGAAATTTTTTTTGAAACATTCACGCGTTAACAGAGCAGAGTACAGCATTGATAAGCCATATTGAATAGTAGACAGTGCAATGAATTAGAAGTGGAAACAGAGTGTTTAAAGTCACTGGATTAAAGATTTATAGAGTAAGCAGCAAGCCAAGGGCTAAGGATGAAAAGATAAGATTTAGTTCTTGCCTTTTGGGAAACCAGAGTCTAATAAAGAGAGATATGTATATAAACAAATACAGTGTAGGGCAATACTTGTAATAATAGATTGTGGCCAAAGCAATAAACATTTAGACAAATAATAACCTGGCTGGGTCTGCAGGGACAAGGCTGTTTCACTCCTTAGACCCCTGTGCTCTGTGTCCAAGCCAACATTCCCTCAAGCTGGGTAATCCAAGAGCCAGCTCATTTTGGTTCTCCTGTGCCACATTCTTCAGAGATTCTCAGGGTTCTACTCAGCAATTCACGGGTCTTTAAATCTGATTTTATTCAGCCAGTTTCCCAAATCCCAGAGATCCCTTTAAACATAGCATAATCTATGGGAATAAAACACAAACTTTGCTTTGCACTACATTGTGGTATTCACCACTCAGACACAACTCCCAATTACCTTCCTCCTTTCTCTGCTCTCAGACAGTTGGAAGACTTGTTTCATCAGGTAAAAAACGCCACGCTACTGCTTCTCCTTGAAACAGTCCTAAGCCCATGCTTAGACTGGACCCCATTTCCCTGTCAGCCTTAGGAAATGGCTGTATTTCTTCTCGTTTCTTCATCCACTAAGTATCAACAAGTAAGGTGAATGCTATTCTTAGTTCCCATGGCAACTCTCATAAAATTGCTTTCTGATTTTTCAGAAAATTACTCCTTCTGCTCTGAGGCTCCCCATCTTAAGCCTCCCATTGCCCCTTATCCTTGCGGGGTACCAACCAGCTTCCCATCCCATACTCTCAGTGAGCATCTCCTAAGTCATGGATAGGCTTCATTGTCTTCCTAGGCTTCTTCTATTACTCAGTACATTTCTAGGCTTATGGAAAACCCATTCAGAATTCTAAGACATTTGTTTGCAATATCCTTCTGTCCATTCTTAAGCCCCTCTGCTGTTCTGTCACTTTAACTTAATCAAATTAGAAGTTCTGTGGCCACAGTAAATTAAGGTTTTTCAGCCACCTCTATGCCAGCCATTCTTCTACCACAGAGAACCATCATCATCTGGCCCTTACAGTCTGCCCTGCCTTTACTCTAACCTTAACTTGAACCATAACTGTAAATACAATGGGAACACTTCTTTTCACAGCTCTCCCATTCAGCTTGGATTCCAGGGTCCATTATTTCAGTTGTTTGCTTTTCTCCTGTGAACTCTTAATTCCTTGTGTCTTTTCGGTGTGTTCACTCAGCACAGCTAAGTTTTACCGAAATCCATTTTCTGTGTCTTTGGCAAGTGAACAACATAATACTAAAATTCTCCATCGTCATCTAGGTAATTAACAATGTCTGCAAATTCAGCTTTATTTCTCAGATCATCACAGTCTCAATTCTCTCCATGTAAGAGAGGCTCATCATTTTTCAAACCCAGGTCAATTTACTTCCTTCAAGAAGGAAACAGAAGTCATTGGATAGATACATGTCTATGCTGTTTCATAAGAGAAAGGGATTAGCACCTGCCACAATCTCGTTGTTTCCTGTATAAAGAGAAGGGACATTGTCCCTTATTCCATTTAAGGTCAGCTCTTCCACTGATGCCCCAAATTCAGACACTTCCATGTGTTGAGAAAGCTTATCAGTTCAATCATCTCTTACTTTCCATGCATGCATAAAAGTAATTCCATTTCAAATGTTTCTAGAAACATTGAGAATTTTTTTCATTTATCTTTTACATGAGTGTTCTGTCTTCATGTACAGCTGCATGCCAGAAGAGGGCATCATATCCCATTATAGATGGTTGTGAGCCATGCGGATGCTGGGAATTGAACACAGGACCTCTGGAAGAGTAGCCAGTGCTCTTAACTGTTGAGCCATCTTATCAACCATGAATTCTTTTCACCTTAAAAACCAAAACAGGCCGGGCGGTGGTGACATACGCCTTTAATCCCAGCACTCGGGAGGCAGAGGCAGGCAGATCTCTGTGAGTTCGAGGCCAGCCTGGTCTAGAAGAGCTAGTTCCAGGTCAGGAACCAAAAAAGCTATGGAGAAACCCTGTCTCGAAAATAAAAAAAAACAAAACAAAACAAAAAACAAAAAAAAAAACATATAAACAAAACCTGAGCTTTGAGTGACCCCAATTTCACTTGTACCTCCTTTCTCTTCTTCCCATGACTTTGACAGAGTTCTTCAGTAGTACCTGCATTGCATAGTACATTCTTTTTAATATAATATTTTATTGTTTGAGAATCTCATATATGCATCATGTATTTTGTTCATAGTCACCCCCCAACTCCTCATAACTCCTGGCACATCTACCCCTACCTCTCTATCCCCAACTTTGGGTATTTGTTGTGTGGCTGTTGTTTCTTTTTAAAAATAACCCATCGAGTTCAATTTATACTGCCCATACTACTCCCAGGTATGAAGCCGTTCAGTGGAGTGTGGTGACCTACCACCCACCAACATCCTTATTGATGACCCTTTCTCAGTTAGGTGTGGAAACCTGGGAACTGCTTCCCTTTCCACGCTGGAATACTGGTTGTCTTGACCTTGAGCAGGTCTTGTGAAAGCAACTGTAGCTGTAGTGAATTTGTGAGTATAACATGTGTATCACTGAAATTACTTTTATTACCATCAACAATGATCTCTATGCTACTGATTCCAAAGACAAATTTTTAATTCCTTGATTATTTTTGCTCTGAGTAGCACTATTCTAGTTTAGAAATTAGTATGAAGGGACTTGTTAAACTACAGACTCTGAATAGGCAGGAATGGATTGTGTATTCCATAGATGGGGTTTCAAAAAATTAATTATAATCTATTTCTAACTTTGTTTTCTTCTGTGTGAACAAGAGATGTGGCAAGAATAAAATAAATGAGTTCTTGTAAAATTCTTTGATCACAGCTTGATAGTCTTAATAAATGTTACCTTAAATTTTATTGAATAATACCTTCCTTACAGCGCTCTGCTCTTTTGATTCTGAAACTTTATGGTCTCTTAGTTTTGAAGGAATGACTGTTTATTAGTGCAGTGGAGACCACACAAAGGAAAATGACCTGCTCAAAGGTTTAATAATGTCAATTCAATGTGGCAAGCTTCTGTAGTGCTTCTGAAAAGCTTCCTTGCTTTTGTACGTATTCTTGTTGTATGTATCAGGGAAGATACAGCTCAAGATTCAACTAAACATTTAAGTACATATCTGTAATTGCTGCAGAGTTATTGTATAGTGTATTCACAGATTCTCAAAAATCCTAAGGATGTTCTGGACACTAATAGAAAGGGGTAGGAACTCCTGGGTGCACATGAATAAAAATGAATAACTTGAATTCTTTTCTCTTAGTTGTAAACTTATAGAGTACAGGCAAAATTTTCAGAATCTTCGTTTGAACATGAGAGAAAGAAATTTTAGCTATATTTATTTCTAAAAATAGACATTATTTTTTCCCCAAAGATGGTCATTATTGTTCCTTTAAATGCTAAAAGTTGCATTATGACCCAGGTAGATGACTTCTGGGTATTCATGCAAGAGACTTCCAAGACAATACATCATAGAGATACCAGTTTATTTCTACTTTTTGATGCACAATTTCAATACCCAGCCTACATATCCATCAATATACTACTGGATAAAGAAAATATGTTAATAAACACAATGAATTTTTTTCAGTCACAAAGAACAAATGAAATGACATTGGAGGAAAATGGATGGAACTGGAAATCATTATGGTAGGTCAAATTAGTTGTATTTAGGCAAATAGTCTATGTTTTTGTTCATATATAAACTCTAAATATATAAAACTACAAGTGTGTGTGTGTTGTGTGTGGGCTCATAGATCACAAAGCTAGGAATTTGTTCTTGAAGGGAGATGAAATCTTAGGGGAAGAATAAGGAAGAAATTCAGCTGGAGGCATGAGTGGAATGAATAACAAAGAATAATGACCTGGGATGTGTGTGTGTGTGTGTGTGTGTGTGTGTGTGTGTGTGTGTGTGTATGTGTGTCTGAGAGAGAGAGAGAGAGAGAGAGAGAGAGAGAGAGAGAGAGAGAGAGAGAGAGAGAGCCACAATGAAGCTTATTATAACATAAAATAATTTAAGGAATGTTGATTAAAATCATTTTTCATTCATGATTTAAAAAAAACTGTGGTGACTTCTTCAGAGTGTGTCTCTTCTATTAGTGTCAGATACTCTCCTATACATGTAAATGAGAAGCTTTTCCTGACACACCCTTCATCCTCACTGACAAGGACCTTCTACCAAGTCTTTTTGTCTGACACCATATACTGTTTTAATTTTTGTATTTCTTATGTTTTAAGCATTTGTCTTCAGCCTTCATATATCTGTAGAAGTCATCTGTCAATATATCTGATCACTATGTCTCTCCACTGCCTTCCTCCCAGTGATCGTTCATGCCTCATCTCAGAGACTGACTTTCAGGGTTGGTTGCATTTTTATCAGCAATGCCAGCACTGACTGCAGTTCCAGCAAGTTTTCAGTCTGAAAGAGTTCATTCCTCACCCAATACCTCCTGTCCTGCTGCTGCTGTGCCTGGACAGACAGCCCTAACTCTTCAGTGTGTCAGTCCATTCTTACTTTTTCCTCATGTCCTCTCTTTTCCCATACACAGTTTAGATTTATGGTCATTATAATTTCTTCCATTTGCTCTGAGTCCCTTTGCCTGGCTCTCATTTCTCTGTTACCTTGGTAAAATGACAACAACAGAAGTTTTTGAGACATAGTCTTGCTATGTATCCTAGACTGAGATTAAGCTCCTGACCCTCTACCTCTGCTCCCAAGGGCTGGAACTGTGGGTGTGCACCACAACCTGCCTTAAACTCTTATCCTTGAATACACTCCTTGCTGAACTCTCATAATTTTCCTGTGTTGTCTCCATTTCAGCTGGAAGAAACCATTCCATCTCACAGCCTTAGCCTTCTTTTCTGCTACTGTGTCAACTGCATCTGTATTTGTCCCTCTAAGACACTGACTTTAAACAGCACTTTATCCTTAGTAATCACAAGACACTATGTAACTGAAAACAGAGCAAAATTTAACTAAATACTCTATCTGCACAGGCTTTGTATTTTAAATACAGAGAATATTGGAATCTGGATTGATCACCAAAAAGATGTGTTTTTTGTCATTATGCCCCCCCCCACAAAGCACCGCTATTATTTATGTGTCACTTACATTATATTAGCCATTATAAGTAGTTTAGAAATGATTTAAAGTTATGGGAAGACAGATGCAAATTCTTTGCCTTTTCTGGAAAGGGAACTGAGCATCCTCAGATGTGGGTATCCATAAGGACCTTGGACCCAATCTCCCACAGATACTGATGGATGATTTACTGTGCTGCATGCTATGCCACTATTACGATCTCATTATCCATTGAAAAGGAATTTAGCAATGAGTTCAAGGTCAAGGTTGCATCTGAAACAATTCCATAATCCCATCTTTAAGGGGTTCCTGGCGACACTCCGAGTACTTGACACCACACAGAGAACAGAAAGCACACTAAGCAAAGAATGGTAGTTAAGCAGACAATTGGAAAGATGGGGTTTGGGGCTCAAGAACTCAAAAGAAATTTGGTAACACTCAGACTAAAATCCCAGGAGGAATCTTCAGTGCTTGGCTGTAGAGAATAGGGATGGGTGATATGGAATATTAGGGCATAGATAGAAGCAGACACATAACAGCCATGCAGAACCGTTCTTTTCATCCCTGGAGAATGACAACTGTTGCTGCACCTGTGAGGACGTGTAAGAGGCTGGTCCTGCAAGTGCTCAGATCAGGTAGCAGTTGAAGGTGTCAGATGCTACTGACCAAGAAGAACAGGAGAAAGCATGCAAGTGTGTGTCTATTTTCTCGTCTTTCTTTTTGCCTTTTCTAACTTCCTATATTTCCTCTCTATTGGCAAAACATAAAAAGGAGCCACTTCACTGAGTTTGCAGAGTCTCTGTTTCCAGAGACCCAAGAGACCAATTGTAGGTGAACAACTAGCTCGCCTTCCATTTAGGAAGAGACAGATAGGCTTTTTGCTGCCTCCTAAACACACTTACATCTTCTCATCTCAAAGTCTTTGCATGTGCTGCTCACTCCATGTGAAACACACTTCCCCAAGTCTTTACAACCAATATCCCCATTCCTTCAACTCTCAAAAAAGTCTTTCTCATAACCACACTCAGTATTTCACCTCAGTAATATTGTATATTCTTTTTATACTTTCTAAATGTACTTTCCAATTGGTAGAATAGTATACATTTTTTTTGAAAAATCCCTTTTATAAAGACCTATTTGTTTATTATATATACAGCATTCTGCCTGCATGTACACCTGAAGGCCAGAAGTGGACACCAGATGTCATTATACGATGGAGGTGGGTCTTGTATCTATCTGTTGCTTTCATTGGTTAATTAATAAAGAAACTGCTTGGCCTTTAATAGGACAGAAAATTAGGTAGGTGGAGTAGACAGAACAGAATGCTGGGAGAAAAAAGCCAAGTCAGGCAGTCACCATGATTCTCCCACCGGACACAGACACAGGTTAAGATCTTCCTTGGTAAGCCACCTCGTGGGCTACACAGATTATTAGAAATGGGTTAGGTCAATATGTAAGAGCTAGCCAATAAGAGGCTAGAACTAATGGGCCAAGCAGTGTTTAAAAAAACACAGTTTCCATGTAATTATTTCGGGTATAAAGCTAGCTGGGTAGCGGGAAGCAGCCCCGCTGCTCCCACTAGTACAATTATAGATGGTTGTGAATCACTATGTGGTTGCTGGGAATTGAACTCAGGACCTCCGGAAGAGCAGTCAGTGTTCTTAAGTGCTGGGCCATCTCTCCAGCCCCAGAATACTATATATTTTATGTACATGTCTTATATGTCCCTTCCAGTACAGTGAATTTCATAAATTCCATGAAGTAAAGATCCCCCGCCCATATGAATTCCCCCTGGTACATAGCTGCTTTGAAATATTTTTTGTTTATGTAAGTCCACTTTTACAACTCAGGTCCTGGTCAGTTCTCACCTGAAAACACCTAGGGGTTACTCATGCTCACTCTTAGTCCTTATCCCTCACATTTTCTTTTCTTTTAAACACTGCCTGGCCCATTAGTTCCAGCCTCTTATTGGCTAGCTTTTACATATTGACCTAACCCATTTCTAATAATCTGTGTAGCCCACGAGGTATCCCTCACATTTTGAACTATATTTCAACTGGCTGGAAGATGAGCTCACTCGTATTTAGAATTATAATTAACCATACAGCTGTAAATTGCCATTATTTTCCATTTCACTCAGGATTCTGTCTCTAAAATTGACTTTTATAAGTAAATTTTGTGTATTCAAAGTTGCTGTAGTGATTTAATGCTGAAGCTTTTGACACACAATGACTTTATCCATACTTTTCTACTTGGTGTATAGTTGTGAACTAACACATATGTTAAATTTTAGAAATACATTTCAGAAACGGTCACAATAAATTTAATATGCATTCCGTTGTGGAATTCTCTGGAGATGAGCCATAATAAATTCTCACGTAAGTACTCATGTGGGTTGCAAAATGTGAATGTGTACAGTTAGCACAGTTATTTGAAGATATAATGAAGACAGTTCTTAACACAATTTCTATCAACTATTATTGCCTTCCTTCTAAAATAGACAATCATGGCCATTATTTTGTTTGTCCACACGCTATTTCTGTGTTCATTAAAGCTGCGTATCTTCAGAAATGATCAGGTTGATCTGGTGTGATGGGAGAATAGGAGGCAACAGGAATCTGGGCAGCAATTCAGCATGGCCGCTTGGCTGTTCCTCACTGTTTATGACAAGTTTGTCCTTTGTGTTTTGCTCGTGCCAAGCTGGTGGCTGGATAAGCTTGCCTTCTCTCAATGGGCTGCAATGTCCCGGAGGCTAGATTTTTTTTCATACTATATCCCATAGAAGACTGTTACAGACAGTGGAATGTTGGACAAGGGAGTATATGCACTAACTGTAGAAGTATATCAGAAAAACAAAAGCTAGAAAGTAAATCTTTAGAACCAGTGCAAAGAATGAGCTCCAAGATCTATCAACTATCAAAAATATGGTGTTCTATATATTGAATTGGGCCCATACTTGTATAGTGTTTCCATGTGTGTATGTGTGTGTGTGTTTGCATGCAATATGAACATGCATGTATGTTGCATGTGTGTGTGTGTATGTGTATTTGTAATAGCTCAAGGCAATTTGAAAAGGTTTTGCTAAGTTTTAAAGTAATCCTGACTTTTTTGCATCATTTAAATTTCTGTCTTGCTTTATTTATATGTCTGAATGTAAATGCATGCATATTCATTTCCTACCTGCAGCTTCTGCCCAGCAGATCTGGGGTCACAGGCTTTGCAGGGTCAGCTTTCCCTCTGGCTCATGCTTCTCTCACTCGTTCACACTTTCTTTGGAGCATCCTTTATGCAACATACTGAAAAGTGAGCTGCCTCCTTTGGAAAGGGAGATTTGTTGTTGAGATCATCTTAATCTCCAAGAAAGATGCGAAGTCACACAAAAATATGTACGAACAGCTGGAGCATACGTTGATGCCAAGGAAACCAAACCCTTCAAAACCATACTGATATAGATTAAAATGTGAGTCAGGCTCCTTTTGTACAAAACTTCCCCGCTGCTCTCACAGCACAGCATGAAGCCCTATGAGAAAAAATATGTTATAGTCAGACTTTTCTTCAGCTGGACGAGCATTGAGTGCTAATCTTTTTAAAACAGTTGCAGCTTAGATGGAAACAAATTCTGCACATTTAATAGTAAATGTGTAAACCAATTCATAATAGTGGACTATGATAGTAACTGTTCAAATGTGAGGCTACACCCTTTATCTCAGAGTTCCTTTCACTGGCTTATCTTTAGTGCAACTATTTTTAGCTATCATGATTTAACTTTGGCTTCATGTGATCCTCCTCATTGGACAGCATCCAGTTCTTATGTGTTCCTTTAAGGTTTTATTGACCACTTACATGTACATTGCCGGGCCAAGAATGTAATTTCTCTCTTCCCCATCTCATGAAGGTTTAATAATTACTTTTGAAACTATCATCAAAAGACATTAAGGTAAATTCTAGAGAAAAAAAACAAAAACAAAAACCAAACTTAGAATATCTCACTATTCTTCTAAAAACAAAGCATCAGGTACTTACTTATATCAATTTTCTTCACAATAAGTGGGACCAGCTGCAGCAGCAGGAGGAATCTGATCATAGCATGTGGCATTGCTATTTTCTTACATGAGAGATACTGAGGCATATTTGGCTGTAAATAATAAAAATCTATATACAAAACATGCCGCTTCATCTCATGTTAAAAGAATCCAAAGGTAAGCAGAGGGTCAGGGGGACTACGCCATAAGTGCCATGAGTGTGTGATGTCAGGGCATTTTACCCCTCCTTTGTTCTACAGTTCTCAGCATATGGCTTCTGTTTGCTGAGGACACAGAGTGGAGGTTTCTGGAGCTCCCTGTCACTGTTCCTTCTAGAAGACAGGAGAATGAGAAAGGAAAGCCACAGATTTGTTCAGAAGTTCCACCTAATAGCTTCTCCTTCCATCTCTCTGGCATCCTTGTTGCCAGAGCACAAAGCAAAAGTGAACTCTTGAATGTTCATCTTCACAAGGACGGACCCTTCGCTTCTAAGGGACAAAAGGAGGATAGATGGTGTCACGCGTCTTGCTGATTCTGACTCATCCTTAAAGGAATAGGAATTTTCTTCTTTCTAAAAAGACAGTCCTCCTGACTTTGACTCCACGTGCAAAAACTGTTCAGTTTCTTGCTTGAAGTGAATTTTTATTTGGATAAAGAATCAGGGAAGATCAACTGAGATAAAAATAATGGCGGCTACAACTGAAGATAAAAGTTACTCTGCGAGAAAATATAAAAGCAGCAAATATGAACTAAAGTTAGAAACTGAGAAGGTTTTAGTAGTCATATAATCATGGTGATTTATCAAGAAATCCAATGATGCCGGGAGCTTGGATAGATTCCATTTTCTGCAGCAAAGAGTTTTGTATTGTATTTGTTATCCAATCAAAATCTTACGTTCATTAGTTGTAGAAAAAAACGTACTAATTGCCAGTCCATATCTCTTAATGTCTACTTATTAAAAATCTATACTGCTAGCTTATAAGGCTTATTTTCTGGAAGTATATTGGGAACAGTGTCTGAACCGGAGTTTCAAGAGCCATAAGGAAAAATAAGATCTCCCAGAATTTTTTTTTTTTTGACTTTTCGAGACAGGGTTTCTCCGTGGCTTTTGGTTCCTGTCCTGGAACTAGCTCTTGTAGACCAGGCTGGCCTCGAACTCACAGAGATCCTCCTGCCTCTGCCTCCCGAGTGCTGGGATTAAAGGCGTGCGCCACCACCGCCCGGCTGATCTCCCAGAATCTTATTCCTACCGTAAGCAGGACTTAAAACACCAAATACACTAGACTACTGACAGCCAGAATTTTGGCCACCCAGTACTATTCCATAATCTCTAAGTTCATGCTGTCAACATATGAACACACAATAAGTCACAAACACAGATGCTTCTTATATAACATAAGTAAATTACCTAAAACAACAGAGTGTAACCTATATATTTATGAAGAACTGACTGTTTATAAAGAAGTAATGTAAATTTCCTCATATTACTTGGAGAAAATAGTTAACAAAGCTTTTGGAGAGATATTCTACATGCATTTTTTTTGCAGAGAAGTATGAAATAAAAATATATTAAACAATACTAAAATAGTTAAATAATAAATAAAAATATTTAAATAATCTGATTATTCTACATGTGGAAATCTACCTTAAAAACTAACCTAAATACTATGGAGTCGCAAATCTTATGTGTGAATTTTTACAAAAGCAGTGTAAAAGCATGTTCACAGCTTGCCGTTCAACACCGGTTACCAACTCGGTACCTGCATGTACAGTTGCTGAAATGCGGCATTAGTAACTGGGCTAACGAGTAGGCAAGAAAAGAATTCTCGGAGACCAGAGAGGTTTCCACTGTAGGAAGCAGCTCTCACAAACAAAGGGGGAAAGGCTGGACTCCACACTTTGCCCCTCAGTGGTGGAGCCTTGTGAGATGGCTCGAAACTAAGATCTCTGAGAGGCTAGCTGCGGGCAAAACTGACACTTCCGCGGTGGGGTCTGGAAGTTGGTGTTGTAGCTGCTCCAACAGTGGTCAACTGGATCCATCTGTTGCTGTTGTTGCTGTGGGAGGGCATTGCTACCTGCCCAGTGAGAAAGCAACCCTAGAGTGAAATTCAAGACACAGAAGCCTACAGAAACTCCAACCTCAGGAGGCGCCTCTAGTCCCCTCCCCTTGCTCTTACATTTTCCTTGTAGTGCCTCCTTCTGGCACTTCACAGGCAGGGCAGCTGTCTGGCTGAGAACTCTCCAATCCCCACCTGTAGTTTTACCTACCCTACATAGGGCCAGGCTGCTCTTAATTTCTATGTCTTCCCCCAAATATGCAGGAGGTCAGAATGGAGCAAGGGCAGAGGAGGAGTCTGAGGTGAGCAAGCTGTACCTTGGATGATACCCAGTATATGCTGAGGAGAGATTACTCATGTCCTGGGGTCAGTGAAGCTTTAACTATGCATGTCATTGTCTCCTGCAGTCTGATGAAGGGCACTACCTACCATTGGGATGGCTGCTCATTGTCACCATCAGTGTTGCATTGTCTCTCTACTGTCCTGGACCTGTGGGGCCCCCACTGCTCCATGCTAAAGCTGAGCATCCGGGCATAGCTTGGAGACAAGAAGCAGTAGCTTGCTACTTACCACATCAGGATTATTGCTTCTCTCCATATCTAGAACATACAGTTAGGGATGCCAGCTTATATATTGGTTATCTCAGCTGTGTAAATGCTGTTGAGGAAATGAAGAGAAACAACTGTAAATGAAGCTGGGGGAAGTGTGGGAAAATGGCATTTGTTTTCTGCCCGTTGCAACTTTCCAACTCAGAAAATAAGAAGAAAAGAACAAACCAAGGAAGAATCCTACCCGTCCTTGATAACTTTTGTTCTGTCTGCTTTTACATATACATGACTTTGGAAAGTCAGTTAATGTTGAAGAATCCAGTGGCATTTTCTTGGCAATGAGAGCAACACCCACTTACAGCATGACCGTGAAGATTGGCAAGCCAGCAGGGCAGAGCAGCCCACACCGCATGGACAGGCATTGCTTCACAGTGGAGTACCCAGATTCTTCATCCGCCATTGCATCCGGTTTAATTTCCAAGTTCTATGTGTCATCACTAACATTTATTGGGTATTTTTAGTTTGTGCCAAGCGCCACTGTAAATTGTATGTGAATTAACACACTTAATCCATACAACGATTTATGAGGTAGGAAGACGCTTTCATTTTTCTAGTTTTACTGAAGAAGAAATTAAGCTTCGGGAAGCTAAGCAGCCAACTTTGATTTGTGTAGGTAAAAGTTCAACCCAGGCAGTCTGGCTACAGAGACTGTACTAGACCCTGTCACTGTGATTAACTACTAAGACTACTTACTAATAACTTATTTTTAATAACAACTGCTCCATAAGTGTCCTGAGGATTTGTGGTATTGTCTCCTATGATTACTATTGGGTGTCCCACCCAGTTCAAACAAAATTCCAAGAGAGAATCATTGACTTAGAAAAACCACATGTAAGTGAGTTGAACACTCCAAGAATGAAGAGGAGTTGACCCCTTTCACAAGGATATGGATGAAGCTTCAATTCAGTCAATCTAATTATAAACTATTATTCCCCTATTATGGAAATACTGTAATTGGATACAAAAAAATCTTTCATAAAAGCTTCTCCCTCAGGCAGGGTTTAATACTGGTCTCAGCTCAATTAAATAAAATCAAAACTATGCTTTAAAAAAGCAGTTATGCAGAAAGAAGAGGGAAGAGAAATACTGTGTAGCATAAAGGCAATTATTTCTGGGTAGCAGTAGAACAGAGTGCTTTTTTGTCTTTAAAAATTCTGTTCCTTTGGTTTTTCTTAATGTGAAGATATTACTGTAAAAATAACATTTATTCCTTGGGCTGGTTATGTATTAACAGCTAAGTATAAGGAGTGAGCTAGCATGTCACCAGAGAGACCCTGGCTTCAAAACTCGGTGCTGGAATAAAACAATGATATAAGAAGAAATTTCTATAAAAGGAGACTTTATAAAGCTAAAACCAAAATCTCACACAATTGTTCCACTGAAGGTTCAAAATTCTTGCAGTAGTTTCTAAAAGCGCAATATAATGACAAAGTGTACGTACAAAGCATGCAGTCAGTTTGTACATTTCCCATACTATTTCACCTTTTATTTACTAGAACACTAAGGAAAATCCTTCTCCAGGACTAAAAACACATGTCTATCCCACCGTGTGATACCTGTATGGACATGCTAAAGTTCCTGGTAATTGCACATTCTGTATTATAACTGTCCCAGCTTCTGTTGAATCATGGGTTTAGTCAGTTCCTCAGGACAAACAAAGAAGAACATTGCGGGCCTCATGAGGCATTGTCTTCAGCCCTTTAGGATGTATTACTAACTATTTTTCAGGTTACTTTTTCAGCAGTGTTATCTTAGAATGCCTGTTTCCTCGGGGATCCATATGCTGTTTTTTTTAAAATTTTATTTAATTTTTTTTTCATTTTACATACCAACCACAGTTAAACCCACCTTTCCCTTAACTAACTAGCATCCACTCCTCAGAAAGGGTAAGACCTCCCATGGGGAGTCAACCAAGTCTGGCATATCAAGCTGAGGCAGAGATCCACATGTTCTTTATCATCGCTGTCAATACGATAAGTTGAGCAAGTCTAGACTTTCTCTTTCTTCAGCAATGTTTGACTTTCTGCTTTTGCAACTTGGGTATTTTTTCTTTGATGAAATGTCTGTTCTGCCCTTTGTTGATTTTGTTTAATAAGTTGCCTTCTTATTTATCTATTAGAGTTTACTTATCTTAAAAACACTTTTAGTATGTTGCAGAAGCTTGGTTATCCAGTGGTGAGCTAATTCGGTAGATGCCTGTTCCTTCCATAGCATTTTTAATACCAATATAAGTTGTGAACCCAAAGACAACCCAGAGTATGCTTCATGCCTAAGTAGAAATGAGCACCATGAATGCAGTGTGGGTTTATTGTGAGGAAGTTTTCTCATACGCACAATTTATTTTATTCTGTTTTGCTGCAGGGAATCAAGCTCAACTTTTTGTGCATTCTAATTACTCACCTCACCCTTACCACTGTGTTACCCCCCACTACTCACTAAGATTCCTTTGTAAGACAAAGCTAAAGGTCAGTATCCAACTCCACCGAGTCCCTGTGCCAGTTCCTCTCTGCCTGGCCAGGCTTATTCATTGCTTAGATCTCAGTCCCAGCACTACTTCCTCCAGGAAGCTTTTTATGACCTTGTTCTCCAGGTCAGATCTCCTTATTTTATGTTTTAGATAATACTTCTGCTTGTGCAGTTTTGTGTTTATTTACCTGTTTGTTTGATCCAGTCTCTTATGCTCACTGAAATACGTTTTCCTCTAAGGCAGAAATATTGCACCTCTGCATCTTTCTCTACTTGACTTAGCTTGTTGTAAAGGATAAAAATAACAACAATTTGTTAGAGAAACACCACATGTAAATATACATTGTGGATTATATTGGCCATTGACAGAGAGTGAGTTTGGCCATTCTGCATTAATACCTTTGACATTCTTGTGGAAAACTGATCTGAAGAACCACTTGATATTTTTACTATATAGAAAAAGATCCAACCTTTGGAGATTAGAATTTGTTAGCGAGATGAACTCTGACAACTCCAAGCAGGCAGAACATTGGCTCATGGGGCCTGTTTAAGTCAATTCACTTTCCAGTGATTCCTTTATAAGTTTCTAAGATGGTTTTTAATTATATCCACAGTGATCTATTAAAGATAAAAGAAGTCCTCTTTCCCTATGTAGTCTATTGTGATAACATAAGTCGTAGGTTATGACTTATGAGTCATAACTGAGTGGTTAAATGTCAGCTACTTTAAATATAGACACGCACTATATGTATTATACACACCACATTTCAAAGACTATGAAACAAGCAAATGAATATTTTATCTATTAAATAATATGTTTTTGCTTTGATATATGTGGTTTTTTCCCATGGAATTTTGGCACTCTCTAAAATCACTTATAATACAAAATCTTTACCTAACTAAAAATCATCTCCATGCCACACCTAACTGTTTAAAAGACTCAAAGTAGAGAGAGCTGTCTAGGAAGCCTTAAAATGATGCATGTCATAGATACACATCTGATGCAGAAGTCTAATCGTACCCAGTAAAAGTTTTCAAGGCTTTACAACATTAATTTCCTCTCTTTTTGTTTGAAGTTTAACATTTTCATCTTAAAACATGAGCACATTGATTTACTTCCTCAGGTCAAAGAAATAAATTATAAAAATTGAGAAGGGTTACCTGCATTTTTTCTTCTGCATCGCATAGGTTGGCAACTTGACATAGGGAGGTAATATATACTATGATTTTTTTCAAGACAGTGTTTCTCCATGTAGTCCTGCTTTGGCTTTTCTGGGACTAGAATTCACTCTGCAGACCAGGTTGGCCTGGAAGTCACAGAGCTCCACCTGCCTCTACCTCTCTCCTCACTGCTGGAATTAAAGGCATGTGCCACCAACGCTCATCTTAATATATACTATGAAAAGAAGCGTGGGCATCAGATACAAGCTGCTGGGAAGCACATGGAATACAGCATAGTGCCAAAGGTGCAGTGTGCACCTCAGGTTCTGAGGACTTTCAGACAGTTCAGTCTACTCTGCGATGTTATGAAAGGTTAATTGATCCATCGCAGGATGCACTCCATTTAAGAAAAAACAACACAGAGGGAGCACATAAACTTTCATCCACAGATGAGAAGTTATGATAGTTGATAGCTGCTAGGGAAGGGGTGAGTTTTCTTTAGAGATGGGATCCCTTGTTGATTGACCCTTGTAGATGGCTCACAGCCATCTGTATTTGGGCAATTGGACTCAGTGGTCTAAGGGGAAAAATGGACGTTGCTGCTCTCTATCATTATTTAGAGGTGGGTGCTAAAATACATTGTTTATTTTTAATAATATTTTTCTATAAGAGTAGTTTATTCTACCAAAATAACTGGAAAAACAATCATTGGTGAGGGGATATTAACAGTACTTAGACATGATAGATTTGTCTGTATTTGTACAATGATTTTTATTGTTTAATTACCAGTATTAGCAGTAGTCATGTGCCAGGGCTCTGCCATTGAGCTGTGCCCACTATCCCAATGCATTCCTATTACAGGAGCTTACTGGAGAAAGCGTGGACTTTGGGGCGAACTTCATTTAAATGAATAGTGCTATGAAATGATACCTTAACGGCAATCACCACCCCATCTCAAAGGCCCCATCCCAAATGCTGCCATCCCTGTGATTTTGTGACAAGATCTTAAAGGAGACTTGGGATTATTATACACTTGGGTATAAGTGACTGAATGACCATTAGGTCTGCTCATGGACTTCAAATCACATGTTATCAGTGAAACCTTCACTGCTGGGTTTCCTGTCATTGTGTCTCCAGGCTGACCATTTCCTGTCAATGTCCTTAGAACGGAGAATATACTGAAAACTGGGGTCAGTCACTATGCTGCTAATTCTAACACTTCTGGCTTTGGAAGATAAAGCAGTTTTTATTTTGTTTTGTTTCAAAATATTATTTTTTCTCTTTTTTTTAAAGAACACAACACTTGAGTTTTCTGTGATTTGTTTCTTGTTCAGAATCAGCAAGTTCATTTTATGTGGTGTATGGCATTGTCCAGAGATTTATCAATGAACAATGATTAATTTCTCACTGTGTGCGTCTAGCATCATAAGAATTTGCATGCTCTGTCCAGCACACAGTTTCTGAGATGGTACTGACTGGGAATAACTCAAATTTGAAACTGACCCTTGTGATGAGGGGAGTCCAAGGACCTAGAAAATAACATGCAGTAGTTGAGTTGACTCAAAAGTAGTCACCAAGTTTTCTTGCTCTGGGAAATGAATCAGAACCTTAACTCATCTTCAGATACTTTCACAAACCATTTAATACATTTGGTAGGTTGCTTTGTGATTCCTTGGTGTTTTCATCTTGGAAAGTATGGTCAAGTTAGAAAAGGCTGGAGAAATAGAGCATGGCAATAAACAAAAGCAAGTAAGTGAAACTCTAAATTAAATAGGAAGAAAGAAGACTCCGAGTATTCCAGGTGGCCAGAGGACAGATAGTACAGCTGCTTGGAAGGGTGACAATTGTCCTCCCCTGGTGGAGTCTTCACATTATTATTAGCCTGGCTAATGATCAAGGTGTGAAGGATTAGGATTTCAAGCTCTGGGTAATTAGAGCAGTATACAACTTGCTTTGTTTGGGATGACAGAAGGTGGTAGGCTTTGGGGGAAATGGACGAGGACATGGGCTAGAGTAGAAATAAGTGACTACCTATTTCTGAAAGGTTTCTTATTGTGTCCTTGTCATCCCCACCATCTTTTACTTCCAGCTCCAGTCCATAGAGCAGACTTGTCCTCATGAGCAACGCAATCTAGTGATAGCTGAATAAAGCAAGAGGAAGACAAAACAAAACAAGAACCAAACAAAGCAAAAGGTGTCCATCACTTTTCAGTTATATGACAAGGAACGGTCCCAACAGATAGATTCAGAATGAGTTGTTGGCATAGGAAAAATCCCAACAGGATTTGAGCACAGGTCCATTAACATAAATTTTTGACAGGTGCAAAGATGAGCTCTTTCCTGGAGTGAAAACCTGGATAAGCTTGCCCAACCGGGGGAAATGTTTATAAAAATAAATCAGAAGACAGTAAATGATAATGACTAGAAACCCCAAGAAAGTACACCCACTCTTTGTTTTGAGGATCAGAAGTCTCTGAGCAAAATCCAGACAGGAGAGAATATTCATCAGTTAGCTGAGTGGTTTTCCTCAAACTGAGTTTTTATGTTCTTTTGTATGGTTGTTCATTCACTGCTGTTTGGGTGGTTGATATTTTCAACTGAGCCAGTCACTCTGTTTCTGTGGAGACTTAACCAATTGAGCCACTTTTGCCTTATTGATGAAAATTTTAGATTCTTTTATAGTTACCTATTTATTGTGATTTTATTTCCTCTTGGAAGTTGCTGGGTTGCTGCCTCTCTGTGACCTGCATTCCAGGGACAGATGGCAGAGTAAGACACCACCTGCCTGACAAAAGGCAATGCCTCCTTGCTGCTCTGGTGGTCATGCTGAGAAGCAGTAGCTATCACAGAGGAAAGACCAGTAGGTTACATAACTGCACATTCAGGTGCTTACTGGTATTTGGTTTTGGTGTTCAACATAAACTGCTGCATTTTAGAATTACAAATTTACTTCTCTGCAGCTTTAACTTCTGGAGGACAGAGACAATATTATGCCTCTTTAAATGCCTCCACTGCACAAGAGAAAGAAATATTTGATGCATGACCTTCAACACTAGACTGTGTGTTGCCTGAGGGCAGGTGATGAGATTCTATCTTTAATGTTTGACATAATTCTGGACACACAGCTAACTGCTTCATGAATATTTGTCTAATAGAAGAATAAACGGTTTTAAAATTGTGAGTTGCATTCATAGCTGAGGTTGAGATTCAGGGAGGGGGAAGAAGAGTGAAGGGGAAAGACTTCCTAGTCCTTGGCACATATGTAGTCCATCTTCTTACATCTGTATTTCTTTACTTTATTTGCCTATACTTAAAAGTAATGAGAGAGTCCAGGAAGCCTGCATGGAATCTAGCTCTAATTCCACATCCTTGGAGCTAGGATGTATGCCACTGAAACCTGCCCACTTCGTTTAGCCTAGCAGTGTCCTCAGAGAAGTGACTGGCTCAGGCCATCTCATTTTATTCTGTTGAGGAAGAAAGACTATATTATATTTTATGGCAAGACAACATTGTTCTTTGTGGAATCCAGAGTACAAACTTTGATGATTCTACATCCTGCTTTACTTTTATTTATTTATTTTTGTTTCACCCTCATTTTTCCTTTTTTGTCTAAAATGTGTTCATACAATATATTTTGATTATTTTTCTTCCCTAATTTTCTTTTTTACAGTGTGTGATGATTTATATTGATTCAAAGGGATTTAGAGTCACAAGGGAAAGAAATTTTTGGGCATGTCTGTGAGTTTCTGGTGTTGCTTAACTGAGGCAGGAAGGCTCAACCTAACATCCATGGGTGGGATCCTGGACTGAATAAAAAGGAGAAGAAAACAGAGTGCTGGCATTCACCTCTGCTTGTTGGCTGCAAATGCAATGGGATCAGCTGCCTCAAACTCCTGCAGCCCTATTTTCCCCTCAGTGGAGTCCTCTGATGGACTGCACCTCCAACTGTGAGCACACCAAGCCTTCTTTCTTATGCGGCTTTCCTCGGGCAATTTGTCACAATAAGAAATGTAATGTGTAAGGCTAGGTACAAAATCCAGGGGCTCACAGATGCTAGGTCCACCTGTATCAGTGAGCTACACCCACAGTATGATTTTACTTTAAACTCAGAGGGGAAAAAAAAACAGCGCAATCTCAGTGACATTTTCCTACATAGTCAATTATAGTTCATGATGATACGAATGCTTAGACCGACACACAAGGCATCTAAGTTTCACCCTTGGTTTGCCGATTCTGCTATTTCCCCACATTGTCCACTGTGTCCTATTTCCAAACACACTGATTTGGGGTAGCAATCAGACTGCATCTGTATTTACTCAACACGTGAGCAGATAATGGGTGAGTGGACGCCGTGTTTTTCACACAGGTGCCACCACTTCCATTTATCGTCTAAGAAGACTTTTGCTGGTTTTCAGAAGACAGCAATATCCGTCTCTCCTCCGATTCTTGTTATGAGATTTAAGACTTCTTGATAGGAAATCACAATTTCCTGTGTCAGAAGGTTTATTTGACTATTCAAAAAAAATGTCCTTATCCTTAATTTTTGTGCTAAGTTGCTAACATTCTAATTTACAATCACCGCATGTAAACCAGACCATGTTATGGAGTGAAGACATTTTACATATACTCTTTGCATAGAAAAATGTATGCCTATAAGTATGCTTTTAACGTCTTCATTTTTGGGCACTGTGTTAATTTCTTCATAAAGATGGTACATTTCAAAAATATGTAAGATAGATGCAACTTATACTAAATAGAGAAGTCGTTAGTAGGAACAATACATTTTCACTTTATAACATTATCTCTACAGAATTCTGGATGAAAATGTAGGTAAGTAATGAATCCTGACTCCTTTACCTGTAATTTGACTAAAGTGTACTCATGAAAATTCAAAGAGAGTGTGTGGGGAGTTTAAGATTGTTTTTGTCCTCTCCCTGTTAGACTATATTTTTTTAAATTTATGTAGCTCTTACCACTTTCATTTTTTTTTATTTTTTTATTCTTTTATTTCTTCCTTTCTCATCTTTTACACAATATTTGGATGTCTGGAGAATTGCTTTTACATAAATTCAATTTACATGGCATATTAATAAAACACGTATCTAAAAGACACATCCAACACTAATGATATACACAATCCTAACCATACACCTAACACTAACCACATACCCACCACTAACTATATGCCCAAACTAGCCACATATCCAACATCCAACACTAACCATGTACCCACCACTAACCACAGAACCATCGCTAACCACATTTTCAACAGCGAACACTAACTCTACCCATCACAAATCACATGCCTGACATTAACCATGTGCCCACCACTACTACCCTTGTACCTAATGCTAACTATATATACAATGTCCTGTGTTTTTTCCCATTCAATTGCCATCCTCCAAAATCATTAAAAATTTTTAGGTCTTATACCTTCTCCATAAATTTCAATTTTATTATAAATGTTTACAGTCCTAAATCCTTGGTATTTTTGTCTTGTTCCTGTATTTATTTTGAGATAGGAACCCACTCTGTAGTCTAGGGTTACCTGGAACCCACTCTGCAACCCAGGCAAGTCTAGAAAGCTAAGGCCCACTGCATCTTAGAATTTCAGACCATGAATCACTACCTTTGTCTTCTATCCTGCCTTTTTTTTTTTAAAGATTAATGTATTTTGTGAAATAAATGCATGCACAGATTCTCAAGAAGACCAGTAAAGTTTAGAAACCACTGGAACTGAAGTTACAAGCAGTTTTGAAAGACCTCATATGGGTACTGGGAACGGAACTCTGGTCTCCTGCAAGAGCAGCAAATGCTTTTAACCTCTGACACATTTCTTCAGTCATATGTAGTACTGATTACTGATGAGTTTATGTATCTTTCCATTACTTGTTCATAGTTTCCTTTTTCCATGAAATTCAGGGTGGCATTTTCTTTCCATAGTTTCCATGTCATCGTTGCCTTTTTAGTGATTTATGATTTATAAACCTCCTGTGTATTATGCATGATGTGTTGGTTATGCGCTGTACATGAATTTATTTATGGTGTCTGTAATAAATAATGATTCTTAACTTTGAATGTTTAAATAACCGATCTTTACTTTCATAGTAAGAGTTTCTGGGGCTTACTTGGAAAAATTATCACTGCTCTGGGAAGGTGTGATCTTTCCATAATGAGTTCTTTCCCTAAAAGCTTTATTTTTGCAATGAAATCCTTAATCTCTATTGAAATTACTTTTCCATGCGTTGTAAGATTGAGATACGATTTTATTATTTCCTCTATTATTCGTCATTGTCCTGTTCCTGCTTAGGGGATTTCCTTTTTTCGTGGCTATCAACTATATTCTCTATATCATATAATAAATTCCCCGAAAAACATGAGTATGATTATGAGTCACCAAGGGTTGCCTGAGAGAACCGTTTTAATCCTACATAATACCAAGCTTTCTAAATTATTACAGCTTTAGTCTTTGTCTGAATAAACACAAGGCGTGACCTCTCTCCCTGAACTCTATGTTTTCTTTGCCCTTTGATTCTCACGTAAGTTTAAGAATTAATGCCTATTGATTTCCATGAAAACATTAGAAATTTTGAGGTGAATTATATTCTACCAATTCTATAGATAAGTTTAGAGTATGAGGTTGGTACTGATTTCATGTGTCTGCTTTGTCACTTATAGTTTTGCTAAATATATTTACAAACCTTAATATTTTAACAGTCACTGGAGCTCTTCCTAAGGTCCCTGTGATCAGCAAACAGGAACCCAGTGATTTTCGTTTTATAATCAGAGAGTCCTTTATTTCTTTCTTCTGTTGGATTACTTTTTATAGAGCTTTTATGTTAAATAAATGTGTTGAAAGTTGCCATCCTTGTCTGTTCTTAGTTTGAGTTACTATTGCTGTGAAGAGACACCATGACCATGGCACCTCTTATAAGGAAAACATTTAATTGGGGTGGCTCACGTACAGTTTCAGTCCATTATCATCATGGCAGGGAACATGGCAGTGTGCAGTTAGATGTGGTGCTGGACTTGAAAGTGCTACATTTTGCAGGCAACAGGAAATTGAATGACTGTCACACTGAGGGAAGTTTGAAAAATAGAGACCTTCAAGCCTGTCCCTACAGTGATACACTTCTTCCAACAAGGCCACACCTCCTAATAGAGTCACTCCCTTTGGAAGCCATTTTCTTTCATATCAACACAGTCACACAATTTTTACGTAAGTCTAATACTACCTATTCACTTATGTGTGGTTTTTATTATGTTCAAAGACACTTCTTCCATATATAATTTATTGGATGATCAATTCACAAAGCCATTATAATTTTATCAAATTCTTTCCTTCATCTTCTGAAATCATGCTTTTGTCATTCTTTCTGTTGATATTTTGAATCATAATTTTTTGATTTCCACAGTTTGAACCAATTTTGCATCCCTCATCTGAATTTCACTTGATCAATGTGAATAATCTCCTTAGCATGCTGTTAAATTTTGCTTGCTAACATTTTGTTGAGGACTTTAAATCTCTATTTTTTTTATTGATTTTTATTGAGCTCTACATTTTTCTCTGTTCCCCTCCATGCCTTTTCCCTCCCCTTCAACCTTTTCCCAAGGTCCCCATGCTCCCAATTTACTCAGAAGATCTTGTCTTTTTCTACTTCTCATGTAGATTAGATCTATGTATGTCTCTCTTAGGGTCCTCATTGTTGTCTAGGTTCTCTGGGATTGTGATTTATAGGCTGTTTTTCTTTGCTTTATATTTAAAAACCACTTATGATTGAATACATGTAATAATTGTCTTTCTGGGTCTGGGTTTCCTCACTTAAAATGATGTTTTCTGGCTTCATCCATTTGCCTGCAAAATACAAGATGTCGTTACTTTTTTCTGTGTGTAGTACTCCATTGTGTAAATGTATCACATTTTCCTTATCCATTCTTCTGTTGAGGGGCATTTAGGTTGTTTCCAGTTTCTCACTGTGACAAACAATGCTGCTATGAACACAGTTGAGCACATGTCCTTATGGCACAATTGAGCATCCTTTGGATATATACCCAGAAGTGGTATTACTAGGTCTTGAAGAAGGTTGTTTCCTAATTTTCTGAGAAATTACCACACTGACATTCAAAGGGGCTGTACCAGCTTGCATTCCCACCAGCAATGCAGGAGTGTTCCTTTTACCCCACAACCTCTCCAGCATAAGATGTTATCAGTGTTTTTGATTTTGGCCATTCTTGTAGGTGTAAGATGGAATCTCAGAGTTATTTTGATTTGCATTTCTCTGATGACTAAGGATGTTGAGCATTTCCTAAAGTGTCTTTCAGCCATTTTAGATTTTTCTGTTGAGAGTTCTCTGTTTAGGTCTGTACTCCATTTTTTTTATTGGATTATTTATTTGTTTGATGACCAATTTCTTGAGTTCTTTGTATATTTTGGAGATCAGACCTCTGTCTGATGTGGTGAAGATCTTTTCCCATTCTGTAGGTTGTCATTTTATCTTGTTGACCATGTCCTTTGCTTTACAGAAGATTTTCAGTTTCAGGAGGTCCCATTTATTAATTGTTTCTCTCAGCATCTGTGCTGCTGGTATATTTAGGAAGTGGTCTCCTATACTGTTGCGTTCAAGTGTACTTCTCACTTTCTCTTCTATAATGTTCAGTGTGGCTGGATTTATGTTGAGGTCTTTGATCCATTTGGACTTGAGTTTGGTGCATGGTGATAGATATGGATCTATTTTCATTCTTCTACATGTTGATATCCAGTTATGCCAGCACCATTTGTTAAATATGCTTTCTTTTTTCCATTGGATATCTTTGCTTCTTTGTCAAAAATCAGGTATTCGAAGGTGTGTGGATTAATATCCTGGTCTTCAATTCAGTTCCGTTAGTTCTCCTGTCTGTTCTTATGCCAATACCAGGCTGTTTTCAGTACTGTAGCTCTGTAGTAGTAGAGTTTGAAGTCAGGGATTGTGATGCCTCCAGAAATTCTTATATTGTACAGGATTGTTTTGGTTATCCTGGGATTTTTGCTTTCCCATATGAAGTTGAGTACTGTTCTTTTGAGGTCTGTGAAGAATTTTGCTGAGATTTTGATGGACATTGCATTGAATCTGTAGATTGCTTTTGGTAAGACTGCCATTTTTGCTATGTTAATTCTACCTTTCTAAGAGCATGGGAGATCTTTCCACTTTCTGGTGTCTTCTTAAATTTCTTTCTTCAAAGACTTAAATTTCTTGTCATACAAGTCTTCTCTTGTTTGGTTAGAGTTACTCTGAGATATTTTATGCTATTTGTGCTTATTGTGAAGGGTGATGTTTCTCTATAAATCTCTATTCTATAAGAATGCTGGCTGGTGAGTTAATTTTTTATGTTCCCTGATCCAATTTTAGCATCAGAGTAATGCTAGCATTATGGATGTGTTTGGAAAAATTACATTGTTTTCAACTTCTTGAATAATTTGAGAAAATTTGTATCAGTTCTTTTTACATTTTTGCTAAATCTTAGCAACAAATTTGTCTTATTTTCAGCTGTTCTTTGAGAGAAAACACTTTCCACCCGTTGGTTCCATCTTGTTACTTGTTTTTGATCTATTCAGGTTTTTATTCATCAATGAGTCACTCAGTAATGTGTGTTTGTCTAGGTATTTGCTCTTTATAATAAGCTATCAAATTTATTAATATAAGACTGCTAATGATCTATAACAATCACAGCTCTTTCTGTGGTGTTGGTTGTAATGTCTCCCTTTTAGTCTTTGGTATTTGTCCTTCCATTCTTTCTACCTTATTCCTTGTATTGATAAAGGTTTGGTAGATTTTTTTTGTATCTTTTCAAAGGGTCAGGTTTCATTTTATTGATATTATTTATTAAACTGTTTCTTGAGCATTATTGGTGGTTATATTTTATTATTTCATATAAGCAGAGTAGCGCTTCCACATGCTAGTCACTGGAGCCAGTGAAATGTCAGGCACAGCTAAGGAGAATGAAGGTTTCTGATGGAATTGACGCTAATGAGCAGATACAAAGATGGTTCTGTCTGATCTAAGTGTCCCAGTATGATCACAATGATCACTAAAAGTAGAAAAGAGAGAAGAGATTGGTCAGAGGAATACATAGGACAGTAAAACGTGGTCAGGAAGCTACAACATGACTGAATTTCAACATTGATAGTAGGGGTCATCAACCAAGGAATGTAGAAGATGTTGAAAAGCAGGAAAAACAGGAAACAGATCCTTTCTTAGAAGCTCCCCAAAGGAACAAAGCCCTGCTATCCCCTTGATGTTTAGGACTTCTGATATTTAGAATGCTAAGATAATGGATTTGTATTCTCTCATACTACTACTTAAAACCACGTATTATAGCAGCTGTCATATATTCTGTCTATACTACTTCAGGGATGTATCACTTGGGGTTCTCCAAGGGAACGGAACTGAAAGATGAATCTATTAAGAGGAAATTTTTACATTGGCTGAGAGTAAATGGCACAGGAGGTTCAACAATGACTGCCTCATGAAGAAAAGACTGAGAAATCAGAAGTTCTTCAGTTCATAAGACTGGATATTTTAGTAGTTCCAATGGGGCCCTGATCTGTGAGGTTTCTGAGGAGAGGAGCTGGTAGTTAGTTTATCTTGGAATCCTGAAGAAGTTGGATTTAATATTGGTCCCAACAACATGACTTATTAGATAGAGTGAAGGCAGTAGGCAAGACCAAAGTTTCTTTCTTCCATACCCTTTTATCTGGGCCGCCATCAGGAGGTGTGTGATCTAGATTTAGGGTGTGTCCTTCTGCCTCAGTTAATGTGATTAAGGAAATCCCTCACTGGAGTGTCTTCAGAAATAATGTAGAATTGTTTGTATTTCACGTCAGCTGCTCCTGTGACTAATTCTTGATTTGTCCTCTCCGAGTTGAATTAAATTATTAGCACCTAGGTTGTAAGCTATAGTTTACAACAAATATAAATTGTGTGTATATCTGAAATGTAATTTGTAAGGATATGTACCAGAAGTAATTAATAATTGAATCATTATTGTTATGTTTTTTTCTGAAGAGACACAAAGTAATGCCTACATACCTAAAAAGATATGGGCAGAAAGAAAAAGAAATAATTCCAGCCAACTCAGTGAACAAATGAAGTTTTTTTTTTTTTCAGGAGAATGGGTGACTAATGGTTATACCACAGAAAAGTCCTCTGGACAAAGTCTAGAAAGTCTTTCCTGCAGCATGGGTTATCTAGGAAAATAGTTGACATATAGGCAGCTGCCCTACTAAAGAACACCCACCCGTGTCAGATGTTTACTTTTTATATAACCTGGCGATGAGGAAGGTCTTTGGATCTCATGAAGGCAGTAATCCTCATGAGGCCCATGAACCCTGTGAGTGTTGTGAGCCCCATCCCAAGAATCTCCTTGATTAGCCCATGAGGGAATGTTGACATGTCTCATCTACTCAATGTTTCGTTCAGGGTTCGATCAGCTACTCTGACCCTACCGTTGTGATGGTTCCGGCTAGAAGAAACAACCATAACAGCACTGACAGTATCTACTCTTCTTCCTTTTGTAATTTAAATGTCAGTGTTAAGCATACCTCTTCTTTTACTTGCCACAGAACATGCGTACTTGTTTTAGGGATCTGGAGATGATTTGGGCACCTTGCCATCACTGGACAGCTTACAGAACACCCTTCCGTGTCTGCTTTGTAGTTAGAATGGTTTTTCCTACTAGCAGTCTTTCTTAGAGTAGCTAAGTCAGGAAATGCACTATTATGTAACAGAACTTCAAGAGGTCAGGCACATTTCCAGGATGCTTGACTCAGGCCCCACAAGGTCATCAAGACATGGTTCCTCCCAGCCCTTATGTTTGAAGCCCTTATTTTAGCTTCCTCTGAAGTTCTGGGAAGCTGTCTGCAGCTATACCAGGTATCGCTTCTCAACTTGAATATGTTAGGAGGAAAGAGAAGAATGACTTTCCACACTGGTCTCTCTCACATCAAGGAATCTTCCTTAGAAACCAGATATCTTTCTTGTCTCATTGGCAGGATTGAGAAAACTGCTCAGTCCTGAATCAGTGCTAGGCAAAATCATGTTTAGAACACTCAGTCCTGCTCTTGGGGCAGTGGGTGGGGTAAGTGTCCAGCAGGGCACGTGGATGACTGTGGGAAAGATCTGTTAGGAAAGAAAAACAGAAGAACCGTGAGTGGATAGGCAATCATGTGTCAGGTCCATTACTAAAACAATAAATTCATTTCCTTGGCTCTCAGATTCTCACATGGAACTCAAATAATGCTAAAATTAAGACTTTAAAAATATTTTTTAATAAAGATTTTGAAATGGGTGAACTAAAGAGTTAATTCTGATCATATGGTTTAAAAGAATTTTTGGACCTGAGGGAAAAAAAAGGTTAATTGGCCACCCAAAGTATTATTGTGCAGTGAATCAAATCATGAGCCTGGAGCACTAAAATAAGCTATTGCTACTTTCATTTTACAAGCAAGTGTTCACATGTAGCTATGGTAAAAACCAGGTAGCCGTATTAACAGTGTGTTAGCATGTGTTACTGATCATTAATATTGCTGGAAGATGGCTCAGGCAATGTATTGTATACCTCCAGGAGGTAAGATTTTAACCATAAAAAAGACAAGGGGATATATCTCCTTTCCCATGCCTTTCTCCGTCCTTCTTAATATATAGGTGTAAATAATACAAATGTAGATACATTTAGCCCTTCCTTTGACTTGGAAATAATGTAAAGTCTTTAATGTCTTATTTTAAGGAAGATGAAATGGCAGAGGAAATGTACAATAAAGTGTTAATTAAAAAGAAAGATACAAGTACAATTGCTCTTATGATTTTGTCAAAATTGTCAATAAGTCCATCAGAAAACCAGGCAGTTTTAACTTTGTTCTCTACACAACTTATGTGTCTCAAAATTTCAAAAGTTTGGGTAGACTGTATTGCTAGCATGTGTCTATGTCTTCATCTTTACATGTTTTCAGCCTATATCTTAAATGGTTGACTGGCTTTGATCAATTCCATGTGAGAGGTATGGAACCTGCTATGGCTGAGTGGAAGCATCCAGTCGCTGCGGCTCTCCTCCTGCTCAGCTCAGCATGTCCAAACAGGTACCATTCATCACTGTGGATCGCTGACTTCACAACTCATGTGGAGATCACATGGAAGTAGGCAGAAATAGAGCTGTACTCTTAGAGTCCACTGATATTTTAGAGCTGTTTATTAGCCGACTCTGACCCAGCAAGAGTTGTCTAAAAGAAATGTTCCTGTGTTTTGTGTTTCAACTCATAAAACTGATGTACATATGAAGTCATTCTAAAATACAGATTTTATTTGCAGTCATATCACAAATACTTTCAGGAGGAGGAGAAACATGAACACATACATGCATACAAATGCAAAATACATACATATATGCGTATGTATACTCTGTCATATGAACATACATGCATGCATACACATACATATGTACATGCATAGACATTCACATGTGCACAGACACATACATACTCACATGAACATACTCACCTGAACACACTTGCAAGCTTAAATGCTCACACATGTGAACTCACATACACACACAATTATACTCACATGCACATACACGTTCATGCTCTCTCTCTCTCTCTCACACACACACAAACACACACACACACACACACACACACACACACACACACACACACACACCATACTATTAGGGGAGTAAAAGAAAGATTTATCCAGGCATGATGACATAGACCTGTAATACCAGTAGTGTTGGAAAATCAGGACTTCAACACCCTCTCAGTTGCGTAGAGAGTCCTGAGCAAGCCTGGACTACATTAGACCCTGTAGAGGGAGGAAAGAAGGGAAAGAGATGCATGCAAGAGAGATTTATGATGTTTGAATTTTTCTTCTTTTTGAACTAGTGTTTTCCAATTTTTTTGTTCAGCTCTTCCTTATGAATGTTCTTGCAGTCTAAAGCCAAGAATAAGTCACTGAACAAAATCTCAGATTACTGCTATGATTACCTCTTCACACTTCATTTATCTTTATCCCTTTCAAAGGCATCCCGTGACATACTGATGATCAAATCAAATGCCCTTCCCTGGTCTTCTGTACGGTCCCTGTAGTGAGGTGTGCGTCTTATGTCTATGGGGATTTTCCTCATTGGTCCATGTGATACTTTGTCCTCCTGCCCTTGGTCTGCTCAGCTAGCGAATCCTGATTCTGCCTTTAGTGTAGGTGCACCTGTCTTTATCTTTCTGTTCTTCCATCTTTCCCACGGTGACCACTCTGCTACACATATCCACTCCCTTCAGAGATGTGTGGAGAAATGACGATGCGCTTGAGAGTCCTTTTTATCCACCGAATATAAACAGCAGCTTGGCTCTACGTACACAAATCCCCTAGAAGACTATCACATCCTGCAAATAAGTAAAACAGTTCGTTACAGGAGTTAAACCTGTCTTTAGTCATTAGTGAAAACTATTCTCACTGATGAAATGATTCTAAACGGGCTCTGGTGATAATTTCAATATTCAGTCTTATCTTCTGAGACCATTTCTGGTATGATATATAGTCACTATTCTTTGTGAAAAACAAAAACAAAACCCACGTGCTCCACAACAAGAAATGCTACTGATCTTGGCAAGATGTGGTAAGTTACGTAACTGCTTGGGATTCCAAATATGAGTTCATGAATTGTTACATTAGTGTAGCATAAGAGGCCAAAATCTAAGCTAGCAATTTCATAGTGCCTGTAGCAACAACACATGTACCTGGGCTGTTTATTTGGTGCAGAGTAAGAAAAGCTACTGTAGAGCTCTATTATCCAGTTTTTCTATTAGAACAGAATTCCCCATGCCATGTTAAGCATTTTGCAAATATAATTCTTAGTCCTTGTCAGAAAAATTCATATTCTCCTTAAAATCATGCTTTGCGATTATCTGCCTCCAACCAACAATGCTATCCTGTAGAGATAAAATGTGTTGTGTTTTTGAAGACACTCCCACCACCAGAGGAAATGATTTTAGAACTTAGTTTGGGTGACTTATTCCAATGACTAAATCCCCCCAGGAAATTATTTCCCATCTAACCTGAATATTTTGTAATATACTTAAATGTTTTTCTTTAGCTCCAGCCTCACTAAAAATGCCCCAAAGGTGGCTCTTTGTCACTAGAAAACCACTGTTAAATTATTCTGGCAACTTTCTTTCACTCAAGTGCCTTTGACAAAAGCAAATTGTAAATCATTTCTAGGTTGTCTTATTGCATCTCAGTTACAACATCCATTTAATCTCCACTTAAAAAAATATGCAATTTCAGTTTTCTTAATTTGCTGCATTGTAGTTTCGAATAGCCAACACTGTTTCCATTTAAATGTAGATCATCATAAAATATATACACCGAATTAAATTAAGAGATCTTTTATAAAAACCAGAACATCCATCAAATTTACACTAATAACAGTCAAAACAACAACAACAACAAGTACAGTTTAACTTTTTCTTTCTGCTATTTTCCTTTATTCAGCTTCCTGTATTTTATGGCCAGTGTCACTCTCAGGCAGGATTATCACTGTTTAACATAAATAAGAGATTAACTTCACTGTCTTCATGGCCCCTCTCTACTCACCATAAACCTCCTTGACCTACTCAAGTCCAGTAGGGTCAGCATTTTCTTTGGCTAGCTTGGGTCTTTGGCCTTGGTACTGTGGGGCTCACGCCATGGAATACTGTCAGCATAAGGGATATCCTTTGGAAAACAAGGAAAAACTCACTCTGTCTCTTTTTGTGTGTGTGCGCATACAAAAGTGGGGAAACTCGTTTTTCAATTCGTTAATGTCAAAGGCTCTAAAGAAGTCTTGGAGGACAAAGAAAAGGCCTGCTAATTAACTATTGTGTTGTAATCACCATCAAGATTTACCAAGTCCTTTCTGTGCCAGGTAGCACATGGACTGTACAAAAGACAGTTTCTGCTGACAAGCGTGCTGCCAGCCCTGTGTGTCAGGCCTCAAATGTTTGACTCTTTGTGCCAAAGACCTCTGATTAATTAGGAAATTTCACCCAGCATTTGTGAAAATAACTTTACAAGTCATTTGGGTACAACGTAGTGTTTTCCCGTCAGGTTTCCAGTAAACAAAAGGATATTAGTTGATTGTGGCAGGGGCCTTGATTATAACCTTTTGGCTCGAAATAATGAGCTGTGTCTTAATTTCAATTAATGGCTTTTGGAATTCCAGAGCCACTGAGTTCGTTAGGGAAGCAGAGGAAGTAAACACATGAAAAACAGGGAAAGACTCCCATTGAACCCCAATGGGCTTCCTCTTCCCAGCATTAGTTTATAGGCAGATTAAACCTGCAGATACTTCTCCGGGCACACAGACACACTGAGTGAATTTCAGCTGGCCCCTGCTGCCTCCATCCAGAAGCTGGTGCCCTGTGAGCTCAGCTGAATAGACAGGAGAGAAGTGTTGAGAGACTCCAGCCTGAAGAGGAGTAGGGTTACCGAGGAGTTGCTACAGACGGATGTTTTCAGTTACAGTTTTAACTGGACATAATGGCTTCCCCACAGGAAAGCTCGTGGATCCATAAAGCTGCTCCCCTGCTCTCCTACAGGAAGGGGGCTGTTTATTACCAGAGCCCATGCCACCTGCTCTGCTATCAAGTGTACATTTGTTCTCCTGGGAACAATAGGGTGGGGTGATTACTAGAAACGGGGCTAGGAGCCAACAGTATTCCACTTCTAAATTCTGGCTGACTCCTACAGTGACCTCTGTCTTGTCCTCTCAATAAAGCTAAACACTGCTTGTTTAAAACTGAAGCCCAGATATGCAGTGCCTTGGGAAACAACCACTCTTCAATGGCACTTCTTTGGCACAGAAATAATTCAAAATTATCCTTGTCATCAAGAAATATTCATTGGGCATCTTCTAGTAACATGTAATAAATGAGTCAAAGGCTCATATTATATCTGAAATTAAAATAGGAGACGCTTTAAGGAAAAATAATCCATGTCAATTCATATACCATCTATCAAGATCTATAAATAGAATTAGCCATGTTAGTTGGTTACTCTGTATTTTTTATGTACACAGTATAATTTTAAAGATAAACATTGTCAAAACAGGGTACAAGTTTTCTACCTAAACAATGTCAACACTAATATGCAAAATAAATTCTGTTTGCTACTGCTATTAGACCAGAATGAGAAGAAAAAGCTCCATCCTTGGCATCCTATATTTATACAATTAGAATAAAGTGGAGTATCAAGATATTTTCTGTGCCCTCTGCAGTTGGTGACATCTCCTGGGTATGATGATATTCCATAAACAGCCCAGGAGGCAGAACATCCCTACCAGCAGAATCTACTGGCGGATATCCAGCTTGAATATTTTTGTACTACCCTTGACTTCTAAGGTTGACAGAAAAAGAGAAAAGTCTCAGAAATTAGAGAAGCCAAAAGGATGGATGTTCAGAAGAGGAAGATGAGAGAAAAGAAACGTTTGTTTCCACTATGTGAAACACTGGAAGCAATTCCGTGGTCACTGAACTGTCCGATGTTTCAGCAGCACAATAGCTGGTGAAATAAGTCTCCGGGCTTCTCAAAACTCAAACTACCCAGCTTAGTGGTACTCCAAAGATAATAGCAGCCTCAGCAAAAACAGATTTAGAGTCTTATCTAAGCTCTACTTAGAAAAATTTTAGCATAAGAAGTTGAGTGTCCCACGCTATCGTCTCGCCAGCAAGAATGACGCGGCACATTCAGGATCCTTCTGCAGAAAAGCTTGATGCGTCTTGAGAGAGAGAGCATAAGCTTACAGAGCGAAGACCTCACGGGTCGAAAACCCGGCCCTTATATAGCTTAACAGTCCTCGCCTCGGACGTGTCAAACTCTGACTGGCTGCAGCCTGTCAAACCCTCTGACGCCATGGGAGAGGCAGAGAGCAAGGGATGGGAAGTTACTATGTGCATGCGCACTGGCTTGACAAGGTAAACTGTCATTTACCATGCACATGCACACTGGCTTGATTACAGTGGTGGTGCTGATGGTCAGCGCCATCTTGCAATGGAGTATGTGGGAACGGCTCCCCACAGTTGAGTTAATACCGTGCTCAGAGTCACTGGGGAGCTTTGGACACCCCTCAGCTGTCACTCTGCTACTTGCTGCTTGGGTAGAGTCTTCAAGTTCTCACTTAAGTAATTAGCTAGAATGGAAGAGGGAAGAGAACGCAGGATGTGGAAGCCTAAAGAGAAGAGTATAGAGCTGGAATCTTCTCTGTATAGAGTCTGCATTTTCACCAGCTCAGCTCTCCAGTCTATCTATCACTGACTAGTCTATCAAAAGTGTCTAACACAATTGTAGTGATGAGACAAGCAGGCCTGCTTTTCGTCCTGCCCGGCTCCTGCTCAGCTAGCTTAGCCCCAGAATAATTACATGGAAACTGTATTCTTTAAAACATTGCCTGGCCCGTTAGTTCTAGCCTCTTATTGGCTAATTATCACATCTTGATTAACCTATGTCTAATAATCTGTGTAGGACCACAAAGTGGTGGCTTACTGGGAAGATTCTAACCTGCGTCCATCTCAGAGAGGAGAGCTATGGTGTCTGACTCACTTCCCTTCTTCCCAGCATTCTGTTCTGTCTCTTTCACCCACCTATATTCTGACCTATCGGGCCAAGCAGTTCCTTTATTAATTATCCAATGAAAGCAACACATAGAAAGAAGACCCACCTACATCACATCATTTTACTCTTAAGAACAGTGTCAGACAGCACAACCATGATACAGGTCCTGAGTGGACCTGGAAGGGGTGCTAGGCTTTTCCAGCATCACAATATAAGTGATGCCTAGGTAGGTCAGCTGAGAAGGGTCTTAGTTCTGTCATTAGTAGGTGAAGCTTTCTTTTCAAAAGATGCTTATCCATCCACAGATTCAAATGCCCTTCAGCTTTCTGGGAATGGTTTCCTCTGCTGTAATAAAATAGCATACATAGGTAGCCGATCATTGTACCAGCAGGGGAGATTTCTTTTCCTGGCTTTACAGTGTTTGTACATAAATTTTTCTTTACTTGTGCTCTGGATATTGGCAGGTGGGTATATGATATTGCTTCCTCTTATTAAAAAAACCAATACAAACAGTCTTATTGGATAGGATCTTAACCTAGGGCATTCTTTAAACATCTTTTTCATTATTTTTTTTAGAATTTTGTACATGTATATAATGCAACATTATCATACTTCCCTTAACTTTAAAATATATCTAAAATCTGTCTTTTCCCAATTATCTTCATCACAACATCACTTTCCTTCCTTCCTTCCTTCCTTCCTTCCTTCCTTCCTTCCTTCCTTCCTTCCTTCCTTCCTTCCTTCCTTTGTTTCTTTCTTTAATAACCCACTAAGTCCTCTTAGCATTGTCTTTTTATGTATGGATATGGAGTTATTCACCAGTGTGGGAAACTCATCAGTGGCCACATTCTCAATAAAATTATTCCTCCTCCCACACAACTACCCACTCTCAATAGGTCATTAGTTTGAGGATATGTCTGGAGATCTACTTCCCCATCGATGCTGGGATTCTGGTATACTTGGCCTTGTGTGTGTATATGAATCCATGATTGCGATAACAATATCATGATCAGAAGATATCATTTCATAGCATTCCTTACCATCATCGGGCACTCACAGTCTTTCTCACATCCTCCTCTTCATTGATGTTCTCTGTGTCTTGGTGGTGGTGGAGTGAGCAGTGAGCATAGCTGTCTCGTTTAATTAGTCCTGAGCACTCATTCTCTTATTCTCTGAACATTGATTTATTGTACATCTCTACATTGAGTGCTTCCCACTGCCAAAAGAAATTTCTCTCAATACTGTTGAGAGTAGCCCAGGTTTACGTATATGAATGTAAATACTTAGAAGACAATGTGACAGGACTGCCATTTAGCAAAGTAACAACCAAGTTCTATTCTAGAGTCTGTGACTCCCAGCAAAGGGCTTTTGTTCATGATTATAGGAAAAAACATGAAATGGTTTTTGCAGCCTCAAACCATCCAGAAAGCAATTAGTTATTGCACAACAGATATGCCACCAATACACCAGTTAGCCCTTTTTGGCTGAGAGGGTGGTACTACAGAATGCTGGGCCCAGTGCTGGGTAAGATCCTTGATGTATTTTCTATCCCAGCAACTTCTGAATACTTTATGGCACTATGAAAGCTCATGCTAGAGAAAAAGTTGCAGAGAAGAAGGTTCACAGTCAGTTTGAGGTTGGTTTCTTTAAGTCATGCAGTCAAAGGTTGTTGTGTCTTTAGCAACAAGGTCGAACCATGCAGTCATGGTGGAATACCAAGGGCAACAAAAACAATAGCCTGTGTTTTTCTGGAAACCTAGAGGGATTTTCTGATCAATAAGTCATAGGAAAGTACCCCATAACTTGTGTGAAGATTTTCATTTAATAATATGTGTCTCTTGGAATTGTGCCATTCACTCTTGCAGGACAATTTTATCCCAACCTTTTGTTTGTTTGCTTGTTTCGTTTTGCTTTATTTTGAGATAGGATTTCTCTGTGAAATAGTCCTGGCTGTCCTGGAACTCATTTTGTACATCAGGCTGGTCTCTAATTCACAGAGATCTTCATTTCTCTGCCTCATCAATGCTGGGATTAAAGGAGTGCACCACTACTTCCTGGCCTATTCTAACCATTTTTAAAGTCATATTTTGAAATTATCTTACTTATAAGTTTCCAAAAGGCTTTTCCCTTAGTTTTGGTTAACCTACTATCTTAGCTGTAATCTAAGATAATATTGTTGCGAAGAGACAATATAACCAAGTAAACTTTTACAAAAGAAAACATTTAACTAGAGAAATGTTTGCAGTTTTAGTGGCTTAATTCATGATCATCATAGCAGAAAGCAGAGAGGCATGATGCTGGATCATGATGAGAGTTTTACATCCTGAACTACAGCAGCAGGCAGAGAGAGAGAGAGAGAGAGAGAGAGAGAGAGAGAGAGAGAGAGAGAGGACCTGGAGTGGGCTTTTTGAAGCCTCACAATCCACTGCCAATGACGTACCTCCTCCAAAAAGACCACATCTTCTAATCCTTCCCAAACAGTTCCATTAACTGGGGACTAAGCATTCAAATATATAACCTTATGAGGACATTATACTCCCTGGTACAAATTATAATATGTACTCCCTGTATCCATATTATAATGCAAAATATATTTAATTCAGCCTCCAAAAGTCCCCATGTTCCTTCACAGTCACAAGACTGCTTAAAGGTCCAAAAGGAAAAGTCAAAAGTCTGTTCTAAGGTTAAAGGCAGTCTCTTAACTGTGACCCAAAGTAAAGTAAAAATAAAAAAGTAGATTGCATACTTCCAACAAACAATATTACAGAATATATATACCATTCCAAAAGGAATGAAATGGAGTATAGTAAGGAAATACTGGACCAAAGCAAGACTAAAACCCAGAAGGCCAAATTCCAAATTCTGCAGATCTGTGTCCAATGTTGTAGTAAGAGTGAAGCAGCGGGATGCTTCCCGCCATCCGGCTAGCTTTACCCAAAATAATTACATGGAAACTGTATTCTTTTAAACACTGCCTGGCCCATTAGTTCCAGTTTCTTATTGGCTAGCTCTTTTATATCGATCTAACTCATTTCTAATAATCTGTGTAGCTCCACGAGCTGGCTTACCAGGAACGATCTTAACCTGCGACTGTCTGGAGTGGGAGAATCATGACGACTCCTTGACTCAGCTTCTTTCTCTCAGCATTCTGTTCTGTTTACTCCGCCTACCTAATTTTATGTCCTATTAAAGGGCCAAGGCAGTCTCTTTATTTAACCAATGAAATTAACACAAGCCAGAAGACTCTCCCCCATCATTTCCCCTTTTTCTGTTTAAACAAAAAAGAAAGACTTTAACTTTAACATAGTAAAATTACATACAACAAAACAGTTATTAAGTAAGAATTACAGTTATAATATTTATATCTATTTTATCTCTTATCGTAACTAAGGAAAAGTACAATTATCTATTTATTTTTTAACTCTATTAATGACTCCAGAAGGATATAATACAACCTAAGCAAACAAGAAATAAGAAAACTCTAGAAATGACAGAGACATCTCGCTACCTGGACAGTCACCCAAAGTTCCTGTGTACTGTTTTAGGGCATCCATCTTTGGCCTACAGGCCCATAGTGTCCAGCAGACATTTCCATGAAGGAGGAAATTTTAAAGACAGTTTAGTGATTTTCTGCTGTGTCCTGCAGAATGTCTCACAAACTCTTTCATGAATCAAGAACCCTGAAAAACCATCTCACCTTTAGGCAAGTTTAGCAGTCCTCTTTCTGCAGGTTCTTTGTGTCCAGTTTATACATCAGTCCATGCAAGAGCAGTTTCTTGCCAAAATGGTTTACCAACTCCATAAGGAGCCTCTTCGATGCCCATCAGAACCAAGCAGTTTTCTTTATTAATTAACCAATAAAAGCAACAGATAAATACAAGACCCACCTTTATCACAATGTTCAAGTACTTAGATGACTTTCACTCCTAACTTTGCTGACAGCAATACTCTTCTCTTTCTTGGGCTAGTTCCACACCCTATTAGTCATTCTTCTTGGCAGGAATCCCATGGTTCTGACATCTCCAACACCATGGAGGTGTCCAATACAATCTAGCCTTCATCTTCACAGCTTCACACAATGGTCTCTCTGGGTCTCCATGCAGGAACTCCTGCCGCACACCTTGTCTCCTGGCTTTCCTTAACCATAGAGGAAGATTCCATAACCCCTTTTCTATATCCCATTTGGTTCTATGTTCATATCCACTGTTGTTGAAGCTGTCAAGTTCTTCTGCTTGCTGGGGCTGAAAAGAGGGGGTCAGAACCTCCTCTTTTAATTACATTTGCACAAGCTCTCAGTTGACAATAGATTCCTTAGTTGCTTAATCTTTTCTTTAATTTATTTTCACAATTTGAAGTCTTGGGTGTGCTTTCTCTTGCTCTGAGCATACTACTTCTATTTTTCTATTTTGTATCAGGTTATTTTTTTTAAATGTTTTATCTCTTTGAGCACCAGGATGTGGCTACACTATCAGATTTCCTGGTGTTCTTTCCCTTCTCAAATTGTACATTGTATATTTCTCTTTGTCTCACTGGCTCCTTTCCACTGTAGATCTATATAAAGGTGATCACTAATAACCACCAGACACCATCAGTATTAGGCTCTCTTCAAATCTCCTCTGTCAATACCATTAATTAAAAATTCAATTTAGCTCAGGCAGATTTTTAGAACAAGGGCAAACAGCACCCATTTTTTTTTCTGTGATAACACTAGAATGGTCTCTAAGCTAATATTTTTCCCTCTAAAACCATTTGCTTTGGGTCCCCACAGTTCACATTTTCCTCAGCACTACTGTCTTCCATGTTCTACTAGGATGGTTCATTAAGTCATGCTTAAAGCACTTCACTACTTTTCTAATCCAAAGACCCAAAAAGTGTGGTCAGGCCTATCACAGCAATACCCTAGTCCCTGGTGTCAACTTTTGTTTTAGTTACTGTTCTCTTATTTGAAAAGACAACATGACCAAAACAACTCTTATAAAAGAAAGCATTTAGTTGAGGGTTGCTTACAGTCATGGAGGTTTAGTTCATGATTATCATGACAGGAAGTAAACAGAGCATGGTGTTTAAAGAGTAGATGAGAATTTTACATCCTGATTCACCACAGGCTGCTGGAAGAGAGAGAGAGACAGACAGAGAGAGAGAGAGAGAGAGAGAGAGAGAGAGAGAGAGAGAGAGAGACAGAGAGAGAGAGAGACAGAGAGAGAGAGAGAGAGAGAGAGAGAGAGAGAGAGAGAGAGAGAGAGAGAGAGAGAGAGAGACACAGAGAGAGAGACTGCAGCTGGAGTGGGGATTTGAAAACTCAAAGTCTACCACCAGTGACACACCTCCTCCAACAAGGTCACAGCTACTGATCCTTCTTAAAAGTTCCATTAACTGGTGCTCAAACATTCAAACATATGAACCTATGGGGACCATTTTTATTCAAGGCACCTCAACTACCCTCTATTACCTGTTTGTCTCCTCCATCTTCCTGCACCCTTTCATGCTTAATATTTTAACTCCCAGTATTCCCTCTCTTCTCACATTTTTATAACAGGGAATGCAAATTAAAAATGCCGCACTTCTACGCAATCAGAATGGCACCAACAGGAACCCAAATAACCTAACAATAAATGTTGGTATGGGGGGACAAACACACTGTTGGTTGGAGTGGTAAGTACTGTAGCCCGTTTGGAAAGCAACCTATTTTCCAAAAAAATAAATAAATGTACAAGTAAATAAATAAAACAATAAATAAAAAACCAACAAAAAATGAGAACTAGAGTTGCCACATGAGCGAGTTCTACCACTCTTGAGCATATACCCATTAGATTTTTTTTTTTTAATTTTCGAGACAGGGTTTCTCCGCAGCTTTTGGTTCCTGTCCTGGAACTAGCTCTTGTAGACCAGGCTGGCCTCGAACTCACAGAGATCTGCCTGCCTCTGCCTCCCTAGTGCTGGGATTAAAGGCGTGCGCCACCACTGCCCGGCTTACCCATTAGATTTTACATCCTACTATGGAGACACTTACACATCTAAATTCGTTGTTGCCTTATTTATAAAAGCTAGGAAATGTACTCCACCTAGAGGTCCATTAATAGTTGAATGGATGAGAAAAATATGGCACATCTATAATGAGCTATTCCTCAGCGTAAATGGGTAGAACTAAAATGTTATAGTAGCGCAGGTCCAGAAAGACAAAAGCTTTAAGTTCTTGCTCATATATGAATTCCAGATTAAAAGTATTTCGTTTTGTGCATTTAATTTGGAATACAGAAATAGAATACAGAAACTTAGAAAGGGATCTTAGGGGCACCTTAATGGAGGGGTGATAGTAAATTCTAGGTAAAACGGGAGCAGTGAAGTAGATCACTGGCTTTGTGAAGAAAGGCATAAGCAGAGATGGATGTAGGAGTATAGGAAAAATCAGGAGGTAAAGATGAAGACTAGCTTAAAGGATTGAGGTGGGAAAAGCCACATGGAAACCCAATATCTCACAGCCCAACTTAAAAAAAATAAGTGGAGAAATGGTAGAATCTCTGACATTTTAAAATCATCTTCTTTTAAGGCCTTTTATAGAGGCATTGGTAGTTGGAGCTTCAAAATAAGAATATGAGTGGAGACATAAATTCTGTGCATAGCAAATGGTAAATATTGATTAGTAACTTTTGGTCATAAATTACTAACACATAAGGCATACTCAATGGAGGAAGTTAATATTATTTATGATAATTGCTATGATGATAAAATAAACATTTAACTAAATAAATATTGAAATAAAACTAAAGTATACAAGGAACTGGAGATTTGTTAGAATTCTGTGTTAAATGTTTTCCATTCTTCAAACTTGGAGTTGTAATTCATGGCATTTCCTCAAAGAGTTAAACCTCAGGCTCAGACAAAGGCAGTGCTCATAGGATGTTGACTTCCAGTTGCCACCAGGTGGGTATACTATGGGAAAAGAACCAGTTCCCACAAGAGCTAGCAACATGACAGACATATCTTTGGTTGGGCTGTCAAAATAAGCTTCACTGTATCTCAGGACCATGTGGAGCACACTTGGATCAAAAACAGAACCAACCGCAACGCTTGCAGCAGAACTTGGTCATAAACAGGGGTTCTGTTTTTCATTGCTATAAACCTTCAGTGTTCCGACCACACTGGCTTCAGGGTACATTTTGGACTTTGTAAGGAAGGCAGTAGGTTTTTTTGTGATTATTTTCTAATTACTACTCTTGACACAGCCTTTTGACATTTATAAGCAATTCAGTTTTTCCCTGAACTTGAGTTTATAGATTTTTCTAGGTTTGGCATTGCCCTTGCTTCTTGGCACAGTGTTATGTTACTATATTTAAAAATGAGCATGACATTGTAGATTCTGAAATAGAAACGTGATTCTGTTGGAAGAACCAGGAGGCTGACATTCAAATGTCAATGGATTCCCCTACTCATTTTTTTTTCCATTGTGAGATTTACTTTAGGTTTTATTTAGGTTGCTATGATGTTAAAAAAATATCAATTTAATTTCCATTGTGCTGATTACTAAAAAGTGCTTTTGTTTTAAGGTTGTTTGCTTCCTGATGACTTTATTCCTGGAGGAATATTGTGTGCTTCAAGTACTAATGATCTTTCGTATAGCTATCTAAAACTCCAGTTAGAGGGATCTATCACCCTCTTTTGACACCCTCTGTGGACACCAGGCACACATGCGGTGCACAAACACATGCAGGCAAAATAGTCACACACATAAAATAAATAGTAAATCTAAAAAATCATTAAAAATTCAAATACAAAAGATTTGAAGGTAATTTACTATTGCTGAAGGTGTAGCATACTGACGACACAGGATTTGGAAAACTCAAGCTGAATCTCACTAGAAAGACTTTGTTGTAGTCTAGCTTTTAAAACAAGTTTGAGAGAAAATGAAAACCTTGCATTAGGTAAGGGATAGTGATTTAATTACATAAGACTAATGAGATATTTTCATTTCAGCGTTGTTATTACAAATAGCTGTATTTGATTTACTTTTTAAGTTAAAGTTTATTTTATAATAGTCTTTCCAAATGGCATCATTATTTTAATGTGCATGGAAGGTTTTTCAAACACTTATTTTTCCCTTCTGCTAAAGGTTAAAGGTTGTGTCTAAATTTTTGGGCTTCACACTCAGGGAAATTACTTTCTAAAAAGAGAAAAATAGGCATCAGAACCTTTGGAAATATATGCAGTGAAATTTTGGCTGGTCATTTTTTTTTGAGCGACCAAGAAGAAAAATGCTGTCAGCTGTACCACTAAATTTGGAAGTGCAATGTTGTGCCAGTGGGTATTTTAGCAAGGCTGATGCTATACTTGGGAATTTGTCAAGTACATCAATAATATTTCATAGCACATGTTGATGTGTGCAAAATAGATATAGAAATTTTTCTTCACCCTCACAATAAGAAATCCCACATTTAAAAATGTCTCTGGGTGTCTTCCTCCACTCTTTTCTATTTATTTTTATGGTGCTTATTTATGGAATACCTAAGCTTATTTGAAGAGTCATATCTTGGCTAGCAATATGAGATTTTATTCACCCCAGGAACACTGGGCTGTGCTTAGAAAAAAGAATAGAAAAATGCATTGCTTATCCGGACACTAGGATATCTAATCCTGCTGAAGAATAGAGAAGTACATTCTCCAACTCATTGTCTAAGGAAACTCAACATCTCTCTTCACCTGCCTTGACCCTTCCAGAGCTTTTGTTCAAGACAATGGTTAATTTGTAAATGTAATTGACATATGATACGTCCACCATGAAGTTATACCCACAAAGACAACTTCTTTTTCTGTTTAGACTCAAAAGTTTGGAGCCTAGGAGGAGCTTAGCAAACCAGGATTTTTTTTTGACAGTTCTTGCAGAAAAAGACAGTGTCTCAGCCAGGTTAATCCAGGTCCTATCACATGCATCTTTAGAAAATTATGTTTCTTTTCCTAAACATTATTTTTACTGTTGCATTGACAAAGACCTATGATAATCTATATTTGTTTACAATTAGACTCTTTTGTTCAGACTTGAATGACTGAAAGAATAAGAGAGATTTGTTTCCCACACATTTAGGATTCTGTGTTTAGAAAGGGTTGCTTTTTAAGAAAAGTGACTTGTTCTCTTGATTATCCAGATTCCTTTAACTGAAAACCCAGATAGAGACTGTATTAAGGAAACCCTTAATACAATGTCATGCATACTCATCTGGGAAACGCTGACATGCTCACTTTGGAGGAAGAAGGCAGAGTCAGGGTCCTGGCAGCCAAGTGGAATATGGCAAGAAGGGTTATAGCAGACAACTGTCAGCAAAGCAACAGCACCTTCAAGTGACTTTTCACTATTATTGGCAATTAACATTAACCAGGTCCATTATAGCATGCTGAGCCTCCCAACAATTCCATGTTAGTTATCATTCTCATTTCACAGAGAAACTGAAGACATTGTGCATAGTTTTGCAGGAGTTACAGGGGTCAGAAATCAAAATACAACAAGTTCTTCTCTGCAACCCATATCATTCTTTCACTGGAACTTGGTTGAATCTTAAGTGACATTGATTAATATGTTTTAACATATCTCATAATGGGATGAGATGCTTTAATTTGTTTACTTAGTAGTTATGACACATTTTTTACTAACAATATAATATATTTGTACTTTTATAGAATCTAAGGAAATTAACTGTAGCCCCCAGCTTATACCACATTATAATAACTGATCTATGTTTGAATCTATTTTTAATTTAATTAATTTAAAATCATGTGATGACTAATTAGGGGCCTATCTTCTGAAGAATTAGTTGCTAGTAAACTTCCTGTGTGTTTATCAGCTACCAACGTTTTCTAATGAAACTCTAAGAGCAACCTCAATTATAAAATTCATGTTTTTGTCCCTCTCATACTTGAAAAAGAATTCTGTGAAATATTTACTAATATGTTTGAAATTCTTGTTTTTAAAGGATAATTAGCACAACACTATAGGTTATCTACTAGTACTGCATATGCACATAGAGCTGTAGTTCATTGATTGTCTTATCTGAAAATTACTTGATTTTTAATGCACTAAAAATGAGACTGGAGATACAGCTCAAATAGTTGAGTGCTTGCACAACATGCAGAAAGCCCTAGGTGGATTCCAGGACCACCTTAACAGGGAGTGGTAATCCCAGCTCTGAGGAAGGAAAAATAGCAGCTTCAGAGGCTCAATGCCATCTGTTACTGAATAGGAAGTCTTAAAGTAACCTGGTACACATGAGACCATGGCTCACAAATATATTAACTAGCAAACTGATTAAAATGTATTCATTCCCTTCTTGATGGATATTTAAACTGTTTCGAGGTCTTACTGTTTTAGTGAAAAGGATGTGTATAGGAGAATACATATTATCATGTGTGCCATTGGTGGAATACAGGTCAGGAATTTTTCTGTGTTAAGGAGTATACATAATAAAACTTACAAGATGATACCAAATCACTTTTCAAAATAATGATACCAATTTGTAACATAGTTATAACATAAGTAATATAGTAGTAGTAGATAAAACATAATTGATTTATTTTTCCCCCAAATTTTTATTGTCAAACTTTTTAAGTTTTCAAAATTAAGTATAACTCAGAGTGGTCTTGTTAGGAACTTGCCTAGTTACTGAGAAGTTGAAAACTTCATATTTTTATTGGCATTATAAAGTTACTTTTGGAACCAATGCTCCTATTCTTATAAATTGTGTGTCTTTTGCTTCTATTTATTTACTGGAATTCAGCATACAGTCTGTAATAGTTGTTTATTTGCTTTGTAAATTGCAGCTAGATATTATTTTTTTGATCCTTCCGAAACATTTTTTATGAAGAAATGATTTCAGTTTTCTTGTCGTTTAATCTGTCTGTCACCACTTCTAGGTCCATAATTTGCTTTGAAGACGAGGAACCTTTTTAAGAGAAAAAACAAGAGAGTGAACACCAAGGCCCAGGTGAAAGCACACATGCTGAGGAAGACCTGCTACTCACAAGCCAGTTCCCCAGTTCAATGTGAACCTAACTAAAACGCTGAATGGGGTGGGATGATCTTGACATTTCAAATACATTCCTGGAAAAAACAGACTAGTAAGAAGCGCTAAGAATGATCTGGAAAGAATGAGCAATGCAGGGGTGCGGGGCTTATTCAGAGACTTAAGTTGCTTATGAAGAAGCTTCCAAGGGGCAAGGATGACTGCAAGGTCAGGGAAATGCACAGGCAGCAGTCTGCAGGTTATAGCACCATCCAGACCATGGTGCAGTGGACTGTTTGTGCGGAGACGTAGCTTTTCTTACATTCTCTACCAAGTGCATCCGAGATGGATGACTTGACTTGCGGGTGCACCATGGAACTATTCGTTGGCCACCTAGGCTACATCTATCAAGATATGAGCCATTAATATCAGCAATTAGGAGGCAAAAGCAGGCAGATCTCTGTGAGTTTGAGGCCACCTGCGCTACAGAGCAAATTTCAGGCCACCAAGGACCAAGTAATGATATCTTTTCTCACAAAAAAGTAAAATCCAGACACGGAGGTGCACACCTGTAATCATGGAACTCGGTGGGGAGGGGGCTGAGGCATGAGGATAGTCAGAAGTTCAAGGAGCCCTGTCTCAAAAACACAGAAATCTTCTAGAGATGGACCTCATTTGTTATACTGTTTACACAGTACATGTGAATCTTTGGGCTCAATTACACACACACACACACGCACGCATGCACGCACGCACACACACACACACACACACACACACACACACACATACACACAAACAAAAAACCCAAAAAACTGATGGTTGTACAAACCTTTCATTCCAGCACTCAGGAGTAGACAGAAGGACCAGGAGTTTGCTTATTTAAGGTCGGCTATTTAGTCTTAATTTTAATTAAAATATATTTTTGACATTTAAGTCTTTAATCTGTTTACAGTTAAATTTTAGTCATTATGAGGAAAGTACAGCCCTTCATTTCTCTCTTCACCACCAATTATTTTGCTGAGCTTTGTTTGTTGAAAAGCTTCTGTTGGTCTTAGTGATAAACCATTTCTGACAATATTAATTTTACTTTTTGTGTGCATCTGTTTGGAGTTATACCTCCCATTAGGTTATCTATTCTGTAATACTATATTACCTGATTATTCATGCCATGGTTGCTTAATAACTTTAATTTTACTATTGGGTTTGTACCCCCACCCCCAAATTTTCAGTGTATAACTAGCAAAACCATACATCTTTTCTTAAACATTTCTTAGAAAATCAAGGAACTTATTTCTTCTTTAATTTAATCTATTAACTTGATAAAAATTTATGTATGGGTTTCCTGACTAAGCTACTATTGAATTCTGGGCATTAAATATTCTCAGTTTAGCATGTTCCTTCTCACCCTATATAAACAGCCTGTTTCAAATTGTCATTATTCTGTAAGGCTCTCTTTCAACAACTTTTACAAGTAAAATAAATTTTATAAGTTTTACTTTTTTGTTCTTCTTATAACAATTGGGAAGCATTTCTAGTTTATTCTATAGGAGTTTGCAGAAGAATGGATTACACTCATTGAAAACTTAGCAACACCACCTGAAAGATATGGTGTTGGTGATTTCTCTACAAGAAGAATGTGATTGATTTCTCACGTACAATTCAAGTTATTTACTTATTTTTAAGTTAATAATTTTTAAATACTCATATATGTTCCTTCCTGAATGTGTATATTTACACCACATACCTTCCTGATGCTGGAGAAGTGGGATCTGACATTGGAGTTATGGACGTTTGCAAGCTGACATGTTTGTGCTGGGAGTCAATGCTGTGTCCTCTGATAGACCATCAAGTGCACTTAATCCCTCAGCCATCGCTGCAGTCTCCCTTAGGTTAATTTTCTTTTTTGTATTTTATGGTCTTTTTTAAAAGTAACAAATTTTATCATTTCATAGCTCTACAGAGGAAAAATCTGAAATCATTGTGTCTACAGAGCCATGTTTTCTTTGGAACACCAAGTAGAATATTTTCTTTGCCTCCTCTAGATTCTAATTTTTACTGCAAACTTTAGTTAGTGCTCTTTTGATTCAAAGTTTGATTAAATCACAATCATAAATTTTCTTCCCTCCTTTCCCCTAAATCCCTTCTGTTTTACCACTTCCCTTCCCTCCAAAATTCATAACCTCATTTTCTTTTATTTATTGCTACATAGACGTATAAACAAGTAAACATAGGTGCGGTTTGCCGTGTTCATTCAATGCTTTCCTCACATATATGTTTCTAGTGCTGACCACTTTGGTATTGTCTAACCAATCAGCGTGCCCATTTCAGGTGAAGACTAATTATCCATTTTTCAGGGGGCTTGGTGTGATGCCCCCACCTCCGGTCCATGTTGGGTTGTTGAGTGATGTTCAGGTCTTCTTTAGGTGAAATGTTGAAATATCAGGGATGTAGTCTACCTGTCAAAGCTAGAAGACACAATTTCAAGGCAGACTTCCAGTCCTCTGGATCTTTGGATCTTTCCGCCCCATCTTTTGTGATATACCCTGCCCTTAGGTGCAGAAGTTGTGCTGTAGACAGATCATTTGGGACTGGTTGCCCCACAGTCAGTTGCTCTTTGTGCTTAATTAGTTGCAGTTTTCTGTAATTGTTTTCTTCTGCTGCAAAAAGAAGCTTCTTGAAGATGGGGTGAGACCTGCACTTATCTTTGGGTACAAGGGTAAGGTAGAACTTGCACCAGCTTAGGAGAGGTGGGATAGTGGGACTCTTCCAAGACTTCTTGTTTCACTGGCCATTTGTAACTAGCTAGGTTGATGCCATCAGGCATGATTTTCCTCCTGATAAGTGAGTGTTGTGTCTAGTTAGACAATTGTTGACTGTCTCCAAGATGTGAGAACCATTACTGCACTTTTAGTATATCTTGGCATGATGTTCATTGTGTTCATTGTAGTGATTCAGAGGCACCACAGCTGCGTAGACCATGCTTGCTTTCCTTCCTTAACAGCTTATGTAGTTACTTCTGATACTATAAAAGGCAGTCCTTAGAGATGGGGCTTTCAGGCCAGTCCCAGCTCAAGTTCTGTGTCCAACATGCACTGTGTCTTCATGAGTAGATACTTACCTTCAGCTTCTGGACAACAGAAATAGCTTGATTGCTTTGGGAGTTTGTTGGACTCTTCTGACCAACAACTCAAAAAGAAGTCTCTCATGCTGGGTAATGAGGTATTTGTTAGATAATTCATAGTTCTTAGGTGGAATATTATTACTAACTGGTGTTACCTCATTAAAAATATATGTATTTATATGCATGCATTGTATACATACATACATACATGTACTTGCATGGATAGTATGTAAGTTTAGGTGCATACAGAATAATGATTCCCTGTGCCTTTTTCAAGCATCTTTAGTGTTGCTTAACTCTTCTCCCTCCTTTTCCTTTTGTATTCTTCCCCCTTACCTCTCCTTAGTTAAAGCCCGTTTTCCATTTTTCTCTTTATGTCACTTGTAACTGCTATTCCTTTCTCCAGAGTGCTCCTATGTCAGGATTATACTTATGTTTTTCTATTACCACTTAATTTTAGTGTTCAAGTATGTGTTTAGAATTGATGATTATGTTCAAGATTTTCTACTAAATCTCTTACATCAACATACTTTTCTTTCAATCACAGTATTACCCACTTATATAGTTTCTTTTTTCTTTTTTTTAAAGATTTATTTATTTATTTATTATGTATACAGTGTTCTGCCTGCATGTATGCGTGCAGGCCAAAAGAGAGCATCAGGTCTCATTATAGATGGTTACAAGCTACTATATAGTTGCTGGGAATTGAACTCAGGACCTCTAGAAGAGCAGCCAACCTCTTAACCTCCGAGCCATCTCTCCAGTCCATTTTGTTTTTTCATGGTTAGTTCTCACAAAAGTTTGATTCAAAATAAATGTGTTTCCTTCTCTAGTAAGTTATTGTTTTCTGCTTATCTCACTTCTGATCATATATTTCCCTTTTAAAGTTGCTTCAAATTTGTTCATTTTTCTCCTATTTATTACTTTGGAAAAATGGTTAGTTTGTCTTCTTGTTGCTGTTAGCATGATAACCAATGTTGTAATGTTCATTTGTATAACTTTAATTGACATTTTTAGTTGCAACCTTTTTATTATTTAAAGGATATCATCAGAAGTCTAAATCATTCCAATACATGCATTATTAGAAGCATATTTTATAATATTTAAATACTCAGGAAACAAAAATATTATCTATTTCTATCGCTCCCACCAAAATTGCTCTGTATTTAGAGTACAGGATCATTTGAAGTCCATTTTTTCCTGATATGTTTTAATACTATGCACATGTTTTCCTGCATGATCAATTTGATCAACTTTCTTTCTTTTTTCTTTTTTGTTTTCTGTAGTAAACACAGAAGTACTGAGTTTATTTCTGTTGACCATTCTCTCAGTATGGGATCTATAGATCATATAGTGGATCTACTTGTGTTCTGTGGTTTCCATAGCAGCTCTGACTGTCCATTTCTCTAACAGAGCTCTACTGAAGGCTTTCTCACACAGAATGTATCATCTTCTGAGTGTTCAGTTACAGCCCCTCCCCCCCGGGGTCAGATGATATGTCACTGTGGTTTGGATTTGCATTTCCCTAAAGGTGATGGATGTTTTTGCAGGGCCTCCGCTGGCAGAATTGCTTAGGTAGGCATCCATGCTGCATCCTGGCTACAGGAAGTTGTCAGAGTACCTGTATGCATGAATTCTTTTAGTTTCCCTGGGTTGGAAGGCCAGGTCTTGGTTACAGTCTTCCCTCTCCTGCCTGGGGAATGCATGACAAGCAGGGCTGCTTCTCACCTGGATCTGATAACTGTGTTGCCCCTGGCTAAGCCCAACCCCATCATGTGGGCTAATCTAAAATCAAAGTAGAGTTCCGGAGGCCAGACCAAATGGCAAAGGGTGTCTTGAATATGACAGCTGTACAAGGGCAAAAAGTAGGGTATGAAGTCACCAGACTGCGGCTAACGTAGGTTGCTTCATTAAAATTAAGCCAGAGGCTGTCTTCTTCATGGAGGAGGCCCTGAAGAAATGGGCCAAGTTCTGATAGTTGGAGCTGCTCTATGAGTTCCTAAGCAAAGTTCACAGGAAGCCCTAAGGTCCAGGATCATGCTGAAGTCCAGACTCAGAACTGGGAAGTTGTTAAGTTCACTGGAATTATTGTCCCATAATGTCTTGAGCAACTTTCTTAAGTGCTTAAAATATCTGTGTATGATCTAACAGTGAGAAGCAGGATTTTAAACATACCACTCAGATAAAATGTTTCATTCCCTAACTTTGGTGCTTGTGTGTAGGTTTGGCTCAGATATGACTGAAAGACTTTCCCACTCTGCTAGTATACAGTTTTCTCTGCAGTTTTACCAAACTTTGTTTGACATATTTTGTCTACTTTATTGAGATGTCTACAGCTTCCTATTCCTGCATTTCTAGTATTATTGCCTAAACTCAGTCAAATCATTTTGGCTTCAGTTTTACTCTTCTCCAACTAAGTAGTTTCTACTGATATTTTATGAAAATTTCTTACAGAAAAACCTTATGATTGCATGTCTACAATTTATCTGAAAATATTTTTCTTGGTAAGTCTAAGTATATGATAATTGTTGGCATTTTGGGGCTTGTTTCTACTTTTTATTGTGCAATTGTATTTGCACAAACTTTTCTTTCATGACAGTGAATAACCAACTTTTTGTTCATTTCCTCCATTTTTATTACATATATTTAAAATATATAATACATTGTTTATGGTAAACCTTAATTTAGAAATAATATTTAACTTGAAAAATTACAAAGTAAAATAAAATGTAGATATTCTTACATTAATAAACAGAGTCATTAAAAACTTTAGCATTTATATTTTAGAACTTTATTTTTAAATTTTTATTTTAATTGAAGTATAGTTATAGCATGATATCACATTTTGGCTTACCTTTCTACTCTCCAGTCTCTCCCACGCTTATTCTTCTGTTTAAATTCATGCCAGTTTTTCCTTTGTGTGTGTGTGTGTGTGTGTGTGTGTGTGTACACATATGTATATATTATATTTTAATTTGTTGGGTTTATTGTCCATATATTGTTTCTTATATATATTTTCAGAGCTGACAACTTTGGACTAGATGACTAATTAAGGGAAAAACTAAGTTTTTTCTGTCTCCCAACAACCATCAGTTGCTTGTAGTTCTTTGTCTAAAGATGAAACTCTGTGATATTTCCTCCATTCCTAGGTAGCATGTTCATAGACACCATTGTTAGGGTCTTGTTTAGGCTGGCATGTTGCTTCTGTCATTTCTAAGAGAAAACAGTGTTGTTTTTATGTTCCTTTCGCTCTTGTAATTTTATGAGCCCCAATCTTGAGATGCTTCCTGAGTCATAGGTGCAAGAGTTGGGTAATGCATGTATCCACTGGAACTAAGCACTGTATGATAATTTGATCTCTGTGCTTTGAACCATTGTGGTTTTCAATAATTGTATCTGTCTATTGCAAGAAAAGTTTTATTTGTGAGGGACAAGTGCTGAGCTACACTTAGCTGTGAATATAAGCAATAGTTTCTGTCGGGGTCCAGTTTTAATGGACTTTGCACCTTTCTGGGTAGGAGCATGAGGATTAGAAATATTAGGCAGAAGGAACAGAGATATGAAGGTGCAGAATAGAACCAGGAGGGTAACTCAATGAATACTGAATTTGACAACTTTCATTTTCCATGGGTTTATAGACTCCAAACCAAAAAGGGGGAAAGAAAGCAAGAGATGCTTTGACAAGATACAAAAACCAAATAAGGCCATTGCCTGCTTCAGTACCTGAATCATTAAGCAACCATATCCAGAGTTAAGTATTCTGTTGTTTAGGCAGAACATGCAATGACCACATGTAATGCTAAGCAACCTTTAAGTAGCCATTCCCTGTGTCAAACCTCCTGTCACATCTTTGAAGGAGCAGGAATAGGCTTGAATTCTATGACCTTTGGTTAAGGTGAAACAGGCTCATCTCTGTGAGCCATCTTTATTCCCCAAACACCAAGTATCCACACCCTGGGTCACGATATCTTGCTCGTAGCACACCTTAATCAGATCTCTGAAAGAGCAAGTGTAGGTCTAAACTCTCTGACTTTAGTCAAGGTAGAAGGGACCCACTTTTGTGGGCTTTAGAATGCAGTTAGAAGTTATGCCTGCCTAGAAGAGAGTGGAATTGGAGTTTACTCTAAAACCTACAACTTCACTAGCCCCAGGTAGTTGGCTCCACTTCCAGTAACAGGCATGAATTCCCTTCTGTGGAATGTTTGGTAAGTCCCATTAAGCAGCTGTTCCTCTATTTTTAACTGTACTGTACAGATTAATCACTAATTTTTAATATACAGAATATAACTTTTGTATTTTCCTTCTGAAAATATTTTCTTTACCAAGTTTTTGTGAGCAGGTTTCTTGTTGATGACTTCTCCAAATTTTTAACTATGCATGCCCTCATTTTTTCTATAAGAACTCTTTTTTTTTGATTTTTGTATTATTTTTATATATTTATTTTTTAAAAACAATATTTTCTTATTTTATTTTATTATTTTAGTTGGTTTTTTGAGACAGGGTTTCTCTGTGGTATTGGAGCCTGTCCTGGAACTAGCTCTTGTAGGCCAGGCTGGTCTCGAACTCACAGAGATCCGCCTGCCTCTGCCTCCCAAGTGCTGGGATTAAAGGCATGCGCCACCACTGCCCAGCTATTTACTTATTTTAGTAACAATTCCAGTTCCCTCTCTCTTTTCTCCTCCCACTCCTTCCACCTTTCCCTGACCACAGCCCCCATTGACCATCTACTCCTCGGATAGTGTAAGGCTTCCCGTTGGGAATCAACAAAGTTTGGCATATAACTTTGAGACAGGACCATATCTAGGTTGAGCAAGGTATCCCTTAAAAAAGAATGGGTTCCAACAAGCCAGTTCAAGCTCTAGAGATAAATCCTGGTCCCACTGCCAGTGGCCCTACAGACTGCTCAAACCACACAACTGTCACCCACATTCAGAGGGCCTAGTTTGCTCCTATGCAGGCTCCCCTGCTGTCATTCCAGAGTCATTTAGCTCCCACTAACTCAGGTCCACTGTATCTGTGGGTATCCTCATCATGGTACTGACCCTTCTCATACTATTGCTCCTCTCTCTCTTAGACTGGGCTCTGGGAGATCGACCCAGTGCTTAGTTGTGAATCTTTGCATCTGTTTCCATCAGTTGATGGATGAAGGTTCTATGATGACAATTAAGTTAGTCATCAATCTGATTATGGAGGAAGGCCAGTTCAGGCACCCTCTTCTCTATTGCTTAGGGTCTTGGCTTGTGTCATCCTTGTGGATTCCTGGGAATTTCCCTAGTGCAAGATTTCTCATTAACCCCCTAATGGCTCCCACAATCAAGAAATCACTTTCCTTACTCTCCCTCTCTTTCTTTTCCCCATCTCCACCAGTCATTTCCCTCCTCCCCTGGCCTCTTCTTCCACCCCTCCCCCACTTTCAATTGTCTCAGGAGATATTATCTCTTTCCCCTTCCCAGGGTGATCCATGTATGTCTCACTTAGAGTTTTCCTTGTTACTAGCTTCTCTGGGGTTGTGGATTATAGGCTGGTTACACTTTGTCTTATGTCTAATATCCAAATATGAGTAAGTGCATACCATGTTTGTCTTTCTGGGTCTGGGTTACCTCATTCAGAATAGCTTTTACTAGTTCCATTCTTTTTTCTGGAAATTTCAAGATGTCATTGTTTTTTACTGATGAGTAGCACTCCATTGTGTAAATGTAATATATTTTTAAAAATCCATTCTTGAGTTGAGGGGCATCTTTGCTGTTTCCACATTCTGATTATTATGAATAATGCTGCTATGAACACAGCTGAGCAAATGTCCTTGTGGTATGAGTGTGCATCCTTTGGGTACATGCCCATGAGTTGTTTTGACATTTGAGATTCTTCCGTTGAGAATTCTCTGTTTAGATCTGTACCCCATTTTTAAATTAGATTAATTGGTATTTTGGTGTCTATTTTCTTGAGTTCTTTATATATTTTGAAGACCAGTCCTCTCTGTGATATGGAGTTGGTGACGCTTTTCCTATTCTGTAGAATGGCATTTTGTCTTATTGACTGTGTCCTTAACCTTATAGAAGCTTCTCAGTTTCATAAGATTCCATTAATTTATTAATTGTTGCTCCAGTATTTGTGCTACTGATGTTAAATTTGAGAAGTGGTCCCATGTATCCATGTAGCCACCACCAGGAACAGGCTCTTTCATGGGAGCCCACCAAAACTTTGTCAGTATGCCGCAACCTCATGATGCACAGATTAACAGAGTTGGGTTAGTTCAGGATATAAGAGCAAGCGAGAAATATGCTTAAGCTATTGGCCATATAGTATTGCAAATAATATGATTTCTGAGTGATTATTTCAGTAGCGTGGGCAGCCTGCAAATGAGCAAGCAGCCTCTCACAGACAAATTTGCATGCCACTGAGGTCAACTAAATTCACTTAAAATTTCAGAGAGTTTGGGAAGGAATTCTAGGCACAGAAAAACAGAGTTTAACACATTTTCTTGCTCTGTTCGTGGTGTGCCACAGTTCCTTTAAGAGATGTCTTTCTGTTCAGCAATGGCCAAAGAACACCCTCCACAAACAAAAACTGTATTGTTTTGAAACAGTGGCTTCCTGGGCTTTGCTACCAGCACAAACTCTGGCTCTTTCAAGAGACTGAGCATTTAAATGGGGTCTGTGAGCAGAGTGTTACAACTTGTTTAATGGCAACATTGACCCTCTGTGTGTATAATGGGGCAACAAAAATCAGGAAGCAGTTTGGAGACAACTACATCTATTTCCTAAATGATCGTTTATAAATGTTTGTTTACAGTTAAAGGATGATATGCTATAGAGATTTTTGTTGGTATGGATCTTGGTTTATTGACATAAATTTAAGGTCAATTTTGTTATATGTGTATTTCTGCTTTTTTAGGTATTGTATTTGTACAGCTCATTTAAAAACATAATGTATAGTTAAAAATACAGGTTAATAGATAATCATCTCTAATCATCAAGCTTGTCATGTTAGTTAGGTTTTTTTAAATGTACAGAGATATATTTCACTTAGACAATCTTCAATACTTTCAAAGACTTACAGAACTTTTATAACTTAGTTTTAATAACTTAGACTTTTCATGACAATGAGACACATCTGCTCCTGGCTGCACCAATAACTTCAAGCGGAAGATGGGCCGTGAAGAGGCTCCATGTGGAGTTTGCTAGCCATTTGGGCAAAAAACTGTTCTTTCTTGGACTGCTTGATATTATTTTGTAAGAACTAGACATGCAGATCCCAAAGAGAAATGACTACGGGATTTGCCTAAATGTGAGACAGTCTTTTGGTGTTCCTGCTTTATGAAAGAGTCTGACAGACACTCCGTAGGACACAGAAGAAAGAAACTGATGGACTTTGCCATTACAAGGTAGAACAGATCTTCAAATTTCCTGCTTCATGGAAAAGTCTGCCAGATATTATGGGCTGAAGATGGGTGCTCATAACATTGCAGAAAATCTTTGGGTGACTGTTCAGGCAGCAGGATGTCTCTGTCAATTCTAGAGTTTTGGAAGTTGCTTACAATGCACCTCCTTTTTACTTAGATAATATTATATCCTTCTGGTGTCTTTGATAGAGTTGAAAATAGATAGTTGTAATTATCATTTTTCTTAGTTATGATAAAAATAAAGTAGATATAAATGTAGTAACTCTAATTCTTGTTTAATACTTGTTTTGCTATATGTAATTTTACTATGTTAATGTCTTCCTTTTTATTTAAATAAAGAAGGGGAGATGATGTGGGAAGTCCTTTTGTCTATGTGTTGCTTTTATTGGTTAATGAATAAATCTATTTTGGCCAGTGTCTTAGCAGAATAGGGCAAGGTGGGAGTTCCAAGCAGATAGAGGAAGAGAGAATAAGCAGAGTCATGGAGAAGCCGTGTAACCACTGCCAGGAACAGACTCCTCTGCTGGAGCCTGCCGAAACTTTGCCGGTATGTTACAACCTCATCGTGATGCACAGATTAATGGAGATGGGTTAGTTCAGGATACAAGAGCAAACTAGAAATATGCTTAAGGTACTGGTCAAACAGTATTGTAAATCATATGGTTTCTGTGTGATTATTTCAGGAGTCTGGGTGGCTGGTAAATGAACAAGCAGCCTCTTGCCAACCAAGACAGAAATCTATATTTTTCAGTTATTTACCTGTGAATGATATTTAAAGCAATGAAAGTAAACAAGATCACACAAAAAAAGTAAGTAGCTAGAATAGAGAGTGGCTCATGCCTGCAATCTCAGGATGTGGAAGATGGAAACAGAGGGATCCTCCTGACTTTTAGACTAGAATGAACTGCAGAGTGAGGTCCAACCTCAAAGGAAAAAAATGGAAATGGATACCATGAAAGATAGATGAACGACTGTGTCTTGGAATGCCAGGAAAAAATAAAATGTAGTAAAATCAGTAATGGGGATTGATCAGTGTATCCACTGAGGTTGTAGGGAATGCATGACAGCTGTGTTGTCCTTGGGTTTTTGTGAAAGAAATATACAAAGAGTTAGCCCTCTATGCTGCATGCTGCTAAGTTAAATATATGAATGAGAAAAAAGTGAGTATTAATTTTTTCCTAAAGTATAATTCATTATAGTTTCTTTAAACATCAAATACGGTGTTTGATGGTGTTAATTGGGGATTTAAATGTACAAACACACTAATTTATTTTATAAATAGTCATTTTTAAATTGTTTGTAAAAGTAGATTATTAGCACATATTCACCTTGTACCTTAATGGTGTTCAATTGTGATGTTCCATACACATACACTATGTACTGACTAAATCCAGATTTCTTTTTTCTACACCGTTTCTCATTCTTCCTAGGCTTAATTAGGATAAGATTTTACTTGAGTTACTGATTAAAAAATGACAGAGAACGTACTTTTTTGGCACCTAGAGCTACTCTTTTTGGCTCCTCCATGGTCGCTGAAGGTTGCACTTGAGCTTTGCTGTTTAGCTCAGGGCCTGCCAGGCTCCAGAAGATCCTGTGGGCTAAGAAATCTGTAGGAAGACAGGCCTATCTTGACCTGAGCAGCTAGGCTGTTGATTCCAGCGATTCTGTCCACGTCTAGAGGTCTTTAGTTTAGATGAAAGGCAGTTTTGCCCAATGGTCAGCGCTCTGCAGTCGAAGCGAAATGCAGAAGGACGTTGTTCTGCGTCTGTCTATCTTCTGACTTCTTTGGAGGGAGCAGAGAACTGCTGCTAGGAGCCAACCTGTCTCTTTTTTGTTGTTGTGAAAAGTTTTTAATAATTAAATACTTAAATATCACATTCCCCAGATCTCTGAGCAGTTGAGGGCTGTTTATCAGGTATAACTATAGTATAGAATTTGTTTGGAAAGTTGGGTCTGAGCTTGACCACACTGGCTCTCAACAGGTAAGATTTACATTTGTAAAAAGGCAGAGAGAGGGAAAAAACAGCTTGTAATATAAGGTTAGTGGCAGAACTGACAATGGTAGAGAACAGCTTAAGAGACTTAAAGGTACATACCAGTTTAAAATATAAGACTCATGTTTTGTAGTCTGAAATGAGATGTAATAAACAATTATTATACGTAGAGAGAATGGACAAGAATTGGGCAACGTGGATGCTTCTGACGGGCCCTATCAAAGGCATTTGACCATTGCTCAAAACACATTTAACAGAGTTAGCATGAGGAGTTTAGTAAAAACCGAGTGAAGAGGCAGGGTAAAACCAGGAGAGTGTGGTCATGTGATCTGACCCTCCGCCAAGATGGCGGAAAAAGTCACCTGACCCATCTGGCCCTCAGCCAAGATGGTGACCACCACGTGTAGTCTGCTCTGTTGGAGAGCTGCCATGACATAACAGAAGCCGCAGCGGGAAAAGGCAAAAGGCTGGAACCAAAAAACGCCCATGTATAGTTTTAATGGGGCCATTTATTTGGACAGAAACGGATAAGTGTAAGGCATTAAAGCATGAGGCCAGAGTGATAGGTCTGGATGGCTTGGCTCCCATGGTCAAGGCCGTGAAAACACACGCAAAAACTGCGGCACCTCAAGCCTACAACGAGAACGGCTCCCCGTTAAGGTGAGATGCAGATGGCACCAACACCCAGGCCCTATGAAAAGGTGTCTGATTTCATGGGAGGCTGAATCGACTCAAGCCTCCGATGGGAGAGGGATTCCCGGGCAGGAGGGATTCAGCCAAGGTCAGGCTGCAACATAGCGGACGAACACCCAGGCCCTGTGAACAGGCGTCCGAGCTCACAGGGGGGGTGTGCTAAAACCTGGCTGAATCGACTGGAGCCTTCGACCGGAGAGGGATTCCTGGGCAGGAGGGATTCAGCCAAGGTCAGGCCGCACCGTAGCGGTGTGCTGCACCGTAACAGCAGTTACGATGAAAAGAAGGAAGAAAAGGAATGAAAAAAGAAAAAGAGGAAGAACTGGAGACCCCAGGCCTCCAGGCGTGGGTGAGCTGAGAGGCTGGCTAAGGCCAGCCATCTCAGGCACAGGCTTAGCACAGGAGACAAGCCGAATTGAATGCCAGCGAAGGGAACAACCGAGGCCCTGAAAGCCCGCGGTTGGAGGTCCCCCATCCCTAAAAACCGTGAAGGGTTGCCGGGAGCTCAATGGTCAATCCCTTGGGTTAAAAGAGATGGTTAAGCTGGCTGAGATGGGGACACTCACGATTAGTTGATTTGTTGTTTGGAGGAGCTGCGTCCAGGCAGATGGAACACGTGGGTCATTGTAGAGAAGGTCCTCGAGTCCTGATTCTGCCCCAGGAGGGAGCTCAGAGTCCCGGACGGTGCCTAAAGCTGGAACTCCGGCCCCAGGTGGAAGTCTGGGGCGGGCAAATCATCCAAGTCATGGCACCAAAATGTTGTTCTTTTTTAAAAATGCTGAAAGATCCCCGCGGCAGTAGGCAGCAGAAATGTTGTAGGTCCCAAATGGTGGCGGTGGGCCATGTGGTGGCAGACTGTGGGCCCTGGGAGCAGCCAGTCCCAGGCAGAGACAGCTGCTGGTCCCAGAGCAGTGGTGGCGGGCCATGTGGCAGCAGGCAGTGGGCCCCAGGCAGAGACAGCTGCTGGTCCCTGAGCAATGGCTGGTCCCAGGCAGGGAGACACATGGCGGGCAGGCAGAAGACAGAAACATGGATAGACACGACATGCAGGGTGAGGTTGAATGTTTATTCAGGGGGTTAATGGAGGAGGAAGGGTGAAGGGGGGACAGAGAGAGAGGGAGAGAGAGAGAGAGGGAGAGGGAGAGAGAGAGAGAGAGAGAAGAGGAGAAAGAGACAGGGAAGGGGGAAGCAGAGAAGTGGGGAGAGAGGCAGAAGCGAAGCTGCCTCTCTGAGAGGAAGATGGAAAAGAGAGCGAGCTCAGGCCAGAAGCTGAAGATCAGCCTGCCTCAGCGGATGGGGAGGGGAATGGGTGTGGCTTGTCTCTTAAAGGGATCAAAACCATAACATTCCCAGGTCTTCCTTATAATAAAAAGCGCAAGGAAGCAGAAAAGGAAGGGCCCAAGATGGCAGCGGGCAGGTCAGAGGTAATGGGAGTGGGCGTGGCTTGTCCCTTAAAGCTACAGGAAAGCACAACACATTAGACTGGTGCTAGTGGGTGAGTGGGGGCAGAGATGGTCCACTGAGATGGCCAAGCCTCACTAGCTGTAAATGACTACCACGCAAATTGAAATGTTCATAGTTGAAAATGGAATACTTTTAAAGTATATTATATAGATCAAAATTTCTGAGTTTTTTTCTAAAATAAGTTAAAATATCTCAACACTTTTTATGTTGTCTATGTTAAAATATAGACCACTCTGGATATATAATAACATTTTGGGGTTAAGTATATTATTAAAATTAGCATTACCTGAGTTCTAGTGTTTTGAAGATGTGTATACATACTAGGCTACTGAAAGTTAGTTACATGATGGCTCACTTGTGTTTTTTGAAGACAATTGTTTGTTTGGGCAATCATATCACAGATGATAATTCGTCTTTATTGTCAACTGGATTAGATTTAGAAATACCCAAGATGCAGACCACCAGGTGTGACTGTAAGACTATTTCAAGGGAACTTTAACTAAGCAGGGAAGACCCAGTCAATATGGGTGGTAGCATCTCGAATGCACTGCAATCGCAGATTGAAAATAAAGATAGAAGGTAAGAAGGAGCAAGCTAAGGACCAGCATCCACCTTCCTGATTCTTCACTGCAGACACAAGACATGGGATTAAGCACCAGCATCCTTCTGCCTGATTCTTCACTGTGGATACAAGACACTGGATGAGCACCAGCATCCTCCTGCCTGATTTTTCACTGTGGATACAAGACACTGGATGAGCACCAGCATCCTCCTTCCTGATTCTTCCCTGCAGACACAAGACACTGGATGAGCACCAGCATCCTCCTTCCTGATTCTTCCCTGCAGACATAAGACACTAGATGAGCACCAGCATCCTCCTTCCTGATTCTTCACTGTGGACACAAGACACTAGATGAGCACCAGCATCCTCCTTCCTGATTCTTCACTGCAGACACAAGACACTAGATGAGCACCAGCATCCTCCTTCCTGATTCTTCACTGCAGACACAAGACACTGGATGAGCACCAGCTTCCTCCTTCCTGATTCTTCACTGCAGACACAAGACACTAGATGAGCACCAGCATCCTCCTGCTTGATTCTTCACTGCAGACACAAGACACTGGATGAGCACCAGCATCCTCCTTCCTGATTCTTCACTGCAGACAGAAGACACTGAATGAGCACCAGCATCTTCCTTTCTGATTCTTCACTGTGGACACAAGACACTAGATGAGCACCAGCATCCTCCTTCCTGATTCTTCACTGCAGACACAAGACACTGGATGAGCACCAGCATCCTCCTTCCTGATTCTTCACTGCAGACAGAAGACACTGAATGAGCACCAGCATCTTCCTTTCTGATTCTTCACTGTGGACACAAGACACTAGATGAGCACCAGCATCCTCCTTCCTGATTCTTCACTGCAGACAGAAGACACTGAATGAGCACCAGCATCTTCCTTCCTGATTCTTCACTGCAGACACAAGACACTGGATGAGCACCAGCTTCCTCTTTACAGTTTCCTGACTGTGGACACAGTCACCAGACACTTTGTTTGCTCCAACAACTTTCCCGCCAAGACAGTCTATTCTCTCAAACTATGAACCAAAATAAGTCCTTCCTTATGATGCTTTTGTCACTTGGACAACCACCTGAGGCAGGGCATGAAGTTCAGAGCAGAATATTCATCTAAAGTGAGTAAGGCTCTGCATTTGAACCCCAGTTCTATGCAAACAAACAAAAATCAATTAAACAAGCATGTCATCCCCATTGTGGAAAAGACAAAGTGTAAGGAATCCATATGCATTAATAATTTAGATACTTAGTGTTCTATATATTGCCTTCTCTTCTGGGATACTGCAGTGTTTATTTTGAATAGTTAAGGATAATAAAACAAAAACCCAGAGCATAATGAAAATATTTTCATAAAACCCAAAATCAAGAGTGGAAGGGGTTTCTTTTAAAGTTTGTGAGCAAATTTTCAAGAAGACGCATGCTCCATGTCTGGTCTCCCACAGAAATTCATTAGCCTTCCGAATAGGGTTATTTGCTATGAAATTGCATACATTTAGCTTGTTTTAGTATATGAGTGCAAAATGTTAAATAGCCAAAAGGTTTTCTGAATTTTTTATCATCAAAATTTTAAATTTCATTTCATGACACTTAAAGCTTGAAAGGGCATAAATTTTATTGGAAGGTCCTTAATCTACCCATTGCCTTACTATAAAATGTCTATAGACATTTAATGAATGCCCCTTAAATATATGGTTTCCTCACATATCTAGTAACTAGATAATTACGTAATGAGGAAAGGATTCAGCTGTGTTTTGTTCTCACCAAATATATTGAACTATTATTAAAATATTTTGAGTAAGATGATGTTTCCATTTCTAATTTGGTGGACGTTATTTTTAGTTTCAGTTTCAAGTCTATGTATATTTCAGAAGAGATGTGATCCATAAATTCATACTTTGCACTTAATTTATCAAAGTCTTTGTTATATATGAATGGTCTCTGCCCCTGCCGTACTGATTTGGGTGGCCTGTGCTGCCACTGGGACCATGGTGATGTCTAGACCCGAGCTGCTGCCAAATGCTATGTCTGGGTACATGGTCCTACTGCAGCTGGGGTCTGTGATGATGTTCATGGTCCAGGTTAGCAAAAGGGGTCATTGGAACCATGCTGTGCTGAGCCAGCCCTATCCTTTGCTGGCCCTGGGAGAGCTGGCTCTGTCCACTCAGGGTAGAGCGCAACTCCACCTTCCACCCCTCCAGTCCCCCACTCCTCACCCCTACACTCTGGAAAGACAGCCGCACCCCTCACCACAGAATGCAACTTAACTGGGCAGCACACTAGAGCTGACCCTGTGGTCAGGAATGCAAGTAAGCCAGCCCTGAGGGTGTGAAAGCAGACGCCCCCTCTCCTCACCTGCCACGTGGTGCCATGGGTGAGAGACAGATGTCTTCTACCCCTCACCAATTGCCACCCGTGGAAGTGAGAGAGCCTGCCCTGGGGTCACTAGAATATGAGAACGAGCCTGACCCTCACTGGCTGCAGCACTCTAGAAAGCAACTTCCGCTTCCTGTCTGGACAACACATTAGAGCTGACTCCGTTGTTCTGGATGCAGGTGAGCCACCCCCGAGGGTGTGAGACCTGACCCCACCCCACCTCATCGGCCTTGCGGTGGCATGGGTAAGGTTGAAAGATGCCTTCCACCTTCTGCACCTTGCTCTCTGTGGCAGGCTAGGAAGCTGGCCACAGAGTGTGAGAGAACTAGCCCGGCCCCTCCCCGGCTGCAGCACACAGAAGAGCGGCCCTTCATTCTTCCTGGGTAGCACAACAGAGATGACCTTGTTGTCAGGGATGCAGTGAGCCAGCCCTCAGGGTGTGAGAGCAGAAGAGATGATTCCCTACCCTATACTGCTCCTACAGCAATAGGGAGAGCAGGCCCTGCATTTTGCCTGGGTAAAACAGCAGAGCTGGCCCTAGTGGTGTGGGTGTGGCTAAGCTGATTTGAGGATGTAAGAGCAGGCAAACTGGCCCTGCTCCTTGTTGCAAGCTGCATTGTCTGAGCAAGCCAAGGCAATACTGGAGAACTTGCCAGGTAGGGACAGTGAGGGAAAGCTAGAGAGCGGACCAACCCACTACCACGCAGGCCCGGAACCAGGGCTATGGGTTTGCGCACCCCAACATCCACCTCATCTGTGAACTTTTGGAGCCTGTGAAGTGGGGAGGGGCAGCCAACAGATCCAAAACAGCAGACTCTCCACGACACAGGACAACAGCAGGACATCCAAGAGGAGCCCCAATGAGAACCCTTTGACATGGTATAGCAGAAGCATGAGGCCTGAGCCAGACCATAACTCTGACAATGAATGCTGGCAAGTAAAGATGAACGGACTAAAGGGTAAACCGTGTGACTCAAGTGGCCACACTACAGCTCTACAGCTTCCAAGATGAGATTGTTCTCCTTTTTTGTTTGCTTGTTTGTTAATTTGTTTGATTTGTCTTTGTTTGTTATTTCTGGTTTTCGGGTTATCTTTTAAATTTTGTTTTGTTTTGGTGAGGGATGTTGCAAGGGCAGAGGGTGGATGCTAGGGGACTGGGATATATGTGGGGTTGGATCAGAATGTATAATGTGAAATCCACAAAAAATCAATAGAAGTTAAATGAGTTAATAAGAAGAGATAGTCTGGTATTCCACAAGCTGGTATTCCAGAAGCTGCCTAAACCATCGGGGGAGGCTCGCTGTCCTTATAAGAATGGTCAGATGCAAGAGCAGTCAGATATGATGGTAGCTCCACAAACTGTCCACAGAGACTTGCTTAGCTTTTTCCCTCTGACAGGAGCTCACATTTGTAAAAACCAACACAGCCTGAAAACATTTGTATGCTAACACAAAAACCTTGTGAACTAAGCTAGTTACCTTCATTTCTAGCTGTCTAACACTTCATCACTGGGCATTGCAAACACGATTTGGAAGTCTGTGTTACCACTGCTTACAAAAATTACTAAGCCTTCTGAGAATAACTTCTAATTTAAGTAGATCTGAAAATCTGAAGTCTTCTTTCAAGCGCTTCCGCCTTGAAGTAATACTAACAGATTAATTTCTTTGTTTTCTTTGACTGTGTATGCCCAGATGTGGAGTCCACAATGGACATATACAACAGCAGTCAGCTCTTCCCAATGGACTTGATAGAGAATCATGGGGGATCACGTAAGATCAAATCTCCTGAGTAAACTGGGAGCATGGGGGTCACGAAAAGGTGAAAGCGGAGAGGTGAGGAAGAAAGAGGAGTGGAGAAAATGTATAGCTCAATAAAAACAATAAAAAAATCCATTGAAAAGAAAAAAAAACCCACAGATCCTTCCAGGAAAGCTACAACTGGGGCATTTTCGCTGACTTTGAGCTGAATGGAGCTTTCCTCTTTTGTGTCTTCTCTTAGTCTTTTTTGATCACAAGAAGTAGCTGTGGTTAAAGTACTGCAACTGGTCTATCTGATGAGTGCTTAGAATTAATGGCACAAAAGAAGGATGCTAGAAAATTCTGGAACATGTGCATCTCAGGTTGCTCTGTGTCAAAAAGCAGGAAATAAGTAAGTTGAGGGTATCCCTCCTGTTTTCAAAACTCAGGATTAAGCATCTTCACAACTGGCAGCGATCTCTAGAATAGTTCATATTAAGCAGAGATTTCTACTGTGACTTGGCTTCTAAGTCAGAAGACAGAGGGTGCATAATCATAGCAAAAAGGAGGCTCGCCCGTCTCCTTGCTAGCCGGTGAATTATGTGCTGAGGTGTGGAGTGAACGGCACAGTTTATCTTCTTCAGACTTTCACTACAATTCATTGCAAACTGCATTCTTGATTCTTACAGCACATTAGTCTTTGTTGAAAATGTGCCCAGGGCCAGATGCGTTGTGTTTCTTAAATAAAAGGATAACTAAATAGAGTGAGATTTTTCAAAGTGAACAGATGTCACGGTTTTATATTCTGTATTTATCAGCTAACTGACAACTGCTCCATCTTTCCAAGCCCAGCAGAACATCAGCTTGGGTTTTCGTGATGGCTTCCTGGAAGGAATGCACATGTTTGCAACTTTTGTGGAAACCTGTGAAGGATGGTCTGTGGTTCTGCTGTCAAAAATAAGCGGCTGGGACACATGATCTGTCGTCGAGGCTGTCGGCACCCAGACTGGTTTCCAGTGTGCAGAGTAGAGTAGGTCATGTGGTTGCATTTGACGTCCTCTCTTTTAGATTGAGATCCTGTTTGTTTACTCCAGATTTGACACTCAAGGCAAGCAGAATGACTTTTCTCTTTTACTGGAACTTGAGCCAGTGTCCATTCATTTCCGTAGTAGGTGAACTGGCTGCAGGTTTTGTGTTGCCAAGCTTTTACATTTGTGAACGTTCACTAGCATTTAAGCAATGGTGTGTTCCTCAAGGGTTCATGAATAGCCCTAAGGAGGAACTGTACCTTTCTCCCAGTCACCCGAGCCTATGTGTACGACCAGAGTAAATCTGTTTAGCACTCGTTGGTCACGACCACTCACTGGACAGCTCTTCTTTTGGAGATTCTCATTTCTCTATGCCATTTTGGTTTACAGCAGGGTGCTACTCCAGCACACACAGCTAACCTTTCCACTCAACTCAACAAAAGGGGCGACTTTGCCTGGGCAGATGGCAGTGTTCACTGGCGTGTGGAATCCGTTTCCATGTCAGTGGGCATTGTGGGCTCTCCAGGAGCAGTTTCAGGTGGATGGGAAAATAAAGTGGGAAGCAATGTGTCGTGCTCTGTTAACTTACGAACTGTCTCTGAAGAAAGTATTTCCTAACCATCACGTTGAATAAAACATCAGGCAGAAAAGAAATTTTATAAATTGCTCAATATTCCAGCATTGCATCTGCCAATACTCAGACATATAATGCCTCTGGACTTCAGTTTTATCATGCAAAACAAAGGATTCATTTGATATTAACACTTTGAATCAACTTCTTAGACTCTGTCTCTTCAAGATTTAGAGTTAAGAGTTCTATACATAAGCTGGGAAACCAATAGAAATATTTGAATTCCTAGCAATAGAGAAGTTGTTTCGTACAATCCAACATTTTTGAATTTTATTTCACTGTGAAATAGCTTATTGTTTAACTTCTACAATATGCTTCAGCTCTTTGTTTCAATCACTTCCAAAACTCTGTTTTTCTGAATTTTATTGGTATTTATCTTTTACTAGTGTCAGTAGTCAGTAGCATTTACATCCTACCATTTAAATTTTTACTTTGTTTGTTAAATATATTTTATATCAGAAATTAATGAAAATGGCCCCGAGATGAAAAAACAACCCTGTCAGTATCCACATTCTATAATTACATTATGTTTTCTCATAAAGATTTATTTTTACTGTCTTTCACTTTTCATTTAACTGATTTTTTTTTCAAATTATGTACTTTACAGTCACCAATTTTGTCATTTAGTCCTTGAATGGGAAAAGCACATGATGTTCATCAATAAATAGCTATCAAATTTGGAGGTAAAAGTTGAAATTTATTATTCTTTTGCCTACCTTACTTGGTTATATCCCATGGAAGTGATTAGTAATATCCAAACATTCTTTAGAGAGCAGGATGACTTCTACTCAGCACCCCAGACAGATCACATTGATGCTTGGCTATGGGTAAAGTTCACAGTAGACATGGTGGAGTTTGGAACGGTATGAGGGGTTGATGAAAAACTAGGTGTTATAAAAGGTGTCTCATGTACATCGTAAGAACAAGAAAAATATTTAGACACATAAATCATAGCAGATGTCATTTAACTGTGTCACCTTAAAATGGTTCTAGCAAAACCTTGGCTGTATGGTAATACTGTGGTAGCCCCACGAACTAAAGGCTGGCCTCCTTGCCTAGCTGTTTTGCCCCTTTGTTTCCTGCAGCGCTCTAGACTTGTTTGCTCTAGACTACTAACTGTTGTACCCGACTCTCCAAAGCTGACCACATAAATAGTCCGCATTAGATAATAACGGATGAAGTAATTATACTTTCCATTTGTGTTTCTGAAAATGCTTGCCTTCCATCTGAGGGTGAAAAATGGCCCAATGTGTCAGTGATATTAATGACTCAAGTCACATAGCTGGTGATAGAATTGGAAGGTAACTGTTTGTTGTCAACTCAAAATTCTACCATCTCTGTGTTGCTGTTTTGTAGGTCCAGGAAATTCGGGATTTCTTCCCCAAAATGCCAGCACAATTTTCTGTTATTTGACTGATATGGTGCTTCTTTTTCTCCTTTCACATAGAAGATTCAATTTAACAAGTATCAGCATCATCTTCAACAATACATAGCCCCCCCACATAGACATACACACACACGACAGTAAGAAGCATTTTGTTAGATAAAAATTCAATATTTAAGGAAATCAAACTTGCATTGCCTTTTCATTACATTTGCATAGCAGACATTTGTAATGAAGCAAGTTGAGTAAAGTCTTTAACTCCACTTTTTGATAATTCAGAGTTCCTTTATAATTATTTATGTAGAGTAGTTTGAATGCAATTGACCCCCATAAAGTCATAGGGGGTGGCACTATTTGGAGGTGTAGCTTTGTTAGAGTAGTTATGGCCTTGATGGAGGAAGTCACTGTGGGGGTGGGCCTTGAGGTTTCCTATACTCGGGATAACACTCAGTATCTCAGTGACTTCCTGTTGCCTGCAAGATATAAGACTCTTTAGATACATCTGTCTGATGTAGCACCTCATCTGTCTGAACCTTACCATACTCCCCACCATGAAGATAGTGGATTGAAATCTGACATTGAGGGCAAGACACCCTGTTGTGAGGAGCGGTGCGTTGCGTCCCGACACCCGGCTAGCTTTACACCCGAAATAATTACACGGAAACTGTATCCTTTTAATCACTGCCTGGCCCATTAGTTCCAGCCTCTTATTGGCTAGCTCTTACATATTTTTTTTTTTTTTTGGATTTTCGAAACAGGGTTTCTCTGTGGCTTTGGAGCCTGTCCTGGAACTAGCTCTGTAGACCAGGCTGGTCTCGAACTCACAGAAATCCGCCTGCCTCTGCCTCCCGAGTGCTGGGATTAAAGGCGTGTGCCACCATCGCCCATTTCTAATATTCTGTGTAGCACCATGAGCTGGCTTACCAGGAAAGATCTTAACCTGCGTCTGTCTGGAGTGGGAGAATCATGGCGACTGCCTGACTCGGCTTCTTTCTCCCAGCATTCTGTTTTGTCTACTCTGCCTACCTAATTTTCTGTCCTATCAAAGGCCAAGCAGTTTCTTTATTAATTAACCAATGAAAGCAACAGATAGAAAGATGACCCTCCTCCATCATTTCCCCTTACACCCCAATTAAATGATTTCTTTTAAAAGAGTTGCCCTGGTCATGATGTCTCTTCTCAACAATAGAAACCCTAACTAAGACAACTTGCATGCATTTGATCTCTGAGTGTTTACTGATATACCCTCGTGCAAGCTGATGTGAGTGTGTTTACCACAAAACTGAATAACAATATAGTTGTCATATGGTTTGGTTGAGGACACCTCTGTAGACTTGGCCATTATTTATACATATCTTAGAGTTTTCATATTTGTTATTGTGACAGTGAGTTATGATTTGGTTTATAGGTATTTTCTTATTTATCAGTTTCAGGTAAAAAAGTAAAGTTGTTATTTGCAATGTTTTCACAATGGTGAGATTCTGAAGTAAATTCTACCATGCTAGAAATATCCCTCTCATAAATTCCAGGAAAAACAGGAAAAAAGATAAGAATTCAGGAGAACATCCAAGACTACAATGATGATCTAGTACAGTAAATAGAGTTAAGCTTTGATAGACTTCACCTGGCAGAACACCCAGATCTTAGTTTATAAAAGAGACAACTAAAACATGTGTGAAAAATTTGCTTATCTAACATCAAAAAGTAGTATGTCTATTTAACAAATATGTAAGGACTAATTCTCAGACTACTAAAAAAAGGGTACTAAATCATATCCAGTTAATTTAAAATTAACTCCCCAAGACCTTGAGAGAGGGTTGAAGAGGGATGGAGAGGCAGGAAGGGAAGCAGAGAAAAATGTAGAGCTCAACAAAAATCAATAAAAAAATGAACTCCCTACCTTTGAACATGCATGGCATCTGCAAGAAGTACTGTAGAGTTGGAATATGAGTGGAAGGAGAAGTATGTAGGTAAGCTTTTGTTTTATAAATTCGATTTTTGATAGGAATATATCTGGGGTAGGGCAGGAAAGAGGAAGAACTTGCAGAACATGTGTTATGGGTCTTGTCTGTTGGCTTGCAACTTCATGTGAATCATCACATTCAAGAAGAGGATGGCAAGATACAGCAGACCTGCAGATGGTGAATGAGAAACTTGTACAAAGATGCTCTCTCCATTTACAAATTTGAGACTGAATTATGTGGGATGCCTTTCTGTATTCTATGAATATATCTTATTACCTTTGTTTAACAAAGAAGCTTACTTGGCCAATAGTCAGGTAGAATAGAGCCAGGTGGGAAATCCAACCAAAAATAAAGAGAAAAAGAAGGCAGAGTCTAGGAGATGCCAGCAGCTTCCAGGGAAGCAAGATGTGAGGTAATAAGCCACGAGCCTCATGGTAAAATGTAACATAAAAGAAATGGGTAAATTTAAAAGTAAGAGCTAGTTAGTAATAAACCTGAGTTAACAGTCTAAACAGTTTGTAATTAATATTAAGCTTCACAGTGGTTATTCGAGAACTAATGGATGGGAGAGAAACTCTGGTTACAACTGACCTTAGAAATATAATAACAATTCACCCTGCTTGATGGCTAATGAGTAACTAGACTAGTTCGTATTAGTCATGATAACCAGAGAAAAATATGGCACCCTAGAATCCTCAAAAGGTGCTGAGAAATGGCAACATACAATAAAAGAAATACACTATGAAGCTCAAGTAAAGAGCATGTTTCTGAAAATTATTTCTTTAATAATTAAGAAAAAAACAATTCACTGTTAATCCTCTTTGAAAAATGCTGGAAGATATAGTGTTAAAAATAGGAAAATGTTGAAAAGTGAGGAAAGGTTAAAATGACAAATGAAAGGAAATGTTAGCATTAAAGAATTACATAAAAATGGACAAATAGCAATCAGTGGTGGCAAAAATAGAATAGAAATGTAAATGAAAACTCTGAAGGCACATGCAAAGAAAAGAATCAATATTTTGGGAAGCACTACTAATCTGATAGGGGAAACCTGAAATAGTGTTATAATACGATAGCCAGTGTGGAGCCTGAGGAGGTTGAGTCTCTCCATGAAGCACACACTAGGGTGAATTCCAAGTGAATTGGAGAAGCAAACACAAACACTAAAGCCCACAGCATCTTCAGACACGAGACAGAGTATTCAGGAAGGTTTCAGGTTAATTCCAGATGAACTGCTCCAAGACTTATGTCCAAAGTAGATGGTATTTCCAGCAATAGTTTGGGAGGCAAACAAGGACAATAACAAGACAACAGCCTACATTGTTTTTGGAATCTCTTGGAGGACCCTAACCAAAAATTGAAATGCTGTTTTCTTGTGTCTATAACTGCAACATATAACATATGCACATATACACACATGTGTGTTTATATGTGTTTGTTTATTACATAATACATTTTCCTATTTCTTTTCAAACATTCTTGGTAATATTTATCTCTCTTCTCCTTTCTCCCTCTGTATTACCCTTTCTCGTCCTTTTTCTGTTAAAAGTCTCTCTTCCTTACACATTAACTCTTTGCCCCTGCCTAGCAATTATGATCTACTATGCCCCTCTCTAGAGCTTCTTCTGTATACTTTCTACTCCCATGGTTCTGTTGGGCCAAAATTATCTCAGGGCCTGTACCTTGGGGCCTGTAGGACAGAGAAAAGCCTGGTTATAGTTTGAAGGATAGTCTCAAAGCTACCGAATGAGGATGAGACAGCAAAATCTAAATAGACGACCCTCCAGCCAGAGGGAGGGCTTGACTGTCTCTCATTGGCTGGAGGTACCCCATGATGTCACTTAACCTATATAAAATTATGCTCACAGTAATAAACTGAGTTCCTGCTTTGACTTGACTCCCTATTACATCTGATTGTCCTGTATCATGGGGCTGTGAATCTGATTGTCCTTCATTGTGTGGCTGCAGAATGGGCAGATAGTGCACTCACCTTTCCCGGGGGGAGAAGGCTAAGGAGGCCTGGCAGGTTCCTTTCCAGATTCCTGAATTCTTTGGTTACTTCAGCTTATAAACTTAGGTCTAAAGATTTGGAACCAAGATTCCCCAAAAAAAGTGAACATGTTGCTTTCATGTTTCTGGGTCCTTCAAATTTCATGATTTATTTTCTCCTTTTCAGGTGAATAGAATGGGATTGTGTAAGTCTCTCAGTTTTGTTTTTCTTTTGTCAGTTGAAGGCATTTTAGCTGCTCCAATTTCATAACTGTTGTGAACAGAGTGGCAAAGAGCAGTCTTATGAGATGTTAGGGTTCGTCTCTAAATGCTTTTCATATTAGGGTCTAATATTATATTTTGTTTTAATGGTTCACCTTTTACTGTGTTTGTAAAGGTTTGCTTATTGTAACTGATGCTATCTCTGTACCATTGAATCATCCAAATCATAAAAAGGGTCATGGAAGTTAGGTCGACAATATGTACAGAGAGTTGAACAGAAATCATACATTACTTTTAAGCCTCTGTACCATATTTATCATGTAATATTTCTCTTACCCTTTCTCCACGTAATCTGTGACCTCCTAGCTCCAGAAATTACTCTGTTTCGAAGATCTCAACTAAGTCCATTATATCATCTATAAGGTAGCCAGAGGACCACACACTAACTTAAATATGACTTATTATATTTCCTGAATCATAGCATTTATTTCCTGGGATTCCATTTAATTTTCGTGTTGTGATAATCTACATATAATAAAACTAGAAAGGATACAGAGATATATGCAACAATTTCATTTTCTCCTGCTTTCTTATTTTGTTTCTTACGTGTAGGAGACACAATACTTACTAAGCAAGTGAACAATGTGAGCAAATCTTTACAATCTCTAACTAGCAATTATAGCAGAGACTGGACCCAAGTGGAGCCATTTTCCCTTTTGACTCTCTTCCTTCATCTTACACAGAAAAGTTAAAAACAGTTAGTCTTGATTTCTTCATTGGCAACAAAGATTTGTTACGAGGAGCAAATTAAATAAAGACCAAAAAAACACTGAAAAGGAGAAGGTCTCCACAGATGTGTGAACTAGAGCAGACATGGCAGAAGTGCAGAGGAAGTCTCTGGAGACTGTTAAACCAGAACAGACACTCTGGGAGTCCAGCAACATCAGGACGACCTGTGACCCGGCTCCATCAGCAGAATCCAGCTGAAGCTCCAAATGTTTCCATCTAGTCTGCTTTTCTCTGTGACTAGGGAGTGGAAGGCTGAGTATATGTTAAGAGTTAATTCCTAGAAATGTTATAAACAAAATAACTAGCATGACTTATTCTCTGATAAGTGGAGCCGCTACCTTCCAGGGCTGTTGGCTCTTCTCCTGGCATGGTTCAGGATGAGACTTCAAGAAGCACAGTGAGACAAGAACAATTCCAGGACATTTAGTTTGAGGACTCCTGTTCCTACAGTCACTCAAGAGTCTAGACTTTCGACAGAAATGGGAGTTATCACACAGAGTACGCTTTGTCCCACCAAAATAGCCAACCTCTAGTAGCTTTGTTTTTAATCGACTTGTACAAATATAGAAAATGGCACTGAGGAAGAGGATGCCTTCTCAATAGTGAGGAAATTGACAATAATTCACAAAGTTGGAAATGTCACTCTCCTGGCGTGACAATAGCAGCCAGTTTGTTTGTTTCACACAGGAGCCGGGCTCAGCGTGAACTGTGGCACATTCTCTGTATAAATCATTTTGACCCGTGTTGCTTCTTGCTTTACAGTTACCTCCTATCCTGATGTCATCAGTTTTTATGAACTGAAGAGAAAATTTCAGTGTAATTTGAATGTAATACTCTTGAAACAAGAGTTCTCATTCTGACCTCCACCCTCTGAAATAGTATGTTAACAAGGCAACACAGAAAGTGTTACATGAATGAGATTTTTGGATTAGGTGAGTGAAACTCTTCTGTAGATCAAACAGAATTAGAAGCTTTGCAAAGTTGCCAGATTATTCTCAAGGTATTCAAACATTAACAAAATTACAAATTAATTTAAAACTTATGAGAACAGCACTAAAAGGCCTTAAAACAGCTATTTTTGGTAAATGTCTCTATGGAAAAAAAAATGCTTCTGCCATGTAACAGTATCCACAATGGGGTATCTAGTTACTTCAAACGATTTTCTCCTTGATGTGAAGTAGTCTTCTTAGTTAAGTATGTCTAAGACCCAAAAAATGGTTATGGTGATTATAAAGACTAGAATTAAAAGGGAAGAAAAGAGAATCATTTATACTATAATTCTAATTTTATCTGGAATTGGATCTGTGTATCATGTTAATATGTAACATGTGTGAATATATGTCGCAAAGCACACATGCAAACTGCAAGAATATACAAAGAAAACCAACAACAAACATGTCTTTCGTTCTAGAAATAGCTTCATTAAATATTTTCTTCAATGCTGTAAGAGTAAAACAATCAAAACTGAAAAATCCTAAGCTTGCTCCTTTTCTCTTACTGTTTGCGTGTATGTGGGTACACACGTGTGCGTGTGTGGGTCAGAGATTGACGCTGACCGTCAGAAGGCCAGCAAGTGCTTTTCTTCACCGAGTCATCTCTAGCCTCTTGCTTGTTTCTGGTGTCATTGAATATTTTCTGATTTTGACCTAATTTATAACATATTCATATTTTCAGTATACTATGAATAAAAATAACAAACCTCGTGTGTGTATGTGTATAAGCATTTGCAGGTCCATATGGTTGTTCTTATGTCGATTTGGAGGCCTAAGTATGAGTACAACTTCAGTTATTGTTCAGAGACTCGCCACCTTTTGTTTTGCCAGGTTCTCGCTGGCCTGAAGCTACCGAGAACACCTCAGGGGCCTGCCTGTCTCTATTTCTCCAGTGCTAGACTTACAACTGTGTGTCACCACATCCAACTTTTCATGTAGTTTCATGGGGTTCTCAAGGTTTCATACTCGCAGGGTTAACACTTTATTTAGTGAGCCATCCCTCTCATCCTCACATGAACTTTAAAGTCCTTTAAAGAGTGTAAAAAGTGATTCAAAGATGTTTCTTCTTCTTCTTTTTTCTTGCCTATTTTTAGCTTGAGTAACTTTCAGAAATATGAATGGGTTAAAAAGCATGCCCAGTTCTGAAATTATAATATAATTATATCATCATTGTTACAATTCTTCGATTCCATTGTATCATTTTTCATTCGTATGTAGCTTCTACTGCAAAGTTTAATATGTAAATGCATATATGTAGATTGAAAATGAAATGGAAAGATTTATTAGACCTGTTAGCACACTACCTCTAAGATAAAACAGTATGGCACAACCTTATAACCCCAGTGTGTGTGGTGGGGGGGGGGGATTGAGAAGAAAAATGTAAATGATTGTGTCTTATTATGGTCATTATTTTTTCAGTTGAAAAAAGAATTATTGAGATTTTTTTCACCTATACTGTCTTTCTCCTCTATCTCCCTTCTCCTAAGGATCTATTCAGTTGGCTTTGTTTTTAGTAAATGTGCAATAACTACTAGAAGGAAGAGATTAGACTACTGGTTGCCTACTACCATGCAAACATAATCCAACAGAAGGTGTTGATTTCATTTTCTCCAAGTTGATTTGTAGGGAGGAGCCAAATAGAAACAATATATTTAATGTTAATAAATAAGTCACTAATTTGAAAAGTGGAGATGAATAGGGGACTCACAGAAGCATTGTATTTTAAAAGACTACACTGTCAAACCAAGCAATGCTGTCCTGTGCTGTGATCAGCAAGGAAACTAGCTCTTAGCCATCTGTGCCACATGGTCCAGAGTTTACATCTCAATGGGAGACTACTTAAGACCCTGGGAAAGGGAAAAGATGTTTGTACATTTTGATTTCTTATGCCAAAACAGTACGGATTCTTGTATAATCTGGTTTATAAAGAGCTAGTATCTTGCCTTAGTTTTCTTTTCTTTTTTTTGTTTTTTTCTTTCTTCCCTTCCTCTTTTCTTCCTTCCTTTTTTCCTTCCTTTTTTTTCTTCCTTCCTTCCTTCCTTCCTTCCTTCCTTCCTTCCTTCCTTCCTTCCTTCCTTCCTTCCTTCATTCCTTCCTTCCTTCTTTTCCTCCTTCTTCCTTTCCTGTAGTAAGAAACTGCTTGTTTGTTCCCTGCTGCTCAGCCCCAAAATAATCACACAGAAATCATATTATTTGCAATACTGTTTGGCAAATAGCTTAAGTCTATTTCTGTCTAACTCATATCTTAAAGTAACCATCTTCATTAATCTGTGTATTTCCATGAGTTTGTGGCCCACTGGGTAAAGTTCTGGCCTCTGTCTCTGGTGGGGCTACATGGCTTCTCCCTGATTCTGCCTTCTTTCTCCCAGCATTCAGTCTAGTTTTCCCAACTAACTCTGCTCTGCCCTATCATAGGCCCAAAACAGCTTCTTTATTAACCAATGATATTCACAGCATACAGAGGGGAATACCACATCTCCTTCCTTCCTTCCTTCCTTCCTTCCTTCCTTCCTTCCTTCCTTCCTTCCTTCCTTCCTCTCTTCCTCTTTCCTTCCTTCCCTCTTTTTTCTGATAAACTTGACACAAATTAGAATTATCTGGGAAGATGAGCCTCAACTGAGAAAGTGCCTCCAACAGATTTCCTGTGGTTGAGTAGACCATTTGTTTGATTTATGATGTATATGGGAGGGCTCAGCCCACTGGATATGATGGATATGGGAGGGCTCAGTGCCTGGGCATAAAAACTATGTTGCAATTTGGTTCTGGAATTTTTTTTATTTATTTCTTGAGTTCTTTTTTGACTTATTAATTATTCAGTAATAAAGTGTTTAATCTCCATGAGTTTGCATACTCACTGTAGATTTGTTTGCTGTAGATTTCATGTTTTATTGCATTTTGGTCAGACAGAGTTATCTCAGTCTTTTTGAATTTATTTTTTTTAAAATTTGTTTTGTATCCCAGGATGTGGACTACCTTAGCAAGTTTCTGTGTGATGCCAAGTAGAATGTATATTCTTCAGTGTTGGGATGGAATATTCTTTAGATATCTATAAGTCCATTTGTTATATAATATCATTTAATCCTGTTGTTTTCCTGCTCATTTTTGTTCAGGTGACCTGTCTCTTGGAGAGATTCTGGTATTGAAATCACCTATTATTACTGTGCTGATGCTGATGTACATACAATAATATACCTTTAATTAAATTGGGTACACCAAAGTTTGGGAGCATATATGTTTAGACTAGTAATATCATCTTGGAGTCACCTGTTATATTCATTATTTAGTATGTGTAGCCATTAATAGCATTTGAATAACTTTGGTTGCTCAAAGTGAGATAGGATGATTAAATTTAAAAGTATTTAAAACTCCATCAAATGTTATCCTGTAATTTTACCTAATGTCTTGTGGGTGGGAAAGTGAAACATTCACAATTTAAGTTGAAGCTGCATTATTATAAAACTGAAGCAAACATATTTTTATATAAACGCTGCAATAGTACCCGAAATACTGGTGTTTCATAGTAAGATGGTCTGTAATACAACACAGCAGAGAGAACTGTTACAGTGACCGTTGTAAGCACGCAGGAAGGTGGGGCCTATCTATCTTTCCTCTGTACATATCAGAATCTATGCTATCTACTCTCCTACAATGTATCTCCATGTCTGTCTGTCTATCTATAGTTGTTACATCTTTGAAGAGAAAGATTTTCCCAGTGCAAGTGTTGCAACGCTGAAGGAAAATCCCCATCGCACATGCTACAGCTCTGAAGGAAAGGCTTTCCCAGTGGAAGTGTTACAGCTCTGAAGGGAAAATCTTCCTTAATGGAAGTATTATGACTTTGATGGGAAAGGTATCCTGGCAGTCAGAGCCAGGAAATACCACAAAGTCATACTGCACAACAAACCTTACACAAGACATTTTTTGTCAAAGAGACAAGAAGATGGATACCTATGTTTTGAGACGACACAGCAGGAAACTAAGCAGGAGTTTCTTGAGGGAGTTTTCCAGGGTGGAGATTTCCAGGATGGAGACTGGTAAAATTTCAGGCCAAACCCAGGGACTGGTGGGATTTTGAGCTCATTGGTGGAATTTTGTACTCAGCGATTGGTGGAATTTTTGTGGGTTTTGAAACATGGCAGTTACAATTTGGATTTGCTTGTCAGTATCCAACCTTGCTGGTTAGGTATAACTGCCGAAGAAGGTATCATACACGCCTTTTTATTTTGACATTTGAGATGAAAACTATTTTTTTAGATGGTAAGAATTGGAATGTTCTTTAAAAATACGGAAATTTGATGTGGGTCCCTTTTTGACAAGAAATCTATCTGCATATCAACATCACTATCACATTCCTCAATCCCTCACCTTTATGGTATGTACAGTAATTTTTTTTTTTTAGTTTTTCAAGACAGGGTTTCTCTGTGTATCTCTGGCTTTCCTGGAACTCACGCTGTAGACCAGACTGACCTTGAACTCACAGAGATCCACCTGCCTCTGCCTCCTTGAGTGCTGGGATTAAAGGTATACTCCACTACTGCCTGGTATTAATCAAGTAATCTTATGTGAGTAATCTTAATCAAAGGTTTCAATTCCTCTTGATTAACTATGGTATAAAACATTAAATGAAAATGTCTATACATAAGTCATATGTTGGTTTTAAGTTGCATGCCATTCTGAGTATCATTATGGAATCTTATGCTGTACTATTCCAGGTGATTCAAATGAAGAGCCTTCCCTGCACCCAGCACACCCATGTTGTGTGTACAAATCTGTCCCAATAGTTAGGAACATACTCAGATATCAGACTGACTCCCATAGACCCAAGACGCTAGTGTTCAAGGTATTTAACTTAACAATGGCACTAGTGCCCATTAATAGTGATCCTGGTGACTTTGATATGCCACAGAAAATCAGTGAATGTTGTCTGTTCAGTGAAGAGGTAAAATGTTTTGATTTAGCAAAGAAAGAGAAGAAATTCCTTCTATACTAACAAGAATAGAAAAAACACATAGTGTATGTAGAGTTAGTCATTCTTTCCAAATAACTCTGACTCATGTCAAGTTGACAATAAGCTAGCCAGAACAACAAAGTAGAATTCTATACATCCATTGAAATAATACCTTCTCCCTTATGAGAATATGGATGAGCTTAAAAGATATTATGTCATGAGAAAATTCAGACTTGTAATAAAATGCTGCATGGTCTCACTGAATGTGGAACCCAAAACAAAGCTGATATTATAAAAATTGAGAGTAGAATGGTGGACATCAGAGGCTGGAAGAGGACAAAAAAACTATGAGCAAAGATTTGGGGAAGATGATTAATGTGTTCTGAATTACAAAGAGGCATAAAAAGTTCTAGCATGAGATCAGAATGCTCGTGCATAGGGTGTTTGCTGTACCTGCTTGAAGTCTTCAGTTTGGATCCCCAGTACCCATTTAAAATGGTAGAATTGGTAGAGTACCCTATAATCCAAGAGCTGGGAGAAGGAGGCAGGAATCTTTAGGGTTTGCTGTTCTAGACAGTCTAGCCAATCAGGAAGCTTTGGGTTCAGCGAGAGTGTCTGTGTCAAAAAGTGAGGCAGGGAGAGATACAGGAAGACATATCTGGCCTCCATACACACACACAAAAGATGAGGCTGTTCTTACACACTTACATGACTGCCTCACACAGCAATAGTTTATTATAAATTTCAAAGTGGCTGAAGAAAGGATTTTGAATGTTTCCATGAGAGTAAGTATTAGAGTAGATATTATATTTTACCTGTTTTAAACATTCATAGTGCATATATGTTTAAAAATCACAGGGTACAGTAATAGTATAATTACTTATAATTATGTATTTTTTTATTTCTACATATCACTTAAAACAAATTTAATTTAAATTCAAAGACATCATGTATTTCCAGCTGTGTACTTATGTCATTATTCCCATTGTTTAAAATTTGGAGGGGGGGGAGTTATTTTACTTTTTTACTTCTAAGATTATAATATAATTGCATTTCTACCTTCCCCTTTCCTCTCTCCATGCCCTCCCAAATAACCCCTTCTTGACATCTTCCAAATTCATGACCTTTTTTCATTAATTGCTATTGCATGTAGATATGCACATGTATGTATATACATATATATCTCTAAATATAACCTGCTCCATCTGTATATTATTACTCATATGTATGTTTTAAGAGCTGAATATTTGGAAAAGCTTTTAAATTACTCCATTTATTAAAAATGGGAACAAAATGTTCTTTTGTGAGTTTTATATTTTTCTGAGCTAAGCAAAGCTAATAATGAAGGTGAAGAAATGTGAAACACAGATTATTTCATCCTGTCGGGGGAGAACTATATCTACTCAATCTCGACACAGAGATCTATGGTAGACTAGAAGGGGGTAGTGGTCACTGAGATTCAACCCTTCAATTTTGAGTAAAGGGAGCATGAATTTGTGTTTCTATAGATGAGAAGCTGCTGTCATGGTCATGACCCCATCACAATTCATTTCAATCACATCCTCCTTGGAGAGCATGGTTGTATTTGGTAACAGGTGGTGCCTTTATTCACTCAGAGAGCAATTACCTAAACAGCAGAGAGATGTCCAGGGTGCTGGTGCTGGCGGAGAGTAACTGAGAAAGCAAGAACAGCAAAGCTATCACATGGTGTACAGCAAAAGCAATAGACATTGAACTCAGGGATAACAATAATAAGAGTCTTGGCTGCTTAAGTGTGACTTTTGCAAAACCGATCTGAGCACCTGGTAACAAGTGATTCTGTTAGTTTGGGTAATAGTGATACATTTCCCCATTAGATCCCAATGCTGTTTTGTTCTGTGATATATTACTGAAACTCAAAGACTGATGACCCTTAACTGATAAGAATAGACATCAAAATTTTCAAAACTCAGAGCGAACAGCTTGCAAACTGTTGGTGATGCTTTCTGGATTAATAATTGTCTATCAAAGCCAATACTTCTGTGCAATTATACCTGTGTAGTAGACCTCTGCTTCTTGAACTAACAAAGTATGTCATGAAAAAGTACAGATTGTGTCCCTAGAGAAAGTAGGGAGGCAAATTTAGTTATGGAGAAAATTTATTCATCAGAAAGATTGTATGGATTTGAAAAACTGGGAACCAGGATCAGCATGAACCAATGGAGTAGGCCAAAGCTACACACATTAGAAAGAGAATTCAAATTGTTTCCCCAGAGTCAACAAGGATTTGCCAGGTACCAGCCTCACAAAAACACCTCTTGCCAGGGTAAGGGCATGGGAATTAAAAATATAGTAAAGAATATGAAGATGCGAATGAAAATAATAAAACAGAGAAATATATAGGATAGTATTGGGATGGCATTTCCATGAGTACTGAAAATTCCCCTGCATTTAATTTTCTACTGCTTAAAATATTCCTGACCCCAAAAGGTAGGAGTAAGACAAAAGACTGCATTAACCTGGCACAAGGAAATGAACATGCCAATTGAAGGTTGCAGGTTACAGTCATTCTGTTGCTAGAACAAAGCAAGTCAGGCTTATACCCTAGACCAAAACGTTCTGTAGGCGAACCACTCCCAGGGTGGAAGCCCAAGTTATTTCCATAAAGGGAACTGGAACTTAGTTGGATCCTTAGACTTTTGTTTGATGTAGGAACAAACTATTTCCCTGTTCCAGGAGCACAAGGTCTGGCAGTTAGCCACACCTGTTGACAATAAGCTTGAGAGAGCAGAACTCTCTGATTTACATGTAGGTGGGACCTCTGTCTGAGTCAGAAGCACAATAACCTTGAAGGAATTAGACTGAAGTTCCTACTCTCTGACCTTTGGCCTAAGTTGAAATAGGCTTTTTTGGGCCTCCACAAGGATTGGATATGATGATGATTTAAAAAGTGCTATTTTGTAATACCTCTTGGTCAAGGCTCTTTGTGTCACAGTTTGTAAGATTTGAAAAGGGGTTAACTGGTTTTGTAACTTCATGAAATTTCCCATAAGCCCAAAGATGAACTGAAAAAAAAGCTATTTTTCATACTATTTACTAATCTAAAGCCTGAGAATGACTTATGATGGTAAATAAATTAGAACCACAGGAGTGTTTATGGAATAGAATTGAGTTTGACATTCACCTTGTACTTTCTGTGCTGCAGAAAGTAAAAATATCAAGAGTAACCCAAAGACTGTATTCACTGAGAGCCCCAAGGTGTTGTTTTATCTTTAGCACAGTGGCTATGTCTTAATCTACTACTGTCTCAGCCAGCAATTGCAACTCATAGTTACTGGCTTGCTTCTAGCAGTGTCCTGGTGAGAATTCTGCTCCAGCAGGCACTGGCACTGTTGCTACTGCTAATGGTAGCTATAACTAAATCTCTATCATTCTAATGACGAATAAGGCTCACGGTTCAAAGGCTGGGGTGAAAACCTGGGAGCTCAGATATGTTGAGTAGCTACTAGCTAACCCTCCAAACCCCACCCTATTACTTCCTGTGTCTCTATCTCTCCTAGATGCCCTCTGAGGCTCTCTGATTACTTTCTGTTAACTAGTTGTCAATGCAGCCCTCTGACCCAATGTTAATTTTATTTAATTAACACGAATGCAAACTTGGGGGATTTATATTGTGATGGAATATCCCCCAACACGAGGGAACAGTGAAACACCTTTGTTTGGAAAGTAGTGATTTTTTAAAAGAATATTTGTATGTGATTTGATTCAGCTTTTGAACTAAATATATTGGTTCAAAGAAATTAGTATTGCTGGATTTTGACCAATTAGCCACAGACTTTCAAGGCCTTTTGAATCTGTTAAGAACATTTTGATTGAGTTACTGTTGGCTTTACTCTGGCAATGTATGTGATAATGATCTCCTTAGGTTTGTGAAAAAGTTGAGTTTGTAGTAGAAATTTCCTTGTGAAATGAGAGTCTGTTTTTGTACTTCTCTTTAGCTTTTCATTAAATTACATTACAAATAATTGATCTTTAGCAGCATTCAGAATCATTATTGCATTTGCAGGTCTTACTCAACCCGTTTAGTAATTTGTGGTCCACTCATTTAACTTCTAAACGTAGTAGAAATTTATGCTAATTCAAAGCAAACAAAATAATGGATACTTGCTAGAAATTTCTTTTATTGTCTATACCACCAAAGCAAGGTGCTCATGCTACTCCTGAAAGGTTTTAAATAAAGTGATTGAATTCTTCCCAGGGTATTCTTAAGTTTTGTTAGCTGCTAAGTGTTTCGTGTGGAACTGTGCATAGCATGTATAGGAAAAAAGAGAGAAAGCCTAGTGATAACGGAAAGAGTTCATCAAGATGAAGTCTCAATCCTGAATATCTATGCCCCTAATGCAAGAGCACCCACATATGTAAAAAAATATTACTAAAACTTAAATTGCACATCAAACCCCACACACTAATAGAAGGAGACTTCAACACTCCTCTCTCACCAATGGATAGGTCAACCAGACAGAAACCTAACAGAGAAATAAGAGAACTAATGGAGATAATGAATCAAATGGACTTAATAGACATCTCTAGAACATTCCACCCAAACACAAAAGAATATAACTTCTTCTCAGCACCTCAAGGAACCTTCTCTAAAATTGATCACATACTCAGGAACAAAGCAAACCTCCACAGATACAAAAAAATGAAGTAACCCCCTATATCTTATTGGATCACCAGGGATTAAAGTTAGAATTTAAAAAAAAATACTACTCCCAGAAAGCCTACAAACTCATTGAAATTGAACAGTCAATTACTGAATCACCCCTGGGCCAAGGAAGAAATAAAAAAGAAATTAAAGTCTTCCTTGAATTTAACAAAAATGAAGGCACAACATATCCAAACCTATAGGACACTATGAAAGCAATGCTAAGAGGAAAGTTCATAGCACTAAGTGCCCACATGAAGAAAACAGAGAAAGCTCACATTAGCAACTTAACAGCACACCTTAAAGCTCTAGAAAAAAAAAAAAGAAGCAGACTCATCCAAGAGTAGTAGAAGACAGGAAATAATCAAATTGAGGTCTGAAATTAACAAAATAGAAACAAAGAAAACAATACAAATAATCAATAAAACAAAGAGCTGGTTCTTTGAGAAAATCAACAGGATTGACAAACAAACCCTTATCCAAACTAATTAAAAGGCAGAGAGAGAGAACATCCAAATTAACAGAATCGGAAATGAAATAGGGGACATAAAAACAGACACTGAGCAAATTCAGAGAATCATTAGGTCTTACTATAAAAACCTGTACTCCACAAAATTAAGAAATGTAAAAGAAATGCACAATTTTTTAGATAGATACCATATACTAAAATTAAATCAAAACCAGGTGAACAATTTAAAAAGACCTATAAGTTGTGAGGAAATAGAAGCTGTCATCAAAAACCTCCCAACCATAAAAAGCCGAGGGCCAGATGGTTTTAGTGCAGAATTCTACCAGAACTTCTAAGAAGAGTTAATACCTATACTCCTCAAAGTGTTCCACATAATAGAAACAGAAGGGACATTGCCAAAGTCTCTTTATGAGGCTACAGTTACCCTGATATCAAAGCCACACAAAGACTCAACCAAGAAAGAGAATTACAGACCAATCTCACTCATGAACATGGATGCAAAAGTTCTCGATAAAATATTGGCAAACCGAATCCAAGAACACATAAAAAAATCATCCATCATGATCAAGTCATCTTCATCCCAGAGATGCAGGGCTGGTTCAACATACAAAAATCTGTCAATGTAATCTATCATATAAATAAACTTAAAGAAAAAAACCATATGATCATTTCATTAGATGCTGAAAAAACATTTGACAAAATTCAACACCCCTTTATGATTAAGGCTTGGAGAGATTAGGGATATAAGGATAATATCTACATATAATAAAAGCAATATACAACAGACAACTAACATCAAATTAAATGGAGAGAAACATCAAAGTGATTCCACTAAAATCAGGAGCAAGACAAGGCTGTCCACTCTCTGCATATCTTTTCAACATAGTTCTTGAAGTTTTAGAAATGGCAATAAGACAACAAAAGGATATCAAGGGGATTCAAATGGGAAAGGAAGAATCAAACTTTCATTATTTGCAGATGATATAATAGTGTACATAAGTGACCCCAAATTCTCTACTAGAGAACTTCTACAGCTAATAAATACCTTCAGTGCTGTGGCAGGATACAAGATCAACTCAAAAAATCAGTAGCCCTCCTGTGTACAAATGATAAAGAAGCTGAGAGAAATCAGAGAAACATCACCTTTTATAATAGCCACAAATAACATAAAATATCTTGGGGTAACACTAACCAAGGAAAGGAAAGACCTATGTGATAAGAACTTTAAGTCTTTGAAGAAAGAAACTGAAGAAGATACCAGAAATGGAAAGATCTCCCATGCTCTTGTATAGGAAGGATCAACATAGTAAAATTGGCAATTCTATCAAAAGCAATCTATAGATTCAATGCAATCCCCATTAAAAAAATCTCAACACAGTTCTTCACAGATATTGAAAGAACAATAATCAACTTCATATGGAAAAACAAAAAAACCCAGGATAGCCAAAACAATCCTATACAATAAAGGGACTTACAAAGGCATTATCATCTGAAACATCAAGCTCTATTACAGAGCTACAGTAATGAAAACAGCTTGATATTGGTATAAAAACAGAGACATTGACTAATGGAATCAAACTGAAGACCTGGATATTAATCCATACCAACACCTGATTTTTGACCAAGAAGCTAACAATATACAATGGAAAAAAAGAAAGCATCTTCAACAAATGGTGCTGGCATAACAGTATGTCAACATGTCAAAGAATGAAAATATAACCATATCTATCAACATGCACCAAACTCAAGTCCAAATGGTTTAAAAACCTCAACATAAAGCCAGCCACACTGAACCTGATAGAAAAGAAAGTAGGAAGTAGCCTTCAATGCATGGACATAGAAGACCACTTCCTAAATATAACCCCAGTAACACAGACATTAAGAACAAAAATAAATAAATGGGACCTCCTGAAATTGAGAAGCTTCTGTAAAGCAATGGACACAATCAAAAAGACAAAAAGGCAACCTACTAAATGGGAAAAGATCTTCACCAACCCCACATTAGACAAAGGACTGATCTCCAAAATATATAAAGAACTCAAGAAATTAGATATTTAAATTCTAAACAACCCAATTAAAAATGGGGTACTGAACTAAACAGAGAATTCTCAACAGAAGAATTTTAAATGGCCAAATATACTTAAGGAAATGTTCAACTTCTTTAGCTATTAGAGAAATGCACATCAAAACAATTTTGAGATACCATCTTACATCTGTTAGAATGGCTAAGAGCAGAAACACTAATTATAGCTTATGCTGGGGAGGATGTGGAATAAGGGGAACACTCTTCCATTGCTGGTGGGAATATAAACTTGTACGACCACTTTGGAAATCAGTTTGTCAGTTTCTCAGAAAAGTGGGAATCAACCTACCTCAGGATCCAGCAATACCATTCTTGGGAATATACCCAAAAGGTGCTCAATCATACTACAAAAGCATTTGTTCAACTATGTTAATAGCAGCATTATTTGTATTAGCCAGAATCTGGAAACACCCTAGATGTCCCTCAACTGAAGAATGGATAAAGAATTGTGGCACATTTACATATTAGAATACTACTCAGCAGTAAAAAACAATGACATCTTGAATTTTGCATGCAATTGGATGGAATTAGAAAACACTATTTGAATGATGTAACCCAGACCCCCCAAAATGAATATGGTATGTACTCACTCATAAGTGGATACTAGCTATGAACAAAAGACCTTGAGCTTATAATTCAGGATCCTAGAGAAGCTAAGAAATAATGTGATCCCAAATAAAAACATATATAGACCCACCTGGAAATTGGAAACAAACAAGATCACCCGACAAAATTGGGAGCATTGGGCAGAAGGTAGAAGGAATGCAAGAAGGGGACCTGGAGGGGAGAAAGGGAGGGTTGAGAAGAACTTGAGGGAATGGGATTGTCGAGATGGAGGAAGGATAGATATGAGAGCTAGGAAAGCAATATCTTGATTGAGGGAATTACTATGGGGTTAGCAAGAAACCTGGGTCTAGAAAAATTCTCAGTAATCCACCAGGATGACCCCAGCTAAGACCCTAAGCAATAGAGGAGAGGGTGCCTGAACTGGCCTTGCCCTGTAGTCAGACTGATGATTATCTTAAATATCGCCATAGAACCTTTGTCCAACAACAGATGGAAACAAAGTCAGAGACCCACATTTGAGCACTGAACTGAGCTCCGAAGATCCAGTTGAAGAGTAGAAGGAATGAGAATATGAGCAAAGAGGTCAAGGCCATGAAGGTTTCATCTACTGACACAGTTTACCTGAGCTAATGGGAGCTCACCAACGCCAGCTGTACTGGGAAGGACCAAGCATAGGACCAAACTAGTCCCTCTGAATGTGGCTGACAGATGTATGACTGGGGAAAACTGAGGGGCCATTGGCAGTGGCACTGGGTTTTATCTTTACTACATGTACTGGCTTTTGGGGATCCTATTTTCTTTAAATGTATACCTTGCTCAGCCTAGATGTAGTAGGGAGGGCCTTGGACCTTCCACAAAGTAAAGTGCCTTACCCTCTCTTAGGATTAGAGAGGGGGTGTGGAGGGAATGGGAGGAGGGCAGGGAGCAGGAATTTGGATTGGTATTTTTTTTTAATCTAATAAATTAAAAAAGAAAAGAAAAGAAAAAATACTGCTAGCAGTGATTGGTCAGAAGTGGCATCTATCAAGCTGTTTACAGACTTTCCTGTGAGCACAGCTTCCTTGTATTTGATTGGGAAGGAAATCAGGCAGGCTAATATAAGTCTACAGGATATCCCTGTTCTCCTGTGTTTGGCATTTGTTTCCATATTTATCTTTCTTCAGATGCTCTGATACAAATTTAAGACTAGAGCAGTAGTTCTCTGCCTGTGGGTTGAGACTCCTTTGAGAATGACCTTTTCATAGCGGTCACCTAAGACCATCAGAAAACACAGATATTTACATCATAATTCATGACATTGGCAAAATTACAGTTATGCAGTAGCAATGAAAATAATTTTATGCTTGGACGTCATCACAACATGAGGAACTGTATTTAAGCATCACAGCACCAGGAAGGTTGAGAACCACTAGTCTAGAGAATTTTTACATTTTTGATTCTTCAATTTAAAATCATTGTTACTAGATTTACTTCTAAGACCCATTTTTATTTCCCTCTCTAGCTCATAATAGAAAAAAAAATAATGATGTAACACGGTACTTGTGACACATTTTATATTCTGTTATTCCCACACAGGTTGCATTTCGATTTTTCTATACTTTAATATTATATTCTTTTATTTTATACTTATATTTTTTCAATTCAGGAAGATTGTTTCTTATTAAAGATCATTCATCTTTTTATCATCATCATAATCACAGCGCTTGCTTTCACATCTAGAAAGCACAGCATGGCCAGTGCCAAATACTTTGTGTTGCATTAACGATCTTCCTGGCTGCTTTCTAGAGTGGGTACCATTGTGAAGATGAAAAACCAAGATGGCCAGAAGAAAGCGAGCAGTTGGATCCACATTTGCAGTTGCTCTCAAGTTCCCCTGGCCACTGCTGAGGGATGCCAAGGTTTTCTTTTAAATAAAGGTCCTCAGCCTCTGTGACTGTCTGGAGCTCTTATTCTTTTGCTGGCCCCGATCTTTTTCCTGCTCTGATTTTTCCCTGATAGGTTTCTGTATATGTGTTTAGTTTCTTCCTACTCCCCTTTCCATTTTATCAGTGGGGTCTCTTCTACCTTGTAAATCCCCAGGGATTATCTGGAAGGCAACAGTGAATCTGGGAGAGCACAGGGCTCTGTTACAGGTATGTTACTAGATGGCAAGATAAGGCAGCACTGGGAAATTAGTCATAATGAGGGCTGCTGTCCATGGACAGCAGGAAATTGCACTCCCTCAGTTTTGTTGACTGTGACTGCCTGGAGTTCTTACAGGGACAAAAGGCAAAAATAACAACTGTTGCTATTTGATTCATCTTTTTAGCAAACTAGGGTTGTAGTCCACTGTACACGCATGTTGTATGTGTCTTCTTTCTTGCTTGGTGAAGGGTGGGGATAAGGTAAAAAGGGAGACATTCACTTCATTGGCTTTCCCTTCCTCCAAATCTGGTATGAAATTCCACTTGGCATAGGTTTCTAACACTTGGCCTGGGTAGCTCACACAGTGATACCTAGTATATACAGGAAGCAAAATTCAACAGAGTGCCTTTGGCCACAGCCCATGCTTCCACAGAAGAGGAAATAAGCCATTAGCCTACTCTCTACTTGCTGAACTCTGGCTGCCATCACTGCAAGGACAATATTTATCCTCATCTCACTTCATCTGAACTACTATTTTGCTTTCAAGACACAGATGGGTGACAAAACTAGACTATTCCCTCTCACAGTCAGGCAACTCTTAAGATTAGCAGTAATAATGTCCTTAAATTAGGTATCCTTAGGCACTGGTGACTTTGCAAGACAAAGCAGCTCATAGGAAAGGAGTGAGAATTTAATGTTCCTTTCATTATAAACATTGTAAATAGAAAGGATCTTAACCAACAGATTCATAGGGAATACAAAGATGCTATAAACATTTACACTGCAGATATATAGAAATCCAGAATGAGAGGGATTAAATTTGTTGTCTGGTGTTAAATACTAAGAGACAGAAACCAAGACATGGACAAAAGTTTCTGGAGTATAGAAAGCTCTTATGGAACGTTTTAGCCAAGACCCAGGAAGAGAGGATGTTTGTTAGAAGGAAAAAGAAGAAAGGCATGACCAGAGATAGTTTTGTATGCTTAGCCCTAGGACAATGTCTGGCTTTTGCAGGTGTTAATTAGATGTAGGCAGAGTTGTGACAAACTGATTCAACTGGAGGAAGGAGTGGAGAAAGGAATTGTGGGGGTGGAGGATTGGACAGAACGAAAAGGCGGATAGGATAGGAGACGATAGATAAGGGAGAAGAGAGGGAGAAATTAGTATAGACAGAAGACAATAGAAAAGAAAAATCTGATATATTGTAGCAAAGGAAGATACCAGCTATTTTAGTAATTGGAAACAAAATCTTCATTAGTGAGAAAATATACTGGTTCATCAGTATGTGTATACATTACCAAGTAGTTTAATGAGTCATTTAAAAATGAACGATGGTCTAGCTATCATAATAGTATATTATCAAGCATCTTTAAAAAGTATAGCCAAAAATTGTTCCCATTATCACAGGTCCTCCAAATCTGATTTATTTGACAAAGCAGCAATGGAAAATAACAGAAATGACAACATTATATCAGCATTTCCATTTTATTGATCATTGTAACACTTTTGACCAATCATAAAGTCAGGAAGTTGATATCCCTGAAATTTCTATTTAACCAAAGACACTGATTTTATCTACGTCACAGATTCAGTTTGCATCTAGGATTACTAGATATTGAGAATCATACTGATATTGACCACTTTTTCCGCAGAGTCTTGTAGACCTTTTGGGGATGGCAAACAGTGTCTTCTAGGTGGCTCCCCTACACATATGACAGAAGGACTTTTAAATCTCCTAGAATGAATTCCCATGGAAGTGCTTTAAATTCCAAATAGTGTGACTTCATGCAAGTACGTTAACCTTTTCTCAAATCTTAGTTTATTTTGGGAGAGCTAAATCAAGTAAGTTGTAGAAAACTCTAGTAGAATGTCTGGGGGGACTTACAGTGCTCTCCAGTGGAAGTGTATTTCCTCTTCCCTATTTATTCTGTCTCTGACATTTTTGTGTGTGAGAGAGACACAGAGAAAATAACACAGTTTAAGTAACTTGGCAAGTTGTGTTACCTAGCAAGTTTGAGTTGAAAAGTATATTTAAATTTGTGAGAAAATTTAAGTGTAATACTTGAAAATCAACGTACTTTGTCACTAGTGAGAAATAAATGCTCATCATTATTTCTCCAGGCAGTTCTAAAATTATTACATTGATACTGCTTTATCGGTAAACAAGGCGTCTTGCACTTGGATTAGCACACTTGTGGAAGCTGCAAGGTAAGCCAGCAAAAACAAGACAGAGCACATTGAAGACACCACAGTGGGACCTATGGAGGGAGACACATTCAGGGAAGGGAATAGTAAGTTGTATGGAAAGTAAAAGAAGAAAGATGGACCCTGAGCCAGAGTGGCCTGAGCAGAAAAAATGGAATGGAGGGCTAACTGGAAGGAAGGGAATATTATATAAAAACCACATGAAAGCCACTTTGAAAAGGTAATTGACCTGCAAGGTATATATACACCTCACAGTATACCTTAATAGACCTTTATTACGGCTTCTGGTTCCGTTCCTATGTGTGATTCCTGTCTATGTGAGTGTGTGTCTCTGCGTCTATGTGTTTCTTTTTCTCCTTCTTTCTTTCTTTTTTATTTTTGATTTTTTTTGAGACAGGGTTTTTCTGTGTAACATCCATAGCTGTCCTGGAACTAGCTCTTGTAGATTAGGCTGGCCTCGAACTCACAGAGATCTGCCTGCCTCTGCCTCCTGAGTGCTGGGATTAAAGGCGTGTGCCACCACCACCCAGCTTGTTTCTTAAGCTTTTTCTTTGACTCTTTTTTTTGCCTGCTTTTGTCCTATCCTGGTGGGTTTTTATTTTGTTTTGTTTTATTATTATTTCTCAGATTCCTGTTTGTTTGCTAGCAGGAGGCAGAAAGGGTGTGGATCCAGCAGGGAGAGGAACTGAGAGGAGTAGAGGGAGGGAAAACTGTAGTTAGAACACATTGAATGAAAAGAATGTATTTTCAATTAAAAAGAAGCAATCGAAAGGATGGTATAATACATGTGAAATGAAACAATAGAGTGGAAGGATTAAAGGGTTAATTAGGGTGGGGTAAGGGAAAGGAGGAGGTGGATTGACCAAACTTAAGGATCTATGAAAAAGCCTTATGAAATTGGCTAGTTAGAAAATTAATCTTGAAATACAATGTTATAAAATGGAAGTTCACATGGAATTATCCTGCATGAGTAGACAGTGTGGCTTCCAGACTAAATGAGTCATTAAATGAAGATTATAGTGCAAGGCCTGGGATACGTCCCTATGAATTCTTAGTCAGGAGATCCCCAGAAGTCTCCAGAACAAGACAGGTTGCAATACTGCTCTTGGTTACCCTCTGGGGAAAACCCTATTACTGAAGACATCACATACTTTGGCTGAGAAACCAGTCTCAGAACAGCAGGAAACATCACCCTTGCTGGCCATCTTTCCCAGTGCAGGGAAGTGCTATGCTGGCTTCAGGGAGGAAACAAACAAACAGAGTGGTCTCTCCCGGTGCAGGACCTGCAGCTGCAGTACTGACATGCCAGGGAAAGAGTGACGGAAGTGTCACAGAGTAGTACTTTATGAAGTGATGTTAGGCCAGATCCACAGGAGGGAATTTTGTTCCTGGTTCTGACAGTTGCTGGGGGAAGAAGAATCACACTTTTTTTTTTTTTTGAAGATGTGACCATTGGTAAGATTCTCATGCTCCAGTGGACGGCCTCACACCCATACACATATGATTATACAGAGACAGTACTAACTAGACTTGGTGAGAGTAAGAAAAAAGGCATGAAGTTGAGAGGGAAATGGGCTGAGAATATGGGAAGAGTTGGGGAATTGGGGAGTAGCAATGATCATATTTCAGTGTGTTTCTGTATGGAATTGTCAGGAATAAAGAAAAAAGCAAAGCATAAAATACTTGATGCTTTATTATCCTGCCTTTCTAAATGAAATACAATATAACTGCACAGACCTGTGTGTGTTGACTTATTGCTCTTTTTAATGTAAAATAAGATTCATTAAATTCTAAAAATAAATTCAGATCCTATTAATATAACGTCCATAGTGAATGCATATTTTTTCAAATTTTGAGATATCCTTGTTTTGTTTCTCCCTCCAAAAATCCAAAGAGAAAGATCTCTGCTAATATTTGCCCAAGACACTGATTTGGCTGTTGGCTTTTAATTCAGTTTAGGTGAATGGAATGGATCATCAGAAGGGTGACAATTCTCAAAGACACTATAAGTCTCTGCATGACCACTGCCAAAGAAGTATAAATGTCACACAAAGAGTGACACTTTTTCTGTCCTTAACTGTTTTTATTGCAAACCCAATTTCTCTAGGACAGAAAAAGTCTCCAATATTTCACTAGAGAAGAACATGAAATTATGGATGCTTTATTTGGTAATCTTTTTATCTTTGGTTATCCAGTGCTTTAAGAGAAACAATGGGGTGAGGGAGGTGGTTCAGTGTACTCATTGAGAGAGCATGAGGGCCTAAGTTCAAATCCCAAGCACCTATGTTGAACAGACACTTGTAGTCATAGTACTGTGGGGGCAGAGAAAGAATACCCAGGGTTTACTGGCTAGTTTGCCTAGCTACAGGCTCAGCTAGAGACCCTTTCTCAAGGAAATATATTGGTGCATGACATAGAAAGACACCTCATATCCTTCTCTAGGTTCTATGTATTGTGTAGGTGCTTGCATCTGTGCTGCGGGATATTATTTTAAGATGTATTACATTTATTTATGCTGTGGAACATTTGTTTAATGATGTAAAGATATACTGCAATCTTTTATGTTGCATCTGTTTTTAACTCTGTGAAACTGTGTTGCTTTGCCTGTCTAAAATACCTGATTGGTCTAATAAAGAGCTGAACAGCCAATAGCTAGGCAGGAGAAAGAAAGAGGCAGAGTTGGCTGGCAGAGAGAATACATAGATGGAGAAGAACCCTAGAGAGGAGAAAGGATAAGAGAGGACATCAGGGGCCAGCCAACCAGCTACACAGCCAGCCACAGAGTAAGAAGAAAGGTATATTCAATAGAGAAAGGTAAGAGGCAAAAGATGGATGGGATAATTCAAGCTAAGAAAAGCAGGTTAGGGGAGCCATTATGGGGCTAATAAGAAACCCGGAACTAGAGAAATTCCCAGGAATCCACAAAGATGACCCCAATTAAGACCCTGAGCAATAGGGGAGAGGGTGTCTGAACTGGCCTTGTCCTGTAGTCAGATTGATGAATATCTTTAATACCATCATAGAACCTTCATCCAGCAATTGCTAGAAACAGAAGCAGAGATCCACAGTGAAGCACCAGACTGAGCTCCCAAAGTCCAGTCAAAAAGAAGGAAGAGTGAGAATATGAGCAAAAAGATCAAGAGACCATGATGGGTTCGCCCACTGAAACAGTTTACCTGGGCTAATGGGAGCTCACCAACTCTAGCCTAACAGGGAAAAAAACAACATAGGACCAAACTAGACCCTTTGAATGTGGGTGACTATTGTATGGTTAGGGCAGACTGTGGGGCCACTGGCAGTGGCACCAAGATTTATCCCTACTGCTTGTACTGACATTTTGGAAATCATTCTCTTTGGATGGATACTTTACTCAGTGACCTGCATATAGTGGGGAGAACCTTGGTCCTTCCTCGGGTAGTATGACTTGCCTCTTGTCTGAGGAGTGGATGGGGGGTGAGGGATGGAGGGAATGGGAAGAGAGGATGAAGTGGGAATTGGAATTAATATGTGAAATGAAAAAGATTGTTTTTTAAAGGATGAAAGAAAAAAGAGAAAAACAAAAATAAATTTAAAAAATGAAAAGCTGGCAAGAAACAAGTCAAGCTAAGGCCAGGCATTCATAAGTAATAATAAGCCTTTGTGTATAATTTATTTGGGAGGGAAGTGGTGGGGCCCCTAGAGAGCAAAGAATAAAGAATAAAACAACTAGTAATACACCTGTACATACATATGCACATTCACCATGTACATATACACCTGTACATGATATGCACATACACCATGCACACACACACACACACACACCTGTACACTACATATGCACATATAGCATGCATGCATGCACACACACATATGCATATACTCTCATACTCAGGGGAAATCAAACACACTACAAAAATATGTTTTTTTATTAATATGGCCCATACCATTCAATTTCTATTTTATTTGTGTCAAAATTTGTATTTAAAAAGCTAGAACGCCAGGAGTGGTGGGACGCACCTTTAATCTCAGCAATCAAGAGGCAGACACAGGTGGATCTCTTTATCCGAGGCCAGCCTGGTCTACAGAGTGAGTTCCAGGATAGCCAGGGCTACATAGAAAACCCTGTCCCCCCCCAAAAAGCAATAATTACAATCATGTTCATCTTAAAAGTGCTATTGAAATAACTTCACACCTAACTATCTTTTGTATTTCTTTTCCAAATCTGACATAGATTGGGATGGATGAGTTTTATTATTTTGAAGCAAATGCTTTGGTTGAAGGTCAATAATCTTTCTCTTAGCAGACCAAGTTACAAGCCATGAGCTGCGGAAATGTTCTTACGCCAAGCAACCAATATTCCTGAAAGTAAAGAACTTTACAATACTGAGTATCTTCTGAACCACGATTTTATTTTTCACAATATGCTTCTCTCACAAACATTTAGATAGACAAATATCCCCCATTCCCATCTTATGCATCAAATGTTGTTCTGAAAATAGGACCATATGCCTAAACAGTCCATAGCTTCTCTACCAGATTGTCTCCCAGGAGCTATACCTCAGTTTTTGGGAGAAACACTGTTCCTGGGAACAGTGCCTGCTCACTAAGAACATCGCTGCAGTTTTCCAGAACACCCTGCACCCCCAGAGTTCTCTCACCTGGTGCTGTTCTAGCTTGGCTTGCATAATAAACACACCGTGCTGTGCTATGAGCAATAGCAAAACAGGGATATCGTATTTTGCATTTCATATTTAGTATTTCTTAAAAGGTACAAAAATTGTGTTAAAAATCGGAATATATTTAAACTAAGTTAGCATCAATGTTTAGTATGCACAACCAGTCATCTGCCCCCTGGACATCAGGGACACATTGAAGTCCCCCTCTCCCCTCTGTGTCAAGATCTCTTCTATTTACACACACCTGTCCTTTTGCGAGCACCACATTGGCCTCATCTCCATTGTTGCCCTTTTGGTTTATATTCCATTACACCCACTATGAAAAGGATTGATTCGTATTATATGTTAATAATCTTGTACAAACACTGCCCAAGGAGCACTTTTCTCTGTTTATAGATGGTTTTGAAGCATTTCTCAATAAGTTTTTTTCAAAAAAATGTCTGAGGGGACAAGTTTTACTTAACTTCTATGAGTCCTTTCTCTGTAATGTGAAAGACATCATGTCTGTTCTCTGAATTTTGTCTGGCCCTATGAATAAAACCATGTTTGACTCTGCACGCTAATTAATGGAGTTCACTTTCCGGCCAGGTCTCTATTGGCAGCCCAGGATGGATCAGAGCCAAATCTGAGGTTGGTTGCACACTGAGTAGCCTAAACACATGCACACATGTGCGCACACACACACACACACACACACACACACACACTGGGGGTGAGGGAGTAAATCAGCAAATGCAGTTAAACTGGAGTAAAACTCCATTGCGAATGATAATTTCTGTATCCTCAATAGCTCCACTTACTCTACAGTTATCCAAGAAAATTTTCCCCTGAGCTTCAACTCCCAACCACGAGATAAACTGACAACCACTCAGCATCTGTCCTTACTAACTCAGATACTTGCTTTTCAATAATTTTTCACTCTGGGTTAATGTAAACTTGTCTTACACCCACAGCAAAAGGACTTGTGAAAAGCACAGTCTCTGCAATGAGCATGTCTGGGTCTCAGCCTAACTGCATATTATTACATGATCAGAGCTATTACTCAAACTCTGAAGACCTCAGTGTTTTTATCTAGGAAGTTAGAAACTTTTAGAACCCACCTCTTTTGCACTGCTGTACACATTAAATGGGGTTTAGTATCCAGCACAAACATTCATTAAATGTTACTTGACATTATTACTGTTATTGTTGAAAATGTCACTTTATCCGCACAATGAAGACAAAGGCTATCATTAAATGTGGACCATTTTAATCTAGCTAAAACCGATCCCCATTGACTACTGACATGGGGACACATTAGTTCCCAAGATCCCTGAAATATTTATAGCTCCTAAGAAATTCTACCTGGGCTTTCTCATAGATGAGTGTGGCTCTGACAGACACCGTTGTCTGAGCTCTTTCTTGATTTTTCCCTTTTCTTCCCTTCCCTTCCCTTCCCTTCCCTTCCCTTCCCTTCCCTTCCCTTCCCTTCCCTTCCCTTCCCTTCCCTTCCCTTCCCTTCCCTTATCCCCTCCCCTCCCCTGCTCTCCTCTCCTGTCCTTTCCTCTCTTCCTCTCTTCTCCTTCTCTCTCCTTTACTCTCTTCTCTTCCCTTCTCTTCCCTTTGTTTCTTCCCTCCCCTCCTCTCCTCTTTCTTTCCCTTCTCCTCTTCCTTCATTTTTCTCCTTCTTCTTCTCCTCCTTATCCTCTTCATCTTCCTCCTCCTCCCTTTCCCCTCCTGTTTGTCCCTCCTTATTCTTTTTTTCTGTTAGTCTCAGAAAAATAATATTTTTTGTTTACTTAATAAGGTAAAACTTTTTTCATCAAAAAAGTGGTAAGAGTGCTGAGGCTTATTGCAGGATATCAGTAGATGCATTATTTTGAGTGAGAAACAGTGATAAAGTATATTCTTGGGAGGGACAGTAATCTTACTGAGCTATGTTTCTGTAGCAACACCACCAAATAGACAAACAAACATGCAGTTTCGACAGTCTCCAAAAATGCTGAGTTGAGCTGACAGAAAGTATGGCTTGCAAGAGGTGAAAATTATCTTATACATAGAAGTCTGAAGCAGAAAAAACATGCTTGCAGACAGAACTATCAAGTTACATACATGTATCTTCCATGATTTCCTCTTGTGTTTTTTTTTAATGTTCCACAAAGGTTTCCCCTTTTTTTCTTTTTTAAATTAATTTTTATTGAGCTCTAAATTTTTCTCTGCTCCCTTCCCTGGTCTCCCCCCTCCCTGCTTCAACCCTCCCCTCTTGTAACAGTTGAACACTCCTTGAAACTTTTCAAAATATGATCAGATGGAACCAAATGATTCTAAAACAAGTTTTGTTTTTCTTCATAGTTCAACTGGGGAATCCTGTGGAAGAGTGGGAAGAAGGATTGTAGGAGCCAGAGGGGTCAAGGACACCCCCCAAAACCCCACAGAATCAACTAACCTGGGATAATAGGGGCTCACAGATACTGAACCAGGGAGCCTGCATGGGATTGATCTAGACCCTCTACATACATGTAACAGTTTTGTAGCCTGGACTTTTTGTGGGACTCCTAACAGTGGGAACTGGGGCTTTCTGTGACTCTGTTGCTATTTTTTGGGACCCTAATCCTCATTCCGGGATGCCTTGTTCAGCTTTAATAGGAGGAGAGGTGCCTAGTCTTACTGCAGCTTGATATGTCATGTTTAATTGATACAGGGAAGGGCTGCCTTTTTTTGAGAAGAAACTGAGAAGGAGCAGGTGTGTGAAGCAGAGGGGAGGTGCTGTGGAGGGACTTGGAGGAGAGGGGGGAGAAGAAACTGCAGTTGGGTCTAAAATAATATTAATAAAAATCCATTTTTCTTTGACAATTGGATACATTATGCAATGCGTTCTGATTATTCTCCCTCCCTTCTCTCCCTTCCAGCCTGCAGCTCTACCCACCACAGGTCCTGTTTCCATATCCATGTGTTTGTCTTTGCTTTGCCACCCATTCTCAGTGACCACGGGTATGAAACACTCTGGTAGTACCTGGTGGGCACACCAGCAGTACTCATCTGGAAATAATGACCCATTCCCTTAGAATCCTTCCTTTAATAACCAACAGTTCAGAAGTGGGGGGTAGGGTCCTCTGAGCCCTTCCAGTATTTACGATTGATTGCTGACAGGTCAAGTCTTGTGCTTGTCTGGGGGAAGTAGGTCATTTGGGGAATGACTTTGAGTAGTATATCTTGTCTCCAGACTCTCTTCCTCCTCCTCTTCCTCCTTTTCCTCCTCTTCCTCTTCCTCCTCCACCTCTTCCTTCTCTTCCTTCTTCTCCTCTTTCTTCTTCTGGTGTGCTAGGCACTGAGAACCTCTGTCCACCACTAAAGCCTTCTGTGATGATGTTTTGCCTGGTTACAGAACCAGAAATGTACAAGGTCAAGTGGCCATGGATGGATACCTAGATTGGGCCAAAATGAATCTTTCATCTTTGTAAGTTGTTCATATTATTTTTTTATATAACAATGCAAAATAGCTACTCACCTCATGCTTTCCATAGTAATTTAAATTCCACAAAAGTTTGTGAGGTTCTATTTTCTTCCCACTTTTACCTGTTGTCCTTTGGGTAATCACCATTCCAAGAGTGAAGTCAAATCTCACTGTAGTTTTAGTTTGTGTTTTCTGATGGCTGATGACGATGGGCACTTTTCATACAAACGTCTGATCATTTTCATGTCTTTCTTTGAGAATAATCTGCCTGGGTTAATGTTTATTTTTAAATCAAATTCTTTATTCTTCCTATTTGGTTGTTTCAATTCCTTACATTTTCTAGATATTATTCCCTTACATGATAAAGGATCTGTAAACATTTTCTCATATTTAATAGGCTATCTCTTTGGACTGTTTGGTTTATTGATAACTTACAGTTTGCTACGATAAGATTTTCACTTTGGTATTTCATTTGTTCTGTTTGGTTTTGTTTTCTATATTTGGGTTAAATACTTGCCCAGTCTAATGTCTTGCAGAACTTCGCTTATGTTTTCTTCTAATATTTCCATACATATAGGTCTTACTTTTAAGTCTTCTGTCAATTAATATTTTGTTTTTACATTTGTATTTATGCTTGTAGCTGTGTGAGTGTTAATCAGAAGAAAAATTATAAGAATCAGTTCTTTTCCTTCATTTACCATGTGGGACACGGGGATGAAACTCAGAAATTCAAGCTTTGACATCATGTGTCTGCACTCAATGAATAATCTCACTAACTGGGTTTTTTAAAAAAATCAATTTTGAATTGCTTTCTGTATACAGTAAGAAATGGAAGTTTTATTCACTTTTCTGCACGTGAACACCCGGTTTTCCCAGCACTATTACTGAAAAGACTATAATTTCCAGAGGGAATTTTCTGAACCATTCTCAATGGTCAGCTGGACCCATTGGATTTCTTCCAGTCTTTTTACTCTGTCCCACTGGATTCTGTGCTTTTTATTCGGCCAAACTCCTGTTTTGGTTAAAAAAATTTTGTAGTATATGATAAAGACACCATAATAGCTCTTGCTTCATTCATGTTTGTTTAAGATTGCTTTGTAAATTCATCTTTTGCTATTTCAGAATGTTCCCCATTTCTATGAATAGTGTTCTTGTATTTTGATAACAACTGCATTAACTCTTTAGAAGACTTTGGGTGTTAAGGAGATTTTAATAATGTTGTTTCATCTCACAAACATGAGCTGTCTTCTCATTTGTGTGTGTGTATGTTTGTGTGTGTCCTCTTGACATTCTTTCCTTTGTGTCTTATAGTTTTGCTATAGAAAGCATTCATTTTGTTTATAAAGTTTATTACTAGGTATCTTATTGTTTATAGGTGTTCTAAATGAGTCCATGTTTTTGATTTTTTTCTGTTAAGTGTTTATTACTGTAAAATATACTACTGATTTCCGTAAGCTGATGATTTTGTGTCCTGAAAATTTGCTGAATTAATTTACCAGTTTTAATGTATTTGTTGATCTTTGAGATTTTTCATAGGTAAAGTGTAAACTCTGACAACTGGGCTTTTTTTTTCTTTTCAAATGAGGATGTCATTTCTTTTTCATTTTTTAATTTTCATTATTTCTCTGGGTAGTATTTCTAGTGTTATACTGGATAAAATTGGTAAGAACATTATCTTTGTCTTGCTCCAGATTTTAGACACAAACCATTTAGCTTTTCTTGATTCAATATAATATTCACAGTGGGATTATTATATAGCTATTAAGATTAGGTAACTTTCTTTAATAGCTGATTATCTCAGTACTTTCACTATGAAGGAATGTCGAATTTTATTAAATACCTTTTTTGCACCTATTGAAATGATTATACAGTGTTGCCCTTCAATCTGTTCATGTGACAGGATAGAACGTGTAAAGTGATCTCTGCACATTTGACAGGAATTTCAGTTGAGTGTCGTAAAGAATCGTTTTTATGAGCTGTTGACTTGGTTGCTAGTATTTTCTAGTGTTTTTCTTCTACACTAACCAGGACTACTGACATATATTTTTGCTTGTTTTGTTTTAGTTTGTTGTCTTTGTTTGTAGATCTAGTTTGGTATCAGTATTTTTGGCTTTATTAATAAACCTGGAAGCGTCCTTCTTTTAAACATCTCTTAGGACAACTGGAAAATAATTAAATGTGTGATAAAATTCAATAGTTGGGCCAAGTGGTCCCACAGTTCTCCTTTAATGGCGGACTCTTTGGTTAGAGTTTCCAACCTCACCATTTATTTGATGAAGGTGGATTTCATACTAGAAATCCTAATACTAGCATATAACCACTGAAGAGAACTGGTAAGAATTTACATATTTAGAAGTTTTAAGTAACAAAATGTTCTTCTTTATGTTTCTTTCTTGTCCCCTTTCTTCGCTCAGAGCCAATATTATGGAATGTAAGGATGATCCTGAAAAGAAATTCAAAGTTTAAATTATTCAAATTTGGTGCTTACTTGGAATCTCCAATTCTATCTACTAAAATAATTCTAATTCAATGTGTTTTTGTGAAAATACATATATAACATCAATATATATGTTTATAAAAAGCACCATGAAAACTCAAATGTAGAGCTAGTTTTTGTTTTTCAGAAAAAGGTTTGTTCTTTCAAGCTTTAAGAAAATTACTTAGACTTAAAAACTTAACATAACATATTATTGATTTAAAACTACCATGATTATTTACTACTTTTATCCTAAAAATAAAAGTTATTTAGATAGCCTCTAGTTTTTTTTTCTCTTATTCTGTTTCTAAAAGCTTAGTTGCCCTATACGCGTGACAGCCTCTAGTTTTACAAATAAATAAGGCATGGAAGTAATGGCCAAATCATTGAGTACAATAATGCTAATTAATTTGTATCACTAATCTAAGATACTGGATAAGCTTGATAAATGAGTAGTGACAGAGATCACGGTTTTAAAAATAGCATTTAACACTTTATAAACCTTGACGTTTTTGCCTTAGATCTTAAAATGAAAAATATTTGAAAGAGAATTACTTTCAATGGCAGTGGCAGCAACACCTTGCTATGGCATCTCTATCTGCAGCTGACCTCTAGGTCTCTCATATCACATTCGAACAATATACCAGCTTTTCTAATGCAATATGAATCAATATGAATCAGTTCTTGGTAATATCAGACAAGGTCTTTTTATTTTTCTTTATGGAAAAAAAAAGAAAGCTTTGTTGATTGAGGAGGGAAGAATCCAGAGACTTGGTCAACATCTTACCTTTTTGGAGTCCATGACCCTCCTTGTTTGTCTTTCGCCACTCCTCAGCTGGGTCTCCCTCACAGCAGTTTGTGACAAGGACAGACTGGGACACACCGCCAAAGCATTCTGGAAGCTAAGACAAGTGTATTGCTAACCTGGTCTGTAGAGCGAGTTTCCAGAACAGACATGGATATATAGTGAGAACAAAAACCAAAGCATTTTATTATCACAGTATTTTGGAATCTTCTGGCTCCAAATATACACTGATTTTAATTATATTAAGGTTTGACCACTTGAAAGGAGAAGGAAAGAATATAAAAGAATTTAATCTGCTCACTTTGGAAAACATTTTTTAAAAAAGGATAAAATTGGTTTTCTACTATGTTTTGTTACTGGAATTTACTAGAACAAAATGAAATTTTTGATCTCACAACAATAATACCTTCCTGAAAGTCTGGAGGAGTGTAAGAGAACTGTAGAACTTGTTCTAATGAAAGCCTTCCTTTTGCAGCTTACACACATAAGGGCTCACATGAACACAGTACTTTCAAAACATATGGGTTGAGTATAAGAATTTGTATGTTCTGGAGGACACACACAGTTTCACACACACACACACACACACACACACACACACACACACACACACACACTTGCTTCCACACTAGGAGAGAATGGTTTTATTCCTTAAAAGACAATATGTTAGGTAGGTTTGATAAGATAAAGAAAATAAGGAAAAATTATATTCACTGCCTTTCTTTAAGAATTGCAACAGAATCGGTGTGGGGAGCAGGAGCCTTGGTAGAATATGCTACGGGTTAATCACCACATGCTTCCGTGATTGCTGACTTAATTCCTTCTTGAGTTCCTGCTTTGTCTTTCTTCAGTGATCCACTGTAACCTGGGAGTGTAAGTCAAACAAAACAAGCCCCGATAAGGTGTTTTTGGTCAGTATATTTTATCACAGGAGCAAAACAGAAAGTAAAGCAGTTATGTGTTGCTGGATCCTAACGACTCCCTTGTGGGAAGAAGTGAGAAGGCCTGGTGTCAACGGCATAAACACCAGGAATCAGGTAAAAGGCAAAAAACAGACTCATTTACTCAGCAATGGGAAAAGCCTTATTTACCCTCCTCCTGGCACCTAGGCTGCATCCCCATCTGGTGACATTGCTTGGTAGCCCCTCATTGACTAGGCACAATCAGGACCTCTGACAGCACCTGCTGCTAGGCCCTCAGGCAGATGACAGGTTGGCTCCTCTCTCAGCCTCAAACACCTTATCCTTCTATAGTAATAGATTCAGAGTCTAATTAAATCAAGGTTGAAGAATAGTGAAGATGTTACTAGTCCAATACTACACAGAAAAGAAAATGGCAGGAAGCCAAATAAATCATTTATGTCATGCTGGGAATGAAGGCGCAGTAGTTTGCAATGCTTAACACAAAGGATATTTTGCTTGTAATAAATACATCAGTAATTGAAAAGCATTCTAGTTTTTGCTTTTCAATTTTTTAAATTGGGACACCACACAGGCCTCTCATTGTTTTGTATTATATTACTTGGCACCAGTCAATGCAACATTTTGTGATTATTTTCTTAAGCAAGATGAAAAACTACATGTGAAATTCTTTTGTTCTTATCTAAGGACATATACACCTACCACACTGTTCCACATTAACATTTGAATGAATAATTTTTTCATTGAAATCTTTGTTTTTTTCTAGTCAAGATGGGAAGTGATTTTTTTTTCACTCAAAACTGCTGAGGTGCTTAGAGAGAATTGTGACTATGGTTTTCCTTTAGTGTTCTATATGCACATAGACACAGATGCAGTCATACACACACATAGAGACAGACAGACATAAACAGAGACAGACAAAAATACAGACAAACAGACATATACACAAATGTACTATATATGTATATATATATAACATTGAAAAGCACTGTAAATTTTCATTAAATTACAGTTTAATTCTGAAATTATCTATGATAGCACAGGAAAATGAAAGTTTTACCCATGTCCTTATAGGGCAGAGCCTCTTGACAGGGAAAATAGAACCAATGCCCTTTTCCTGTGCTTAGTTAGGACATTGTTGTTGAGTTATCAGCAGTCATACAACAGCCAGAGCAACAGAGATGTTGTTCTTTTCTTCACATCGCTGATAAAACAATACACAATGACATACGGTTGTATGAATTTGTTCTCCTCTAACAATTTGATAATATCTAAGTCTCAAGCTCAGTAATTCATAATTATAGACTCAAGTAGTTCAATGTATAAAATTCAATGTGTGATTGTGTTTTAAGTTCTGCTGGCAGAGAGGTTGATGTAAAAGTTCTCCTTCCACTGTGCTTTCTGCCAAGATTAGCGTCTAAAGCCTTTGGCCAGTGTCTAGATGCTCCTTTAAGTCAGAACCCCCTCAGATGTTCTTTTATGATAAGGAAAGAACAGCTTTAGGTCTGCAGTAACACGGAAGGGCTGAAACAACTGCATGCAGGTTTGGGGAAGAGTCAAAAGGCTTTTTAAAGTGAAAATAAAATGATCATTAGCAACAGCGACTATGTAGCCCTGGTAACTGTTCCTAAGGTCAAGTTGAACCCTTTCCGGGTTAAATACCATGTGGAGACAAGAGTCCAAACAACATGACTTGGAGCAGCAATGTGGCAATTAGGCATAGAAAACAGGGATTTTCATTAAAATCAAAGCTGGGTAATGCTTAAAGAGAAATCTATAAGCAGAACTTTTACATTGTTTACTTCTTTCATAGAAGGACTGTACATGAATGTTGTATTTTTCTTGTTGATATTATCTTTATTGTAATTACATATATAGCTATCTAAACAGAATCTTTTGATAGTGACATTGGTACTTTTTACAATTTTTACACATCTACCTTGTGTACATATAGGGGTAGTGACACATACATACCACAGCTTGTGAAGGTCAGAGGTCAATTTGCAGTAGTTGGTCCCCTTCTTCCACCATGTAGATCTCAGGGATCAAAGTCAGGACATCGGCTGGGTTACAAGTACTTTTACCCATTGAGCCACCTTGTTGGCATCATGGCTACTTTTATTATTATGAACAACTGAGATAAGTAAAAACATATGAGTAGACACAAGAAAGCATAGTCACCCCAAGAGTATACTCATGGTGAAGAAATTCTATAACCATGAGATAAAGTCACTGTGCAACTCTTAGCATTAACTTCTTTTTATGAGTGGCACAGCCTGAAAAAGAATTCAATTAGTAAATTTGATCAACACAGTGATTTATTTGTTGCCAGGAAGAAAAATGGTCAAGCTTCATGTGAGTTTCAGTCACAACACTTGGAAATCCTTGTTCTGCAGTCAATAATAAAGTGGAGTTAAATCTCAGATGGCCTCCCATTATGACTTTGCAAACGTGACATGAAACTTTGCTGTGAATATAGGTCCTAGGTTGCCATTTTTGTATGAGTCCCTTGCTAAACCAGATGGCAATTCCAGGGACACTGTACACCTCTGTCTTCCCCTGGAAATTCCAGCATGGCTCTACTTTGGGCATGGATGTTTATAATGGACATGGGGTCTAAAGATTAAAGTAGTCACAAGTCATACATGGATTAATTCTTCAGGAAAAGGATATTTCTAAAATAATAGATTATGTAAACACAAAGGACTAGGTCAAATTTATTTATTCCCCCACATTGCACACTCCAGTTTTTAAATATACTATAGTGTAGTAAAAATCTCAGATGAATGTGAAACTGTGACAGTTTACCAAGGTGTAAAATATTCCAAAGCTGGCTTGTCTGAGTCAGAGTATAATTGGCAAATACAGAGTTTTACTGACACTTCAATTAGATAAACTAGTGAAAGCAGCTGAGCCAGTTGTATGGCGTGTTTGAGTAGGACTTCACCTATACATTGCAAGTCTACAATACGTCTCTTTATCTATCTATCTATCTATCTATCTATCTATCTATCTATCTATCTATTGTTTTTTGAGACATGGTATCTCTGCCTTGGCTGTCATGGAACTATCTCTGTAGACCAGACTGGCCTGGAACTCAGAGATCCACTTGCCTCTGCTTCCTGAGTGCTGGGATTAAAAGCATGCGCCACCACTGCCAGTGTCTCTGGGGTTCATAGAGCAATAAAATAATCATGGAAATAGCCAGGTGTTCTTGGGTGTGGTCAGTCTTATACAATTTGTGGCTGCATGCTTAAGTCTTTCTGGACTATATAAAATGGAAGAATGAGGGAATATGCCTTAGGTTGTATCATAGTCTGACACTCTAAGGTTTCTGTTTCAATGATTCAAATAATCCAACCCATTGGTTGTCATCTGGCATTTAACTTCTAGGCGGCTTCTGAACGTGAAGGCATCAAAGAATCTCTTTAATTTGAAAGACACTCAAATTAGTAAAAGAAATATTGGGAGAAAAGACTTTGCCATGCCTGTTATCTCTTTTGGCTGGTGAATCCAAATATACTAAACTCAGACATAGAAAGTAGGAAGGTATTTATGAGGCTACTCTAGGAGTGAATGAAGATAGGGGAGACACTGGTAAGCAGGCATAAATTTACAGTCAGAGCAGGGGTAAGTACTGATGTGACAGTAATAATTCATTAAGCATTTCAAAACAGCCCAGAGAAGAGTTTGCTTTCCATACCCCCTCAAAAGATATGTATTTAAGATGACAGATTGTTGTTGTTGCTGATTGTTGGATGAGTAGCTCTTTTATTTATTTATTTATTAAAGATTTCTGCTTCCTCCCCGACACTGCCTCCCATTTCCCTCCCCCTCCCCCGAATAAGTCCCCCTCCCTCGTCAGCCCAAAGAGCAATCAGGGTTCCCTGCTCTGTGGGAAGTGCAAGGACCACCCACCTCCATCCAGGTCTAGTAAGTTGAGCATCCAAACTGCCTAGGCTCCCACAAAGCCAGTGCATGCAGTAGGATCAAAAACCCATTGCCATTGTTCTTGAGTTCTCAGTAGTCCTCATTGTCCACTATGTTCAGCGAGTCCGGTTTTATGCCATGCTTTTTCAGACGCGGGCCAGCTGGCCTTGGTGAGTTCCCGATAGAACATCCCCATTGTCTCAGTGTGTAGGTGCACCCCTCGCGGTCCTGGGTTCCTAGCTCGTGCTCTCTCTCCTTCTGCTCCTGATTTGGACCTTGAGATTTCAGTCCGGTGCTCTAATGTGGGTCTCTGTCTCTTTCTCCTTTCACTGCCTGATTAAGGTTAATATTCAGGAGGATGCCTATATGTTTTTTTCTTGGGTTCACCTTCTAATTTAGCTTCTCTAGGATCACGAATTATAGGCTCAATGTCATTTATTTATGGTTAGAAACCAAATATGAGTGAGTACATCCCATGTTCCTCATTTTGGGTCTGGCTTACCTCACTCAGGATAGTGTTTTCTATTTCCGTCCATTTGTATGCAAAATTCAAGAAGTCATTGTCTTTTACTGCTGAGTAGTACTCTAATATGTATATATTCCATACTTTCTTCATCCATTCTTCCATTGAAGGGCATCTAGGTTGTTTCCAGGTTCTGGCTATTACAAACAATGCTGCTATGAACATAGTTGAGCATATACTTTTGATGTATGATAGGGCATCTCTTCGGTATATTCCCAAGAGTGGTATTGCTGGGTCCAGGGGTAGGTTTATCTTGAATTTCCTGAGAAACCGCCACACTGCTTTCCAAAGTAGTTGCACAAGTTTGCATTCCCACCAGCAATGGATGAGTGTACCCCTTTCTCCACATCCTCTCCAGCAAAGGCTATCATTGGTGTTTTTTATTTTAGCCATTCTGACAGGTGTAAGATGGTATCTTAAAGTTGTCTTGATTTGCATTTCCCTGATCGCTAAGGAAGTTGAGCATGATCTTAAGTGTCTTTTGGCCGTTTGAACTTCTTCTGTTGAGAATTCTCTGTTCAGGTTAGTGCCCCATTTTATAATTGGGTTGATTAGCCTTTTACAGTCTAATTTCTTGAGTTCTTTATATATTTTGGCGATCAGACCTTTGTCTGTTGCGGGGTTGGTGAAGAGCTTCTCCCAGTCAGTGGGTTGCCTTTTTGTTTTAGTGACAGTGTCTTTTGCTTTACAGAAACCTCTCAGTCTCAGGAGGTCCCATTTATTCAATGATGTCCTTAATGACTGTGCTGCTGGGGTTACACGTTATGAAGTGGTCTCCTGTGCCCATGTGTTCTAGAGTTACTTCCCACTTTCTCTTTTATCAGGTTCAGTGTGTTTGGACTGATATTGAGGTCTTTAATCCATTTGGACTTGAGTTTTGTGCATGGTGATAGGTATGGATCTATTTTCATTCTTCTACAGATTGACATCCAGTTTTGCCTGCACAATTTGTTGAAGATGCTCTTTTTTCCATTGTATACTTTTAGCTCCTTTATCGAAAATCAGGTGTTCATAGGTTTGTGGGTTAAAGTCAGGGTCTTCTATTTGATTCCATTGGTCGACTTCTCTGTTTTTATGCCACTACCAAGCTGTTTTCAATACTGTAGCTCTGTAAGAGAGTTTGAAGTCAGGGATGGTAATGCCTCCAGACTATCCTTTATTGTATAAGATTGTTTTGGCTATCCTGGGTTTTTTGTTTTTCCATATAAAGTTGATTATTGTCTTCTCCAGATCTGTGAAGAATTTTGATGGGATTTTGATGGGGATTGCATTGAATCTATAGATTGCTTTTGGTAGAATTGCCATTTTTACTATGTTGATCCTCCCAATCCAGGAGCAAGGGAGATCCTTCCATTTTCTGGTGTCCTCTTCAATTTCTTTCTTCAAAGACTTAAAAGTTCTTGTCAAATAGATCTTTCACTTCTTTAGTCAGAGTTACCCCAAGATATTTTATGCTATTTGTGGCTATCATGAAAGGTGATGCTTCTCTGATTTCCCTCTCTGCTTCCTTATCCTTAGTGTATAGGAAGGCATGTGATTTTTTGGAGTTGATCTTGTATCCTGCCACATTACCAAAGGTGTTTATCAGCTGTAGGAGTTCCTTGGTAGAGTTTTTGGGGTCACTTATGTATACTATCATATCATCTGCAAATAACAAAAGCTTAACTTCTTCCTTTCCAATACGAATTCCCTTGAACCCCTTATGTTGTCTTATTGTTATTGCTAGAACTTCAAGCACTATATTGAAGAGGTATGGAGAGAGTGGACAGCCTTGTCATTTTCATGATTATAGTGGGATGGCTTTGAGTTTTTCTCCATTTAATTTAATGTTAGCTGTCAGCTTGCTGTATTTAGCTTTTATTATATTTAGGTATCACCTTTGTATCCCTAATCTCTCCAAGACCTTTATCATAAAGGGGTGTTGAATTTTTGTTGAATGCTTTTTCAGCATCCAATGAAATGATCATATGGTTTTTTTCTTTCAGTTTATTTATATGGTGGATTACATTGATAGATTTTCATATTTTGAACCAGCCCTGCATCTCTGGGATGAAGCCTACTTGATCATAATGGATAATTTTTCTAATGTGTTCTTGGATTCGGTTTGCCATTATTTTATTGAGAATTTCTGTGTCAATGTTCATGAGTGATATAGGCCTGTAATTCTCTTTCTTGGTTGGGTCTTTGTGTGGTTTTGGTATCAGAGTAACTGTAGCTTCATAAAAGGAATTTGGCAATGCCTCTTCTGTTTCTATATTGTGAAATACATTTAGGAGTATAGATATTAGTTCTTCTTGGAAGTTCTGGTAGAATTCTGCATTGAAACCATCTGGTCCTGTGCTTTTTTTGGAAGGGAGATTTTTGATAACAGTTTTAAATTTTTCGCGACTAACAGGTCTATTTAGGTCGTTCACCTGGTCTTGGTTTAGCTCTGGTATATGGTACTTATCTAAAAAAATGTCCATTTCTTTTGCATTTTCCAGTTTTGTGGCATACAGGCTTTTGTAGTAAGATCTAATGATTCTCTGTATTTCCTCTGTGTCTGTGGTTATGTCCCCCTTTTCATTTCTGATCTTATTTATTTGTGTGTTCTCTCTCTGTCGTTTAATTAGTTTGGATAGGGGTTTGTCGATCTTGTTGATTTTCTCCAAGAACCAACTTTTTGTTTCATTGATTCTTTGGAGTGTTTTCTGTATTTCTATTTTGTTGATTTCAGCCCTCTGTTTTATTATTTCCAGTCTTCTACTCCTCCTGGGTGCGTCTGCTTCTTCTTTTTTTTTTCTAGAGATCTCGGGTGTGCTGTTTAGTCCCCAATGTATGCTTTCTCCATTTTCTTTAAGTGGGCACTTAGTGCTATGAACTTTCCTCTTAGCACTGCTTTCATAGTGTCCCATAGGTTTGAGTATGTTGTCTCTTTATTTTCATTAAATTCAAGGAAGACTTTAATTTCTTCCTTGACCCAGGTGTGGTTCAGTAGTTGACTGTTCAGTTTCCATGAGTTTGTTGGCTTTCTGGGGGTAGCATTGTTGTTGTCTTCTAACTTTAATTTGATAAGACGCAGGTGGACACTGATATTTTTTTGTATCTATGGAGGTTTCCTTTGTTTCCAAGTATGTGGTCAATTTTTGAGAAGGTTCCATGAGCTGCAGAGAAGAAGGTATATTCTTTCCTGTATGGGTGGAGTTTTCTATAGATGTCAGTTAAGTCCATTTGCTTCATTACCTCCAACAATTCTCTTAATTCTCTATTAGGTTTCTCTCTAATTGACCTGTCCATTGGTGAGAGAGGTGTGTTGAAGTCTTCTGCTACTAGTGTGTGTGGTTTGATGTCTGCCTTAAGTTTTAGTAATATTTCTTTCACATAAGTGGGTACTTTTATATTAGGGGCATAGATATTCAGGATTGAGACTTCATCCTGATGAATTGTTCCTCTTATGAGTATAAAGTGTCCATCTCGATCTCTTCTGATTGATTTTAGTTTGAAGTCAGTTTTGTTAGAAATTAGTATGGCCACACCTGCTTTTTTCTTAGGACCATTTGCTTGTAAAACCTTTTCCCAACCCTTTACTCTGAGTAGATGCCTGTCTTTGTGGTTGAGATGTGTTTCTTGTAAACAGCAGAATGTTGGATCCTGTTTTTGTATCCAATCTCTTAGCCTGTGCCTTTTTATAGGTGAATTGAGACCATTAATATTAAGTGATATTAATGACCAGTGGTTGTTTATTCCGGTTATTTTTATTGTTTTTGGTAGTAGAGTTTGTGTGTCTCCCTTCTTTGAGTTGTGCTGGTGAAGGGTTGCTAGATGCCTGAGTTATTATAGGCAGTGTTGGCAATGTTGGATTCCTTGGGTTGTGATTTTCCTTCTATTACTTTCTGTAGGGCTGGATTTGTGGCTACGTATTGTTTAAATTTGTTCTTATCCTGGAATGTCTTGTTTTCTCCATTGATAGTGAACGATAGCTTGGCTGGGTATAGTAGTTTGGGTTTGCATCCATGGTCTCTTAGATTCTGCAGTACCTTTATCCAGGACTTTCTGGCTTTCATGGTTTCCATAGAGAAGTCAGGTGTAAGTATGATCGGTTTACCTTTATAAGTTACTTGCCCTTTTTCCTTTGCAGCTCTTAATATTCTTTCTTTAACCTGTATATTTTGTGTTTTGATTATTATATGGCGAGGGGATGTTTTTTTTTGATCGAGTCTGTTCTGTATGCTTTTTGAATATTCAAAGGAATATCTTTATTTTTGTTGGGAAAGTTTTCTTCCATAATTTTGTTAAAAATATTTTTTGGGCCTTTGAGCTCTGACTCTTCTTCTTCTATCCCTATTATTCTTAGGTTTGGTCTTTTTATTGTGTCCCATATTTCCTGGATGTTTTGTGATGAGAATTTGTTGGCTTTTCTGTTTTCTTTGATCAATGCGTTTATTTTCTCTATGGTGTCTTCAGAATCTGATATTCTTTCTTCTATCTCTTGTATTCTATTGATTATGCTTGTTTCTGTAGTCTCTGCTCGTTGACCTAGATTTTCCATATCCAGCTGGGCCACAGTTTGTGTTTTCTTCCTTGCTTCCATTTCAGTTTTTAATTCTTGAACTGTTTCCATTACCTGTTTGATCATTTTTTCTTGGTTTCCCAGGGTATCATTTACGTATTTACTCATTTCTTCAAACTTTTTGTTATACTTCTCATCCATTTCTATAAGGGCATTTTTTTCATGTTGTTTAAGGCACTCTATTGCTTTCATAAAGTCAATTTTTTCCTCTTCTTCTGGGTTAGGGTGTTCCAAACCTTCTGTTGTAAGATCATTGGGGTCTGGTATTTTCATGTTGTTTTTCAGGTTGTTGGGTGAGTTCTTGCCTTGGTGCCTGCCTATCTCTTCCTATTGATGCTATCTAATGGGTCTTTTAAAACAGGATCAGGTTTCCCTGCTGGCCAGGGGCTCCTCTTACAAAATGCCCTCGCTCTGTTTCCTGGTTCCCACTGCTGGCCAAGATCTCTCTCATCCCTCAGAAGGGTCTTCAATAACAGTACCAGGCTCCCAGTTCGCCAGGGATCTCGACAACAAAAGGGCTTCTACTCTGCAGGCCAGCCACCAAAACAGAGAAACTCCCGCTGCCCTCTGCCCCAATGTCCAGACCCAGCACCCAAACAGGCTCAACTGGGTGATCCCGCTGCCCCAAGGAACGGAGGGGGAGTGAAGGAGGCCACTGGGCACAAGCTGATATGGGTCAGGGAGAGTGAGGTCGCCGCAGAGGAGGAGCAGCCCCAGCAGAGGATACCAGCTCTTGCAGACTAACAGGGGGGGGGGGGGAATCAAGGCGGTCAGGAATGCCCCTGCTCCATTTCCTGTGTCCTGCTGCGGGCCCAGAACACTCTCCCCACTCAGGAGGGTCTTCAGGGGCAGGACCAGGCTCCCCGTTCACCCAAGGACCTCGCCAATAAAAGGTCCACCACTCTGCAGGCCAGGCCCCCAAAAACCTACTTGATTTAGTAGTAGTGGGGCCATCCACTCTCAGTGTGGGCTTCACTGTTTCATGCTTGGACTATCTGACATCTGCCTCCGGGGCCTGTGCGCCGGGTCTCTGCCTCTCGTGGCCTCAAGATGACGGATTGTTAAATAGCCCAATTCTGTTCAGTCTGTGACATAAACATTCATTAAAGACTTACCTTGTACTCTATAAATATGTAGTTCTGATTGGTCAACAAAGTAAAACTGAGGGTGGGAAATGGCTCAGAGAATAAAATGCTTTGAGAACAAACAAGTGGATCTGAGTTCAGATCATTAAAAACTGGGTACAGTGGAACATGGTAGACTATAATCCTAACTGAAAAGGAGCAGGGACAAGGGGATCCTTGAGGCTTGAGAGTCAGATTGTCTAGTGAATTGATGACCTCCAGGGTCAGGGAGAGACCTTGTCTCAAAATGAACAAACAAACAAACAGACAGAGAGTGATTGAGGAAGACACCAGGTCTCTCCACCCATGCATACACATGTACACGCCCTCCTGTTGACACAAATACATCCCCATATGGGAACACATACACAATAACAATAATGATACTTGAAAAATAATTTTGATGAGAACTTGGACCTGTAAGGTGTAGCTTTGTCAGTACTTCTGTTTAAATATTTTACTGTTGGTCATGGGTAGCACTCAGTGGCATCTCTGGACAGCACATAGTGGTATCTCTGGACAGTACACAGTGGCATCTCTGGACAGCACACAGTGGTATCTCTGGGCAGCACATAGTGGCATCTCTGGGTAGCACACAGTGACATCTCTGGACAGCACACAGTGGCATCTCTGGACAGCACACAGTGGTATCTCTGGACAGCACAGAGTGGCATCTCTGGACAGCACACAGTGGTATCTCTGGACAGTACACAGTGGCATTTCTGGGTAGCACACAGTGGCATCTCTGGACAGCACACAGTGGTATCTCTGGACAGTACACAGTGGCATTTCTGGGTAGCACACAGTGGCATCTCTGGACAGCACACAGTGGTATCTCTGGACAGTACACAGTGGCATCTCTGGACAGCACACAGTGACATCTCTGGACAGTACACAGTGGCATCTCTGGACAGTACACAGTGGCATCTCTGGACAGTACACAGTGACATCTCTGGACAGTACACAGTGGCATCTCTGGACAGTACACAGTGGCATCTCTGGACAGCACACAGTGGTATCTCTGGACAGTACACAGTGGCATCTCTGGACAGCACACAGTGGCATCTCTGGACAGTACACAGTGGCATCTCTGGACAGTACACAGTGGCATCTCTGGGTAGCACACAGTGGCATCTCTGGACAGTACACAGTGACATCTCTGGACAGCACACAGTGGTATCTCTGGACAGCACACAGTGGCATCTCTGGACAGCACACAGTGGCATCTCTGGACAGTACACAGTGACATCTCTGGACAGCACATAGTGGTATCTCTGGACAGTACACAGTGGTATCTCTGGACAGCACACAGTGGTTTCTCTGGACAGTACACAGTGGCATCTCTGGACAGTACACAGTGGTATCTCTGGACAGTACACAGTGGTATCTCTGGACAGTACACAGTGGTGTCTCTGGACAGCACACAGTGGCATCTCTGGACAGTACACAGTGGCATCTCTGGACAGCACACAGTGGTATCTCTGGACAGCACACAGTGGCATCTCTGGACAGTACACAGTGGCATCTCTGGACAGTACACAGTGGCATCTCTGGACAGCACACAGTGGTATCTCTGGACAGCACACAGTGGTATCTCTGGACAGTACACAGTGGTATCTCTGGACAGCACACAGTGGCATCTCTGGACAGCACACAGTGGTATCTCTGGACAGCACACAGTGGTATCTCTGGACAGTACACAGTGGTATCTCTGGACAGTACACAGTGGCATCTCTGGACAGCACACAGTGACATCTCTGGACAGTACATAGTGGTATCTCTGGACAGTACACAGTGGTATCTCTGGACAGCACACAGTGGCATTTCTGGACAGTACACAGTGGCATCTCTGGGTAGCACACAGTGGAATCTCTGGACAGTACACAGTGGTATCTCTGGACAGTACACAGTGGCAACTCTGGACAGTACACAGTGGCATCTCTGGACAGCACACAGTGACATCTCTGGACAGTACACAGTGGTATCTCTGGACAGCACACAGTGGTATCTCTGGACAGTACACAGTGGTATCTCTGGACAGTACACAGTGGCATCTCTGGACAGCACATAGTGGCATCTCTGGGCAGCATGCTTGAGTATACCACATTTTTATTTTTCTTTTCTGTGAGAAAATATTCAAGGTTGGCTCATAAGAATTTCTTTTCTGGAGAAATTTGGAACAAATTTCTGAGTTTTTTTCTTTTCTTTTCCAAGAACTTGTACTTGGTGCAAGTGAGATTCCATATGTTGTTTGGTATTTAAGAGAAGCTGTTCTTGCCTTTCTTTCACACCTGAACTACCCAATTTTACATGTTCCAAAGAATGTCTACCTAAAAACATACCTGTAAAATAGATTATAAAATTATTTTTGCAGAATTTGTTTAAGTAATGAGTAGTATTTAACAACATTTTATTGTATCACTACATATAAAAAAGGAAGTTAATGACTTTGCTAGCTAGTAATATGACACTTAAAGCAACCATGTAAATAGAAAATGTGCACATATATATGTGCATGGTCATGTGTATGTGTGTGTGCACATACATTCATGTGTGTGTTCCTTAATCTTAGATGAAATGCCATCCAGAATGAATAGATCGATACACATGTCTGTGTGCTTTCTAAGGCATTAAATTTTCTCTGCAACATTTCAAACTATAGTCACTGTTGTAAATTTGTAATTTGCTGTTATAGAAATGATAAATTCATCTGTGTTTGTGATTGGATCTTTTAAAAGTATTATGTCTCCATAAAAATTCCAGCATGTTCCTGTGGCCCACCATGCAGACAATGAGAGCCGTGCAAGCAGGGATACATTCCTCATCACAGAGATTTCACTTGTGTTAAATTCAAAGGTGATACAATTTAATTTAATGAGTGTTCAATGATTATGAGCAGAACATTGACCTAAGCATGCATACCCTGCTAATGTGAGCCTCCCCCTATATTTTAAATTTAGCCTCCCTAGATGGAATTCTGGCAACTCTGTCCCATAAAACGTCTGCATGTAATTAATTTGAACTGTGTGGCTCACAATGCACAGGGCTTGGCAATCTAAATCACCCCATAAAATGACATGTTAGCTTTCTTTCAGCAACAAATCATACAGAATCACTTCCAAGTAAGTAAAACAGGTAGAATCAGGCTCGGTGAGTCTTTTTGGATACCTTTTCAAAATATCTTTTCAAGTCACACAGTGCCATATAAGACATTGAAGGTGCTCATACCCACTAAAGAAAAATAAATATTCATATTAATGAAAACAGAAATTTAATCATTCAGATATAATTTGTTATTTTAAAAGGAATAATCCAGGAGATGTCTCACTTTTAGAGATGTGCTTCTGGTTTTTGTCCCTGTGTATAGCATGAAAGATACATCCTTTGACCTGACGAAAATGCAGCTCCTGGCACAGGACTATGACAAAGCAATGCTGACACCTACAGAGAATGTATGCAAACACCCAACTTTGTCTGCTACCCAGGCTTTAAATTACAACTGTCTTGATGTGCCCCAAATAAGACAACATCAGTTTGATGTGTTGCATTTTGAAAAGGCATGCCACTTGTTGTGAGACATCTTACTTTATCACCCTTTCAGCAAATGCCATTGCTGTAACGTTATAATCTGACTACCAGTATTCTGTCAGCCAAGGGTGGAGCCTACCTTGCTTAGCAACATTGTGGTACTCCCATCTGCTGATGTGATTCCACGCCATGCATGTCAGTATAGTGAGAAACAACCAAGATGTTTATTCTTTTCAAACAGGTGGGTCATATTCATAGTTAAGGAAGAGCTATCTTCTTTTCTCTGGTGGTGCTATTATGAAAGAATGTTCCAGAATATATATCCAGGTGTTAAGAAAAGTACTAAAAATTCCATATGTAAAAAAGTACTCAAAAAGATATATATGCTCAGTCCACTGAATCTGTTTTTAGGGAAGCTAAAACCCCTATTTAAAGAAATTAGCCAGAAGAAGGCAAAAGTCATATGCTGTCTTAAGAAAATTTTGTTGAGTATTAGAGCTTAATTTCTTCATTTAAAGATGACTATTAATAAAGAAAAGACAGAGTCCACTGAGTGATATTTAAATCTGAACATATTACCAGCAATTGTTAGAGAATATCTCCTTTATTTTCAATACAAAATACTTGTTCTAATTTGCTTTCTTATGTCTGTGATAAAGAACAGGATCAAAGCAACTCAGGGAGAAAAGGGTTTGCTTCTGTTCCTAAGTTACTCTCCATCACTGAGGGAAGACAGGGCTAGCTTTTGCTCCTAAGTTACTCTCCATCAGTGAGGGAAGCCAGGGCAGGCACTCAAGGTCAGAACCTGGGAGTGGGGACTGAAGCAGCAGCCGCGGTGCACAACTGCTCAGGCTCTCCTTCTATTTCTCCACAGCTAAGAGTCCTGTTTAACAACCCAGGTCCACCTGCTCAGGAGTGGCACTACCTAGTGTGAGCTAGGCCCTCCCCATCTTTTAGCAGCAATCAAGAAAATGCCTGACAGACATGCCCAAAGGCCAATACGATAGAGGCAGCTTAGCTCCTCAACTGGCAGTCCCATTTCTTAGATGTGTCAAGTTGACAAGAGGCTAGTGTGAGCATACCTGGAAGAAACATTAATGATAAAAGCATTCCTAACCTTAGATATGTGTGCATATATGGATGCAGATATGCTCCTGAATAAATATTTCAATCTGTAGATTTACACAATTCCACAAACCAGTCTAGAAAGTTCTTCTGAGAGCCCCTTTTCCCATTGTTTTAGATGTTCATAGACACAGAAATTAAGAGTACTTTTGATCTGAAAACTAATAAAATAATACTGATGGAGAAGTTAATAAAAGCATATTCCAATATTAGTCATATGAAGATAAAGGAATGAGAACACTTAGAGCCTACATCATACAGGCAGACATATTAAAGATTAAGACGTGTCATTTAGAAGTAGACTTTTGAAACACGAGTAACTGAGAAAGGAAGAATATTTAATGTGACTTTTAGGAAAACCGATTTCCCTGTTCTCTCAGGAAGAGCAGAGGAATGCAGACAGTGAAGTGTACCTTCGTCTGATCCTATATGTGAACAAACCAAAGTGAAACGAGATCATACCATCCAGAGTGATTGCTAGAGACCAGATTTTGTGAATGTCAAAATTATCACACAAATAAAAAAGTAAACAGCAAATATGGGAAGACACAGTAGTTATAAGAATACAGTATCTTAAAATTGCAAAACATCCAGTTGAAAACCAGACAAAGTATCAAAGATCATTTCCAAATTTCAAGTATGTGTTTAATAGAAAGAAGTTCAACATCACTCTTCTTTCCCAGGTTATCTCATATTTCAGGAAGCCATTGATAGTACCTCTCACACCCATCAATGAACTATAACAAACCTTACTGCATGTGTTTGTTCCTAAGGGTTGTAACCCACATGTTCATGACCAATTGTGAGTTAGTGAAGTGACTGAGTCCAAAGCAAAATGAAATAACAGCAGCAAAAGAAGACAGAACGAGAGAAATGACAGTTTGGTTGACACAAATAGCCACATTAACACATATAAATTACATTTATTTGGTTTGTAGCACAGAAAACATGATTCTAAACCATGAGGAGCTTTGGAATAGTTTGTTGTATTTAGCAACAAAGGAAACCTTAATATATGCCAAACATAAAATCTATGTAAAAATAAACTAAATAAATTGTACACAATTGGAAGGAAAGAAAAGACAATTTAGCTGGGTGTGGGTGGGTCTTATTTTAATCCCAATACTGAAGAGGATGGGGCAGGATGATTGCTGAAGTCTGAGGCCAGCTTAGATTGCTGTTCAGCGAAACTATGTCTCCACTCTCCTCTTTCCCTAAAAAAGAAGAAGAAGAAGAAGAAGAAGAAGAAGAAGAAGAAGAAGAAGAAGAAGAAGAAGAAGAAGAAGAAGAAGAAGAAGAAAAAGAAGAAGAAGAAGAAGAAGAAGAAGAAGAAGAAGAAGAAGAAGAAGCCCTTCTCCAAACAAGCAAACAATGAAACTCAGCATTAAACAAAAACAACATACAAAAGGAGAAGAAAAGCTAAAAGGAAGAAAGCATATGACTTAAAGACCTAGAAATTTAGAACATTAAAAATAAAATTTATGAAGAATTTTTAATGTTTGAGCAAAAGCTACATATTATTAAAGGCATTGCCATGAGAAATGTAAAGCTGAAACCACAGAAAACCAGACTGAAGGTATAATTCAGTGGTAGATGCAGGTAGGAAAAAGGGAAGGCTGTCCGATCTCTCTATATGTATTCAATATAGTAATTAAAGTTCTATCAGGAGCAATAAGACAACTAAGGAGGTCAAGGGAATGTAAATTGGAAAGGAAAAAGTTGAAGTATCATTATTTTCAGATGATATGGTAGTATATATGAAACCTTAAAGTTTCTTCTAGTGAATTCCTACAGCTGACAAACGCTTTCAGCAACGTGACTGGATACAAGATTAAGTAATAAAAACATCAGTATCCCTCCTATATACAAATGACAGTCTGAGAAAGAAATCATAACAACAACACCCTTCACAGTATCCTCAAGTAACATAAAATAACCTGGGGAAAGAAAAATATTGAAAACGATATCAGAAGATGGAAAGATCTCTCATGCTCATGGATCTATGGGATTTACATAGTAAAAGATGGCCATCTTAATCAAAAACAATTCAACACAATCCTCATCAAAATTCCTATGCAATTCTTTATGGACTTTGAAAGAACAATATTCTGAAGTTCATACAGAAAGACAAAAAAAGCTCAAGAACTGCCACAGGTCTCACCACCCCTTATTTTAAGGTGTACTCAGAGCTATCATAATAAAAACTGCATAATAACAGCAAGGTTAATCGATGGAATCAAATTACAAGATATAAATACACACACACATCTCTGGATATCTGAATTTTTATAAAGAAGCCATAAACACACATTGGAGAAGAGAAAGCATTTTTTAAAATGATTCTGGTCAAAGGGGATGTCTGTCTGTATGTAGAAGAATGCAAATAGATTCATAATTATCACCCTGTATAAAACTCAATTCAAGTGGATCAAAGACCTCAATATGAGACACACTGAAACTGATAGAAGAGAAAGTGGGGAACAGTCTTGAACACATTGTCACAGAGTACAACTGTCTAAACACAACACTGATAGTGAAGGGATTAAAATCAACAATTAATAAACGGGACTTCAGGAAACTGAAAAGTTTCTGTAAGGTGAAGGACACAATCAATATGACAAAACAGCAGCCTACAGAAAGTGAAAATATTTTTATCAAGTCCCCTGATATATATCCCCAAATATATAAAGAACTCAAGAAACTAGATTAGAAAAAACCAAAGTAGACTAAAACAAAAATCTCATTACAGAATGAGGTACAGCTCTAAATAGAGAATTCTCTACAAAGGTATCTCAAGAGGCTGAGAAACACTTAAAAGAAATGTTCGGTATCTGTAGTTACCAGGGATGGGGAAATCAAAATGACTCTGAGATTTCATCTTACATGTGTCAGAAAAATTAAGAGCAGTAACAGAAATGACAGCTCATGCTGGCAAGGATGTGGAGCTAGGGGAACACTCCTCCATTGTTGTACATAGTGATTGACTTTGGAAATCAATAAGGTAGTTTCTCAGAAAATTGGAAATCAATTTACCTCAAGACCAGCTATACCACTCTTAGGAAAATGATGCTCCATCCTACTACAAAAACAACTGAACAAGTATGTCCATTGTGGCTTTATTTATAATAGCCAGAAACTTGAAACAATCTAGATGTCCCTCAGCTGAAGAATGGGAAAATAAATGGGGAACATATCACTTTATCATTATTATGATACTTTAAAATTCAAGCATTTTATATTTTTTATTTTATGTCATCATGTCTTGAAACCTGTTGTGCAATACAAACTTTTCTCAGCACAGTTTTCTCCTTTAGGAACAGCCACATTTACAGTGCTCAACAGCTATATTTTGTTGATGGCTGCCATGTTGGGCAGCAGAGTTCTGGAAGATGAAGCTTGGAAAAGCATTTTCCCATTGCTGAGGTGGATCCTCCTGATATTAATGACTTCAACAGCCGTGTTTAAGGATGCTATGGAAACAAGGACTTCCAGATCTGGGCCTGGGAGCTCAGGCATGTGCTCTTGTATTCGAGGTTTAGAGCAATAGCATCTGGTTCTACCTTAGTTATATTAGTTTTGGTACTTTTGGGGTCAGTTTGTTGTGGCTCACTGCGGACCTTTCTGGATTGGAATCAAGGCTACTGTAGGCCCTACAATGGGTTTCTAAGGACCTAGACTCAACAAGCTTCTTTCTGCTTAAAGCAGAAGACTTTTGTTTCCTGCAATAGAAATTCGAAAGTTTGCAACATCAACATAAGGCTTCCCCTCCCAATAGAAATGGAACCCAGAGTTGAGATGAGCTTATGATAATAATGGAATTCGTAAAAATTTAATTAAGTAGAAAAATAGTTTAGCTAGTCTAATAAATTAGAAACTCAAATCCTGGATAGAATAGGACAAAAGTAATCATATCAAAAACTCTATGTGCAAATAAATCTTCATAAAACAGAACATGATGGTAAAATAAATAGTATAAAGACCGAATTTCTAAGAAAAATAAATTGATAAAAATGATCAAATTTGATTCAAGATAAGAAGAAAATTCAAATATTTATAAAAGTAGTAAAGCCCCGGAAATCACAGAGTTTCATCTTTGTCGAAGAGAGAAGTTTCAGTGATAGAGAAGTCACTCTCTTCAATTTTCCCAACTCAGAGGTGTAAGATGGAAAATAATAAGACACTTTTAAACAGGCGAGACTAGAATTTAAGTTGGCTACACTCCATACTGCTTACCTCAGCAGTTAGTGCTCTTAACTCTCCGAAACACTCACGGAGGTAGTAGAAAACCCTTGTGATTTCAAGTGTTACAACCTACTACGAAAACATTTGGAAAAGGCTGGACATTTTGCTTTGCTTGTCACAGTTTGGGAAAGTGACAAGGCAAAGCAGCAAATGGTTTTGGATTTGTAGAGCTTGGAGGGTAGATAGAAGGAAGTCGCTCTTTGCTGGCATTGTCGGGCTGCATTTATTTTTCCATTCAAGCAACTGAGAAAGTAAGTTACTCAAGAAAGGAGACAACATGTTATGCATGTGATTTATAAAGTATATACTAACATTTATCAACTATTCTTTGATTGTGAAGGAATCACATACAACTTTTACCAGTATTGGATTAACAAGGAGATGAATAGCATAAAAGAGAAATAGGAAATATTGAACTGTGTTTAGATTCATACCAGTCCCTCTTCCTTCCTTTCTTCTTTCTTACTTTTCTTCTTCCCTACCCTAAGAGATCATGATAGATACCTACATATGTGATTTGCTTCACCATCTAAGCTATATCTCTCTGGACATCTCTTCAAAGATGGCCATAGGTATTTCTCCTACGTGATTTTAAATATAGTCTAGTTGACAACAATGATGGACCATCACCCTAGTTTGATGTGTGTTTAATGAATGAACTACCGATATAATTTACTACTCGTTTTGTTATGATGTAGTCATTTTTTGACTTCTAGGCTAGCCAATTATCTAATGGATGACTTTTTCTAAATTATAAAAGCTCACGTTTTCTCAGGTTACAGCCCATACTCTTGTATATATATAATATATACAATTGCATACATATATGATATGTATGTATATATATTTTAAATTAGCTTACAAGCATTAGGTTTCATTGTAACATTTTGTTGTTGTTGTTGTGTTTTGCTTTTTCAAAACAGGGTTTCTCTGTGTAACTGCCCTAGTTGTCCTGGAACACTAGCTCTTCTAAACCAGGCTGGCCTTGAACTCAAACAGATCCGTCTACTTCTGCCTCCTGACTGCTGGGATTAAAGGCATGTGCCACTCCAGCTGGCTCATAGTGACATTTTTAAACATGATTGCTTTTCCAGATTCCAACTCCCTCCTCCCTCAGCCCTTTGCCCCTCCTTGTATCCTTCTACTCAAAGCAGCCCTTCTCCTTCATGTATTATTTACTCTCTTCTCCTTCCTCAACGTAGCCAACTGCTCGTGTTCTATTTATTAGATCATGACCCATTTCCACTCATACACACACACACACACACGTTGAAACTTAGGATCTGTGTATGAGAAAGAACATGTGTTATTTGTTTTTCTGAGTGTGGGTTATTTTACCTAGTACAATAATTTCCAGATCCATCTATTTTTCCTTCAGTTTTCATAATTTCATTTATCCTTATAGCCAAAGTGCTGTGAGAATTAAGCTGGAAATGATATGATTGAATTGGCTTCAACGAGTTGTTTTACTTTGTGAGTCAGGTTCTTCAAAGAGCAATAAAACAACAAACAGCCATCAAGTGCCACAGAGCATTTGACTGGTATTAAACCTGTTAAGAATTTCTTTCTGAGTAATCAGAGAAGTTCAAAGTGAGCAAGCCAGATGGCATGAAGTGATGGCTCTTAGTAGACCTGGCTAGAGGGGATATGGATGCTGCTCCCTTTTATCTGAAGGCAGAGCCTTCATCTTTCCTCCTTCAGTGTGTGTGATGCAAAGCTAAGCAATGTTGGGTAGCAGGCTTTTTCTTTTGGGCCACCAACCAGCTGCCAAATCACAACATGGAGACTTATTATTAGTTTCTAATGCTTAGCCTTAGCTTAGCTCTTATTTTAATGTTTCTATTTATCCACATTTTGCCTTGGGCTTTTTTTTTTTTAAAAAAAAAACCTTTCTCTGTTTATGTATATCCTTCTTTCACTGCTTTTGGTGTCTGTCTGTCTGGCAGCTGCCTGGCTTCTGGCTCCAGGCCTGTCCCTCTCTTTTCCCCTCATCCACTTCACCTTCTCTCTAGAACCTAGAATTCTCCTTCTACTTATTCTCTCTGCCCACATGTCCCTCCCCTGCTAGCTATTGGCTGTTCAGCTTTTTATTAAACCAATCAGGAGTCTTAGGCAGGCAAGGTGAAACAAATGCAACACATCTTTACATAGTAAAACAAATGTAGCACATCTTTACATCATTAACAGAGGGAGTGAAAGCAAATGTAACACACCTTCACACAGTTAAAGTAGTACCCCCCCCCATAAAAAATACAAGATATCTTTGCTTAGTTAAAATGATATTCCACAACAATGTTGCTTCTCAGGACAGACTGCTGAGCCTCAAGTACTTAAGAAGATTTGTTTATTATGAAAAACTTTTGAGAAGTGAAAACTCAGTCACCAATGCAAATTGTGACCTTGAAACATGGAAAAAACAAAGAGCATGAATATAGTTGAGATACCTACAGCTATCTACAAGTCTTGCAGAACTATAAAGGATTAAGTGGGTGTAAATATTCCTAGACATAGGGGAATAAGATGCCTCTCTTTGATCATCTTAATTGTTGTGGTCCTGCTGATTTATGCTAACAAAGTAACATGAAAATTCAAACAATAAATTTAAAGATTGATATGAATTTCTTCATTCTGACTGGTGTATTTAGTTTAAATGTATCAATTAATCACTTATAATTACTTTTCAAATTTTCTAATAACAAAATTAATAATTAGGCCTTTATTTACCAATATGATGGAGGCTAAGATTGTTTCACTTTCCAAATTTCTGCTCAGTTAAAAAATTAATTAAGCCCATTGGGAAACTGTATCCACAACTATAGATCCAAAACTAGTTGGACAAAATTTCTTATTAAATAAATGAGATGAGTAAAAGGAAGAAAGAGAAACTGGGGCATGGGAGAAGGGGAGGGCAGGACAGAGAGAGAAAATGATAAGAAAAAAGGAGAGAAAGTAAGAGAGTCACAACTTGGATAAATTTAAAATAAACATTGTACTGTACTGAAAGGAAACTATTTAGTTATTAAAATGTTGAATTTATTCAATGAGCACTTAAAAATGCAATAAAATTACCCTCATACTCATTTCTAAGAAAAACACACATAGACCAATAATTATATACATAAACACATCAAATTTCTCTCAGCGGTATGTAATTACATATAGTACACAGGCCACACAATGTGAGTATATAATATTGTTGTGCATAGCTATTAGTAGCTATTGTTTCTTAGAAATTGACTCCTGAGCAGAAGTTCTCAAAGTTGTCAAAAGTATATGGGATTGAATTCTATTAAATACATGTACTTTGGAAAATATGCTTTTTTAATATATCTTATACATGTGTGTGTATTGTAAATCTTCAAACAAGCATCATTTGATCAAGGAGTAGTATCTCTTCCAAGGATGAATTTTTTATAAAACTCATTGGGTTGGGATATTATAGCAAAGCATGTTTAGAGTGTTCCAATTAAATTATAGATAAAATTTATAATTTACACAAAATGTGAAATCTAAGACATTAAAACACCATGAATAAATGTTTAACAATAAAGTTTATTTTCAATGAGTATTTTTTCTAGTGAATGTTTTGGCACATACAGTGTATCAACATGCTCATTTATTAACACCAGCATTTTTAAAATACAGAGGATTTTAAAGTAGAGGCAAAGTATGAAAGAAAGTGTGACATTACTGTCTAGGTAATTTAAAGAAAATGTTTTTCACGTTTATCTACATGAAATCATGATGTGATGGTAAATTTTGCTAGACGAGAGAGAGAGAGAGAGAGAGAGAGAGAGAGAGAGAGAGAGAGAGGGAGGGAGGGAGGGAGGGAGGGAGGGAGGGAGGGAGAGAGAGAGAGAGAGAGAGAGAGAGAGAGAGAGAGAGAGAGAGAGAGAATTCCCAGGGAAAGAGACAATTGCTACTCTCACTGCATTTCCCACCACAGTCTCTGCTGAGGTCCGACGTGATCCAACTCCTGCATCAGTTCCCTCATTTCCTGAAGTGAAAATTAATGCCATCAAATGTCTCCAGTATCTTATTTACCCCTCAGGTATGTCCTCATCACATTTAATGATACTTGTTGTCCACTCTGTTAGACCACACATCATCAGAGTGAGCATTCATCTTTCTTGTCATATATTTATGATTACATATTAATATGTATGCATGCATACGTGCACATGCATGTACATAATTTGCTGAATATGTGGGAAGGGGTTGGCAGAACTTAACCGAAAATTATAGTTACTACAAGTAAGATTTTCTGAATGAGTAAGAACAGCCCAGCTACTCTGAGCTTTGGAGTTTAAAATTATGATATTTTCATTTGCTCTTTTCTTCCCTCTTTATGCATTTGTGCTTTACATGGAAGCATATTTACTTCATTAGTATTTTAATTTGGGAGAACCATATGTTTTACATAATTCATCAAGCTCTATAGTATAATTCAAACATTCTATAATTTGAGTATGTAACTTACAAAATGTTCATCAGCTGACTACTTTTTCATATCTGTGTATGTGGAGGACATACCTTTGTTTTCATATTTCATTTAGATTTCCACCATTGTTCCTTTTATGACTTATTCTTCAGTCACAGAAGGTACACTAATGAGTGATGGAATTTCTACAAAACATACTAAACTATTTATTTCATCTCATACTGGAATCAAGAAAAAGTAAATAAAGGTATTCTGAGGGTAGCTGATATATAATTTTTTTCCTGTCCATTCCATAGTTCCTATAGGAACTTAAACTGGGTAAAGACATTTATGTTGGTTGACCACTGGTTCTCACTAGAGGCTGCAGGTTGTTTTTTAAAAAAAAAAAGAAAAAGAAAAAAGAAAACCCTGACCAAGCGACAAGGACAAAGCTGCTGACATTTCTCTGCACAAAGCATATTCTGTGTATCTGGGGAGTGCTTCAGAGAGTGGGCCAACTACAAAGCCACAACTCTAACTCCGCAACAGTAGTGCCACGTAGTGCCTGACTCTTGCGCTGTTTCTGGGTTGGAAACTAAGTTTTAGGGTAGATGAGACAGGGGAACTTCAGCATGCTATGTCTCGAGACAGACAGACAGATACACCCATACAGAAAGACGAGAGAGAGAGAGAGAGAGAGAGAGAGAGAGAGAGAGAGAGAGAGAGAGAGAGAGAGAGAGAGGAGTGCAGGGAAGAAAGTTTTTCAGGGAGTTGCTGTTTGTAAAGACCTTAGAGAGAAAGAGAAGCCGGCTCTGAGAAGGTCGAGTCTCCTGAGCAGAGATTTCCTTACATTTCATGCTAAGTGCTTCCATTATGATCATGTTGTCTTTATTTTCAGGAGGTTTAGAGGCAGTTGATGAACATCACAATCAACCCTGTAGGAGTTTAACGCATGCAAAATCCATATGGAAGAGTTTTACCATTTGACTAGAAAATTTGATAATAATCTACTCTTCTCAACAGCATCTGTATCCTCTCTGTGTGCGTTAGTATTTTTTTTTTCTGATCTTACTCCTCGAATTCCATCTTCAAGCTATTTCTAAAGGTGTTCCAGTGTTCAAAGTCCGAAGTGGAATTTACAAAGTTATTCCTTGCTTGTCCTAAGTAGATGATTAAGAAAACAAACTAATTCTGAGAACACCGAAAAAATCCCTCTTATGAAATTATACCAGTGCGCCCATAGTGAACCTTCTGGAGAATTTCAAAAGTTTTTAAATCCTCTTGTGAATTTACCTTGAAATGAGTAACAACATCGTGATAAAATTAACCTCATGGAAAAATACATTTACAAAAATTGAGAAGAACTTAGATTGCCTTTGATAAAAATTCAAAAGTCACAGGGAATCCTATGTATGCTAACATTAGACATCATAGGGCCCATGGTAGCTGATATTTGAAAGAAACATACAACTAGTTTCACTATAAGTTCTATTTAGATAGATTAAAATTTATCTTCATATTAGTCACCTTGAGTTTCTTTATTTGGAAAAATTTACAGATCAGAAACAACCGAGTGTGAGACCAAAGCAATATCTTGATTTAAGAATGAGGCAATGCACAGGTTAAGGAAACCACAATTTAAAACTGATCCACTGTGCTTTGGGACAGTTAAAATCAATAATTGGCAAGATTGGCAAGTATGTTCTCTGTTTCACGCATAACTTTGTGTTTCATGCCCATTTAAGTTTTTCCTTTAAGGTATGTCCTGAGAACTGAGCCATCTATGCAGAAGGGCATGAGAATAACAGTGACTAATAAACTCTCCCTGTACATACTGAATTGTTTGCACTACTAATTGCTTTCCTGTTTTACTAGTAATTAAGAGCACACAGTTTCAGTTTCTCTGCATGTGGTCTAACCACTTTCAGAGAAAGCCATAAACCTTGCATTAATGTTAAAGCCAAATGCATGACAATTCCCATTTCCCATAGCAATTGTTGCTACAAACTAAGAAAGTGTTTTAGTTTTCAAAGGGAGATGCACTTACAAAGTTGTTCTAGTAACAGGATTGAATTCCTTTCAATCTAAATGTTGAAAAATGAAAGAGTAGACTTTTTCAAATCCTTCTGAAGATTGAAGATGAGAGAGAGAGAGAGAGAGAGAGAGAGAGAGAAGAATTAGGGGTCGCAGCTCTCTGCCATTGTTCCCACCAGCATTTTAAACATCAGACAATGGGCTTAGCGCCCCAAATGACGGCACTTCGTAGGAGTATTAGTGATTAGAAAGAACTAGTTATAACTTTTAACTGAATATATTCAAAGTAAACTAGAAAACTATGGAAACTGTCCAGAAATATCAGCATTTTCTCCCTAGCAGAAAAATTCAAACAACTACCACGCCCATCTGAAATAGCAAGATAATTGAGGAGCAAAACCTTGGCTGAGTAATTAGCTCTTGACAGCTTCCCTCTCTTGTGCTTGCTGGTGAAGCAGCCTGGGTAGGTGACTGGGGCTTTCCTGACTCTGGAGACAACCGCTGTGACATCAGTGGATTGCTCTCCCGATGTGCTCCGCACGGTTTACCAGGCTTCTTTTCCATCTTGGATTGTCAAACAGAGTAAATCTGAATGAAACCTTTTCTAAAGGCCAGGGAGAAACAAAGCATGAAGAAAATCATCCCTTCTGCACAGGGGATGCTCTATCGTCTCTGAGGTTTACAGCTAGTGTTGCCTGAGAATAAACACTGTTTATCCACTCTAGGGGCCTGAAATGAATGTTAAAGTGCTCTGAAGATGAAAAGCAATAGTTCTATAAACAAGCACACTTAAGACATTCTGTATTGGCTTGGTTTTATAGTGCAAAATTGGTGTGTTAGTGATTGGAAAAGCCACCCCCATATGAGTTACACTGCCTGAAGATGAAGGCCAAGGTCATTATTTATTGCCACCTAAAAGCCTAGAGCAGTTTACAAAACAAATCTGGCTGGGACCCAGAGCTAAGCCAGGAACATAATGGAGAGTTGAGAAATAGAGAAACTAGTGTCCAAGTGCAGCTGTGTATAATGAATAGAGTTAAATCAGTTATAAAATAACACGGTGATTTTACAATGCATCATAAAACACGAAGTCACACAATTTGTAAATACATAGCAAACGATTATGCAACGGCTTATTCAGGAGGCTGGTAAACAACGCTGGTTTCTAAATGAGCCTTCCTTTCAAGACACTTGTATTTGTTTACTAACGATTGCAAGTTGTTTGATTTGAGATATCCAAGCTGTCAGAGATTTGCTTTGCGAAAGTAAATCAATAAAATAACCATAGAATCACTATTATTTGGACATTCATTATCTCTGAGCAGGAAATAGACATGGGGATGGTATTCTGAAATGAATGAATGAATCTGTTATGACTTTAAGCATTCTTAGATTTCAACCTTCACTCAGTATTCCTTTTAATCTGAAAAATAAAAACTTGCTTTTCACAATTGGTTCATAAGTGCTGATTAGAAAAAGCATGGGATAAAACTGGACTCTCGGAACATGGCGAACAATGAGGGCTGATGAGACGCCAAGGACAATGGCACGCGGTTTTGATCCTATGCAATATGCTGGCTTGGTGGGAGCCTAGCCAGTCTGGATGTTCACCTTCCTAGATATGGATGGAGGGGGGAGGACCTAGGACGTACCACAGGGCAGGGAACCCTGACAGCTCTTTGGACTGGAAAGGGAGGGGGAGAGGAGTGGGGGGAAGGGGAGAGGGGTGGGAGGAGGGGGAGAAGAGTGGGAGGAGGGGGAGAAGAGTGGGAGGAGGGGGAGGGAAATGGGAGGCTGGTGGGAGGAGGTGGAAATTTGTTTTTTTTTCTTTTCTTTATCCTCCTTTTATCAATAAAAAAATTAAAAAAAAAAAAAAAGAAATTGTGATGAAATGAACTAAAGAGCAAAAAAAAAAAAAAAAAAAAAAAATTTGCCTTCGGAGTCTGTATGGATTATTGGTGGCCTTGGGAAGAGGCATCATTTGCGAATAGTAAAATAAATGATGATCTCATAGCCATTGTGCTCTGACGACTGGACTGCTTACTTCATTTGCATTTCACAGTGGCCATACAAGTTGTTACTGTAGATCTTAAATGTCTTATAAAAGTCTGTTGCTAAGTTTGCCCAATAAGGCGCTGGTGGGAGGTAGTGAAACATAGGGGATATTTGTACATCACTGGTGGCATGCCCTTGAAAAAGAGAGAGGAATGCTGGGATCTTCAGCTCTCTCTATCCCAGTTCCTCAGCTTTTGGGCGAGTAAATTCCCTTGTTTTGTGCTATGTGTCATCACCATTAGCTTCAAATTAGCAAGCCTAACCAATCAAAGACTGAAATTTCCAACGCTGTGAGCACAAGCAATCGTTTTCTCTTTACCATTTTACTGTCTCGGGTATTTTTAAGAGTGGTGGAAATCTGATTAACTCATGATTGAGCATTTTTATTTTAATGGTGGGAGGAATAAAATAAGAAAGAATAAGTGTTAAACATCCAACAAGGTAATAAGGGTTTAAGCAAGCTTTCTAATTCCAGACTCTATATTTTAATCTAAATATGCAGATTTTATGTTAAAATCTAGCTATATCCTGGTTCCTGAGGCCTCCAGGTATATTTTTTTTAAGTTTATCAGTGAAAACAAATTTGATTTTTATCCAGTATGTGCAGAATATCTTGCGGAACTGTCACCTGAAATGACGTGACTCTTATTTTTTATGAGACAAATATAAGCATTTAAATATAAGGCAGAAGAGAGGAATTTCCATCTTAAAAAAATAGGGCATGAGGCAATATGCCATATTGAGGTTTAAAGGAAACATGAGCCTCAGTGTTGGCCAATGGCTGTTGGCATTTTCAGACATATTCTTCAATGATCAGTGTTTATAACAGAACTGCAGAGCCCAATAAATGACAACTGGAGGAGCCAGCAGAAGGTTAGTGTTTATAGGTGGAAGGAATGTGTTCAACAATTGCTTGTTCTTCTAATGATTATTCTCCATCTTCAAAATAAGACCACAAAAATTTTGGCAAATGATTGACATATAACTGGTCCGATGCAGTTTGTGTCTTTTGGTCTCTTAAAAGGATGAAACAATTTTACTGAATTCTCACTGCATTGGAGCTATGTATAAAGTATTGGGAAGTTCACTGTATTTTATTTGTTGACATAAGCAAAATGAAATAGAGTCAGAAGCACAAGTGATCCTAGTCTCCCACAGTAAGGTAGTGAGAAAGGGCAATACCACAAATTCCTAAGGAATGTCTAAAAAGACCTCTCAGCTTAAAGGTCTTTGTTAAAACCAGTATTAAAACTAGATACATATAATAAAAAACAAATTAACCAATAAAAAAGGGGCACAGATTTAAACATAATTCTCAATAGAGAAAACTCAAATTGCTTGGTAAAAAGAATGCTCAACTTAGCAATCAGGAAAATGCAAGTCAAAATTACCCTGAAATTTCATCATTTTCATCTTATACCATGCATCAGAATGGCAAATATTAATATCATCAGTGACAGCTCTTGTTGGTGATGATGTGGAACACTCCTTCATTGCTGGTGGCAGGGAAAACTTGTATAGGTACTATGAAAATTATTGTGGTCCCTCAGGAAGATGGGAACCAGGATCTACCTCAGATCTACCTGTATCACACTTGAACATATGCCGAAAGGATTCTTCATCCTACTGGAGACACTTACTTGGATGTGTTCATGGAGTATTTACCCATCAGAAGAATGGATAAAGAAAATGTGGTACATTTATACAATGGCATACTCAGTTATTAAAAAATAAAAACATGAAATTCACAGGTAAATCAATGGGATTAGAAAAAAATTAACCCCAAATCCCAAAAGACAAATATAGTATGTATTTGTTTATATTCAAATATTAGCTGTTAAGTCAATGATAACTGAGTTACAATTTGCAGTGGTTAGGTATAGATTAAGGGACTGGGGGGACAGGTAGCTCTATAGAATAGATTATGGATGGATGGGGTGTAGAAAGAAGGATCAGATTGGGAGGAGGATAGGAGGAGGATGAGGGAATACAGGGAAAAACAGCTAAAATGAAGAATTATTTGAGGGTCAGCATGGGAACTGCAGTAGAAGTCTCCTGAAATAAATATACATATACAAAGGAGATTTAAATTAAATCTCCAAATAGTGTGTCAGTCAGAGCCCCAACTAGTTATCTCTTGTCACCAAGTGAAGTTTCTAGTGCCAGGACTGGGTTACATCTAATTGAGTTGTTGACCAAATCCCCAAACAACAGAGGCTGTTGCCAAGTCTATAGATTGCTCACCACAAGCTTACAGCAAGGCCCCATTGATGAAGAAAATACCTATACAACTCACTGAACACGGAGAAGCTGAACTGGTGCCTCCATAGAACCTTTACCCATACGTTCTATGGCTCTTGGTTCAGGAAGGTACTCTGTATGATATCCCAGTCATAAACCTTCTGGTCAACAATGGTGGCTTGACTATGCTAGGGCAATGGTGGCACAAACCTTAAGGGAATAAACAACTAATATCTTATTTGACTTAAGGTTCATCCCATAAGATGGAGAGCCCATACCTGACATTGCTTGGGTGACCACGAACCCAAGACTAGATAGCCCAGGGACTTAGGATAAAATCAAATATTAATGTTAGTTAAAAAATAAATAAAACTTGCAATAAAATGGCTCCTAGTGATATTATGCTATTCTCACAGATCAATGCCTTACTCAGCCATCATTAGAGAAGCTTCCTCTTGTAAGAGATGGAAACAAATACAGAGATCCATATCCAGACATTATGCAGAGTCACAGGCCTGTGAACACTCAGCTCTAAATGAGAAGTCACCATCAAATTCTTGCCGTAGGGTCTTGGGTAACCCAGTGAAAGATGGGGCAGAAAGAACCTTAGAGTCAGAGGGAATGGAGGACATGAAGCCCTCTAAGTCAGTGTGTTCACAGCTCATATGAACTCACAGAGACTGCACCAGGTCCTCTGTATATATTATAGCTTCCAGTTTAGAGTTTTTATGGGACTCTGCAAACGAGTAGGTCTCAGTTACTTATGCCTTCTCTTGGGCTCTTTTCCTTCTGGCTTGTTTGTTGTTTAATTTATATATCCAGTTCCAATGTGTTAGTTTTTGTTTTACCTTATTGTATTTTACTTTGTTTTATTATCATCCCTTAGAAGCCTGTTTGCTTTCAAAGAGACAGAAAGTGAATGGATCAGGATGGGAGGAGAGGTGGGGAGGAAATGGGAGAAATAGAGAGAGGGTGAACCATTATTAGGCTATATTATATGAGGGAAAAAATCTATTTTCAATAAAAGAAAAAAAAAACTAGGGAAAACCAACCAACCAACCAACAAACTAAATAAATAAACTAGTATGTAGAATGCAAATGCATTGCAGCATGAAATTCTCTTTCTTTCTTTCTTTCTTTCTTTCTTTCTTTCTTTCTTTCTTTCTTTCTTTCTTTCTTTCTTTCTTTCCTCCCTCCCTCCTTCCCTCCCTCCCTTCCTTTTCTTTCTACCCTGGGAAGGTGCAAGCCTTTTCCTTAACAAATAAATCTTTCAGTCTGAAGTAAGTATTGCCATACGCTCCCTTCTTTCTCAGCTGACACTATATTGATGTCTATCATTTGTTATCAGCAGTATGGGCAGATCTGGACTGAATGTAGGGTCTCACTCGTTAGTTAGAGTTGGAGAACTGGGGCTATGGCTCAGTGGTAGAATATCCACCTGGCTTGCCTAAGGCTTCGGTTTTAAACTTCAAAAAAGAAGCCCTAAAAATGTGTGGCCAAGAGTAAAATAAAACAAAACTTAAAGAGTTGGGGTCATTCTGTAATGGTGACATGTAAAATAATAGGACATAAAAGTCGTAGTGTTGGGTCTGGACAGGTGGCTCGGCTTCTGTTAAGAGAACATGCTGCTCTTTCAGAGGACCCTGGTTCCATTCCCAGCACCCCCATGGGAATACCTCCATTTCCTGGGGATCTGATATTCTCTTCTGGCCTTCTCAGCTACCAGGAATACATATGGTACACAGATATACCTTCAAGAAAAACACTGATCACACAAAATGAAAACAAATACTTTTGAAGTAATAGTTTATAATTTTTAGGAAAGAATTAGGAAAGAAAATGTAGATGTTAAATTCTATAGAGGTTCAAAGAATTTTCTTCTCACAGAAAGGTACTTGACGGAAGTATATACAATTTCATCCAGAAGAAATATTAACACAAAACATTCTTTTTCTTAAATTTGAAGTAATATAAAATTGCCAATATTGGCTGTGTTTGATCCACAGCTATGACAGCTTCCTAGTAATCTGTCTTTATGGAAACTCCCTAGTTTAATGGGCTTTAATTCAGAGGAGAGAGTGGGAAGGAAACTCATATTTTATTCCATAATAAGGGTTGAAAATAAATTGTCCATCAAGTTTTCCTAGACATCATGCATTTTGCAGGAATTATATGTTCCATTTTATTATTTTAAATGAGATGATTATTTTGTGGGTTATTTTTTACAAGACACATGATACTTAATATCATAGTCACATTTAGCTTTTGACTGACTAGGTAATAAAATAGACACAACTAGTTGTCATTGCCTATACACTGAGTTTAGTTTTAACTAATAAAATAGCAAAGCAAATATGACAATTTGTTATGGAGTTTTCCTCTTTTGGGGGGTCCCTTTTACTATTGCAAGGGGCTAGGTACTGTTGCATTACCACGGTGGTGGTCAAGGGCAGCCACCAGCTAGATGCCATGACAATGTCAGCAAGCTTTCCTGAAGAAATCGATTTCTCCTTTTCATCTTGCTGAAAAGATTGAATTTAGATATTGCACAATCCATAGATTCAGTTTCTCAGATTCAGCTTCTCAATCACAGTCTTATTCTTTCAAATTGATCACTTTACATGATAGGGACAAAAATCTGCTTTCATCCATAAAAATAAACAATGTTTAAACCTAACTGACTTGTTACAAATAGAACTAAGTCGAATATTTAAAACCTTAAAACTGAGCAGATGATTCGGTTGATAGAAGTATTTCCCATGGAAGTCTGAGGGCCCGAGTTCAATCCCCCAAACCCACATAAAATGCTGGATGCTGACACATATCTGTAATTCAGCATTCCTGGAGCAGGCTAGGAGGCAGAGACCTGGGAATTTGCAGAACCTTGAGGGGCAGCTGAAGCAGCAGCTTAGGAGATTGAGGAGACTCTGTCTACATGGTGGACAGCCAGAACCTGGAAGGCAAGAAAGGACTCCTGAGAGTTGTCCTCTTACACACACACACACACACACACACACACACACACACACACGGGCACGGACACACACTCCTGAAAGCTATCCTCTTACCTATCTACACAAACACAGACAACAAATAAATAAATATGTAAATAAATAAATAAATAAAAATTTAAAATCAAAGCTCATTAGGATACGAGGCACCCAGGAGTGTTGCAACAAATACTCCCTGAAACCATCTTAGCCATAAATATACAATTCTCTACTAAGATCTGATGCTCTAATATGCTAACTACCAATTCTCTGGACTATAAGTACATTATATTTGTTTTATTATTTTATTTCAGTTTTTGAAGCAGGGTCTCTTACATTGCAGGCTGGCCTTAAATGCCTTATCCCATTAAGGATGACCTTGAACTCCTGGTCCTCTGCTAGGTTTACATTTGTTTTTTGGGATAATGAGGATCTGGCCCAGGGGGTTGTGCATGCTAAGTAAGGGCTCCACCAACTGACTTACACCCTTAGTCCAAATGTATAAAGATTTTAAACGGAACAGCGACAGATCTGTGTGGAAGAGCTAACAGACATCACTGTCTATTAATAAGAAGGCAGATGTCCTCATATGGTACCATTTTCTCTCCCAAGAAATGACGAAACAAGCTCATTCTTGCCAAGGATGTGCACTCTAGGTACAGACTCTGAGAAACCAGTATGTGATAAATGTTTCTAGACATTTAATGTGTCCAGGGCAGGAAATTCGGACACAGCCAGTAGTTCAAAAACAAGGGTCTTCTAAAAAAATTTGCATTTCTGCTTCTAAGATGGGATATATAGGATACACTTTTTCTTTAGCCTTGCAGGAGCAACACCAGCATTAATTATACACACAGCTTTTCTGGTTGGGTTAAAAAAATATTGCGCATGACTCAGCAAAAAATTTCAAAAGCAGTGTGTTCACCTCTGTAATCAAACGTTTTTTTTTTTTTTAAACCTGCAGTCTGCTCCCTATGAAGGGGCTTAGTTGATGTTTAAGAAAAGAGGCCGCCACTGTAGTGGTCTTTGAGAAACTTCAGGTTTGCTAACAGGAAGCAGTCACTTTCCTAAACTCCGGGTCCCCCCATCTTTTTACTTCAAGTAGGAAGTCTTATCTGCTTGCTCTTCTGCAGTGAGCCTAAAATTCACCACATCTCCAAACCAAAGGCTGTCTCTCCCTATCATAAGGGGTGTGTTGTGTTGTGTATGTGTCTTGAGTTGTGTGTGTGTGTGTTGTGTATGGGGAGTGGGGGGCTCCTGGAGCCTTACAATGGCAACTTGGAACAGGAGCAGGTTCCTCAGATAAATATACAAAGGCCACGGAAGACTGGAAGTCCCAGCTAAAAGGACAGTAAAGGTTCTTGTTATAAAAGGAAAGCTCCGCTTGCCAGGCCCCCGGAAGCTTGTGGGTGGGGGCAAGTCGTCTCACCTATTTTGGAAACTACTTACAGATGTGGGGAAACCTCGGAATTGCTCACACCAGGGGTTTTTGCAGATATTTCCTCTGACTCCCCCCCCCCTCCCCAATTTCCCACAACCTGTGTTTGTCTTGAGTCTGCTGGGCTGATGGCTGACATGTAGTTTACCTCAGCAATCCTGCCGCCGGCTCTTGCCCTGTTCTGAGGAGGAAGTCAAACAAGTGAAGCCTAAGGGTACTGGGAGGCGCTGGCCATAGGCGCCAGAACTGTCAGAAAATTTGCGTGGCGAGTATTACTTCCAACTTCCCTTCCTGCGCCCACGTGAGCCCTCGCACCAGCCCATCAGCGAGGGCTTAGCGTTTCCTGCTGGTGCGATCTGGAACTCGATTTTTTTTTAAAATTATTTTTTCCAGTTCTTAGTAAAACTTTGTTGGTCGGGAGACTGACTTTGAACAGAACTCTCTTTTCTTACCTAAACAGAGGGGAATCAGATACTTCTCTTCCACTCTTGTAGAAAGGTTACAGAGCAGCAAGGCAAAGAAACACACTGCCTGTTTATCTGGGGGTGGGGTGGGGGCAGGATGGGGAGATTTGCAGCTAAGTTGTCACGATCCCTCGCGCCACCCCCGGTCTGGCGCTGTGCATTGACACGTCTCTCATCTATTAATTGCTGTTCATGGAGGGCAGATGAGAAATATTTTAGTTTTTATCTTAGTAAAATAGAAATGGAAATGTCAGCGCGCTCCTGTCTGTTTGTTTGTATAAGGCTATCAAACGAAGTCAGAGAGGAGGCTGTGGCCCGGATCCTGACCCTGATTGTATGAATAAGTAAGCAGGATGCGAGTGATTGGGTTAGATGCTGCGAAGATTTTTTTTTTTTCAAGTTAGGAAGAGGGTAAAAAGACAGCTTGGAAGGGGGAAAGAGGCACTCCACATCCTCACACCCCTCTACTCTCTTGCAGCCAGGAGCTTCCCTGGCTTCTGCAGGCTTTTAAGGTCTGGTGGCGTAGAAATGCCTGCCCCCCACCCCCTTCCTCGGTCTCCCCTTTCAGTTCAGAAGTGCTGATGTGCAGACCGGATTCATCTTCTCCGAGCGGCGGCGGCGGCGGCGGCGGGCGCAGGAGGCTGCAGCTCGCGCTCGGCCGCGGGGTCCTGACAGCGGCGGGGGCGCGGCGCGGCAGCCCGAGCTCCGGTGGCAGCTGAGCCCTCGGTGCGCCTGTCGCCGCGGCCGCGATCGCGGGAAGTTCGGCCGCTGGAAGGACGACCTGGACCGAGCCGGCTTGGCTGCGGCTGCCCCGGGCCAAGCTCCTCACCTGCCCTCCGCCCACACGCGGGCCCCCAGCCAAGTCCCCCAGCTCCCGGGGGAGCCAGGCAGTGCTTGCCCTCTTTACCGTCCCGAAGGCACCCGCACGTCTCCGGACACCTGAACACTTAGGTCCTTCCGAGGAGCCTCCCAGTGGGGAGAAGAGCACTGTCCCTTGAGCCCCTTAGAACCATGAGGCCCACCGGGTCTGGTCCCCTCCTTTACCTCAGGGAGAGGAGGATGGGTTTGCAAGTGCTCTCCCCGAGGATGCCCCTGTGGTTAGTGGTCTTGGGTTTTGTTTTTTCCTGGGAACTGTGGGTCTGCACTAGCCTCGATTATGATTACACTTTTGATGGGAACGAAGAGGACAAAACGGAGCCTATAGATTACAAGGACCCGTGCAAAGCCGGTAAGTGACTGCCTAAGTTGGGACCGCTGCGCGCCGCTGGGGACCGAGGTGCTGGAATCTCCTACTGGAAGCAGTGGGGAGCTCACCTGTTTCCTTCTCCCCCTCCCTAGCCCCTCCGCCGCTCGTCCTCTCTCCCCCTCTCTTTTCCTTCCCCTCCCCACCCTGCGTGGCCCAAGTTCCCTGGAGTTCTGTGCTAGTATGATCGGATGCCAAGCACTAGTTTAAGGCAAATGTCCCGTCCCGGAGTTTTGGATCCCTCCCCCAACCACTGTGAAATTAAACAAGCCATAAACACAGCTGGCTTCTGTGGGTTTTAAATGCCAACACGCAGCGGGTTCAATGCATCAGGAGGGGACAAGACCTCCCCTGTTCCAGGACGCCGTTCCCCAGCGTCTGTTCAAGACCAAGTGGGCAGAGTTTTCCAAAAGGTGGGTGGGGTTGGCATTGCTACCTCTGGACACTTTCACTCTGTCCTACCGGGAGTTTTAAGCATGAGCTTCAGGCCAGAAGGGTGTTGTGGCAACCTTAGAAGAACTCAATTCTAGATAATGTTCCAGTTTTTGGTTTTGGGGGATTTTTTTTTTTCAATTTTAAAATAAATCTAGAAATATTTATACCAAGTTGCTATTCAAGCTTGTGTCTTCCTCCCTGGAAACAGTCTCTGGGCAACAGTGGGACTGGCACTGTCTGAAGCCCAGGGCTCTCCACCAGGGGTCCGGGAACACCCAGGTCTAGCCCTTCTCTTCCACTTGCCAAGCACCAGCACGCATCTTCTGTCCAGCCTGTGGTGGGAGCCCCTCACATGCGGCTCATAGGGCCACGTGATCTCAGGGACCCAGGGCTCTCAACACTGGCTGAAACACCATTCAGGGTCTGGGCATTCCCTGTCCTAGGTTCTGTTGGATTGTAGCTGAGGCAATCTCAGTTCATCGGGAACTCATGACTAACTTTGCGAAGGTTACTCTAGCAGGCCAAAGTAACAAAGTGTCCTTGGGAAGCCAAAGACAAGGTCTGTTCCAAGTCAAGAGGTGTGGCTTCCAGACGAGGGAGCAGAGAAAGGGTAGTCCAGATAGGAAATAGATCTAAGCTTATCCAGATTCCAAGACTGATTGGCAGGTCTGTGGTTGGATTTTAGACCTTTCCATAGGTAAGCAAACCCTCGTTAACCCTTCTTGAGCCTGAAGGAGACCTGTGCTCAGGAGAAGGAAACCGCTGGAAATTCCCTGGTTTGTTCTTATCTAGGATACATTGGCTCCAGTGTCAGATGCGCTCAAGCAGTCTGATCTCTCACTGTGAATATTCTATGCAGATTCTAGTTCGAAACTCAGAGTGTTTTCAGGGGACATCTGTCTTGAACTCAGAGTTCTGATTATGTACTGTGTTAATAAATTCGCTCTTGTCACCCTTAAAACTGTTTCCCCGTGTTTCTGGGACTTGATGGTCTGGTCCAGGAAATTCTACTATAGCAGTGACTACATGCCAATGTAACTTTTGGTAGGCGGAGTGTTTGTAGTAATGCTACAACTTGGAAAGTGTGCATTTCTTGCTTGTCTTTAGGTATGGGTGAGGCCCCAAATTTATTATATTGCTAGAGAATTGTCTATTGTGATGCCCTTTGTGTGAGTACCCAGCTACCAGGTGTCAGTACAGTGTGCTCCAGCACACCTTAAGCATGGGTGCTTGTTTTTCTTTGCAAATAAATACAGAAAAAAAGGAAGAAAAGACAGCTTGAGTAATACTGATGTCTCATTTCCCCCGCACTTACAGAATTATTTTTAATATGAATTTTGGAATTAAAACAGAAAATAATAACTTAGACTTATTATTGTTCTTTTTTATTGTTCTTTTTTAAACCCATTTATGACTATGTGTCTGTGCATGTCTGTCTGCATATGTGGAGGAAGAAAGAATAGCCAGTGTAGAAGGCAAAGAAATATGAACAGGGTCTGGGGTCTCTTTTCAAGTGTTCTCTCTCACCTTTAACATACGAAGATGAAAGGCTATAACTGATCTCTGCCTGGAGAGTGATAAAATTTGTCTCTTTTATTAGTACTGTATAAGACAAACAAAAAGTTAAAATAATCACGGAGAACATGAACACATGAAGGTGACCCAAGCAAATTGGGTGAAAAGTAAGTTGCTGGAATAAAAAAAAGAGCTACAGATCCGTTGGGAAAGACAGTCATACAAAGTCAAGAGGCTCTTTCCAGTCTAGGACACCTTTGCTCTCTCTTCCAGTGGGTTCCAGAGTCTGGTCTGAGAATTGAGTCCTTTCTGGATGTTGCGAACATACATCCTGATATTCAAACAGCTTTATGGTTTTGAAATTTCTCTCTCTCTCTCTCTCTCTCTCTCTCTCTCTCTCTCTCTCTCTCTCTCTCTCTCTCTCTCTCTCTTTAGACAGGGTTTCTCTGTGCTGTTTTGGAGCCTGTTCCGGAACTAGCTCTTGTAGACCAGGCTTGCTATAGGAATTTCTACCGCCAGTAGCTTTTAAGGTACCCGCTCACTTGGGCATGGCCTCGGATTTCTTTTAAGCGTCCACCTTCACAGGCTGACCTCAAACTCCCAGAGATCTGCCTGCCTCTGCCTCTGGAGTGCTGGGATTAAAGGCGTGCGCCACCACTGCCCGAGCTTTGAATCTTTGCTGAGTGTGTGGTTCTAGTTGGGGGTCACAGCATCCCAGTGTGCTGGAGTTTGTTAATCTTCCCACCTCAAAGACAGGAAAACAGACTGAATGACATTAAATGTCTTTGTCCCCCTGGAACCCCACCCCAGCTTAATTTTTACCTTTCCTTTCTGAGGCTTTCTTTTAAATACAAACCAACAAACATAAACCACAGAAATGAGCCCAGGCTTTTCTGTAATACTGATTGGTTTAGAGGAAAGTGTTCTCATATCATATGTGGGTGACGTGACCAAGGATTTAATTTCATTTATTTTAAATGTAAGTCCTGTAAATCAAGGTCATAAGTAGTGTAAATATTTATCACAAAGATAAATTGCCAGATCCACTCTTAGGAGTCTAGTATATTCTCAATACAAGACTTTCATTGTCTCATTCTATAAAATTCTATTTCAAATAAGACAAAAATCATGGTACCCAAGAGAAAAATATTCTGTCATAATTTGTTAGATTTTAAGACTGGAAATACTATGGGAGAGACAGGAAGCTTATAGTCATTTGGTTGAGTTGATTGAGACATTTCTGGTATAAATGAAAATCTATCAGTTAGTGTACCACAGATGAAGTCTGCCAGGATGGAAGGTGGCTACTTCCTTCTGTGAATGCGTGTGCACAGAGCTGCAGGTAGAGCAACATGAAGGGATGTCTGGTTGGCCCCTTTATTGTGTCATACTGGTAGGCCACCTGCCTGTTTTAGTGTGCAGTGAGGTTGTGCCCAGTCTCTGGAGTGTAAAAGGGTCTCCCAAGACACAGGGAGCCCATGGGAGTTTGTCTTAAAGCGGAGGATGACGTATCTCCATGCCTCCATGCCTCGTTTCATAGGGCGACTCCAGTAAGTGTGAACCAGAAGCCTGACATCTGTGAAGTGTCTGGGAAAATCCAGCTTACAAGGTTATCTGCCAGAGTTGTACAGAAATGATGTGTGAAAGCAGAGACGAATGAAACGATTGGGCTAAAACCTCTCCCCACTTCCCTGCCTTTCTCCATCCATCTCTCTAGCCCTCTGTCCTTTGTCTCTGCTTTCCCCTTCTTCTCCATTTCCTTCTGTTTGTTTCTTTACATTTGAGAAGGTATTAAGGATGTTCACGCACATGCAAATGCAGAGATTGAAGAAAATGCATCTTAAATGATGAGTAAAAAGTTAGAAGACTGGCAGATGAAATCCAATGTTTCTCAGTAAGTTCATTCTCCCCTTACACACATGTGAACTTTGTGGGAGTTTTGTACCTTGAAATTCATGAATGGATGGTTCTTTTCCTTAAAGGTCAGTGAACTCAGAGATTGTTGAGCTTGCCCTTTGAGAAGCAGCTGCGAGTCCCATCCTGAAAAAATCAGCTTTTGGCATCTCAAATAATTCTTCCTGCTTTTCCTCATGACCAGGGCCCTAGTTTCCATGTACACTAGATCTTGGGGGAAATTTTTGTAAGTTTATAATTTCTAATTTCTAGGCCAGTTGTTTTTGTTGTTCTTGGTGTTGTATTTTCTGGCTGGACAGGCATCCTCTTAGGTACAGCATTTCAGAACTTGCTCAGTTACACATCTACTTTATTCCATCACAACTTGAAATATCCAAACATTTACCCTGAAGTCGGCGCCTCTCTAGAGTGCCAAACTCTCATCTGAAGGCCACTTCCAGGGGCTGCTGCTTTAGCCAGTCTCTTCTGTCTTAGTTTTAATGGCTCAGATCTTGAAAATATTTTTTTCTCTTTTTGGCCTCTGGTGCCAGCTAACTTAGAAATGGCCAAAATAAGGTTTGCAAAATGGCTGGATAAGGCATTATGCTTGTATACTTGAATTCTATTTTTCATTTGCTGTGAGTACTTCTTTGATTCTTGTCCGGCGGGCTAGTGGGTCTTCTGCTTCTCAAGTAGCAGTTACTGGCAGTAAGTACGGGAAAGATACATTATTTTTTCTTGAATGAATTTTCCTAGACCAAGCGTTTTTTCCCAAATATTGTGTTTCCCTTTCCATCTTCCCCCGTTCCCCTTCTTTTCCTTTCCCCTCCATTTCCCTTCCCTCGCTTCCCTTTCCTTTCATGTTCCCTTTTTCCCTACCCATTCCTTGTTTATAGGGTGTCTTGAACTCTTCACAGTTTTGTCTCCATACAGTGTGACTGGAAAATTCAAAATTCAGCTAGATAGTTTTTGTCTTTTGCTGTTGGTTTCCTTAAATATTGCAGACATAACTACTTGTTAGATGAAGGTTCTGGATATTTCTCCATTTCCAGAAGTCATCTGTTCACTCGGTTGTTTCTTTTTTACACCTTGGGATCATTTTTTCCCTTGTTGTCTGCATGTTTATATCCTTGGACAATATGATCTTTGCTTGGATCAAATGTGCAAAGTGGCTTCTTCATTCTTCTAGTAGCATTACAGTTTGGAGATTTTATATTTGCGCCTTTAATATCCTAAAATACGTGGGTTTAGTTCCTTCTTCTTATAGACATAACTTTTCTAATATTATTTACTTATACCTGTCTTATGACAGGTTTAAGGTACATGTCTGGTAGCTCAGCACCTGCCAGTTGGGGTAAGGGGATTAGGACATAAAAGTGGTTCTTAGTTATGTAGCGTACACAGTAAATTAGGACCCAGCTTAGGCTAAATGGGATTCTGTCTCCCACGTGTGTTTTGGGAGCTTCTGTAGAATGCCATTTGGCTCCAACTGTGTGATACTACTCCTGGGTCCTCTGTTATGTTCTGTCGTTCTGTATGTCTGTTTTTATGTCAGTACCATACTGGACTAATTATTAGAGCTTTGTGGTATATTTTGGAATGAGGTAGTGTGATGCTTTCAGCTCTTCTCTTTGCTGAAGACTGAATTGGCTACTCTAGTTCTTTTGTGGTTTTCTACAAAATTGAAGGATTATTTACTGATTTCAGTGAAGTAAGATGTTAATATTTTGATTTAATTGTGTAAATCTGTTTGGGTAATATACGTATTTTAGTGATATCCTTGCAACTTTCCATCTATTTGTACACTTTCAATTTCCCTCATTAGTTTGTTGTTGTTGTCGTTGTGTGTGTGTATGTGTATGTTTGTGTGTGGGGGGTATATTGCGTATTGACTACATGTTAAGCCATGCTCCGTATGTCTGTCTGTTGTCTGAAAGGCCAATAGAGGATGATAGATAACCTGAAAGTAGAGTTACAAATGGTTGAGAGCCTTCTTTCAGGTGCTGGAAATCAAACCCATGTTTTCTGGAGAAGCAGCAAATGTTCTTACCCACTAAGCCATGTCTCTAGGGCCCTTTCTGTCCATTTTATACTTTGTGACAGAGATCTTTCCTTTTCCCACACCTCCCTAGATTTTTCCTGTGATGGTTCATGGACTTTTTGTGGTGTCTGTTCAAGGAGGGACATATTTAACCCTACTGTCTTTGTTTAGGATTCCACTTAAATATAATTTAGACTGTGTAAGAACTTAGGAAAAACTTCTTGAAAAAAAACCGATATATATTAAAAACAACTCTTGCCATCATAATGACTCACTTTTCTAAGACAATCTAATATGAATGTAATCTAATATGAATGTAATCTAATAAGCAATATAATATGAAAATAATTTGAAACCAAGTTATCCTCCATTATTGTGCCATTGGTAACCCTACTTTTAATGTGTCTTAGCAATCATGACTTATGTATATGTGAAATTCACAACTAATAGTCACAGAAAATGTCCTGCAGGAGTCTTGGTCCCCAAGACCTGTATTGGAGACTCACATTCAGCACTGGTGATTAACTGTCACTCATTTTAGAATATTATCTATTGTTTTAATAGTGCCTTAGTCTAAATGGTTTAAACGAGGGCCTTCCATAACATTTTAAAGAAGTGTTAGAAAACACAGATGGATATCCATTAAAATGAGGCATGGTACATCCTGGTGGAACCACCTGGTATCAGGGATACAGTGATGGTGCTGGTAGGGGATCTGTTGCCATTCCCCTTCCACACTCTAGTAAAGCCTTCTGCGTGATCTTGAGCTCAGAATAATGCTAGCCCTGTGATCAGTTGACCAGAGAGATTCCAGGGGATGCAAGATTTCATTTTCTGGGAGATATTTGAAGTCACTTATAATCCCAATATTGGGAATAAATTGTGGAATTATCAAAAATTCGACAAGTTTAGAATGTTCTTCTTGGGTTTAGAAAGTGGGACTACTTAGCAATAAGGTTTAAGAAGCTTCTTTCCTTTAGTTTTCTATTGAATAATATCACTTTGAGAGAAAAATATTTAAGAAATTCTTTCTAGCCTCAAAGCTATGAAATGAATTTCACAGAAAGATATGTTTTTGAGAATGCCAGAAGGGACCTCTTGTTTATTTATTTAGTTCTTGCCATTTTCAGTCATGAAGTATTGACTATCAGATTTTGAATCATCTTGGCCTAATGGACTTCTTGTTTCACTGGCTTATTACAAAAAAGAAATGTGCTTATCCTATCAAGTCGCTCCAAAGAGCTCAGCTATATATTTGTATTAAGAGCATTGTAAATCAGGTGCAAATTGAAATCCAGAAAGTGAACCTAGGCAGAGTTTGTTTTACTCAGCTTTTTCTTTTGCAATTTACATGTATAGTTTCAGCTAAATATTTGCTGTCTATCACACTTTAAAAAGTCCTTGAATGTTAGTAATGAGGTTAAAAGTACCTCCAAACAAAATCTAATGGTGTGTGTACATACATTATGCAAAGCATTCAGCTCAGAGTTTAAAAAAGACGCCAACGATGTTTAACACTTTGGTATTTTACCAATGAAAGGAGGAGTCACCACAGAACCCACAATAATATATGTATGTATATTATATGTGTGTGTGTGTGTGTGTGTGTGTGTGTACTATCAGCATTGATATCTGCTGTGCTGCTGATGTTTCTGTTGATGCCCTTTAATTGATGTGATGGGGGAGGCAGAGGTGGAGGACAAAGGGGTATAACGGTTTACTCATTCCTTGCATTTCTCTTCTATGTTGAGCTGTCAGCACGTGGACTGTGCACCGCAGAGTCACCTCCAGTGGTTACTGGCCTGCTTGCTCCTATCAGTGTTGTTTGAACTCCTTCTTTGGCTCTGACTGAATGTGAAGTGTTTATTGGGATAATTGCTGGTTCTTGTGTTGTGCTGGGAGCCTCTGTGGCATTGGGTCAGTTGATTGGCTGTTCTGGATAGATGGAATTCTGTTCCTCTTCGCCGATCTGTTTTGAGATGGCAAATGCTAAGCGGTTGAAGGCATATGTGTTTGTATGTGTGTGTGTGTCTTTTCTATTAAGTATTATATTTTAACAAAGGTATATGTGGTCATATGAAGTTACATGAATTTAAGTTGTATATGCATATATACACCATTTCAGTAAGTAACAGATTTCACACAACAGTAGTCACCTAAGATGATATTACCTTATGAGGTCGTAGCCACCTTAAGTCTCTACATATTGCCATACAACAGCCACATTGCTTAAGGACACATTTATCAAACAGTATCATCTTGCTGGGCAACACATGACTCCACTTCATGGCATAGAGTTTAAGACCTTTAAGATGCCTCAAGGCAGAGCATGAATAGGTAGAAAATAGCCAAACGAATAGAAGTCAAATATTTCTGCATGTGTTTGCATAACACATACTATAATAGCATATTCATACTGAAGACTTATCAATAAAACAATCATCAAAGTCTAGCCAGATGGAGTGGCATACACGCCTAATCTTAGAAGACAGGAGGCAGGTTAAGGACGATCACTGTGAGTTCAAGGCCAACTTGGTCAACATTGTAAATTCTAGCTCACCCAAGGCCATACAGTAAGTTTTAGTCTTAAAAACAAAAACATCTAAGTTCCCCTGTCTTTGTGGAAGGAGTCCCCATCAATCACATGAGCATCAAAATCTCTTATGGATATATGAGAAAACTAAGACCCAGGTGGTCTGGTCTGTCTCAGGGGTAGTGCGTGCTGAGAAATTGAGCCCAGGTTTCCACAGCAGATACCTTTGCTTCCCTTTGTCTAGTTCCATGCTCTGGACTTCCAGTCAACACAGACTTAGGAAGATGTCCAATTGAGGAGGTGGTGACTCTTCCACAGGAATCCTTGTGTTGTGATTTGCTGTCGCGAGGTCACAAGGTTACATCTTTTCTTTGATGTTTTTGAATTTTAAAGGCCTTATATTCTACTGTTAGAATAAGACCAATACTTTGCACTTTTGTGAAGGCCTAGTTCTTCTGAGAGACTATCCTTTATGTTTGAGGAGCTAGAAACGGAATACCTCCATCATGTATGAAATAACTAAAAACACCTAAGACTTGTCTTTGTAGAGTTAAATACTTGAGTGTTTGTGAATGTAAGGGAGATGTTTTTGTGTTTTTCTTGCCTATATTTAAATTGTAAAAATAACTTAGTGGTAGAGCAGTTGTCTGGCATGGAAAGTCATGGGTCTAATCCCCAGGACTACACATGTACACACATGCAAAATTTAACATTTTTTATAATAAATTGTGGCAGCAGGTTTACTCTGCCCTTGGAGTCACCTTGAATGGGTTAGGGTGGAAGCCAGTCACTAGGGTTCAGTTGCTGCTCATACAAGTGCTGATACCTCTTACTGCTTCATAGTTGAGATTTTCCATTGAAAGTTCATTGAACTCACAGTTATGAATCCTTAATGAGTGTGAAGAGTATTCTTTCAATTGTTGGTCATTGAATGAGAATGATTTATACTATTTATTATATATATGGATGGTTTGTAAGTTTCTTTGAGTAAATGAATAAGCTGTGTAAAGATAGTTTTTAAAAGACATCACCTTTTTCAACCCTGATATCTAAAAGATCTAAGACTGACTACTTGTAAACTTTAAGGAATAGTAAACTGCTTGGAATTCCAGTCCAGTGTTTGAGGAATTTGACATATGTCCTATATGTTATGTTGATGATAATTTCTTCAAAGAAATTATATTGCCTTTACCAAATTATGTTTTCTAGGGAAGAGAATTTCTGTTTGTATTTGTTTTAGTAAGTAGGATGAAATCTGATAAAAAGAACTAGTCTTTGCTGTTGCATTCCTTTGAATCCTACAAACAGGCAGGCATTTTTTTTTGCATTTATTCTTTATAGCCAATATTTTTCCATTCAGAGGAACAAGTTGTGTATATCTGGCCTGAGTGGGAGGTCACATTGCTTTAAATGTATGTTTGCAATGGCATCTGTGAGCAGTTGTCTGCTTGATGTAGTCAACAACAGTTAATACAGTGAATCTTGATAATTGAGAGGACCTTCATGGAAGTCTAGGATTGAAATGTCCACAGTAGTAGCAAATCTTTAGCAGATATTATAAAATTCAGAGCAGAATAATGTAAACTTCAAACACAAACAAAACTCTAACTTAAAAAATGATTATTTTATTGCGTATCTTGTTTTTTTTTTCTTTCTGAATGGTACCAACAGCTAAGTATTTGGGGATTATTTCCTCCACACCACACTGTGATGGATAAGAATTGAATCCAGAACTCTGGATTACTACATTGTTTAATCCCCCTTCTCTTCCTTCTCTTCTTATATATAGAGACTTTGAGTAAATTTAATTGAGGTTCATAATTGTTTTTCACCTTTTCAAAGAAGTAGAATAATGATTTATTAAGGACTAGGGGGTTGGTGAGATGTCTTACAGGGCAAAGACACTTGCTTCCGAGCCTAATGACTTAGGCAATATTGTATTACTAGGGAGCAACACCCTCAACACAGTGATTCTTATAAAGAAAAGCATTTAATTGGTGTGGGCTTATACTTTCAGAGGATTAGCCCATTGTCATCATGGCATGAAGTATCATGACACACAGGCAGACATGATTCTGGAGAAGTAGTAGCTGATAGTTCTACCTCAGAATCTGCAGGCAGTGGGAAGCCACAGACTCCAGGCTTGGAAAAGGCTTTTTTTTTTTTTGAAATCTTACTTATCCCTCTGTGACACACTTTCTCCAACAAGGCCACAACTTATATTCCTTCCAAACAGTGCCACTCCCTGGTGACCTATATGCCTATAAGGGTCATTTTCATCTAAAGCACACACGTGATGACTTGAGTTTAACCCCCAGAACCCACATAGTGCAAGGAGAAAGCTGACTACTGAGAGGAGAGAGAATGGGTTTTAGAATTAGATACAAATACACTCCAATACTAAACCATCTATTGTACCTATGATTTCTCCGATTTGGTTGTCAACTCTGATAGGCTTAATTTTATGATATACAAAATGAGGATGATATGAGCATCACAATGCTGTTATGAGAATTGAATAAATGCAAATCTATGTTACTTTACCTAGAACTACTGTATTACTTTTGTGCACAGCAGTACAAGTACATAGGACACAGAATATTTTAAATCACAAGTACTTATTTTTACGAAGATGATCTTTATAAAAGCATTAGTGACCTAAAGGTCTTTTTTTCTGCTGTGTATAAAAATGTATTCATTCCCAGGTATTCTAAATCTTGCTTCTTGAGAAGTTAAGCCCCTTACCCCTGAAGATATTTTTCTTTCAAAAAGTGTGAGAGGAAACTGATGCCAGCATTTATGCTCCTGAGTCTCATATGCTCAAGATATATTGGCAACGTTCAATTAACATTCACTAGTGTGTGAATAGAATCTTGGCTACATAGTCTCTCAGTAGTTTCTGGTTTGAATTTTAGTTGCCATCTGGATTGCCTGATTTTAAATAGTCACAATCCCATGTTTACAAAGAGCTAAGTTTGAGCACATGGGTCTCAGCTACAAATGTTCATGGGTTCATTCAACATTTATTGAATATTTACCATGAATGAAGCATGACAAAGAAACATGAAGTCAAATAGAAATCTTGTGTGTGTGTGTCTCGTGTGTGCGTGTGTATGTGTGTGGCATGTGTTTGTGCATGTGTGTGCACATGCGTGTGTTTGTTTATGTATATATGTGCACATGTGTGGTGTCTGTCTGCGTGTGTGTAGAGTCCAGGGTTCAATGTCACCAGATCACTTCTCCGCCTTCCACCTTAGCTTTTTTAGATACGATTTCTCACTGAACCTGGGTTTCAGTGACTGGCTAGATTGGCTGGCTATCAAACCCTAGAAATCGTCCTGACTCCACATGCCTGGAACTATGCTAAGATTGCTGGAACGTGCCCAGAGCTTTGCATGCTTTTGCGTGTTTTAATACAGGTACTACAGACTGGATGCAGTTCTTCATGATATCACGGCAAGTGCTTTAATGACTCAACCATCTTCCCAACTTCCTCACTTTAATTTTTGTGAACAGAAAATGGTTTATGTCCATGGTTATACACTAGTAGCACAACTGCATTCTAAATTTAGCTCTAGTGTATAATAGTGACATAATTGTTTGCTAAAGATATTTCATTTTAGCTTTTGAAAATGGAAACTATCATAAATTATGACAACTAGAATTCAGAATTTTTTTCTTTAGTCAAGATACATGAGTACTGCCTGTGAGTACCCTGTGGACATTGATTCTTGGGAATAGACTGGGGTGGGATGCAGCTAGTAATTACTTATGGAATTACTTGGGAATAGCCTATATTAACCAGTCTTGATTTTTATTACTTTATCTTAAGCAACTTAATTTTGTGATTTCAGCTTTTCATGTTCTCCCGATGTTATAGAATAGATAAAGCACATTTCTGTACTCTACACTGTGTTCTTATTATGTCGATTTAAAGGCACATGGTTCACATTTTCTTTGTTTATGGATGAGAAAACCAGAAACGTGATAAAATAAATTAAATGAAAGGCTGTTCCTTTGATTTTGAGCTGACTTTGTAAAGTAGATGCAATTGTCTCTTTCTTATGTAAACTCATCTGGATTGTGATTTAGTAACTGACAAACAAACCGGCCTGGTTGTTCAGGACTGTATACACAAGAACTGGCTGTGCTTCTGTACCTGTGTGCCATGCAGGGGAACCTATGTGCCATGCAGGGGAACCTATGTGCCATGCAGCGGAACCTATGAGCCACGCAGGGGAACCTATGAGCCATGCACGGGAACCTATGAGCCATGCAGGGGATACCTCTTGCTTTTGCTAGCGTTGGTCTCCAAGGGATAGAAATGTCTAAGACTGTTTGAGCCCTAATGCCTACTGAATTCCAGTGTCCTTGGCACTGTGAGCAGCTTCCTTGCAATGGTATCAGAGAGTTGCAGGCTGCATGGGCCCTGGAAACAGAACAGAAATAAAGGGATGCTACCTCTGATTCACTGTTGGTGGGGCCCCTGGTTCAATATTCCAGACAAACTGTGGAGGCCACCAGGCTGTTGTGGTCATAGGCCCTGCAGGTTCCCTCTCTATGCCAGACAGTATCCCTGTAAACCAGGCGTGGTGGTGCACACCTTTAAACCAAGCATGCAGGAGGCAGAGGTAGATAGATCTCTGTGAGTTTGAGGCTACTCTGGTCTATAAAGCTAGATTCAGGCTAGCTAGGAGTTATACGGTAAGACAGTATCTCACAAAAGTGATATCTTTGAAAATAACTTGGACCTAAATTCCCATCCTCCTTTTTCTACTCAAGTCCATCACTAATTGCTTACCTGCCGAAAAATAGCAAGGACTCTGGGCATAAATCCCCACATTTCTCTTTTTTTATTTTTTATTTTTTTAGAGTTTTCAAGACAGGATTTCTCTGTAGCTTTTTGGTTCCTATCCTGGAACTAGCTCTTGTAGACCAGGCTGGCTTCGAACTCAAGAGATCTGCCTGTCTCTGCCTCCCGAATGCTGGGATTAAAGGCGTGCACCACCACCGCCCGGCCCCCACATTTCTCTAAAGATGTTGGTGCCACATGACCACCAGACTGGAAGGTCATCCTAGTGGATTTGCCTCATGGGAAAAATGGTTTCAGTGTCAAGTGAGTGCAGTGTGGCCAGAAGAAAGTAAAACCCAAATGTTCTCTTTTTAATGTTGGTCTTCATAACCCAGTGAATAAGAGGTATAGGTAAAGAAATTAAGCAAATTTTCTGCCTTAAAACATTGTACAAACTATGGGGCATATGAAAATATGTGTTACTGTCTTTGATTTTCAGACATAGTCTCATGTAGCCTTACTGACCTGAGTTTACTCTGTGGCTAAGGTTGGCCTTGATCTTCTTGTCTCACCACCCAATTGCTAAGATTACAGGTGTGGACCACTTTAATCAATTACACACACACACACACACACACACACACACACACACACACACACACACACGAAAAACTCTTTAACTTATCACCAACATATATTTTAATTATCTCTATAAAATTGAACTTCATAAACCTTCATTTTATATTAATTGTCTAGCAAAGAGTTACTTTCTGTTGTTACTTATTTTATGTAAAACATGCTTTCAGATGAATTTAAGAATTCTTAAATTATTGTCAGGAAGTTTTATTCTTGAGATTTTTATATCAGTAAATAAGAAAGTCCAATAGAAACTAGTAACAGGAGTGTACTCAGTGTAATTTAATATAAAGAACACTAGTGTTGTGAAGAAGACATATGTACAAATCAGAGCTCTTGGTGTTGAATTATATTAACTTGATCTACTTACAATACTTTTGAACTGAAGTCTTTTCAGTTGTAACAGGGATAGTCATATCTAGCTCATAAAACAGGTATGAATTAAAGACACAAGGTCTGGTAAGCTGATAGGTTGTGTGATGTAAATGAGCATAAACAATATATTGTATCTAATATGTTTTAGAAATGTGTTTGGTGGTTTCAAAACAGTTCCGTGTCCTTCCTGCAAGGATTTCATTTCATACCTGGGGAATAAAACACTAAACTCTTCAACTGTAAATATCAAAATGTAATAAGCAAAATATTGTGTTAGCCCTGAAGACGGAATTCTCTGCATCTGGTATAAAGAAGACTTCTCAGGAAGGTGACATTTGAGCTGGAGTTTGACGTTGTGCAATTTTTTTTCCTGTTAAAAAGGTGGAGCAATAATTTAGAGCCAAATAACTAAGATTAAAGTGGGAGCTGTGAAAGTTCATGACTTTTATGAAAGTACGGGAAGTGGGAATTAGTTCAATGTGAACGGAACAGAGGGTGTGTAAAAGTTTATGCTTTGGCAAGAAATAATTCCGGATGGTACAGTGTCAAGGATCCTTAACACCAGACTTTGAACTTGATCCTGCTTGTAGTGAGAAAGGGGCTTACTGAGGATTTAAAGCAGATGATTGGTTTGATTGCAGTCATATCAAGATACATGAGAATGTAAGTAGGTGGAGGACAAGTGGGAACAGCATGACCTTGGGCTTTGGAGCAGGGATGCACTAATACAAGCTGACACTGGGTAGTGCTGAGAGTCATAGCAGAGAAAGTTCGAGTTTAAGAAGCCAGAATGAGAGTTTGAAGATCAGCAGAATAAAAACAAAGGATCTGAGCTCTGGACCTGCTCAATGAGAAAAAGTTCTTACAAGCATGAAGACCTGAGTTCTATTGCCAGTATTCACATGCAAAGCAGTGTGGTGGTACAGCCTTGTAATCCTAATGCCTGCTGAGCAGAGACAGGCAGATGCCCGAGGGTCAATGGAAAGCCAGCCAACCCTAATGTGCCTTCCATGCACTCATGCGTGCATAGTCATACACATGTACACACATGTATACATGCATACACATAGACATGCCCATACATACTCAAAAAAAGAACTAAAGAAGCTAAGAAAAGGAACTGGGGAAGATAAGCAGAGTGAGAAACAATATAAAAACCAAAGTTGTATTTTGAAAGCAAATAAATTTGTTTTAAGAGTCCTTTGATATTCACATAATTCTTGCTCTTGACTGGCCCCTTTATGTTCATGACTATATTGGATAAATATGAGCTTGTGTAGTCCATATTAGCTTTGAGAAAATCTTGAAAAGTCTTTACATTTGGCTGGAGTCACATTATTATGGGTTAATTTAGAAAAATATATTTTTAAGATGATCTTTTAATAGATGAATATTGTATGCAGTTGGTAGTTGTTCATGCCTTCCCTAAGACCATTTAATAAGTTTGAAGGGGATGAGGAGATGGCTCAGTTGATAAAGTGCCTTCTTTTCGATCTGAATTTGGATGCCCAGTGATCACATGACACCACTAGGGTAGGGAAGTCTGACGTGGAGACAGCTGGGTCCCTGAAGTTCATGGCTTTGCCAGTTCAGTGAGAAAGAGCCAGTTTATAAAAAGAAGTCTGCCAGAAACTGAGGAAGACATCTGAAGCTGGTCACTGGACTCCACACATAGGTGAGTGTATGCGTATACACACACACATATACACACACACACACACACCTTTACATGTGTTAGTCAACACATGAACATTCATATTATCTATACACACCATTTAAAAATAATTTAAAAGGTTTTCTTTTCATTTTACATACCAGCTGCAGTTCACCCTCCTACCCCTCCTCCAACTCTGCTCCCCAACTATTCCCCTAGCCAACCCCCTCCCCCCCATCCACTCCTCAGAAAGGATAATGCCTCCAATGGGGACTCAACAAAGTCCGGCAGATCAACTTGAGGTAGGCCCAAGCCCCTCCACTCTGTACCTAGACTGAGCAAGGTATCCCTCCAGAGAGAATGGGCTCCAAAAAACCAATTCATGCACTAGGGATAAATCCTGATCCTGTTGTCAGTGACGTTACAGACTGTCCAAGCCACAGAACTGTCACCCACATTCAGAGGGCCTAGTGGTCTCATGAAGGTTATCTGGCTATCAGTCCAGAGTCAGTGAGCTGCCAGTAGCTTGGGTCAGCTGTTTTTGTGAGTTTTCCCATCATAATCTTTACCCCTTTGCTTATATACCATACTCACATTTTTTAAAAAGTTGTTTAACTATTACACTTGTAAGTATTAATGAATTTATTAACATCTTTTCTATCTTATATGTTTTTTCTATTTTAAACTATTTATTAATACTATAGAGAAATACATTGGCTTAATTTCAGATTTATTTTGTTTTTAACTATGTGTATACATGTGCCCATGCGGGAGTTTGTGTACATGTGAGTGCAGGTACATACAGAGTGTAGGAAAAAGGCTTGAATTGCCCAGAGTTGGAGCTGCAGATAGTTGTGAGCTGCCCAGTGTGGGTGCTGGAAGCTAAACTTGGTTCTTCTTGAAGAGCAGCAACTTCTTTTAACCACTGATCCACCTCTATCACCCTAACCTAAACTGTATTTTATTCTTTGCTACTTTATTCATCTATCAAATCTCAAACAATCTATTATTAACTACATTAATTTTTTTGCTGTTGTTATTTGTTTGTTTTGTATTTTGAAACAGAGTCTCCATTAGCCCAGGCTGGCCCTGTTCTTCCCATGTATCTGAGAAAGGTTTTGAATTTAGATTCTGCTGATCCCACTCCTCAAGTACTAGAGTTCGAAGTATGTACTTAGCTCCTCTCATTAATTTGATGATTTTCCCTATACCTCCCACATATGAAACCAGGTTCTTGTAGATAAGCGTGTTGTCTTACTTCTTCATTTATATTTCCCAGTCTTTGAGTTTATTAACTTTTCTTGCTGGGCTGGTTCTTTCCTAGAATTGTCTGAAAGTGATTCTTGCTCACCCTGTTCTCGTTTTAAAGAGCAGCTATCAATTATTTATCAGATATCACATACTGTGTCTTTTAAACTACTATCTATCAGATTAAAGAATACTGCAAGTTTTAAATTTGGATTTTTAAACTTCACGTAATTTCGCTAATTAATTACAGTTTATCAGTATTCTACAGTCCTGGGATGAATCACGTCTGAGTATCCTCTCCTTTTCCTCCTCTTCTCCCTCTTCCTTTCTCTCTTTCTCATCTCTCTTTAATTTTGATGCATTCAGATACTGAGGGAATTTGAATTTTATATCTGTCATTTTTACTGCATTTGGAAGCTTCTTGTTGCTTCTGTTGGATTTGAGCACACTAATATCGAGAACCACTTTACAATAAAGCCATATCCCAAGCTACTGTGGCATCATCATTTCTGTACACATCTTCTAGTTTGGAGCAGGTTTTGCTTGTGATCTCAAGCGATATTTGCTTTCACTCCCTATACTTAGTTTAAAGCTACCAGAAAAATCACACTTTGTACAGGTACCACGTGATGGTGTGAATTTAACTTTCATTCTTCATTATACGTTTTAATTCCTAATTTATTAGAGTTCATTCTCTCAGCCTTTCCAGCTGTAGTGTGCCTTATTCTGTTTTTTTTTTCCTTTGAGTCTCAGAGGACAATAGAACTCAGTAATTGTGTGAACCATGCAGTACCAAGATCTTTAGTTTAAAAATGACTTTATTCTTTTGTTTCCAGTTCTCCTAGCAGCCATATCTTATAACTATGGTTAGATTATATGTGGCTATATAGTAAATATGTATAATATCTCATGTACCCGTTTTTAAAACTGATAGATTGATCAATCTGAGAGTTTGAAACTTAGTGTATCTAACATTGTTAATTGTTCGGGAAGGTCAATATGTGTGTGTACATGAGGGTGTATGTGTGTGTCAAGGCTGAAGGCTGGGCTTTATGTCAGGAAACATCCTTTATTGCCCTTTTACCTTATTCTTTGAGGTATGGCCTCTCAATCAAACACAGAACTTGTTGACATAGATAATAGTTAGCCAGCTTGTTCCATGGATCTTCTGTCTCTGCCTGCTGAAGATTCGGTTGCAGGAGGGCTGCTATGGCCCTTAATCACTGGCATGGGTTCTAGAGATCCAAACTTCTGAGCTCTACTTGAGCAGCAAGTTGTTCAACTACTGAGATATCTCACCACATACCAGTCTGATCTGTTGATAACCACTACTTTAACTTTACTTTTTGACAGAATTTTATTCTATAATGTAGGCTCACTTTTGGGACTTGTGATATTTCGCCTTAGCCTCTCCAAAGTGCTGGGATTACATGTGCCTCCATGCTTGTTGGTAATGCTACTTCAGCCTTAACTAAGTGGTATATTCGGTCACAGTTTTCAACATGGTCTTACACTTACATTGCCTCAAACAAAATTTCATTCTTTTAATTTGTGGAAATGTAGATGCGAAGGTTCAGTTAAGGGATTATAGTCCTCAACTCCTCATAGAATAATGCTATTCTGATGTCTTAATATAATGCCAATTATCATAGTCAACCTATTTGAAGCCAATTATGCAAATAGGTGGAGTTAGTGGTGGTGACTTGTGTACATGAATAGGGGTTGATTAGGAGGGTTACCCACTGACCCACACTCGGCTCTTCAGGCATTAATTATAGCTCCCCGTGAATTATGCCATTGTGGTTTCTTTGAGTTGAGACTGTTCCCTCTCTTTTCTTTGGAAGTACAAATGTTCTTTACTGGGTGAGCATGGGTCCTGAACATGAAAGATCAAATCTATCAATGTCCATAGAAAGCGAGATGTTGGGAAAAGAACCCTGAAGGAAACTAGCTTGCTTTGCTCAGTGTGCCCCAACAATGCTCTTGTCCTCAAATTCTTGCATCTCCTCCTTTTTTCTTTTGCCTGTGTTAAACATGGGGCCAATCTTCATGTGGCCATTGGTCTGGCGTTCATTAAACTTTTTTCTCTTGTAATTTTCTCCTCTAGGAATTTTCCTACCTAGGAAATATGAAAGAACCACTAACAAACAATAGCAACAATAGAATTCAAGTGAAATGACTATACAGTGAGGGAGTACTAGGGCGCTGAAGTTTAAATGAGGAAGGAGTTAAGTACAACTAAACATGTAAGAAGAAGACACGTGGAAACTTACTATTCCATAAGCTAAATTTAAACAAATTAAAAAATAGAAATCCCAGCTAAAGAATCCAGACTGCCCAGTGGCTTTTGAGAACAAAACCTGAATTATTAGAATGTGTATTCATTCATCTGATGGCCAATCAGTATGAAAGCCTTGTTTGAAAAGACAAACCTGGAAGCATTGGCACTGTTCAACATGAGGGAAATAGTTGACTTAATTATGTTGCATTTCTAGGAAAGAGCATAGGTAAGGTATTTTAGAAGTTAGTTATTTTGAATAGGACAACTGATTGGTGGGCTCTTTCTTGGGCAAGACTGTTCCTCTTTACTCTCAGAATTCTTTGATTGCCTGTGTTTTTTTTTTGTTTGTGTGTGTGTGTATGCGTAGGGATGAGGCCTCGTGGACTTTTCCCTTCTATTTTGGCATGAAAACATATACAAACAGCATTATACAGAGTAGTTTATATTTAGGAATATTTTATGTTATTTAATGATGAATAATGAAATGTTTTATTTGGAGAACTGAGTATAAATCATTGCAAAATTTTTCGACAACTTTTTTTTCCAAGCCAGAGTTTCTCTGTGTAACATCTCTAGCTGTCTTAGAACTTGTGTTGTAGACCAGGCTGGACTCAAGCTCACAGAGATCGTCCTGCCTCTGCCTCCCTACAGCTGGGATTAAAGCCATGTGTCATTATGCCACCATCATAAATCCTTAAAATCCTTAAGAGAATAACAGTAAAGACTGTGTGGAAATATTAGCTATTTTATGATAAAAAATTTTAGCATGGGATTATTCATTTGAATAAATAATTAGATTATAATTGTAAAAGTGAGATGTGCACATGAACTGTTAAGAACTAAAAAGATTTTTTTAATAGGTTTTGATATGTGCATGCTTGTTCCACACACACGTGTGTGTGTTTATTTTTATGCAGGTACATACATTATTATGTACACAGATATTTGTAATTCCCACTCAGACCCATGTTTTAGTAAAAAGTCACAGGAAGTGACTGAGAGTGTTTTGAGCTTCTCTAATTCTCCTTTTCCCTGATGTCGTCGTGTTTATGAAATGGTTCATCACTTCCAAAACTTCAGTTTCATAGTTGTGAGTTTGACTTAGAGTTGTTCTGTGTTTTCTTAAGAAACCAGAATACATCAATTTTAACAATTGCTTGCAGCTAAAACATATGAAAAAAACCCTCAAAAATTCTGACATGATTATGCTTTGAGATAATTTCAGTTTTGAATGTATATATGTATAAATGTGTGTGTGTGTGCATGTGTGTGTGTTGTGTTCTTTGTAAATGCATCATAAATAGATATGAGCTGGCTTTGAGTAGTTAAAAATGATTGGACCATAATGAATACCAAGTATTTCTCTAGTAATTTATATTTACCAAAGGGTGTTTATGTATCAAGAACAAATTTCAACCTTTTATGATAAACATTATTTTTGCTTAAAAAATAATCTTAATTTTAAAGAAACTAAATGGCTTTGATATGTGAAGTCTCCAGTTTTGAACCACCTACTTTTCATATTGTAGCATCTATTAATGGAGAGAGAAGACACACAAGTTAATGTCAAGTGCAATGATACCAGGTAAAGAAAGTTGGAAATTAGATATGACTGAGGAGAGGCTAGATTCTGAAGCCTTATATGTGTTAATGAATATATGTGAGGTGGGGCAGGGGCAAGGACAAGCAGAGATAAACTAAGACTCTCTGTGTGTAGAACACACATGAGCATAGTGCAGATTAGGACATCAATAACAGAGCTAGAGGAACTCCTCATATCCTACATACATGGTTTGTAGGTAGAAACACCTGAACATATTAATGAGTTCCAGTGTAGGATTTTAAAAGGGAGCATCATAAATGGTAATGCTGATGTTAGGTAGATAATTGGGCCCTTGAATCTAAAGTTCATAGGGGAATCTGGGCTTGAGATCTGCACTTGGAATGTAGGTACTCACAGTGGTGACCTTGGATTTCTTCAGTGGAAGGATGGTTGTCAGTAAAGAAGAGAAGTGGTTCAGGGTCTTTGTTCCAAAATATGACAATGCTTTGGATATTAAAGATAAGAAGGAATTAATAAGGAACCTGATATTATTACAATTGTTGAAAAATAAGCTGAAATGGATCCAGTTAGAGTGAGAAAAGCTGGAGAGTTATGATGAAATATAGACAACCTTTTTCTGAGCCCATTCCCTGAGCCTCATGCTATAACAAACATGAATACATGTAAGCAAAGTCCATTTTTTTCTTTGTCCCACAGTGGTATACACTTTTAGTTGTTGTGTGGAAGAGTGTTTATTTGGTTTTTATAATAACAAAGAAAGCCACCTCCACTACTACCATTTCCTTCTCCTGCTTCTTCTTGAAGAAGCTGAGACAAAAGAAAGTGGAACATTTCCTTGTGTTTTTACAACAACAGCACAGTCTTTATCCCAATACCACATGCACTGATCCATGTTGACAAAAGTCGCAATAAATTTCAAGAGTGAAAATAATCAGGGGTGAGAATAAAATAGAGAAGCAACTGACACCAGGGAAAACTAGAGAGGAGCATGGAGCACACGGTGCTGGTGCGGTCGGTAAGGATAGAAACTGTCAGAGGATGTAAACGTTAGCTGAGAGACAGGATGGGGCACAGTCCTGTCTGCTTAGGTTTCTCAGAGCTTGAAAGGAGTTTCTCAAGGTTAGCATTGGTAAGCACAGGGCTTCACAAGGAAAGGATTTGCATGCTCATTAAAAAGCCTGAACCAGACCCAAAAAGAGGAACATGGGATGTACTCACTCATATTTGGTTTCTAACCATAAATAAAGGACATTGAGCTTATAATTCATGTTCCTAGAGAAGCTAAATAAGAAGGTGAATCCAAAGACAAACACATAGGCATCCTCCTGAATATTAACCTTCATCAGGCGATGAAAAGAGACAAAGACAGAGACCCACATTGGAGCACCGGACAGAAATCTCAAGGTCCAAATCAGGAGCAGAAGGAGAGAGAGCAAGGAACTTAGGACCGCGAGGGGTGCACCCACACACTGAGACAATGGGGATGTTCTATCGGGAACTCACCAAGGCCAGCTGGCCTGGGTCTGAAAAAGCATGGGATAAATCCGGACTCTCTGAACATAGCGGACAATGAGGAATACAGAGAACTCAAGAACAATGGCACTGGGTTTTTGATCCTACTGCAAGTACTGGCTTTGGGGAGCCTTGGCAGTTTGGATGCTCACCTTACTAGACCTGGATAGAGGTGGGCGGTCTTTGGGCTTCCCACAGGTCAGGGAACCCTGATTGCTGTTCGAGCAGATGAGGGAGGGGGACTTGATCGGGGGAGGGGGAGGGAAATGGGAGGTGGTGGCGGGGAGGAGGCAGAAATCCTTAATAAATAAATTAATTAATTAAAAAAACAAAAAAAGAAAAAACTGTAAATAAAGCACAAAATTTGAGAAATATTTAAAAAAAAGCCTGAGGCAACACACACTTGCAGGCGTTATTCTAGGGCCCAGGTTAGGCTAAGAACTAGAGGAAGACCAGACGGCCTTCCAGCGTCCTTGGGTTGTTTATGGTCAGGATGGATTGCTTCCTTTAATTTCATAACAAAATTGAAAATGGGAACCACTTAAAGTCAAAATTCACTTAAGAACTTTCTGGACACAAGTAGAAAGATACAGCTCCTATCTGTTTGGTCTCTAAATCTGAGTTTCTTCTTTTATAGCATTTGGCAGACTGTCCAGAGTCCCTAAAACAAAATAGTGTTTACATTCTGTGATGTTAAATGGAGCCACACATTCCAGAACGTGGGACCTTTTTGTATCTCCAATATAAAAGCAAATGTTTATATTAATGTGTCCAAGGAAATAGGGTAACCCTACTGCTACATTGTAATGCAGCTCAGTTATAAGATATTTTATATTATTTGAAATAATTAGTTACTTGAAATAGTTCTTGCTACTTACTATCCATTGTCCAGTTTTACCTATGAAGACTTGGGACTTGTCAGGTGTAAGTAGCATCCCCATGACTATATAGCTGCTATCTGATGAAACACGAAATACTTAAAGATTTATTTTACTATTTTCAATTATGTGTATGCATGTATATGCACAGGAATTCAGTGCCCACATAGCTAGAAGTGTCAGATTTCCCCTGGAACTAGAGTTACGGTCAATTTTGAGCTGTACAATATGGGTGCAGGGATAAAGCTAGTCTCATCAGCAAGGGCAGAATGTACTCTTAACCACTGAGCTCTGTCTAGACCCCACCTCCAATCTTAACTGCCGAATACATATGCTTTTTGTGTTTTGATACAGTATACACCTTCTCTGACACAAGGCATTTGGTGGTAGACTTTAGGTTGTTCAGAGAGATAAACCAGGGTTCGTTTGTCTTCTGTCAAGTTCCCTCTTTTCTGGATCATCATGACTTTCTTTTTGAAGTAATAGTTCAACTTGGTGCCCCACCCCTGTTTGACATAAGAAAACCCAACCTTGTATTCTTCTGTTTAAATGTATTACTTTAACTTTAGTGCCCTGAGGCTCAAATGTACTGTAATACATGGACCTGTTTCTTTTTTTTTTCCTACGGAGTCATTTAAGTCAAGGGAGTCCTTAAACACTACATTTTTTTTCCATAGACAGAAAACGAAACAATGGTCTTTCTGGTAGAGGCACCTTTTCCTTGGCTTAACAATTTATGAGTGCAAATATCGAGTTTCCTGAGGATTTTCCTGGTCCTAGTGTGTCGTCTTATTCAGATTGCTGGACTAGAAACTCTGACTTCAGTTTCTCTTCTAATTATCACTCTGGGAGGCCTGCTAGTTTTGGCCCAATCCTTTCTTGCTTTACACTTCTCATTCCAAAACTTGATTGACCTTTCTTCCCTCTCTTGTTAGCCACCCCGTCTCTGTAACCCATGAATATGGTCTTAAATCTGCCCGGAGGAGCTTCTTAGAGTGGTAGGCTCTGATGTATAGAACAGAGTGCAGGACTTCCGATCTGGATTGGTCCTGGAAATCACTGTAGAAAGGAAAGCTTTTGTGCCTAACTAGTTCAGGAATCTTTGCTTTATCTGATATAAACTCCTATATAGATCTTAGTTCAGCGGTCTGGGAGGTTGAGAAGGAAGAGATAAGCAAAATATTATTATATTATTGTGTAATAGTTCATTATGGCACCTTGTTTAGAAACTTTAGTATCAAGAATGAATTATAACAAGAATACAGTGTAAATACCAGAGAATGTTTCTGTTTATACTTATAGTTGTGTAAGGACATCATAATTAGATTTGGAATTGTATGTCCCCAAGTGATCTTCATCTTACCATATAATAAATAAAAACCTTTTGGGCTGAGTTCCTGATTTTTCCTTCTCTAATCAATGAACTACTTTAATTACTTCTTATTCCTCAAGCAAAATTTCTATTCAAATCATCATTATACCACACACAGAGTGAAACAATGACATGTCCATTCCAAACTGTTTCTGAACTAAGAGATTTTAGCCGAATTTCCCAATAGATATGTATCCTATTTGAATAACAAATCCAAGTCAGTTTAAAAAACAGTGTTCAGTGTTTGCTGTGATGAAAATCTTCCATGAAATTAAAGCTAATTATGTTAACTGACCCAGTGAATATTTAGTAAATGTCTACGTATGCTAAGCATGATTTAGATGCTAGAGAAACAGTGAGTGTCTCCATGTTCCTACCTATGTTGGCAGTAGGAGAGGGCCTTTTGAAAGCTGAATTTACTTGTATGCCTCTTAATGCTATTTTCCTCTTTGAGACAGTCCATGTAGATTACCTTAGAACTACTGGCTTAATTACAGAGAACTCTTAAAAGCATATAAAATGATATATAATTTTCTCACCTAAGAAACACACAGGTCAAAGCAGATCTTGCTTAGGCATGAAGGTCTAGTTGAAAATATTTTAATACTGTGTTCCCAGGCTCTATCCCATTTTACTGAGCCTGTCTGCCCTGCATCTCACCCTTAATTTACTGTCAGGAAAAATGACAGCTGCCTTCTTGTAGCTAGTTAAACTGAATTATTATATACAGGATTTATATTTTAGTTTATCCCTAACTTATAGCATCAATGGGTAAATTATCATATGGCAAGAGAGTCAACATGTTAAATCTCCACAATTCTCCACCATATTTAATAGTTTATTGTAGGAGTAAGAGATTACATGCAGACTTTAAACATGTCTAATTGCCATGTGCAGTCACAACCTCCATTAGATGATGCTGTCTGTAATCTGTTGGTAAGTGTGCAATGTTGGATAGAGTTGCTTTTTTCCTTACTTTTTCAGGAAACCAAAGGTTCTACTCACAACACTTAACTTGTACAAACTTGGAAAAGCCTTGAGGTTACTCATGTTTGGATTTTTGTTTTTTAAGTAACACACCTATATAAATATATTTCATAAATAGCTTTATTGTGTTTTTAGATGATATACAACCAAGAGAATATATTCTCTGAAATAGTTTTACATTAAATATATACTTGGGAAAGGGAGAATATATGTGTCTACCTGCAAAATAGGACTACAGCTTAATAAAATAGCACACATGTGAGTGAAAAGGACCAAGGAACATTTGTGGATGTCCTTGGTGCTGTCATCCAGACCCATAGAGTGCTCTGATTTCAGAAGTTACATGAGGACATGATGATCGGGCCAGTTGAGGGTTACGCCAGAGAAATCCAGTGATGCTGCCTTTGCAGCAGGACACCAAGTGTGGGTAATGACAGTGTCTGTGCAGAGCTGTGGGAGGCATGAGACTTCACCCGTAGGCTAGCAAGCTGCTACCATTCAACAGGTTCTGGCAGAAATGCTGTTCATATTTTTAGACACCAAAACCTTTATTAGGCCTGGCACTGCCGAGGGCATAAGGTCATGAACTTCAAGTCTGTGGGAATTACTCTTGCCCTATGAATCCTTGGGGGTGGCACAGAGTTGGTTGGGCAGATCCCAAGAATGAAGAGAACTTTCTATGCTGATGAGGGAACTGAGTTTGTATGGCCAGGAAGGGCACTGAGTTTGGGAAATTCTTAAAATAGGTTGTACGTAAACACAGCTAAGATTTGCACCAGAGAGAGACAGAGGGACAGACAGAGACAAGAGAAATGCAGAGAGGCAGAGAGAGAGAAAGAGAGAGAGAGAGAGAGAGAGAGAGAGAGAGAGACAGAGACAGAGACAGAGAGACACAGAGAGAGACAGAGAGAGAGACAGAGAGAGAGACAGAGACAGAGAGAGTACTGCCCCCCTGTGAATCTGTCCTTTGGCATCTCTGGCTGGCCTGTTCTCTATGAACAACTCCATGAGAAGGCAATCCAGAACAAAGGACATCAATGTTTCTTCTGACAAGTTGTGCAGCAACTCTCTTAGAATTACCTCTCCACAAGCCTGAGCAATGAGTAGACTCTTGGTTCAAACTGTGCCAGAACTGAGTATCCAAGTCTGCTACTCCTAGATTATTCGGCTTTAGCTTGGGACATTCCTGTTGTACAATCTCTGTTTTCGGTAATATTGGTGATCAATAATGTGACTAAAATAACTAAGTAAGCGCAGAGGGGAATTCACAATAGATTGGACTCTTCCAAGTACAGAGGGGAATTCTCAATAGATTAGACTCTTCCAAGTACTGAGCGGGATTCACAATAGATTGGACCCCTCCAGGTATAGAAGGGGAGTCACAATAGATCAGACCACTCCAAATACAGAGAGGGGTTCACAATAGATCGGATCCCTCCAAGTACAGAGGGGGATTCACAATAGATTGGACTCTTTCAAGTACAAAGAGGGAGTCACAATAGATCAGACTTCTCCAGTACAGAGGGGTATTTACAATAGATCGGACCCCTCCAAGTACAGGAGAGGATTCATAATAGATCAGATCTCTCTAGGTATAGAAAGGGATTCACAATAGATCAGACCCCTCCAAGTACAGAGGGGGATTCACAATAGATCAGACCCCTCTTCACCCAAACGTGCCACAATCTGAGTACAGCAGCCTCTGTGTGGTTGTGTGGTTCTCAGTTTTATAATTTACTTTATTTTACTTATTTGTATGTGGCATTTTCACATATGACTGTGCACAATAGCTTCTATTTTACAATAAGTTGAAGAAAACTCAATATAGGTTTCAGTGGATTTTTTTTTTGATAGTTAAAGGGAGGTTCAGGTGGAGTAGAATTAAAGTCGTCTCAGAGCGAGGAGTGGTACCCACATTTTAGCTTCAAAATCGATAGTTCTGCTGCTTGCAGTCACATTAATATCTGAGCCTTCGTCCAAGCTGTCATCACACAGATGTCAAAGCATCTGAGGCTAGACTGCACATGGTGGCACGAGCCTTTAATTCCAGCCCCTTTGGGACTGAAGCAGGCAGGTTTTGATAAGCTCAAGGCCAGCCTTGTCTATACAGCAAGTGCCAGGCCAGAAAAGGCTAAATAGTAGACCTAGTGTCAAAACAAAAAATGAGAAAAACAGAAGGCCACATGATTATTGGCACTTCTCTTTTCGTGAGGATATTTCCATCACTTTTTTTTTTTTGCTTACTTTTCCCTCTGGTAACATTAAAACTTTTTTTGAATTTGTTTGTTTGTTTTGTTGTGTGTTTCCTTCCTAAATTTCAGTGCACTAGAACCTATTGTGATTTCAGACACACTGTGGAATTTAAAGGGTGACTTCTCCTTGTTTTCTATTTGCGCATACATAAATGCATTGGCTTGTCTCTGTTAATCTGTTGATTTCATAGTAGAGAAATGCAGAAAATGCCTCTAAAAAAGATCCAAGATCATAGTCCAAACTCTTACACTGTGCTTTTTGCAAGGAGAGAGAGATTAACCAGTGGTTGTTTTGAGGTCTGATTAGCATGGCTTGGCAGAGGACTGCCTAAAATGATTTCTCCTTTACTAATGTACTTTGCTGCTCAAGGACAATTTTATTTAGGTTTTATAGAAAATCAATAGGGCATTGAAGCATCTCCAAAGCATCTCCCTTCTAAAAGAGGGGGATGGAGAAGAGACCAATGATGGTGCCTTTTAGGTGAGGGTCCTGGAAGGTAGGAAGTTCCAGCAGCGACATTTAAGCAGCTGCATGGCTGAAGTTGGAGTGAAGTTTCAGATGAATGGGATGCGGCTTTGGCTAGAATAATGGGAAAGGTAGTCTTTTTGAGTCCTAGTTTGTTATGGCTTTTCAAGCAGGTAGAATTTAATTCTTGCTGAACAAAATTGTTGGAGGAAATTAAGCCCTGAACAGTGGATGAGTCCAGCATGTTCAAGAACCACATACCCGGTGAAGCAATTTAAGGAGGAAACAGCATCATCGTAGACTTTTGTGAAGTCATAGGGTTAAACCTCTAAACTTAGAGTCTTGGTTTTGCTTTGTTTTCTCCAGTTTGTGTTTTGAGTATGTACGGCTTCCCCAAATTACTGGGGTTAGCTTATAATGTGGAATCAAACCTTGTTTTTCTGGATAAGCCTCAGAGGTATCAAGGCTTTCCATTCCCTGGGGCTGGAGAGGAGGCTCAGAGGTTCGGAGTACTTGTTGCTCCTGAAGAGGACACCAGTTCAGTTCCCAGGATCCACATGGTGGCTCATAACCAGTAACCAGATATACCTCTAGGTTTTGGGGATCCAATGCTCTATTTTGGCCTCCTTGGGCACCCGTCATACACATGGCACACAGGCAAAGCACACACACACACATACACACACATACACACACTAGTCTAAGACTGACTGAGAATGAGTAAGAATTCACATTTCCTGGACCACTGATGAATAAGTATTAAATGTGTGTATCTCTAGCATCCTAGAACTAAACGATTCAGATAGTCATAGTTAGAGCTGAGGAGAAGCACACCTGTACTTCTAATTGGTTTCTCTGAGCTGTAAGCAGTATGTATTAATTCTATTCTATTCTGCTTCATAATAGAACCCCATATTTCCATTATACTGGTTTAGCTCTCAGCATATATTATATTTTTGAAGACACAATAGAATAAACAAAAACCAATATATTCTAATTGGAAGCTTTTAAAATACCTACATCATGATGCGATTTTAATTTCAATGTTATTTATAGGCTGTGGTGCATAAACGACTACTGACTTATTATAGAATCCAGTAGCATGTTTAATGCAGAGATATATAACATGGCCATAGGGTGAACTAATTGGATGTCAGCATGAAGAATGGGTTTATAACCCAGTTACGACTCATCCTTTGGAACACTGTGGTTTATTCTAGGCACCCTTAACCTCTCTGGCTATGGTGGGATGATGGTATGGTCTCAGATGGCATGTGGCCAAACATGGATACAGAGTTAGTGCCTCCGGAAGGCCTTGTTTAACACACTCACTCTGGGATACTCCTCTGCTTGTTTACTTCCAGGCCGACCACTGCTCTAAGCAGTGTTGGGGCAATGCCTGGGCCGCCCGAGCCCTTGAAGCTCAAGAAGGAACACCTGCACTTCTCATGATGGGAGGTCAGAGGCAATGTAAGTGACTTCCTAATTTGGGGGGCTAAATCCCTTCAGTGATTGAGGTTTGTATGACGCTAGCCATAGAGGTAGCCATTCCCTGTATGTTTCATGTCGTCATCGTTCCTGGAAGTGTAAGCATTGGCCTGAGTTTTGGATGTATCTCTCTGCTGTCTCTTTGCTGACAAGCAGAGTTCAAAGGCACAGCACCTTTGTCTTTGTTTCCTATGTGTTTCTCTGAATGTTTTCACTTTTCTGAGGTCTGCAAAGACAAAAGAGGGAAATTTTTATCTTTTAGATTACTTTCAATTTCACAGCAGCTGAAAATACTGTTGCCAAGCACCGTTCAATGTGGCTTTATGTGTCTCCAATAATGTTAGCCAAAGTAGTCCAAACCATGAAAGGACTTCCCAGAGTTAAAGCAGTCTAGCCTGATGGTTCAGGTCGGTGAGCCCAACTGTTCAGAGAAGGAGTTAGAAGGATTACAGCTTTAAGCTCTGCTTGGGCTGCAGAATGAGTTCATGGCACCCAGGACTACTTGGTGAGACTGCACTTCTAAGTGGAAACAGGGCTGGGAATGTCCCTTTGTGGTAGAGCATTTGACTGACATGTGTACAGACCCTGGATTCAGCCGCTAGTACTGTCAAAATAAATAAAGAATAGTTGAGTGGAAATGATATTTGCTTGCGATTAATTACATGGGACCAGAATTAAGATGTTTCCTTTAGAAAAACCAATTAAGCTGTGATGTTTACATTCAATTATAGTTTTCATCAAAAGCAGAGCGAGGAGAGGAAGGATTAGAATACCATCGAGCTGTATTTTCATCAAGTTCCAAGACTTCAATCTCTTTGCAAATAATCCTGTAACTCTTCGTAAGCTATTTGGTTACGTGTTCTCTCATGCAGTTCGACTCCAGAATTGTTGTGTATAATACCAGACATGTTAACTGCGTGAAGAGAAAACAGAATTCTGCACATTGGCTTCATCTCTCCTAGTTACTTGGATCTGACTTTTAAAGAGATTTGAGATACTAGTGTGAAAGAAATGTACATTAGTCCTGTCTGCTTTTATTAATGAAACTGCCCCGTAATCCATTATAGTAAAAGGCATCATAGGCTGCTTAAACTAACATGCCCAGGTATACCCCAGGTTCCCGTCTCTACACCTCTTAGGCATTATCTTGAAGATGCTCCCTTGTGAATCATGCTGGATTGTTGTGGGAGCCAATGAGAGCACATCTGTAGAGGAACTTTTGTTAACTCGAAAACCTGATGACTTTTGGTGTTGTTGCTAATCTTTGGATGTAGCACTTATAAAAAAAAGATAAAATTATCTGTGTGTTTTATTCAATAATTTTAGAGACATAGCTATTCTCTTTACATGATTTTATTTAAAAGCTCATTGAGACAGAAAAGGTAACTCAAATAGAGTGAGTGGACTATACAGAAAGCATGGAGTGCCATCAGATTTGTATGCAAAGCAACTTTAGTTATGATGGCATGTCTCAGAATGCAAAGCGACTTTAGTTACTATGGCATATTCTAAAATCAAGCGCCTTCTAGTTTCTTCTCTAACTTCCTCTTCCTTCCCTTTGTCTCCTCTCTTCCTTCGACGTTTTACTCTTTCCCCACATTGGGAGAATTTCCCACATTTTTTCTGGATCTCAAGTTTTGACCCTGCGAGTTTTTCTTTATTAGCATCATGTTACTTATATTTCCTTCTGGCAGGCCTGCTTGCAAAACATTTGACATCTTTCCCTTGGTAGTACATAGTGAGACAAGGTGAAGTTCTGAGCTGCTGGACCAGAAAAAGGAGAGCTGTCATTGATCCCCAGTGAGCAATGAAACCTCAGGTAGTGCTGACAGGTGTGTACGGTCACACTTCAGCTGAGGCGGCTCTATGGTTGAAATCTTTGGCTGAGTTTGCCATACTTCCAATGAACTTTTTAAAGCCACAGTACCATGTTTCACATGGTGTGACTCGTAGAAGAACAGAAGCATAGAAAGTAATGTAGGGAAGGAAACCAAACAGCTCGAGAGAAAAAGATACACAGAGATCTAAATTGAAAAAGAAAACACCAACAGAGGGTCCTTTTTAGGTGCAAAAGGATGTTGCACGAGAAAGACAAAGAAACCCCTTCATTTCTGCTGCGGTTTGTCGGGGCTGATTTAGAAAAGGCTGAGTGGCACTCTGGTCCCCAGGAAAGAGTGTACTCCAATAGAACCATGCCGAGAACACTGGGCTGGGGAAAAGATAAAAGGGAATATGTAACAGGAGGCAAAGAGCATGTTTATCTTGCTGTTAACAGTTTAAATATCATAAATTCAAGAGGAATATATAATTTAAAATGATTTCTAAATCATCACACTTGCCAGCATTTTTTCTAATTGGCTGACTCTTCTGGAAAACGACAGTGCAAAGAGAGGTGTAGAAAGTTTGGTGTTTGTGTGAACATTGTTCAGTATTCTCTAATTCCCCAAAAGCTAAAAATCTGGGATTTTTTTTTCTCTTGAATTCTCCTTTACTATTTAAGAAAATATTTATCATGGTTTTTGCTCCCATATGGACTTTTTCTTTTCTTTATTATCTTCTCTTTTTCTTTCCATTATCACCATGATTTACTGAGACTTAGAAGTCCTCACATGGCCATGTGGTATCTCAGAAACAGTTCCCCTCAAAAGAGCAGATCACACCGCACTCTGAGTCAGGAGGATGTTCATGAGCCACGCCGAACTTCCGAGTTTCCGTCACTGCAAAAGGACTGATACTGACACATTTGTATATCTATTCAGAAGAGGAATGGTCGTTAAGTTGAGAGTTATTTGTGGCTATTATCCCACAATTTGAGAAGTTACTGTCTATTTAGAAGTGCTGGTTGCTGTATTCACTAGGTAAATGCTCTACCACTGTGCCAACATGCACAGCTGGATTGTAGGTCTTTTATGTATGCGGACACTGAAACTTTGGTAACATAGGATAGTGTGTGGTAAGCAACTGCTTTTTTTTTCTCAGTATTTTGTTTAGGATCAGGTTGCCAAGACAGCATCTGATGTGCTGATCTTTGCTCTTCCTCTGCTTCTTCTACCTTCAAATGCTGTTGGAAAGGCTCTGTGTATCTTCACACAGAGGCTACCTGTTTACAAGAACTTGCATTTGTCTTTGGATAAATTATCAATGAAGTATCGCCCATGAGCTGAAAGACTACAATGAGGCACTTTCCCTTCCATGTTTGTCTTGGCTTTGAAGTTGCCCTTGGAGTAGGCACCTCCTCTGCTACCTAGAGCTCTGCACATGCACAGCTAGTAGAATCACACGTGGTAGCTCTATAAAATGGGAATATTCCCTCCACATGGTTATTATTTATAAAATAGCAGATTTCTGAGATGCAGTAGCAATACTTTTACAGTCTTTGGCAATACGGTTTGATGATATTTGGAATTAATATTATCAGGTTCTTTTGTCTGTGAAGTTTCAGCATTTCAGATAAAATGAATATTTACTCATACAATATTAATTATCAGAAATATGAACCATAAATTTAAGGGTTATTTAAATGATATTTAAAGAGGTTTGGGGGTATTAAACAATGTAACTCAAATACAAATTTAAACTCATGTGCTGTGTCATGGATCAGTGAGTTAGTTGGCTACTTTGATGTGATTTGCCTGGCCTGTTACTTCTTAACCTCAGATTCTCAGACAAATCTTGAACTTTTGAAATGGAAGATACCAAAAACATGTACCCATGTACCTACCTCTCTCCCTTTGTCTTTTTTTCATTTTTCACACACGAATTCAAGGTTAAGACTGTACTTTCAGTGTGGGAAAAATTGCTGGTCAAACCGTCATACTCGAACATATAATGTTCCTCTAACATGAATTTAAAGAGACAGCTATCTTCTGGTGACCACGAAGCCTTGCATGTGGATGTGATATGATTTGTACTTATTTATACTCACGTTGTAACTTACTAGAAAGGTGATTGCGTAGGGATACCGGAAGCTATTCTTTCAGGAAGCTGATTTTTTTGTTGTTGTTGCTTTTGGGTTTTGTTTTTACCACCTTGTTGGGGTTTCCATTGCTGTGACAAAACACCCCGACTAGAAGCAAACTGGGGAGGAACGGGCTTGTTTGGCTTACACACTGTAGTCTGTCATTGAAGAAAGTCAGGACAGGACTTCAAGCAGGGCAGGAACTGGGAGGCAGAAGGTGACGCAGGCCATGGCAAGTGCTGCTTACTGAATGGTTCTTTGTGGCTTGCTCAGCCTTCTTTCATGGAGGCATTTCTCAATTGAGGTTCCGTCCCTTTAAATAACGGTAGTATATCTTAAGTTGAAAGAAAAACAGCCAGCACAATGGTATCACCTAAGATTCACAGGTGCCTTCGTTTGCTGGAACCCCAGAGATGGCACAATTAATTGTAATTTCCCCATTAGTTCTTTTTTTTTTTTGTTTTTGAGCTTTGGAACATACACGGTATATATATTTTTTTTATTAAAAATTTCTGCCTCCTCCCCGCCTCCCTTTTTCCTCCCCCTGCCCTCCCCACCCTTCTCTCCCCTCCCCCTCCCTCTCCAGCCCGAAGAGCAGTCAGGGTTCCCTGCCCTGTGGGAAGGTAACCCAGAACCAAAAAGATGAACATGAGAGGGATGTACTCACTCATAGTTGGTTTCTACCCATAAATAAAGTATATTGAGCCTATAATTCGTGATCCTAGAGAAACTAAATAAGAAGGTGAACCCAAAGAAAAATATATAGTTATCTTCCTGGATATTGGAAGTAGACAGATTGCTGGGCAAAATTTGGGAACTGGGGTTGGGGTGGGATGAGGGAAAGGGGAGATGGGGAGAGAAAAGTGAGAAGAAGAGGATGGGGAGAGCTTGGGGGAATGGGATGGTTGGGATAAAAGAAAGGTGGATATGGGAGTAGAGAAGTATTTATCTTTTCATTAGTTCTTAACTAACCATGGGCACCTGCTCCCCAGGGGTATCACAGAAGAGCTAGAAACTGGAAGCCAGAATCTAAGAACACCTAGCTCGCTAATTTTACTGTGCTGCCTTATCTTCTCATTAACTGCTCATGGTTTCAGCAGCTTTGAGTTCCACCTACTATGTCATAATAAAGTCTTATTGTACTAAATGATGACATGTACTAAGATTTTGCTACTTTATATTTTATCAGTTTTTGGGCTAGAGAGCTAAGGCTAGGCTCACAATCAAAAATATTTTATCAATTTTAATTTATGTATCAAAAATTGGAAGTAGTAGTGTTAGTTTTTGAATATTCATGCTTTGTAAAATGAATTATAGTGGAAGTGAATACCAGAACTAAAAAATAAAAAAAATGAAAGCAAAACCTACAACAAGGGATTGAAATATCAGATATCAGAGCTGGGTCGTGGTGGCACACACCTTTAATCCCAGCACTTGGGAGGCAGAAGCAAATGGATCTCTGTGAGATCAAGGCCAGGCTGATCTGTAAGAGCTAATTCTAGGACATGTTCCAAAGCTACATAGAGAAACCCTGTCTTGAAAAATAAAAAAAAATATATAAATCAGGATTGAGAAAGATGGAGGACAGTCACAAAGTCCAAAGCAAAGAGATGAGTAAAAATTTCTCTTTGAAACAAAGAAACAAACAAACGCCTCTTTTCAGGCTTTATAATTTATATGACAAAGTCAAGGAAAGATATTTGTTGGTACTTTCATTAATTTTTACAATTCTTAGACTCAATCTCACTTTGAATTTATGATTCCTATGTTTGATATTTATAAAGGAGCTTTAATCAAGTCCAAAGTCAAGCTAAGTAGAAAGTATTAACCTCACGTCTAAAACATGTGAAGTATGCTTATTTCTCTAAAACTGGAAGATTTACATTTAGGTGTTTTTTTTTCTCCTCTGACTGTTGCTTTCATAGCCATAGGCAAAGTGACAACATCATTGCTTTTAATTAAAAGGATTAATAAAAATGTAAGAGGATTAAGTCTTTCAGGCTTTGGCTTCTATATTTAATAAAAGAATATTGGTTGGGAGCCAGTGTGCTATACATGCTAATTGACTGATGGGTTGTTTGAAGTAATGCAGAAGATTGCCTTGCTTGTGGTGGTTCAACAGCGGCTGTAGTTCTTAGAAACAATTTTGCACTCGGGGAACACAGGTCAATGTTTGAAGAAATTTTTAATTGCAGTGACTGAAGGTCACTTGCTACTAGATTTCGGGAGCAGAAGGTAAAGATGCAGTCATTTCACCATCCTCTGGAAAATGCTCCCCGACAAACAATTATCTCACCTGAAGTGTCTGTTGTTTCAGAGTTGAGAGACCTTAATCTAGAAGATTTTATTGTTTGATTTCAACCTTCCTTCCCTTCCTTTTATTGTTCAATCTTCCTTAAATAGTTTGTGATCTTGGTTTGGAAATGAGCAAGTGGAATTTTTGTGCTTAATGTGCTATGTTCAGGGTGAGTTTTCAGGTGTGGTGTGGCATGCAGTAAACACAGAGGTGAGGTTTTTGTTGCACTTGTGTGGCCTTCCATGGTCATGTCGTTCTGTCTTTCATCCACTTATGAACAGAGTTAGAAAAGATCTAAGGTTTCTTTTAGTCCACGCAATTGCAATACCATTGAATCTCTCTAACACCAGTAACTTCTGGGTCACACCACAGGCTCAGACTGAAAGGATAACAAGGTTGTAGTTCTGGTTTCTTGTTGCTTCTGATGTCGCAGGGGAGACAGATTAGAAGAGACCTTGTACCCTGATGTGTGTTCTGTAAAAACATGACTGCAGTTTTCTGTTACACAGAGAGGTCAGCTTGTCATCTTAACTTGTTCTGGGTACTCTGGAAGAACACACACGTGTCTTAAATGTTGGAGAAAGGATGGACTTGGAAGACAAAAGGCAGAGCAGGCTTTTCAGATTGAAGGGGGAAAGAAAAGAAAGCAATAGACAGATGAAGAACACAGGCAAGACTTAGTGATGTTGAATATGATTAGTATGTTAGAGACATGAAAGTCACTAAATAAAAATACTCCTTTAGAGCCTGAGGGTATAGTTCAGTTAGTGGAATGCTTACCCAGCGCTGTGGAGGTAGAGGCAATTCAAAGTCACTGCTAGCTTCACGGCTTTTTGGAGGACAGTCTGGTCTATGTAAGATTTTGGCTCAAAATGATTCTCTTCTTGTATTTCCTTAAAATATCAAAATATTCCCCAAGAATCTTAAAGCCATGACACACCAGTTTTGCCAGTCACTTTAAGTGCATGCCTCAGGAGTCCCCAGCTTTAGTTTCCATCCCAGATTCCCTCAGCTCTCTCACTTCTACTTCCTCTCCTAAACCTTTGCTTAAAGTGCCGTTTCATTGTTAATACTGGGACTTACTTTGTAGCATACACAAATATAACAGATTTAATATAGAAAAAAAAACATGCCCAGTATTTTTCTTATCAAGGTACCTTGAAATACTACTGGCTTTTAATAACCCCCTTGAAGTAGTGGATTTGAGTCATTAAAAGTTGCTGACTAATTCACAGTTCATATGAACCAAAAATAATAAATCCTATATATACTTTCTAAGATAGAGAACCTAACGGCAGAAATGCTGCCAAGACCTGTGTGATAAAGTGACAGCAAGTAGAACCAACTTTTGTCCCGAATAATAGAGTGTGTGGTGGTCAATGTCGTCTCAGTCAGCCCTAAACTCAGACTTTTCCTGCAGCTGACAAAATCAGAATCTTCCCTCAGTGTGTCCCACAGAAGGAAACCATTCTTTAGAGCAAAATGAATATTCCGTCATCTGGGAAGGAGTAGAAAACTTTTGTATGACTTTCCCCTCGGTCCTCCTGCTGGTCCTCAGGAGAAGGGCGTCTATGTGGTACCACTCTTCCTGTGTTTCATTTGAATAGTTCCAGATACAACCAGTAATTATGTAACACCTGTCACGGTAGCTTCAGGAAATCTAACCTCTATTCTCTGCCAAACAGCCACATTCTCTGACTCCCCATTTCTTGAGCTCTTTCTAGAAATAAATCCAAGACTATCTACTGTTCTTTGCTCAGGATGTATGAAGTAACGTCTGCAAAGAAGGTAAGAAGTAAAGGCCACGGAAGTAGAGAAAGGCGTTCTCTCACCCTTGGAAGGCAGTTTATTCCATTTGTGTGATTAAATTCTGAGTGGTTTGACATTTGGCAACCTGAATTTTTCTCCCAACCTCATTAACTTTTCATTGTGCATTTGTCACAACTTTGGTTAGCCTAGTAAGTATCCAGAGCAGCGCTGGCTTGGCCAGAGTTGAATCAGAGCAGCTTTACTAATTTGGCCATGAAACAAAGCCAGCAAGCAGTATTTTAAGCTGGATTGAGCTCCGGTGGGGGAGGGGGTGCATGTTCGAAATCACAACCTGGGTGCATTCTCCCAGAAATCTGTGGAGCTCAGCTACTTATCTCCATTTTGCGCGAGGAAAGGGAGTATTAATTAAGTGCATTCAAGGCCACCATTGTCCCCTGTGCTGGGAAGAGGAGCAGCAGCAGAGAACTAATGAAGATTAATGGATAAACCATCTTCTTCATGATACGTGAGATTAACATCGAGTTCCTAAAGATACGTCTCTATGGACTCCAGAAAAACTTATATTTTTTATTGTCTATTATATTTTACTTTAAAAATGAAAAGAAAAAGAATAAATGACTCCATTTAGGGGATTTTTTTTTTTATAGAAACAGAGTTGAACTCAACCATTCCACGTAGTTTGTGACTCTTTGTGGCAAAATGATACCAAAGCTGGAAAAATATTTACCCTCCTGCGTAGGTCATAGACAAGTTACCGAGTGCCGTTTCTGATTCATGAGTTGAGGGAGAACTTGGCTGGCAAGTGCTAACATGGATTTCTGTTAACCTGGATTTGTGGTGCTATTTGTTCTGAGGTAGCAACACAGCAATAAAGCAGAACCCTCCACAGGCTCTTGGCTCCCACAGTTCTGAATGATGCTTTACCCTGTTGGTTTACCCTTCCTTTTTCCCTTTGCTATGTATGTCTCAACAGCTCCCGTGCCCCAAATCATGGATGCGTTGAACACACAGTATGCGAGTGAGGACACTTGACTGTTTCGCTACTCCATCTATCCTTCATGCTGCAGTATGCATCTTTGATTTTTTTCTTTATATATTCTTGGAAATTCCTATGAGTTATGTATACCTTCTTCTTATAGTAGATTAATTTTCCCCTTCTAAGTGCAGAAGATTTCTGAGGAGTACTCTTTCTAACAGTATATTTTCCTAAAAAATATACCAATATCTCCTGCAAATTATTCTGTTGTCCCCTGATGTATGTCTTACGATGACGTCATCCTGGCAAGCAGACTGTAGGGGAAGAAGGTTCTACATCAAGTAGCCATTCTAAAGACGTATAAAAGAACAGAGTGTGGTGCTTAGAAACCAGACACAACGAATTCATCTGGCATCAGGAGGACATCCAGGTGGCCTGAGAGCAGTGGATAGAGAGGGGTCACTTTGACAGCAGGTGTCAGAGGTAATTAAGTGTTCTCCATGTCACAGTACTCTGTGCTTACCTTTGCACCTTGTTCACTTTGATGGATCTTCAGGTCACCATCGTCTCTTTTCCCTTTGATATTTTCTGTTAGTGGCCTTCAGGAGACTGATACCCTTCAACATGCTTGTCAAAATAACAGGTTCCTGTATTGAAAAGATGATTGTATTTTTATATTGGTTTGAATATAAATTGAATGTGTGTAAACCAAAAGCAGAAAGTGGAAAATGTTAAGAGTCTTGATATATCCTTTGCTATATATAGATTGCCCCCCCCAGAGATAACTGTATTTGGGATTTTATTTTGATGAAGTAAATCTCAAAATTTATAACTTTTTATGTAATAAAAATAGCAAGTAATGGCTCTTGGAAGCCTAACCTACTCTCAGACTCTTAACGTCAAATATTTCCTGTTATAAAAGCAACATTATCCAGTTGTGTTTCCTACTTTTAAGATATAGAAACTGAAAATCAGAAAGGTTTGTTTCAAAACTAAAAGAAGTAGAATTGGGATTAGAATTTAGGCCTGTCTCAGGCCAACACACACGCCCTTCAAGTTAAGTTCAGTATATAGATCACATTAGAAATAACTTAGTGCTGAAGTCCTACAATAAATAAAATATATTTAATGCTTCTTTGCTTTAGGAACACACTGGTGAAGCTGTGCTAAATGAGTAAATGCTTTTTGTCTGTTCTCAGTTTCTGTGTCTGTAGCAGTATAGAAATTTAATGGGGTACTAAGTGTCCATGATCTATGCTTATTCTTTTAAACCTTAGAATTAGATGATAAAGCTCAGATGTAGGACATCAAATAAAATAAGAGCTTGGTGAGTTGTTAGCTGAATACTTGTGTGATCACCACCCAAATCAAAAGTATAAGCCATAGCTCGGCGATAGAGTGCTTGTCTAGAATGCCTGGGGCTCTAAGTTCAATTCTCAGCAATAAAAATGGGACTTTTAGAGTGGTTCAAAAGCTTCCCTGTCCTGGTCAATGGTTTCTTCAAACCTCCCACATGTCCCCACTGTTTCGGTTTTTATAACTTCTTTGTCCTAGATACTACAGGTTAGCTTGGCTCATTTAAAACAATCCAGTCTTAAAATATCTAAGTCTAAAGCATCTTTCTCCTGGCCAATCCCCAATCTGCTTTTTTATAATCAGTCCAAGGGAGAGATTATAATCTGTGTTTAAAGGGTGACACTCATCATAATCTGGTGACAGAAGATTCTGTCCCACCTGGTCCTGCAGCTGTTCAGTCCCAAAGAAACACACAGAGACCTACATTAATTATAAACTAGTTGACCTATTAGCTCAGGCTTCTTATTAATTAACTCTTACATCTTACATTAGCTCATAATTCCTGTCTGTGTTAGCCACGTGGCCTGGTAACTTTTATCACTGAGGTATTCTCATCTTGCATCCTCTGTGCAGACTGAGCCTCTCCTTAGAATTCTCCTATTCTTGTTGCCCCGCCTATACTTCCTGCCTGGCTAGCGGCCAATTAGCATTTTTTAAACCAATACAATAACAAATCTTTACAGGATACAAGATCATTGTCCCATAGCAATAATTCATGATTTTCTGATCTGGGTGCTAGGTGCACTTGGCAGGTTCCTTTGCCTTCTGTATGTCCTGCAGTGGCCTGTTGAATAGAGAGAGACCTATAGCCAAACTCTTGTAATTCTTGGTTGGTGTTGTGCAATCTAGACAGAAAATAAATAGTGTCCAGTCTTAATATTTTAAAAATGTTAACAGCTAGTTGTACTTAATGCTTAGAATTATTAATTCTATGATGATTGGGAAATAATAGTCTATCATTGGTTTTAATTATATTAAATAATTTTACTGAGTTATTTTTGCTCTTCTATTATTTTGTTCCCCCAGAGGAAAATTTCATGCAGGAAAGGCAAGATGGGTGATTTTATTTCATTTCACCTAATTGTAAAAGCAACAGCTTTATTCACTGTCATTGTTTAAAAGTGACAAACTAGTATTTTTCTTTTTTAACTTTCAAAAATATTTTGTTATGTGCGTGCTTGTTTGTAAGCCTTCAGTGCTTGGGCAATGAGAGAAAAGGGCTTCAGCTCTCCTGGAGCTGGGTTTATACAGGCAATTGTGCACTGCCCAATGTGGCTGCCAGGAACCATACTTTGGTCCTTTCTCTTAACTGCTGAGCCATCTCTCCTGACCCCAAATGAGTCTTTTTAAGTATCACTGTGCAGTGAGTAATTTTATGTTTTATGTATTTAAATCCACAGTCAAAAATTTGCAATTCATCTTGCTTTACTCCCAGAGATTTTGACCGTGTTGCTTTGTGCCGATTTCATAGCCTTTGCTCTGCCTCTTACACTGTGTATACGTGACATGTTACAGTCAACCATGTTTCACTGCTCTGAGTAAAGCATGGGAACTTCCACCTACATCTGTTTGCCGTTACTTCCAAATATCATATTCTTAAGCCTCAAAGACAGTGTTAGAATTTTGTTTCAATCATAAAATATGATTTAGTAGTATCATTATTTAGCTGTTATCATCAGCTGTCTGATTGATAGAATTTTTTTTTTGATTTTTCGAGACAGGGTTTCTCTGTAGCTTTTGGTTCCTGTCCTGGAACTAGCTCTTGTAGACCAGGCTGGCCTCGAACTCACAGAGATCCGCCTGCCTCTGCCTCCCGAGTGCTGGGATTAAAGGCGTTCGCCACCACCGCCCGGCTAGCTGTCTGATTGATAGAGTTTCTTCTTTTCTTCTCTCTCCCTTGAATTCTCTTCTCTTTAACCCGTACTTACCATCCTCATTTTTATTCATGTTGCTGTCACATGCAGGTAGGATTCAGGTTTTTATCAGTATCTCTCTGCTGCCTTTCTAAACATGTTCATATTAATTTTGACATCCAACTCTGTCCACCTGCAGCTTCATGCATCCATCCTCTTGCTAGGCCTCGCTCCCCTATCTGTCATTTTCATATCCGTGTAGCACTGATTATAAAAGCAATACTATGATCACTGCCAAATCAGCTTCTCTTCACTTTTGTTTATTTCCACAATGCCATAACTATCATGTGAAAACTAGATCTTTCAGAATTACTATTTGCTACAGAATACATATTAAATTGCTATGAGTCCAGCCATTTTGGTTCTTCAAAACTGGATTTGATTTCATTCAATGTATTCTTTTCTTCAGTAAGAATCCAGTTGAAATTTTGTATACTAAAACAATTTGAAATTCCATTAATATAAAATTATGTGTATAAATATATTTTTATTAATGTGTTCAATGTATTTGTTACACTATTTTTTAAAAGATATCAGGAATTCTAACTTCTGCATATAGACAAGCTAAGATGCATATGCATATAAAAGGAAGCTTATGCAAGGTAAGAAAAACTCATCAGAGACTGCTGATTCTATAAGAGTTGAGTTTGCTATATAAAAAGAAGTTCATTTCTTGCTTTGTTCTGTGAAATAAAGTTATTCATTAATATAAAAATGTCCAAAGTAGACATAGTTCCAAGCAAAATACCATGAGAGTTCCCCTCCTTTCTATGCTGTTCCTGCCTGTGTTTTGGTTAGGAAAGACACAAGGTGGACAAGTGACCTTTTCGTTTTCTGTGCTGTCTATTTCACAAAAGAGCAAAATGCACATGGCCAGCCTTTGTTATCTAGTTTCCCGACCAAGAGCAGGATTCAGCAAGGGAAAGCTTGCCTGTGCTCTATCAGCAATCACCATTTTGGGGTCATCTTCCTGGTGCTCTATATCCTGCTATTCAGCTGAATATGTCAAAATTTGTTCAATCCTGTTTCTTAGGAATGCTCGTTTCACTAACTCTGTGCACACGTTAACTCAGCCCTTGACATGAGTTTGTTACATGAGAGAGTTTGTGCTCACTTTATAACATTGACATCTGAGAGGACACACATTCAGGATATATTTTCTGTGCCTTTACCTCTTTATAATCATGTCCAGGTTGTATAAAACTGAAAATAGATGCCTTTTTGGTACTGAAAGATGTAATTGGTTTGATTATTATTACCCATGTTCTACTGCCTTCTAAATGCAAGACATTGCTCAACGGGATTGTGCTGTTAGATAGCACTGAAGCAGGGTCTATTGATGTTGATAAAGGTACCTTTGATGCCTTTCGGGATAAGTTGGTTTTGTTCTATTAAGAAAAATTTGAATTTAGGACAGAGGAGAACTAAAGTGAAGTGTGAATGTTATTTCAAAGCACAGAGGAATGAATTGTGAAGCTAAAGTACAAACCACTACAGAAAGGCTTAAAATTCATAGAGTCTAAGGCTCCTGAAAGGATAAAGAGATGTATTTTCATAATTCATTGTTGCTAAGGCATTTTAACTTTACCTTAAAAATTCTTAGGACTTTTAAAGTTAAATGTTAACCTAAAATGTGCTAAAATGTATTTAAAATAATCTAAAATATGAAATAATTTTATAAATCAGTACCCACATATATTCATTATTAAATATTTATTTCCTTGAATTTTTCTAGATAATATGATATGATTATTCAGAATTATTTCCTCCAGTATGAGCTTAAGTCCTTGCCAGAGCACAACTCTATGGTCTACATCTAGCTTCCCCCCCCCTTTTTTTTCTTTCTCCTATTAATGAACATAATGCATGATTTGGTATATCCTAAGCTGGATCATTTTTTTTTAACTTTCAGTAATTGACTCATTCCTCATAAGGTTGTATATATTGTTAATCTATTTTACAGGTGGTCACTTTCTCAAGAACCATTAAGTTCTATTTTTCTACTAGAAACACCTGTTTTTTTTTTAATAGTCATAGCTCCCCAAAAGTCTCATGACCACAGTGATCTTGGTTCTTGCAACGGTGGCAGAAATCCAACCATGTCATACTTCTGGGTTTTTCTCCACTACCACCCAGCCATGTCTGTGTTTTTATTTCACCCTTTTTTGCACGGCCTCCATTTAGCCTCTCTCCTTCTTCTAGCCAACTCTTTATTGTTCAAAGCTTGAACAGTCATCCCTTAAACTGTCCTTCTTGAAATATTTTATTTTATCAACTCTATATATATGACAGTTATTGCCTAATTTGTTAATCTCCATGACTGCTGAGGCTCAAGTTACATCTTATCTCTCTTCGTGTCACAGAACCTAATCTAGCTGGGGAATTTTCCATGTGAAATAGGGCAGTGATCACACACACACACACACACACACACACACACACACACACACACACACACACACACAATTCTGTATATATATAATATATATATAATTATATATATATATATATTTGTATATACAGAATTAATAATTTGAAATTTGAATGAGTTAGGTCCTTTTCTGTGATAAAGCTAGGATGAGCTCAGTATGGTTTCGTCCTCAAGGGATAATTTGTGTCAAGCACATTCACACGATCATCAGCTTACTAAGTAAATGGAAGTTATGTTTTGGTTTCATTAGTAGCTTAGATTTATCATCTGCTCTGTAAATTTTATCAGGAAATCAAGATGTAAAGCTCATTACTCGATGTTTCTCAACACCAGTTACTTCTTTGGGGGAAGACATTTTCATTCTCAGATGGTTTCCTCTAAGGATTGAAGGTAACAGAAAAATAACAGTTCAGTTACTGAGGGTGAGTAGGACATCCAAGGTCCCTTTATTATTTATCTGGGGACTTGAAATAAAAATGAATTGCACTGCAAAGATTAGCTGCATTATTCATTAAGTAGACTCAGCATATATGCCATGATTTGCTAGCTCATGCGGTTGCTTAAAAAGCATTATTTTCTTCTATAATCTATTTAGCAACTGTAAGAACTAATACTCAAAACAAGGAATTTAAGCTTTCATAATGAAAAAAGATTGTTAAGTTTCTTGGAAGTTATGCCCTTGAATGAAAGAAAATACTTAGTAGTGTTTATGTTATGTGTACGATAACATTAGTTTTTTTTTTTTTTTTTTGTGATCCTGGAAGTTTCTATAGAATTTGGGAGGGATAAATTTTGAAAGCTTACCAATCATTTCCTCTTGGTGGCATTTCTCAGTTTTATTGTTTTATTCTTCCCGTAAGAAAATAGATGAAATTCCTGTATTACTTCTTTAAAATGAAACTGCTTGTTGCTTTAAAAATTCAATCTTGTCTAGAAGTATTAAGTCAATCGTGGATTTAAGTTCTGGCTGGGGTTACTTGGAAAAAGTTTCTCCTAGTCTTCCTAAGCCACATTTATTCTTTGGAAAAAGTGAAGCAACCTATTTATTACCCACTTCACCATTTAAAGCCATGGAAAAAAACACATATGCTATATAATAAATAAGGCACAAACAGATTGGACTAACTTTTTATCTCTGACTATTCCAGTATATTTTATTTGGAAAGGCACATTTACAGTTAAAAATGTTTTATTATTGTTGAATGTATCAACCTATGTTGGCTTCTGCCCATCACATTATGAAGTTTGGCTAGTCTGCCTTCCTCTTGGGGGTTGACTCCTTGTACCTGTTCATCCGTAGTTTAGTATTTTCAAATAAATGTTTGCTTCAGTCTTCAGTCTTCATAGAACCTGCTTTCTGGGAATAAGCTGCCTTCTGACAAATATCTATGTAATAAAGATACACATACTCCTTTGAAGGCTCATTTTGTATTTTGAGATGTTCTTTTTGGTGACCTCATCAGTTGATTCTGGGCTACATTACAAGGGGAAAGTTCTAAAGTGTATTTTATTAAATTTATTTTTATATATCAAGCTTTGTCACTCTCTTGCTTAAGAATTTTATTTTCAGTGTACTTATAGTTATCCCAGTTCTTCATCTGATTTTCAAATCTCTGCTTATTTATTCCTTATCTTCTCTTGAACATATTATAAGTCTCTAATCTTTCTTTGTTTGAATGCTGTTGGTTCATTTCCTTTGTTTACTCATTCTTACCACACATGTCTTAATTTAAACGATACATTCTTTTGAGCCTCTCCATCAACCCTAAATAACCCCTCCCTTATTATATTTTATGATACTACTCATTTCTTTGATTATACATATACAACATTTATATGAATGTATATGTGTATACACATATCTTAGTTACTTGTGACCAAATGCTCTGATAAAAAGCAACTTAAGGGTGGAAGGATTAACTTGGTTCTTAGTTTAATATATATGCATCATGGTGGAAGAGTCAAGGCAGGTGAAGCTTGAAGCAGCTGGTAACAGGGCATCAGTATTCAGGAGGAAGAAATGAGTGATCATGCTCAGTTCACTTGTTTCTTCTAGAGTCTTAGCATAGAAAAGGCTTTTCCACATCAGTTAATGTAATCTAGACAATCCCCACAGAAACGACATCTCCCAGAATAGTCTAGATGTCATCAAGTGGAAAATTGAGATTAACGATCACAATTCTACCATTTCACAACTTCACATCCAAACACAGCACTTCAAATTACAAGTTTCTACTGCTCATGTTCTTTTCATAATACAAAATACAATCCAACTTCAGAAGTCCTTATGGTCATTAACTATTTCAAAATTTAAAAATCCCAAATACATATTTCATATGAGACTTAAGATCCTTTCTTTACTGTGAGCTGCAATTAAAAATGAAACCAACAGTAATACTTCCAACATAAAGTAACATGGAATAAATGTTCCCATTTGAAAATTTAATAATTGTGGCACAATAAGAAACGATTGGATCAAATCAAGCTAAAATTTAGCGGGTAAAGCACAGTAACCCTGCAGCTCCATGACTGTGCCTTTTTGTAAATAGGCTATAGAAAAGAGTAATGATTTTTAAGCAATTGCATGGGCTAGCAAATCATTGCATATATGCTGAGTCAACTCGATGAATAATGCAGCTAATCTTTGCAGTGCAATTCATTTTTATTTCAGGTACCCAGATAAATGATAAAGGAACTTTGGATTGCATACTCCTCCTAATCTCCTCTGGTGCCATAACAAAATATTATATTGTACATAAAATATAATTTCCATGGATCCAGACGTGAGGAAGTCCAGTATCATCATGGAGAAGGAAATATTCATTCTATGGTTTTTCTTCTTTGATTGGAGTCGCCACCATCTCTCTATGAACTCATAGGACTTCTTTTATGTATGGTTAAATGATGGAGACAGCAATGCTTCTAGTCTCCTTTCTCTTCCTCAAATAATATGCTTTTCTTTACTAATTCTTTGAGGTTTTTATAATGTAATTTGATGTTATTCATCTTTTGCTCTTTATCTTAACTTCTGCCAGATCTACCCACAGTTTCCCACCTCCTCTAAACTTTGTATACTCTTTTAATATTTTAATAACCCATTGAAACTAATTTGTGCTGCCCATATACTCATGAGTGCAGAGTCATCCACTGGAATATAATGGACCGAATAGGGGCCACACTCATAAAGAAAACTGTCTTTTATTTAAAGCCATCAGGTGTCAATAGCTCATTAGTGAGGGATGGAGTTTAGTGATTCTCTTCTTCTTCCATATAAGAATGTTGCCTGAATTCATCTTGTGCAGGTTTTATGTAAGTATCCACAGCTATTGTAAGTTCCTGGGTATAGTAGATCATTCATATCCACCATTGGCTCCATTCCTTCCCAACTTCTGGCTTTTACAGTATTTCTTTCTCCTTCACCGGTATGGTCTCTGTGTCTTGGGAAGGGAGTGGTATAGATGCAGCATTTGTAACTGAGCATCCCACTAACACTTTTCTCTGCAGTTTGACTGGTTATAATTTTCTGTGCTAACCAATATCTTCATTTCAAAGACATTCATCTGATGAAGTTGGAGAGCTGTACTAGAGATACACAGTTTAGTATTGTGCCAATTTAATAAAATAGTAATATTAGGTTCACTTTTGTGTCTGTGAGCTCTCAAACTGTAAGTTCTTGATGAGATTGTAACACAAATGGGGCCTGCTTGTTGGGGTTTCTGTTCCACCCGGTACCCCACAGCCTGCAAGCCCCCAAAAAAATCACACAGAGGACTCCATTAGATTATAAAACTGATTGGCCCATTAGCTCAGGCTTCTTATTAGCTCTTATGACTTATATTAACCCATTATTCTGATCTATGCTTGCCATATGGCTTGGTACCTTTTTTTAGCTGTCAGTGCTAAGAAATCCTTCTTTCTAGGTGGTCTGGGCTGGACTGGGAGCAATCAGCTTCCTCCGTCCCAGAATTCTCCTTTTTTCATTGCATCACCTCTACTTTCTTTCTGGTTTTCCCGCCTATACTTCCTGCCTGGCCAATCAGCATTTATTTAAAACATGATTGACAGAATACAGACAATTCTCCTGCACCAGAAATTTTCAGGAACAGACATATGCATCTTCCTATAGGTCAGGCCTTAAATCCAATCAGAAAGCAGCTAGCCATCTAGCTGTATAACATTCATGCCACTATTTCATCCATGAGAACATTTGGCCACTTTTGTAATTTATAGGATTTATAACTGGGAAAGACTGTTGACATTTTTTGTTTTGTACATTTAGTAATTTAACTATCATATGGCACCAGGAGTTTCATTCCTGGTCCTTACTTTTAGTGTCTTATGTGCCTCTTATATTGGTGCCCTTTTGCTTAGAATTTGAAACATTTTTTGATGTTATTAAAATATTTTCTATGCCTCTTGCAAAAATTTTTCTCACTGTACACTTTATTATATGTAGACTTTTATTTTCATGAAGTCTGAGTTTTTACGTTTGGTTCATACATTAAAAATTATCAATGTGTTTGAGTGAATTAGGTAATTTCTCTATTTTGTGTTAAAAAACTGATCGTCTTGTCTTCAACATGATCTATTACACTGGGAGACTTCCCAATGAACTCTTTATTTGTCCTATTGTGTTTTTTATTTCATAAATTTATATCATAATTTTTGGTTTGAGTTTTCCTCATTACTGCTATTCCTTCATTAAATTGTACTTTCATGCCATAGAATGACCTCTTTATTTTTCCTTTAGCTGTCTGTGTTCTCTTGGAAAAACATTAGAACTCTCTTTTTGAGCTGTTTTTTTTTAATGTTTATAATTACTTTTTTGAGTTCTGTATATAGAATTTGTTCTAAGTGATATTCATGAGGGTTGATTGGTATGGGTCTGGTCATTGTAGGAGAAGGCAAGTTGCCTTTTATTTTTTTTAATGCTGCTTGTGTTTTTGTTCTGAGTTCTATCTAGACTTAGGCTGTTGGTTAAGCTTTGTTTTGTTCTTTCTTCCTTCCTTCCTTTCTTTCTTTCTTCTTTCTTTCTTTCCTTCTTAATCCAGGTTACCTTTATTCGTTCACTGGTTATATTTGCAATGCTCACGAGAGTTCAGTCTGTAGTACACTTTGGTGCTGTTTTCATACATGAGACTGGTGTTCCAGGACTGAGGGTATATATCCACCCCACCCTGTAGACTAAGTGCTGCCTGTAGCAACAGTGACTATCTGTGATAAAGAGTAGCAGGCATCTACAATTGGTTGCTTGTCACAGACTGTAGTGAGTAGATAAAGGAGTAATGGAATACCAAGAGTACAGTGTATAATGTGCTAATATATGTAGAAAAGAAAAGGGAAGGAGAGAAAAGAGGTAAACAATTTTAGTGAGCTTAGCAATAAGCAGTATTGGATGAGAAGGAGAAGGGAGGAACAGAGGTAGGAGTGCTATAAAATGGAGGCAAAGGAGAAATTAGGATGGACATGTGGGACGTTTTGTTAATGGTAGAATAACAAGTGGGGGACAAAGATATGGACCCAGATACTGTACACCAGGCCAGCCTCTGGGATTTTGGAGCTATAACATTAAGAGGAATGGGCATGGGTAAAGATCCTTTTAGCCTTGTTTGCCTGCACTAAAATGTCAGTGTGGTGGTTGCAGCTGCTGCTTTGTTTGCAATTGGAGTAGCACGTTAAGTCTAATGGTAAAGTTTTTTGGTCCGGTGACAGGGAGGTTTGTTCCGGTGTTAATCAAATTATTACAGGATTGAAGAAATAGCTGATAGGGTGGTAAACTGTTTCTGTTCCCTTTATTCCCAAACTATAACTAACCACTTCTTCCAACATAGTTTTTAATCTGTTGTTTTACTTAACCTTTCTTCTTTTGGGGTTACAAATCCTATCAGATCTGATTCCATTCTTACCACGCAATTATACCTTAATACAGTCACACTGGGGCTTAGAATATTAACATATGGTATTTTCTGATGGAGAAACAAGTGTAGATATTGAATCCATAATATTTTGCTTCTTTTACTGCTTATGGTAAAACATGAGAGATATAAAAAAGTTATAGGTGGAAATGTTAAAAAAAACAAAGAGGGACTCGTGATTTCAGAAGTTTGCAGCCTACCCAAAGGGTAGGAGACTATAAGACTAAAGATTCACTATCAGTAAAGAATGCTTTGAAAAAGATGCTTTATGTGTAACTCTTCCCAGAAACCTCAGAAGCATCAACAGATCAAGCACATGGAACACTCTTTGAAAGATCAGGGATATGACTCACAGATCCTGACATCGAATACATGGTAATTCTAGAAAAGGGAGTGGTATCAAATGGATGGTCTCACTCAGTGTAACTGAAACCAAATACGGAGAAAAGATTACCAAGGAAGACTCAATAGAGAAGCATCCTGCCAAGTCCAGTGCAAACCTGTGGCCTTACTGTAAACGCCACACATGCTGCAAGAACTGCATCCCAGTGAAAACTATCAGCTGGACAGAAATGGGGGAAGCATGCAAAGCAGTGAAGGGTTTTGATATCTAGAATTCCCCTAATAGCTAAAAAATTATACTAAAATACTCAGACACAAACAGGTGATGACTTTCTTAAAAGAGGAAGGATGATGCAACGAGCGCTTTAGAGCCCATAAGAAGGATCTAGCTTATACGGGGTCTTGAGCTAATACTTTTTGCCCATTTCAGTATTGCAATGGCTTTGGACCCATGACTTTGTTTTCTTGTTCATTTACTCTTCCTGACTGAAGTGATTCTCTTCAGGTTCTGGTGACCTGCAAACATAAAACGATTTCACTATCACTTCATGATGGTAGCTTTGCTACTGTTAAGACTTGTAATGTAAGTATCTGATATTCAACTACCAAGGGAGTGGCACCTCAAGGGAGGTTGAGATCCACTATTGGAACTGATTCTGGACCTTTGAACAGATAGAAATTCTTAGTCTGCGTTGATGCTGTAATGGACATACGTTCCTGGGAACACCGGTAAGAGTGGGAATGCATCCTGCATTTGGGAAGCAAATACAAACAAGTGGGCAGATTGTAGTGGACCTAGGTTTTAAAGCTGTCTCTATCTCAGCTTTCCAGCTCTCTCTTCTAATTTCTGCAGCAATGATGGGAAATAAACATGTGAGTGGATACCAAGTAGAATGGAAACAACATGCTAAGTCCAAACATATCAGTAACTGTAATAAATATAAATGTGCTAACTATACTACTGAAACAAAGAGTTTCAAGTTTCATATGAAATGCCAAACTGCACGATACCTACTATAAAATACTTGAAACAATCACATTTGTTTACTAAAACTAAAGAGATCATGGTCTAAGTGTTAGAGATCAGTGGGACAATACCTGCTTGGAATACACTAGGTCCTGGTTTGATATTTAGAACTGAAAATCTAAGCTCAAATTAGGTTGAAAGCTAAAGTAATCATAACAATATTCAATAAATTACACTTTAGACTATAGGAGATTACCAGTAACTAAGAGGGTAATATTATGATAAAAATGTCAACTCATTATAAAATACAAAAGTTTGTACAGTTTTTTTTAGTGTGTGTTGTTATACTTGTGTGTGTGTGTGTGTATGTGTGTGTGTGTGTGTGTGTGATCAATTAACTCCATGTAGCACACAGTTTAGAAAATTTCCCTAGCAATGCATAGAGGAAACTCCTTTTAAGTATGTGCACAGAATGTGGATGCTTTCCAAAAAATCATATTGGGAGTCACAATTTTATTAAAGTAAAAATTTGAAGTATATTCTTTAACTACATAACAATAAAGTAGTAATTAATAGAAGAAGGGTAATGTAAAAATCATAAATATTTGGGGACCTAAAGAAAGTATAAGATTATCAGCACCTCCAACCAGCTGGTAGTAGCCTGAAATACTACGCCCACATTCCCAAAAAATGGATTATGGATATTTTCCTTTTTTTTTTAAAGAGGGGGAAGTGGTGTGGGAGAATTGTCTGTATTCTGTCAGTCATGTTATAAATAAACGCTGATTGGCCAGGCAGGAAATATAGGCAGGAAAACCAGAAAGGAGGTAGAAATGATGTAATAAGAACACGAGAATTCTGGGAAGGAGGAAGCTGATTCCTCACACTCCTGCCCAGACCACAGGATGTGATCTGCCCCACTGTAAAAAGGTACTAAGCCATGTGGCTAAAACAGATCAGAAAAAATGGGTTAGTCAAGATGTGAGAGTTAGCCAGTGAGAGGCTAGAGCTAATGGGCCAATCAGCTTATAATTAAAAAAACAATAAATATTTGGAAAGACTAAATGTTGTAAATAACTGACCAATACGTAATACACCAGTCATGAAAGAAATGTCAGAGAGTATTAGACAATATTTTAAACTGAACAAAAATATTCTGCATACCAAAATTTTAACAATGTTGTTAAGTAGCTTCAGAGATAATTCATAACCAATGAGTCTATTGAAAAAGTTCTGAGGTTAATAATTTTAGCTTTTACCTTCAGATCTATAAAAAGAGAAAATCTAAAGTAACCAAAAGGAAGAAAATCATAAAGATCAGTACAGAAGTCATTTCAATTTAAAGGAAGCAAACAGAAAAATCAATGGAACTAAAAGCTGGCTCATTGGGGGAAAATCAATAAAATTCTAGACAGAGAGGCTAAGGGAAAAAGAAAGTACACACAAAATATGAACACCAGGAATGAAAATTGGGGATGTAATTACTGATCTCAGAATATCTAAATGGAAATCTACAAGAGTTCCCTACATGTAAAAATGAAAGCTTTGATAAATGGACCAAGTCCTTAAAAGCCCCAAATTATATAAATTCATTCAAGATGAAATAATAATCCAAATAGTCTGCATTCATTAACAAAATAAAGTTGCCGGTTAAAAACCTTTCACGGAAGAAAAGTGTGAGAGGGCGGGAATTATGGAAAGACTGAAATAGCAAAATCATGGAAAACCAGGACTCGGGAATGAGACATTATTAGTAGATGATAATGTCTAAATGATATGTCATAAGAGGAATCCCAGAGTGTGGGCAGGAATGAAACATAACCCAGACCAAGGTCTGTGTTGTTTTCGATTGTCTCATGTATAGTTAATACCAGTTTATATTTCTAATGGCTATTTTAAAAGAAAGCTTCGTCTCTAGAGGATTAAAAAAAAAGACTGCTGGATGACTCACTTTGTTGAAACATCAAGTTTGGGAGAGACTTGACTAAATCGTACTTGACTTTAGGAACTGGGAGTGAGTAGGCAAAGATTCTTATCATTCTGAGTCACACTTATACACATGGGACGCCATATTCAGATTTATGTACAACACTGGTGACCATTACAAGCGTCTACCTGGAAGCCAAAGTTTGAACTCTATTGTAAATATTGATCCATTCCATCACGAAAACTGATTTCTGCTCATCTCTTTTCTTTCTTTGTGTAGCAATGTTGTTGATCTAAAAATAGCAACCTGGGGAGGAAAGGGGGCTAACATGTCCGGGATCACACAGTATATTGTCTCAATTTGAGTGGTAACTTAGAAGCACAAGCTGATGCAGAGGTCATGAAGGACTGCTGCTTGCTGGCTCGCTCCCCTTGGCTGGCTCAGTTTGTTTCTTATAGAACCCAGAACCACCCAGGGAGGTGCTACCCACAAAGGACTAGGTCTTCACACATCAACTTCTAATTAAGGATGCTCTAAGTGTTTGCTTACAGCACAATCTAATGGCGTCATTTTCTCAGTTGAGACTCCTTTCTCTTAGATGACTATAGCTTGTGTCAAGTTGACATAAAACTCCTTGATTTCTGATCTTTCTGAGAACCAGGTTCAAGTCCCAGAATTCATAGAGTGACTTACAACCATCAGAAAGTCCAAACACAGGTGATCCAAAGCCCTCTTCTACTCCAGATACCAGGCTTGCAGGTCCTGCACAGACAAACATGTAGGCAAAACATTTATACACATAAACTAAATCTAAAAAAAAAAAGTGATACTCAAGTTCCTTGCATAAGAAAGTGTTGTATTTGCATACAATGCAAGAAATCCTCCTTTGGACTTTAAAGCTTTTTCAGATTACTTAGGTAGATGATACGATGTAAAAACTCTGTAAGTAACTGTTACTTTTTTCTTGTTAGAATTAAATATAATGTGCTTGTTAGGGAAGAATGTTCTTACAAATTTCATGCACATACAACTTTCCCCTCAAATATTTTCTTAATAATTAAATTGGTTAAATTTATTTTAAAATGAGGATTTATTAGCATATGTAAATTTGATAAAATGAGGAGCGAGTGTGGAATGCCCACATGCACACAGCTTTGTCTAGGTTTGTCAGACTTTTGCTATGGCAGAATCGATTTGGCATGTGATGTGTTGACTGTATTCTGAACAGTTAAAAAAAGACTGATTTCTTTTGCAGTTACACTCATAAAACCTGTGGTAAAATAATTTTCATATGATTTAAAAGGAAGAATTTCTTGCTCACTAAATTATACTAATAAGCTCTACAATATTTCCAGGTCACAGAAATTACAAAATTATCTGGTGCTAAATGAGAAAAGTTCTAAACAAATAGAGTTTCTGTATTATTTTATAGTTACTTGTCTATGCGTTGGCCTATTACAGTCATGAGCTCTTGCCTATCAAGTATAGTCCACTGTAAGCTTTCTTACAAGATCTCAAGAAGTTAGTTGGAACATTTGGAGGAACTGTCCTAGGTTTGAATCTTGTTTGAGAGTGAATACTCAATTTTGCATTAAGTGATATATTCTTATTAATGATTTATATACTTAAGGGGTGAAATAGGCAAGGCCTTAAAGCCCGAGTTTTCAGACATTGTTCACCAGTTTATGACCTTGTGGCTATCAGATCTTTTATGAAGAGTCATGAAAATGGGCAAAGGTTTTAAATGCAGATATATAAAGAGACAAAGCAGAGATATTGACGTAATTGGACTTTCTTGTTGGACTTTATTTGTATCACCAGACTCCAAATAATGACTGAGACTTATTATGAAAGCTTGATCTTAGCTTAGGTTTTTTTTCCAACTTACTCTTATAAGTTAAATTAACCCATTTCTATTAATCTATGTTTTACGATGTGGCTCTTTACCACTCCTCCATTCTGTATGTTTGACTCCCTCCACGACTCTCTGGTGTCTTCTGTGTGCCTAGATTCTAACTCTCAGTTTCTGTCTTTTCCCAGAAGTCCTGCCTATCCTCTCCTGCCTAGCTATTGGTCACTTAACTCTTTTTTTTTTTATTGAGAAAAAGGAAAAAAAAAGTTTCCCCCTCCTCCCAGCCTCCCATTTCCCTCCCCCTCCTCCCACCCTTCTCCCCCTCCCCCCACTCCTCTCCCCCTCCCTCTCCAGTCCAAAGAGCAGTCAGGGTTCCCTGCCCTGCGGAAAGTCCAAGGTCCTCCCCCCTCCGTCCATATCTAGGAAGGTGAACATCCAAACTGGCTAGGCTCCCACACAGCCAGAACATGAAGTAGGATCAAAACCCCATGCCATTGTCCTTGGCTTCTCATCAGCCCTCACTGTTCGCCATGTTCAGTTAGTTCCTTGGGCAGATGAGAATAGGGAACCTGAAACGACCCTATCCTATAGCAATACTCACGAATATCTTGCATATCACCATAGAACCTTCATCTGGTGATGGATGGAGATAGAGACAGAGACCCACATTGGAGCACTGGACTGAGCTCCCAAGGTCCCAATGAGGAGTGGAAGGAGGGAGAAGATGAGCAAGGAAGTCAGGACCACGAGGGGTGCACCCACCCACTGAGACAGTGGGGCTGATCTATTGGGAGCTCACCAAGGCCAGCTGGACTATGACTGAAAAAGCATGGGATAAAACCGGACTCTCTGGCCACTTAACTCTTAATTAAACCAATCAGATGCCTTGGGCAGGCAAGGTAAACATTTTCACAGTGTTACAAAATATCCCCCAATTTGTTACTGTTAATCTTATTGAGAGAGGCTTCTCTTTTCATGAACAGTGGTGAATACAGAGGCAAAACAAATGAAAAAAACAGACAAATAAAATGGATGGCTGCTCAAGGTGCTAGGGATAAGTGAAGGCTGAGCATCAGTCTAAAACAGAGCAACTATACCACCCCATTGAGGCCCAGAGGACATCATGAAAGCAGGGGTAGGAACAATGTATTGGCCAGAGGAAGGGCTATGAGATCTTGTCTTCTGAGCATGACAATCAATGCAGACTGATCTCAGCATGGCTACAACTGTATTTAGTACACAGGATTGGGCCTGTCAACAGTAATGGGCTGGAGAAGGCTCACAGGGTTCTACCTAACTCTCAGCTGCTGATGAATTCTGTGGGAGTGGCAACCATGGCCCAGTTGTGTACTTGTGTGACACTCACCAGGCTCCCATGGGTAGCGCCAAACCCATGTACACACAGTTGGCTCTGTGTAAAATTATGGGACCCCAGGAAAAAAATGACCAGAATATCATGAACGAGGAAAAGGTTCTTGAAGAGAGGATGGGAGATAAGAGAAGGCAAGGGACAACAGTAATCAGAAGACATTATACTCATGTCTGAAGCTATCTAGCAAAAATGTGTTAATAGTTGTACAAGAAAGAGAAGAAGCGGTGTAGACTCAAGCTATCAGGCATCTTCTAAGGACAACCATACTCATCACTTTCCCAAGTCTAATATGGTCGGAGTCAGAGGAAGGTGCCATACAGTTGATTCTGTCAATATTCCTGTGCTACCCTCTCACTATTAATATGATTGGGGTACAAAAATCAGTATTTTCTAAAAGGCAAAGGAGTCTATAATTTACAGAAAAAAAAAAGGGTATGTTCGTCTTTCAGAGTATATTACAGAAATTGTGTCTCCCTACGAGCGCAAGCTGAGCTTTAGGTGATGAGTGAAAACTGGACACTAGACAGATTTCATAACTCATGTTTTCGTTTTAATGTCCAAACTCCTCTATTTAGGATTACTTAATTGTAAGACTAGTAGATTTATCCTTGCAAAGTAGAAATGAAGGTCAGAATGCTGTTTTAAAGCAATTGTCTGGTGAGGCACAGCACTGAGTACGAGCCTTGACGTCACGCTGTCATAGTCCCATGGAGAAAGGATAAAGTTTGCTTCATGACACTGCCCAGTGGCTTTGGATGGCAGGTGATCAAGGTTGAGGGGCAGGTCTAGAGAATGTACTTAGTCCTTTGTTTCTAATCGTCATTGTTCAGAACAACGTTTCACCCAACTTGCCGTTTTCGGGAACCGTAAGGTCTGGCCAGATGGACCCACACCCTTGGGTTCCCCCATGCTTCCCTTCTCCATCTGGAGTCTGGTAGGCTTTGCCAGCACTGCAGCACCAGAAGCTGGCTTCTCCCTGCCTCTCCAGGCTGTATTCTCTCCATGGAGCATCTATTTATACACCACCTCATGCTGCTGCGTCCAGCTGGGTTGGTGCTGTTTTCCATTTGCAGAAATGTTGATTGCGGTGGCATTTGTTCCCCCTTAAAACACTCTTGAGATGGGGACCTCCATTTGTTCCTTGTTGCAATTTAGAAACAATGAGGATAGAGAATTGCTTAGTTTGTTCATATTTTTTAAGTGTTTTGAGAACTTCATACATGAGTACTGTTTTTCTTTTAGTTTAGGCGAGGAAACAATGTCATTTGAATACGTTAACGCTAAAAAACAGTTTCTCCTAATTTCATCGTTTTACAACTTTTGTGAAGGAAAAATGTTTTTGAAATGAAGTAAGTGACTTCTATAAATAGCTGAAGCCAACTATACGGAGAATTGTAAAGACCGACAGGGAGTGAATAATCCTGCAGCAAAATATTGGCAATAGAGATGATCTTTTCTTAAATTTTTACTTTTCTTGAAGAGATCTTTGCTAATAACCCTTAGTGTTTCGCTAACTTATCTATCTCAAATTTTGCCTCAGTGCCTGGGAATTTAGACATTTATTTTCACTTTCCAATGTAAGTCAATTTTTTCCTTATCTCTTATTTGAAATCAGAGAACCTCAGAAAGTACATAGCAATAATGGGGAGAGGCAGACGATATGGGGAGAGGAGAATGGTAAGAATGTTTGCATGCGATTCGGTGTAACTATTTCTCTGAAATGCTCAGAATATTTGTACATTTGAGAAGAGCAGAAGGGTAATATATACATATTAAAAAAGCTGACTCTCTCAAAAGAACACATTTTTGATATTCTGAGAAATAGGGATGGACTTATAAAAAGATAAGTGAAAAAAATATGACCATGAACTAATAATAAAACCAAGGGGAAAACCTAGCTAAGCATAGTGTGACAGCCAAAGAAAGAAAGGACTCGATGAACTTAAGTATTGAGGAGTTAAGATTCATGATTCTTAGCTGGGTGTGGTGGCACAAAACCGTTATCTCAGTATTTAGGAGGCAGAAGCATTTATCTTCAGCGCTTGGGAGCTGGAGGCAGGAATGCAAATCCATGGCCATCACAGACAAGAAAAATATAATTGGGTCAGCCCATACTACATAGTGAGACTCTAAAATATATTCCAGATGAAGAGTGTGCAAAACTCATAGTGCTTTCTTGTGTTTTTATTGTCTTATGTTGTCATGTTTTATATTTGCTTTTTCCCTCAAGGTTGGTTGGGGAAATCATATATCCCTCATCGCTCGAGGACCATTGAGTTTTGATTCTGTACTTGTTAAAATATTTGTAATGAACCTAATCCATTCCATCACAGGTGTAAGCTTGAATTTATCACAGCTTAATAATAAAGATGACTATTGTTATCTTATGCTAGAAAGTAAGACTACAAAATGGATAGTTCTTCCCTTTATGGTCCTGGGAGATGCAGTGTTTCAGGGAGCCATAGGAGAGGCCAGTTGGCTACATGGTACTTCTTCTCCACAAGCACCACCAGCGTGTCCTCTACCTTCAGAACTCCAAGCTTCTCTACAGAACTCCCCCTGAGCTGAGAGCTGCTCAGAGTGTCCTCCTTCTAATGCTCTGTTTTGTTTTCTTCTATTGGACTGACTGTGATTTTTCTCTATTTTTAAGAGAATTAAGTGTATGGGTTTCTTCTCAGGCCTTCTGAAGCAACTGAACATGTAACTCACAGAAACATAAATGTTTCCCAGAGAGCGGAACACAGTCTTGAAGAAGAAAACTACTTGTTTAATGAATTTTGAAAGCATTTTTTCCTACCTGTGTAGAAAATCTTGTATTCAGGATACAAAGATGTTTTCCAGAAAGAATCAGTAATGCTAGACATTTATCTGAAAAATGTTTTGCATAATAGCATTTTCTGGTATACAGAGTCAGCGAAGGACACATGTGCTGCTGTAGACTGGGGCCCTGAACTCCTCCCCTTCCCTGTGTGTGCTCTCACAGGGGAGCTTGGTAACTGGAATAAAACTCTAAGGTTTTAAAGGAGAAAAAAATATTTGTAATGAGATTGGAGGAATAATAAATGAACCACAACAGTTCAGGTGCACGAATAAAATTCATATATCACTGGAAGCATGGAATTATCTCAGGTCTAAAGTTAATCATGGATTGTGAGAAAGGTGCAAGCTCAGTAGATAAGACTGTATGTGGAGCCTAGGAAGGAGATGATATGTTTCCATGATAATGGTTCATTGCTGTGCAGATTCCTGGCAGCACTGCATGGGTTCACAATGAAGCTGGTGAGATGTAACAGTTTAGTCCACACCATTAAAAGTATCAGCAGCTGTAACAGCCAGTCCCACTTAAAGCATAATTTTGCTAGAGTTGTAGCAACTCCTATTGGACCTCTTTAGTGCATCATAGTCTATATCAAGAAGCTAAGCTGAATATGGCAGAAGATGCCATAGTTATTTTCTTGTTGCTAAGATGAGATATTCTGAAAAAAGCACTTTAAAGGAGAATTTAGTTTAGCCTATACCTTCAGTTCCATAGGGAGCAGCCTATCATGGTGGGAAGGTCATGGCAGCAGGCAATTGAAGGAAACTGACTGATCGCATTGCATTTTACACTGAAGAAGGAGAAAGAGGAGGAGGAGGAGGAGGAGGAGGAGGTGGAGGAGGAGGAGGTGGTGGAGAAGGAGGAGGTGGAGGAGGAGGAGGAGGTGGAGGAGGAGGAAGAGAAGGAGGAGGAGAAGAAGAAGAAGAAGAAGAAGAAGAGGAGGAGGAGGAGGAGGAGGTGGAGGAGGAGGAGGAGGAGGAGGAGGAGGAGGAGGAGGAGGAGGAGGAGGAGGAGGAGGAGGAACTGGGTTATGTAGCACTGCTCCACCCCCAACACCATGACCCACTTCCTCCACTCACTGAGGGGACTTATACTAAAGGTTTCACAGCCTTCCTAAACAGCAACACCAGCTAAGGAACAAATGTTCAAAGCTGTGAGTCTGTAGGGGACACTTCACTTCCAAATCACAGCATTATAATTTTTCCGTTTAGTGGGGAGATGTATCTTGGTGTGTACCATAAAGTGAGTTCGTGTTATAGGAAAAAGATATTAGAAAGGTAATCATAGCTGAATATTTTGGTTTTGTAATCAGACTTGGTTTGATTATGTTCTCTAATTTAGTGGATCAGTTTTTCTGATACTGACTTGCATCATCTTTTTTTTTTATGTTGGGAAAGTAACTGGCCTACTCAGTGGATGTTTGTATAAGAACAGTTGTGCCCAACCAGTTTTAATGTTTATTACATAGAGTAAGTTTGTTTGTGACATTTATCATAACTAGACTGTTAGAAAAAACATAATGATGATATACAGGGTGTTAAAACTTTGAAATGTGTGTATGTGTGTTTGTTCGTGTGTGTGTGTTTGTATGTGCTTAGGCACAATCAAGTGAGGAGTTCTGGCTTGAATATTATCCACAGATCTCATGAGTTGTGACTCCTGTGAGTCATTACTCGTTTCCACTCTCATATGTTGTCATTCATACCTTCAGGGCTTGTGGTGTTTAAGCACAATCAAAAATAAAATAAATCTGTCCATTCTAATTATCATTGTGTAATTTGAGTAATTATGTTCTTTATACATGGCATTATGTTGATGTATAAATATCTGATTATGCTGGTTATTCAAATTTTCAAGTTATATTTTGTCCTTAACTTTCCTTTTATAAATTAGAATAATTGAAATCTATGGTTGACCAAGATGCATTTCTTTGTAGAAATGTTTGTGTAAGTTTTGATGAGATATTTATTTTAAAAAAAACAACTCTATCAAGACTGTTCATAGAATCTTATATTAATACACTGAACCTGAAGTTAGATCCATGGCTGTGTCAAGACTACAGAACAGAGGTTCAAATCCTAGAGTAAGTGGGAAGTCAAGCATCTCAGAAGCCTTTGTCAAGTTATGTGTTAAGTAGGTCACTTTATTCCTTTGAATTTCTGCCAGTTCTTAGCATAACATACTTAACAAACTCATGTACTAGCTTTATTGGCCCATATCCTGTTGCATCTGATAATCATGAAAGGAGTCGGCAGAGATTTTGGAGGTAATTACTTGGAGAAGAAATGACCCACATAGCAGAATGATGGTGTTCTAATGTCAGCATGAATGTGTGCTACTATAGTTCCCAAATGAACTCAAATTTCCTATTGTGAGTCACTAAGAAAGAATGCTCTGTACTCTTTATGAATACAGGCACATGTGCACTGCATTCGATTCGACAGTATTACCATTTAAGAATTCAATGTGCAATGCCACTCACCCAGGCTAAGACACACCTCTGTCATTACGGTAGCCCTTGAAAACTGGGTTTGAACTTGGTAACTCCAAGAGCAAAAGGAAGCTATAGCAAAGCTTGACATAGGGCAATGTGGAGGCTGAGAAGAGTAAGCATAGGAAAAAACTCAGACTTTGAGAAGTGTGTGTGTGTGTGTGTGTGTGTGTGTGTGTGTGTGTGTGTGAAGCGTGGTATTTCTCTGCTGTGAGACCTGTGAGAATCACATAGCCGACTGGTGAAAATAACTGTACTTAGGTTTCTAGCTTCACAGAATATATTCAGGTAAACTGGTGTTAGGTTATGGGGTCAGCATGTTTTTTCTTTCTTTCTTTCTTTCTTTCTTTCTTTCTTTCTTTCTTTCTTTCTTTCTTTCCTTCTTTCTTTTTTCTTTCTTTCTTTCTTTTCTTTCTTTCTTCTGTCTGTTCAGTGAATACTAATGTGTGTTATTCAAGGTTCACGCTCTGAGAAGCAGTACCAGTGAGGATAGAAGCATGTGTGAGAATTTTCTTAGCAATACCGAGAATATTCCTGAGAGATAATTCTGGTGGAGAGTCGTTCTAGAGGCCGATATGATAGCTACTGATTAGTTCAGGCAGGAGGTGCTGAGAGCCCTTACATCACGCTGAAAGGAGTGTGAGAAAAGATGAAACACATTAGGGGTGGGGAGAGGAAGGTCAGCAACATTGAATGGTTCACATTAAATAGGGGCCAGAGAAGGATAAAGCAACGACAAAGGTATTCAGATATGTCTGGAAAGTAAATTCATTAAATGCAACAAATATACTTTACATTACATTGTGTTTTATCTGACCATAATGAGGGTGGTTTCTTTATAAGAATAATCTGCAAGTTATTTTGATATAATGATAAATTTCTTGTGCTGAAATTTTCCTTCTTATATCTTAGACAAGTGTTCCCTTTTATCACTGAGTTTTAGTTATCTGTGAAGGGAGTGGAACAGTTTCACAGAGGATTCAGTACAGATTTACTCAGGGCAAAGCTTGGTATTTGTGCTTTACTTGATGTTAGGTTTGTGAATCTGTTCTTGGAAAAAATTGTTTTAGTGCATATTCTTCTACAATAGCATATCTAATCGAGAAACAAACATAGATCTAAATTTAGATAGAGTCTGTTTTGAGCATTTTTTTCACAAAGAAATGTTACATGAGTAACCACCCCAGTGTGTATGCAAAACATTGAAATTCTTGTAAACAAACTGCTTATCTAGGCCAATGGGCTCCAAATTTCACCTCTGAGCTCTCTTCTACTCCCCAGTTCACACCGCCCATTCTTGGAATAACAGAGTCACCAAACAAGTGACTAAGGGAAAAACTATCAGTTTCATGTTCTGTCTTTAATCTCTTGAGAAGAAGGATGATTTTCTTTGTCAAAATACATTTAAGTACTATAATGAACATGGAATCATTGAGTCTTACCCAAAGGAGAGGTGACGGGGGAACGTGGAAATCACGTCAACTAAACCACATTCATGGTCTAAGTGCAGAGATGAGATTTGTTAAATGGGAGATGTGGCATGGGCTTGCCAGTTTTTTGGGTTTTTTTTAGAAGCAAGATTCCGTCATCAGGAATTCTACCAAATTGCCACTTCAGCCCCAGAGCTCAAATTGTTTTGTGGTAGTTCATATCTGATGTGAAAAGTCAGGCTCTCCCTATGTGTGAT